>NC_064614.1:35993958-36642916 GCF_023898315.1 Schistocerca nitens
TGGGACGGTAATTAGTCACGTGGCCGAAAAATGGAACACCTTCGAGACGTACCAAGTCCTCAACGGCGTCCGACAAGTGAAAATTGAATTAAAGAAACGTGTGCCGTCCTACTTAGTCATAGGTGGCTGTCGAGCAATAATAATGTACGACGGCCAACCTCGTACTTGTTCTGGTTGCGGCCAGGAGGGTCATGTGCGCTCGGCGTGTATTCAACGTCGGGTTACACAACTTCCATTGCATGACACGACACCACCTCCTACGCTCACGGCCCTCCCCCTCAATTACGCAGAAGTGACACGATCGACCGTCATGACAGACGACAACCCCCCCCCCCCCCCCCCGGCAGACAGAAAGCGTTAGAATGCGCACCTGTCGCCGGTCCTGGATTGACCAACCCCATTACGGTGTCTGCAAGGGTTGAAGAACGCCGCCCATCGACTCCACATGAAGATTCGGACGAGAGAATGGAACTCGACGCGAGGGTTGTACCGACCTCTGCCTTTCTCCCTGAGGGGGATGCTATACGGGAACCACAAACTCTTTCAGACACAGAAACCCACGTCCGCAAACAAAGGCCACCGAGAAAACATAAAAAGCGACGTCGCACACCCTCAGACGATTGCCTCCAGCGGACGTCTTCTCCAGTTGACGACCGGACGGCCGACGAAACGACGAGGAAAATGGATGACACGAGATCGCCCTCACCTGTCACTTTGTCTGATTTTGACAAACCCGATTCCGCTCTCTCGGCCAAACGGATGGCCAGCACAGCGCCCGCCGTTTGTACACAACCGGAAACAACTGCGGATTTACCCTTAGTCACTCAGCCCACAAGTGTTCTACTGCAGTCACCGTTAACTTACGGACCTTGGGCGGATGACATTGAAGACGATTCTACGGCCGCTGTGGTGGATGAGGAGAGGGGTCTCTCCTCCCACACCTCGGCCCCTCCCGAGTAGCAACAGATGATGGCGCGGACGCGGCCAGCAGATCACGGGCCCCACCTTTTACGGCGACACTGACGGCAGCCCCCACCGCAGGAGACGATCTACAAACCTATCGCTTGACGACCATCAACATTAACACCATTCGGACACGTACGAAGTTGTCGCTGCTCCAAGACGTGCTCAATGCAGCAGACGTTGACATTGTCTTTCTCCAAGAAGTCTTCGTCGCCGATTTCCGGGGTATGTATGGTTATACGGCTCATGTGTCCCATGCCTCGCCAACTAACAGTGGAGTCGCCATCCTCCTCAGGGCCTCGAGGCGGACGAAGTCCGATATCTCCCCGACGCTAGAGGAATGGCCGTAACGGTGCAAGGCGTCCGGTTTATCAATGTGTACGCCCCTTCCGGAACGAATCGCCGTCGTGACCGATCGCTCTTCTTCGCAGAAGGAATAGCACCGCTTTTTCAGGGCAGGCACGATGACTTGATATTAGGGGGCGATTTTAATTGCACCCAAGCACCTAAAGATCAGCTGCCACGCCATTCACCGTGCCCCGAACTTGGGACACTCATCGGCGATCTCCAGCTAGTAGATACATGGGAACATGTCCGAGGAAATAGACCGGGATACACCCATTTCACGAGTCACTCGTCTAGTCGCATCGATAGGATTTACGTCTCCCGTTCTCTCGCGGCAACGGTGAGTGACGCGGAGGTGTGGCCAGTAGCCTTTTCTGATCACGAGGCCTATATATGTGCCGTCACCCTTCGTCGCCAACGGGTGTGGCGCAGCCGACATCCCTGGAAATTAAACCTTGCTCATCCCACTTCTCTGGATTGTCGACGCGCCATCGAAGACACGTGGAGTTTGTGCGTCCGCCGCCTCCCAACGTATCCTACGTCGATTAGTTGGTGGTTAACCTGCGCCAAACCGGCCCTACGGCGAACCTTTATTACGTATGGTCGTGAGACTGCTGCTTGGAGGCGGCAGACCCTTGATTTTTATTTCACCGTCCTTCGCGAATGCGCCTCCTTGCCACCCACACCGGAACGACAGCTGACACTTCAGCGTGCGAAAGCACAGATCGTAGCCCATATGCGCCGACACCTCGAAGGGACGATCGTCCGAGCGCGGACACCAGACAGACTCGCAACGGAACGACCCACCATGTACCACGTCATCCGAGAACGTACACTGCGAAGACGAGCGCTGATACATGCCATCACCACTGAGGACGGCCATCATCACACCACACAACGCGATATTGCTGCAGCCTTCTTCGACCATTACGCACGACTTCATTCTGTCCAATGTTCCGACCCGACGACGGTGACAGCAGTCTCACAACTGGTTTACGGCATTGTCCCACAGGATTTACAAACTGAATTATTGAACGACATTACGGAAGACGAAGTTATCGACGCCATCGGTAAAGGAGCGGCGAATAAGTCTCCTGGACCCGACGGGCTCCCTGTGGAGTTTTATAGAACTTTCCAGTATTTACTGGCTCCCAAGTTAACAGACATCTGTCGGGAACTTATGTCCCCCGCGGTGCCGCTCCCTGCGACCTTCGTAGAAGGAATAATTATACCGGTTCACAAGCCTAAAGGTGGGGCTCGAATACAAGATTACCGCCCGCTAACACTTGTCAACTGCGACATGAAGATATTCACCAGACTATTAGCAAACCGTCTACGACCGACCCTACCTTACGTCATCTCGTCAGATCAGACTTCCCTAGGGGGTATCAACAACATCCACACAGCGCTGTGTCGATACCGTGACTTAATAGCCCTAGCCAGGGCACGCCGCATCCCGGGAGCGCTGGCATCACTAGATTTTAGCCAAGCTTTTGATCGAGTGGATCACGCGTACCTAACGTCCGTTCTCCAGCACATGCAGTACCCACAGCAATTCACAGACGTCGTGATGCGCCTCCTCCGAGGGGCGACTTCCAAAGTGCTCGTTAACGGGCGTCTCTCGCAGTCCCTCCCGATTTTCCGCTCCGTCCGTCAAGGCTGCCCCTTGTCGACGTTACTATATGCTCTGGCACTGGAACCGCTCCTCTGTGGTCTCCGTCAACGCCTCAAAGGTCTTACCCTACGTGACGTCACATTTCGCTGTACAGCATATGCAGACGACCTGGTTCTCGTGTTCCGCAATCGCGACGATGTCAACAGAGCACTAAAATGGATTACCACGTACGGTGTGGCTTCCGGCAGCTGTCTCAACGTCGCCAAATCGGTCGCAATGACCATAGGAGACGGGTTGACGCCAGCGTGTGTCGAACCCCTAGAGCTTCGTGGCACTATCAAATGTCTCGGAATAGAGTTTCACGACGACATACGGCGCACCGTGGCTCTTAACTACCGCCGCTTATTACAACAAATTCGGGTCCAGATCTTCAACCTTCGTCTGCGGACCCTCGACATTCTCCAAAGGACACACTTCGTCAATGTTTACCTCGCATCGCGCCTTCCACACATAGCGCGTGTTCTCCCAATACCGTTACTGATGGCTCGACGTCTATTAGCGGCATTCGGAGCCTACGTCAGTACAGGCATGCTCTTCAAAGTCAGTTATGAGTCACTGACCCTTCCCCCAGAAAGGGGAGGTCTTGGTCTAGTCCATGTCCACGACAGAGCTGTGGCCCTGTATGTCAGCTCACACATCAAACTGTGGCGCCACCACCCGGAAAGTTTGACAGGTTTGCTGTTGGAGTCCTTAGCTCCGCCCTCCATTATGCCCCCACTGACGACGCAAGACATACCCCCACCCTTCTACTACTTCGGGAACTTTTACATTGAACACAGCTATGTCCGTATTGCAGTACCACCGACGAAACAGGCGTCGGCGCGGGATATATATCATGTCCTACAGCAGAGGCGCCCACCAAACATCGTGGAGACCAAAAGCCCTCAGGTTAATTGGAAGGTGGTGTGGAAGACGATTCACGCGATTCCACTGGACACAGCCGTCCGATCCACATGGTACGTCACAGTCAATGGTAAACAGATCACCCGATCACGCCTCCACAAGATAAACATGGCGGAATCGCCTCTCTGCGTAGACTGCGGGATACCAGACACAGACGAACACCGTCTCACATGTGGCGCGGCAGAAGACGTATGGCGCTTGGTGCGTCAAATTTTGTCGTATTTTCTACGAGTGACTCCGGAACACATTACACCTCGGTTTCTACTATTTCCGGATCAACAGTATTTCCCGCGCGACAGGACCAACGCTGTCACGTGGATCCGTGCGCATGCGGTACACTACTTATTTCACGATGGACCTAAATATGTATTCGACTTTTGGAACTACCTACAAGAACGTCTTTGCAAGATCGTACGGAACCCAAAATACAGACAGTATTTTTCTAATTACTTAGGGAGTGCCCTACGCAACCCTCCACGCAGCTGGATCATCAACAGGTAGGAGAAGATACCCATTGAGTGAGCTGACATGACTAAGTTCGATTCTCGGTGGAACAACATGATATACGTGAAGACGTACCTGGATGATGAAGCGTAAGGAGAGTAGCGACACACCCTTCTGCATCCCGTATGAAGCACTTTTTTTTCGTTTTCCCCTTATACATTAACTCGGTGTGCGAACGTGCCGAGATATTGTTTTCTTTTTCTCAGAGCACGATGCGGAGCTAGATACATTTATTTTTGTTGTGGTATAAAGTAAAACCACATTAAGAATGTATTAAAACAGTAAATAAAAATAAATAAATAAATAATCATTCCCACAAAAGATTTCCCCTTCCCATCCATGATTCCTTGACGGACGAGGGGGACATTGCGACCAGGCCTCGGGTTACGACCCCTGATCGCTCTGCCTTCCCCGCCCTCCCCCACCTCCTTAAAAAAAAAAAGTCTTCCCTCGAGCGAAAATTTTAATTTGTTTATTTTCAGACGGTTATTATAAAAAAAGGGGGGTAGCGTCTTTGATTCATAATTAAAACGTCTTCGGTCCCGGGTTCGATCCCCGCCACTGCCTATATTTTGATAAATAATAGGCACTGGCGGCCGAACACTTCCGGCATAAGAAGTCAGCCTCATTCTGCCAACGGCCTTGTCAAAGAGGGCGAAGGAGCGGATAGAGGTTCAGGGCACTCTCTTGTCCTAGGGGTGGGAAATTGCCCCTAAAGGCGGAAGAATCAGCAATGATCAACGACATGAGGATGCAGATGGCAATGGAAACCACTGCATTAAAGACACGTAACGTGTATCCACAGGACATGTGGCCTGTAATTGAAGAAGTGTCATGATGATCTCTCCGTTGGCAAAAGAGTCCGGAATAGTCCCCCATTCGGATCTCCGGGAGGGGAATGCCAAGGGGGAGGTTACCATGAGAAAAAGATAGAATAGTCAACGAAAGGATACCGTTCTACGAGTCGGGGCGTGGAATGTCAGAAGCTTGAACGTGGTAGGGAAACTGGAAAATCTGAAAAGGGAAATGCAAAGGCTCAATCTAGATATAGTAGGGGTCAGTGAAGTGAAGTGGAAGGAAGACAAGGATTTCTGGTGAGATGTGTATCGGGTAATATCAACAGCAGCAGAAAATGGTGTAATAGGTGTAGGATTCGTTATGAATAGGAAGGTAGGGCAGAGGGTGTGTTGCTGTGAACAGTTCAGTGACCGGGTTGTTCTAATCAGAATCGACAGCAGACCAACACCGACAACGATAGTTCAGGTATACATGCCGACGTCGCAAGCTGAAGATGAACAGATAGAGAAAGTGTATGAGGATATTGAAAGGGTAATGCAGTATGTAAAGGGGGACGAAAATCTAATAGTCATGGGCGACTGGAATACAGTTGTAGGGGAAGGAGTAGAAGAAAATCTTACAGGAGAATACGGGCTTGAGACAAGGAATGAAAGAGGAGAAAGACTAATTGAGTTCTGTAACAAGTTTCAGCTAGTAATAGCGAATACCCTGTTCAAGAATCACAAGAGGAGGAGGCATACTTGGAAAAGGCCGGGAGATACGGGAAGATTTCAATTAGATTATATCATGGTCAGACAGAGATTCCGAAATCAGATACTGGATTGTAAGGCGTACCCAGGAGCAGATATAGACTCAGATCACAATTAGTAGTGATGAAGAGTAGGCTGAAGTTCAAGACATTAGTCAGGAAGAATCAATACGCAAAGAAGTGGGATACGGAAGTACTAAGGAATGACGAGATACGTTTGAAGTTCTCTAACGCTATAGATACAGCAATAAGGTATAGCGCAGTAGGCAGTACAGTTGAAGAGGAATGGACATCTCTAAAAAGGGCCATCACAGAAGTTGGGAAGGTAAACATAGGTACAAAGAAGGTAGCTGTGAAGAAACCATGGGTAACAGAAGAAATACTTCAGTTGATTGATGAAAGGAGGAAGTACAAACATGTTCCGGGAAAATCAGGAATACAGAAATACAAGTCGCTGAGGAATGAAATAAATAGGAAGTGCAGGGAAGCTAAGACGAAATGGCTGCAGGAAAAATGTGAAGACATCGAAAAACATATAATTGTCGGAAGGACAGACTCAGCATACAGGAAAGTCAAAACAACCTTTGGTGACATTAAAAGCAACGGTGGTAACATGAGTGCAACGGTAATTCCACTGTTAAATGCAGAGGAGAGAGCAGATAGGTGGAAAGAATACAGTGAAAGCCTCTATAAGGGTGAAGATTTGTCTGATGTGATAGAAGAAGATAGAGGAGTCAATTTAGAAGAGATAGGGGATCCAGTATTAGAATCGGAATTTAAAAGAGCTTTGGAGGACTTACGGTCAAATAAGGCAGAAGGGATAGATAACATTCCATCAGAATTTCTAAAATCATTGGGGGAAGTTGCAACAAACCGACTATTCACGTTGGTGTGTAGAATATATGAGTCTGGCGACATAGCATCTGACTCTCGGAAAAGCATCATCCACACAATTCCGAAGACGGCAAGAGCTGACAAGTGCGAGAATTATCGCACAATCAGCTTAATAGCTCGTGCATCGAAGCTGCTTACAAGAATAATATACAGAAGAATGGAAAAGAAAATTGAGAATGCGCTAGGTGACGATCAGTTTGGCTTTAGGAAAACTAAAGAGACGAGAGAGGCAATTTTGACGTTACGGCTAATAATGGAAGCAAGGCTAAAGAAAAATCAAGACACTTTCATAGGATTTGTCGACCCGGAAAAAGCGTTCGACAATATAAAATGGTGCAAGCTGTTCGAGATTCTGAAAAACGTAGGGGTAAGCTATAGGGAGAGACGGGTCATATACAATATGTACAACAACCAGGAGGGAGTAATAAGAGTGGAAGATCAAGAACGAAGTGCTCGTATTAAGAAGGGTGTAAGACAAGGCTGTAGCCTTTCGCCCCTACTCTTCAATCTGTACATCGAGGAAGCAATGTTGAAAATAAAAGAAAGGTTCAGGAGTGGAATTAAAATACAAGGTGAATGGATATCAATGATACGATTCGCTGATGACATTGCTATACTGAGTGAAAGTGAAGAAGGATTAAATGAACTGCTGAACGGAATGAACAGTCTAATAAGTAGACAGTATGGTTTGAGAGTAAATCGGAGAAAGACGAAGGTAATGAGAAGTAGTAGAAATGAGAACAGCGAGAAACTTAACATCATGATTGATGGTCACGAAGTCAATAAAGTTAAGGAATTCTGCTACCTAGGCAGTAAAATAACCAATGACGGACGGAGCAAGGAGGACATCAAAAGCAGACTCGCTATGGCAAAAAAGGCATTTCTGGCCAAGAGGAGTCTACTAATATCAAATACCGGTCTTAATTTGAGGAAGAAATTTCTGAGGATGTACGTCTGGAGTACAGCGTTGTATGGTAGTGAAACATGGACTGTCGGAAAACCGGAACAGAAGAGAATCGAAGCATTTGAGATGTGGTGCTACTGACGAATGTTGAAAATTAGGTGGACTGATAAGGTAAGGAATGAGGAGGTTCTACGCAGAATCGGAGAGGAAAGGAATATGTGGAAAACACTGATAAGGAGAAGGGACAGGATGATAGGACATCTGCTAAGACATGAGGGAATGACTTCCATGGTATAGAGGGAGCTGCACAGGGCAAAAACTGTAGAGGAAGACAGAGATTAGAATACGTCAAGCAAATAATTGAGGACGTAGGTTGCAAGTGCTACTCTGAGATGAAGAGGTTAGCACAGGAAAGGAATTCGTGGCGGGCCGCATCAAACCAGTCAGTAGACTGATGAAAATAAATAAATAAATAAATAAATGGAGGGTCGACATATTCAAAGTGGGAATTAATGTTATTACTCTCCCACCAGTGAAATGGGGCCTAGGGCTAATAGATGTTGAAATTAAATGCAAGGCTCTTCTTATACGGAGAACTATTCAGCTGTTTCAAGACTACCCAGACAGCGCGCTCCATACGGCCCTACGGATGTATACACCTACGAATATGGCAATACCGATAACCCTCGGGGAATCCCACTACAAAGCCAACCACATTAGGATGTTTCTGCTCGAAGTTAGTTATCTCCGAGCGAAACTGAGCGCACCACTACAGGTCGCTACAACCGCCCAACTATACCGGATAATGAATACTAGTGGAAGAGTAAACCGCATGGAAACGAAATATCCCCTACGGGATTGGGCTCAAATCTGGAAGAACATCCACCAGAAAGTGCTCGGAACAAATATCAGATGAACGTGGTATAAAGTAGTCAATGAGACCATACATACGAAAGAAAAATTACACAGAATACGATAGACGGCAACTGCCAGATGTAGGGAGTGTGCCCTCATAGACAACTTGCAACACAGATGTGTCTGCGGAGAAAATAAACTGGTCTGGGAATGGTGCAGAATGAACCTTGCCTCTATCTGCAGGACAGCTAGACAGACAATCTCCATCACATCCGTGTTGCAACCTGATGGCACTTACTACAACATCACGAAGAAAAATATTTGGACATGGCTGACAGGACATACTCTGCATTACCTAATTCAAGCCGAAGATGCGAAATCTTACCAGGCCTACAGAGTATATCTAGCCACACAAGCACAACTGATGATGAAGGATGACAAATACAGACAAAAGTTCGCGAACTAGTATTTCATGCAGCCATTTCGTCTCAGCCACCCTGCACTTTCTATTTATTTCATTCCTCAGCGACTTGTATTTCTGTACACCTGAATTTCCTTGAACATTTTTGTACTTCTTCATTTAATCAATCAACTGAAGTATTTCTTCTCTTACCCATGATTTCTTCGCAATTACCTTCTTTGTACCTATGTTTTCTTTCCAATTCTGCGATTGCCCATTTTTGAGATGTCTACTCCTCTTCAACTGTACTGCCTACTGAGCTATTCCTTATTGCTGTTCTTGTGGCCTTAGAGAACTTCAAGCGTATCTCGTCATTCCTTCATTCCGTATCCCACTTCTTTGCGTATTGATTCTTCCTGGCTAATCTCTTAAGCTTCAGCCTACTCTTCATTACTACTATATTGTGGTCTGATTCTATATTTGCCTTACAATCCACTATCTGATTTCAAAATCTCTGTCTGACCATGATGTAATCTAACTGAAATTTCCGTATCCCCGGTCCTTTTCCAACTATACCTCCTCCTCTTATGATTCTTAAACAGAGTATTCGTTATTACTAGCTAAAATTTATTATAGAACTCAATTAGTCTTCTTCATCCCTCATTCCTCGGCCCAAACCTACTTCTTCTGTAACCTATTCTTCTGCTCTTTCCAACAGCATTCCAGTGCCACATGGCTATTAGATTTTCATTTCCTATTACGTACTGTATTACCCTTTCAATATCTTCATATACTTTCTCTATAACATTATCTTCAGCCTGCGACGTCGCCATTTACACTCCTGGAAATTGAAATAAGAACACCGTGAATTCATTGTCCCAGGAAGGGGAAACTTTATTGACACATTCCTGGGGTCAGATACATCACATGATCACACTGACAGAACCACAGGCACATAGACACAGGCAACAGAGCATGCACAATGTCGGCACTAGTACAGTGTATATCCACCTTTCGCAGCAATGCAGGCTGCTATTCTCCCATGGAGACGATCGTAGAGATGCTGGATGTAGTCCAGTGGAACGGCTTGCCATGCCATTTCCACCTGGCGCCTCAGTTGGACCAGCGTTCGTGCTGGACGTGCAGACCGCGTGAGACGACGCTTCATCCAGTCCCAAACATGCTCAATGGGGGACAGATCCGGAGATCTTGCTGGCCAGGGTAGTTGACTTACACCTTCTAGAGCACGTTGGGTGGCACGGGATACATGTGGACGTGCATTGTCCTGTTGGAACAGCAAGTTCCCTTGCCGCTCTAGGAATGGTAGAACGATGGGTTCGATGACGGTTTGGATGTACCGTGCACTATTCAGTGTCCCCTCGACGATCACCAGTGGTGTACGGCCAGTGTAGGAGATCGCTGCCCACACCATGATGCCGGGTGTTGGCCCTGTGTGCCTCGGTCGTATGCAGTCCTGATTGTGGTGCTCACCTGCACGGCGCCAAACACGCATACGACCATCATTGGCACCAAGGCAGAAGCGACTCTCATCGCTGAAGACGACACGTCTCCATTCGTCCCTCCATTCACGCCTGTCGCGACACCACTGGAGGCGGGCTGCACGATGTTGGGGCGTGAGCGGAAGACGGCCTAACGGTGTGCGGGACCGTAGCCCAGCTTCATGGAGACGGTTGCGAATGGTCCTCGCCGATAACCCAGGAGCAACAGTGTCCCTAATTTGCTGGGAAGTGGCGGTGCGGTCCCCTACGGCACTGCGTAGGATCCTACGGTCTTGGCGTGCATCCGTGCGTCGCTGCGGTCCTGTCCCAGGTCGACGGGCACGTGCACCTTCCGCCGACCACTGGCGACAACATCGATGTACTGTGGAGACCTCATGCCCCACGTGTTGAGCAATTCGGCGGTACGTCCACCCGGTCTCCCGCATGCCCACTATACGCCCTCGCTCAAAGTCCGTCAACTGCACATACGGTTCACGTCCACGCTGTCGCGGCATGCTACCAGTGTTAAAGACTGCGATGGAGCTCCGTATGCCACGGCAAACTGGCTGACACTGACGGCGGCGGTGCACAAATGCTGCGCAGCTAGCGCCATTCGACGGCCAACACCGCGGTTCCTGGTGTGTCCGCTGTGCCGTGCGTGTGATCATTGCTTGTACAGCCCTCTCGCAGTGTCCGGAGCAAGTATGGTGGGTCTGACACACCGGTGTCAATGTGTTCTTTTTTCCATTTCCAGGAGTGTATATCTGAACTATCGTTGTTGGTGTTGGTTTACTGTCGGTTCTGATAAGAACAACCCTGTCACTGAACTGTTCACTGCAACACACTCTTTGCCCTACCTTCCTTTTCACGAAGAATCCTACTCCAGTTATACCATTTTCTGCTGTTGTTAATATTACCTTGTACTCATCTGACCAGAAATCTTTGTCTTCTTTCTAATTCACTTCACTGACCCTAACTATAACTTCTCGTAGATTGAGCTTTTGCATTTACCTGTTCAGATTTTCTAGTTTCTGTACCACGTTAAACCTTCGGACATACCACGCCCCGACTCGTAGAACGTTATATTTTCGTTAATTAATCAATCTTGTTTCTCATCATCGGCTGCCCATTGGCAGTCCCCTCCCACAGATCCGAACTGGGGACTATTCCGGAATCTTTTGCCAATGGAGAGATCATCATGACACTTTTTCAATTATAGGCCACATGTACTTAATTCCGTGATTTCCACTGCCTTCTGCATCCTCATGCCGTTGATCATTACGCCATTCTTCCACCTTTGGGGGCAGTTTCCCACGCCTGGGTCAAGAGAGTGCCCTGAACCTCTGTCCGCTCCTCCGCCCTCTTTGACTAGGTCGTTGGCAGAAAGGGGTGACTTATTATGCTGGAGGTCTTCGTTCACAAATGGTGATTATTAATGAGAGTTTATTGGACCCCATATGTCTCTCACATCGACTCCAGGTGTTTCTTCCATTACGTTATCAGCCTACTCCACCTCCTTCCAGTGGCCTCCAGTGCAATATTATTGTTTCTGCACACTCCTTTTTTCGCCTCTTTTTAGTCCGCCCTGGTAGCTGAGTGGTCAGCGTGACAGACTGTCAATCCTAAGGGCCCGGGTTCGATTCCCGGCTGGGTCAAAGATTTTCTCCGCTCAGGGACTGGGTGTTGTGTTGTCCTAATCATCATCATTTCATCCCCATCGACGCGCAGGTCGCTGAAGTGGCGTCAAATCGAAAGACCTGCACCAGGCGAACGGTCTACCCGACGGGAGTCCCTAGCCACACGACATTTCCATTTCCACCTCTTTTTGCAAAATTTTCTACCCTCGGTGTCTTAAGGTTTCCTTAAGACCGACTCCAGGCTGCCTGTACATCAGCCACTGTCGATAACATTGGCCATTCCAGGTCCACCCTTACCAGCCACGCAGCTGAGGCTAGTCAACGCGTCACGCACCCGAGAACCCAACATCCTGTGATGTTTTCCTAAAGGCGTGTCTCAGCTGGCCTCAGGATCATTGACACCTTTCAGGCGTGCCAGCATTGCCAACACAGGTGGTCCGTCATCACCAGGGTCATTCTGATTCCGGGGATAATGGTTGCACCGTGGTCATAATCCCGGATGCTCTCCAACATTGCACTGCGTCCTTTTTCCACGTCAGGTATTGAGGTGTGCTCTTTCTGAAGAGTGGCATGGATGCTACCCTCACCCGCGTGGACGATGTACGCTCGACCTGGTCAAACATTAGAGTCATTCTGTCACGTCGCCTCTTCCCATCGACAGATTCGTTTGTGCGTTGGTATTGCGTCTCCAGTTGGCACAGCCTTCTCTACACCTTCTCACGTCTTCGTGATTGCTGTGCTCCTGGACGATGGCCCTAAATTTGTGTCTGCAGAATGGCCCACCTTCTGTGATTCCCCATAGCAATGAATTAATTCTCACCATCCTGTTCTACCTAACCTTAAATCGGTTGGCCGAGTATTTGGTTCACACATAAGCTCCACTCGTCCAATTCACTCACCACCCTTCCACTCTTCGAGCTGAGTCCACAGACCAGGCTGATGAATTGAACAGCCATCCACATGGGTCGCAATCTCCCATCTTTGCTCCTAATCTGGCCCCATCCAGCTCTTGGCATTCGACCTACAACGGGGCGTCAATCCATTTCTGACCCCTGTTTCTTTAAAAAGGTCATCGATACTGTCTTCTTCTCTTCTCTACTCCTGGCAAACATCACACGGTTTAGTGGTAAAAATCGTGTGACGAGGGCCTCCCGTCGTGTAGACCGCTCGCCTGGTGCCAGTCTTTCGATTTGACGTCACTTGGGCGACTTGCGCGTCGATGGGGATGAAATGATGATGATTAGGACAACACAACACCCAGTCCCTGAGCGGAGAAAATCTCCGACCCAGACGGGAATCGAACCCGGGCCCTTTGGATTGACAGTTTGTCGCGCTGACCACGCAGCTACCGGGGGCGGACGGTTTAGTGGTGTGACCTGTTATCACTACATGACCCATTCGCAGCCTCGTCAAACCCCACTACCAGAGCCCTCTCTCTTATCTCCTTTTTCTGTTCCAGACGTGAGACCCTCTAGCTAGTTAGAATCTTTTCATTTCTCTTTTCAGATTTTCTAGCTTTCCTACTGTTAGGTGGCCAATTTCCCCTGGAACATATATTTATAATATCCTATACTCATTTTCCTTATTCAAGTAGTCCATCACAGACACTGCATGATAATTGCAATTCGGATACAGTACCACCAGTGACAGTACCCTTTACTATCTTCTTCTCACTTGTCTTTTTTCTACAATGAGAGGATGGCACGTTTGGAAACCTGTGAGTAGGCTAGCAAAAGGTAAGAGTCTTGGAAGGTGCTGTCTCAGGTAGACTGACCAGCATTCGTGTGTTCCTATCCACGCTCTCAGACGGAACACAGGACAGAACCTCTGTCCAATAAACACAGCACTGTTCGCAGAAGCCTTTTAGAATGATAAAGAATCCGTAGCCAGGTGTCGCCTACAAGAGGCAGCTCTGTGAATCGCAGTTACTTCAAGAGTGACGCCACAAAATAAAGTTAACTTTATATTTCAGAATCTAGCGTTCTGGTTGGTTCTTACCGTTATTTTTCTGGAGCACACACTTTCTCGCTCGTGCCTACACCTGGGCATCTCTTTTGTCTGTTCCGAAATTGCACCATGGAATGGGAGAGGTTTTCTGCCTGCCTGCCCACCCGAATGCTCCACTGGTTAAAAGTAGAGTAAATCAAGAAGAGTAGGAGATGGTTTAACGTGTTTACTTGAGTTCTACTGGACAGGACTCGCAATGTCTGCCACCAATGGCTGCCGAGGTACTTGCTCTGGAGAAAAGCAACCAAACTATGTGGTGTCCAGAAAGAGAACACTTCATGTCAGGAGTTTGAAGAGTAAAGTCTTGCGCTGGGCCACTGATGAGGCGAGCTTTGCGCTCACGCAACAATAGGTTTCTGCTTGAGTACTAAGTAGAGAAGGAAAGTGGAACTCAAAGTATCTAGCCGCTACTGGTACTGCCTTCCACGTCACCATTTCTGTCAGTCAGTTTTCATACTTATATGGGGTGGTTCCTTTCTCTGTAGATCACCATAAATCTGACTCTAGCACCGCAGGGGTGAGCTAAGCAGTACAACCAACACTCTACACTACTACGTTCAATCATCTGATGTTCCATGTTCCAATTCGCAGTTATTCAATATTTTACTCGAGATGTTAACCCCCTCCCCTCTCTTGCCCTATTGGCAGTCCTCTCCGATAAGATGTCCGAATGGAGGGCTAATCCGGAATTTTTTTGCCAAAGGAGAGATCACAACGATGCCTTTCCAGTTACAGGGGATATGTTTTGTGAATACACATTATGTGTCTTCAATGCAGTGGTCTGAATTGACTTCTGCATTCTCATGCTTTTGATCATTGCTGGTTCTTCTGCCTTTTGGGGCTAATATCGCCCTTCAGGGGCAAGACACTACGCTGAACCTCTGCCTACTCGTCCTTCTCCTTTGACAACGCCAGTCACAGAACAAGCTGCCGCGCGGTCTTTGGCACCCTGTGACGTTTCGCAAGGCTCCGCCCATCGGAGGTTCGAGTCCTCCCTCGTGCATGGATGTGTGTGTGTATCGGCCGTAGCGTAAGTTAGTTTAAGTTAGATTATGTAGTGGGTAAGCTTAGGGACCGATGACCTTAGCAGTTTGGTCCCGTAAGATCCTACCACAAATTTCCAATTTTTCCAGAACAATGATGATTTCTTATGACAGAAGTCGACTTTGTTGATGATAATTATTCGAAATTTAAGCAGTGCAAAATTTAAGCTCTTCGAATCACAGGACGCTTTGATTCTTAGTCAAAGACGCTACCTCTAGACCACGATTCGTGCAATTTATTAAGCCTCATGCACCAAGTCACGTGAGGAAATTTCTTGGGTGGGCAATCGAATAGTGCCCTACGCCAGTCAGTGCTGCGAGTGCTCCAGTCTTAGAAATGGGAAACTGTGGATACCGGTCTTATCCATTACTGTATGCAAACAGCCGCATCTCTGTCTCTTCCCTTATTCGAGACGCTTCTGTGTGACACAGAAATGCAGGCCCGTTCCTCACAGTTAGCGCCGGATAGCTGCTTTTAGGCAACTAGCCCAGCCGAGCAGGTGATCTGCATCGCAGGGCAATTCTTGGCGCCTGAAGTGTTTCAGTCATCGCCGCACGATCTACAGACGCAGCCTTGGGGACTTCGCTGTAACTACGGCTCTGGAGTCCACCATTTCCCTGCCGCTACTCTCCAGCCATCATTCCAGAGATTGGACGACCCTCGCCGCTGGATGCCTCGTGCCCGTAGCAGAGCAGTGTTCAGTGTCCCGGACTCCTCGCCGAATCAGCGAACGCCGAATCCGCATTCCCGAGTAAGCTGCCTGCCTGCATCCGAGAGCAGCTGGCCGTTTGCTACGCCGGCCAAGTTTATGGAAAATATTACGAGAAGACGGCAAACCGCGCCATGGACGGGTGGACCCGAATATGAATCCAAGATAAAGACAATAATAAAGAACTGTTTATGTTCAACAACTGTTTCCTAGTAGCCGCCCACAAAGTCAACCCTGCCTCTCTCACCATCACACAAGTCAAGGCGCGTCAGATGAGAATGGAGCGCATCCTGACACATACGAAAACAACGGCTCACACCATCCAGTAGCCGTCGCTGAACTACCAACACGCTACACTGCTTCTGGATTTGTATGCAAGGTTCAGTAAACATACGTTTACGATCGTATACTGCACATATGTTGCAAGGTGACCACAACAGATGAGGTAAACTGCGATGTGAGTGTTGAAACTAAGAGAGCCTGAACTGCAGAAGGATAGCACACTTTAAAACTGAAAATTAACTGCTGATGACAAAATTTTACTGTAAACAATCGATACTAAAAATATTAGTCCAAATCAATATAAAAGCAAATTTTTTAACCACGAAGAACATATGCACTTTTCGTGAGATCTCTTATTCTCGACTTTCACTAGATTACATTATATACAACACATATCTTTATATCATATATTTAATTCTCGTAATCTACACAATACACTATTCTATGTGTGCAGAAAAAGCAATGCACATGACTTGTCCATTATCTACAGTACAACAAGCAATCATAGATGAAAGAGGCAATAAATAAATAAACTGAGACACACATATCAAATACAGACATAATGTATATCTCAATGTACCATGATCTATTTATGTATTATGATGCAGTGTTTGTTTTTGCATATTAACGTGGCCACGATGTTCTTTGGAGCCTTTGTATTCCATAGCTGCTGTCACTTTTGGCACTACACACCTGCACAGTTCTAATTGTATTCTCATTTTACTATCTGTTTAGCATAAATGATACTTTATTGTCCCAAATACGAAATATTTTTTCTGTATGTTAAACGTTTTGTTATCGTCAGCTCCACGTCTTTGTGGAAACGCAATATACGATGTCTACGCACCAATAAATAAATAAAACAAACCAAAGTTCAACATATCTACAGAAACGATATCTCAACTATGTACGAGTCGTCTGTTCCATATATTAATATTAATTTAGGTAACACATTATCTTGACACACTAACATAAACCATGTGTTTCATAAGCTTAAACAATTAAAGTTGTTTCGTTATTTTATACAATTCACAGCTAAAACTACTACAAAAACTTAAATTAAAATAGCATTATGCAGAACAAACTTGATAAAATGTACACTGTGAAAACAAAACAATAGAAGAAGAAGAGGCCACCAGCCTGTTGATTATGTCAGTGTTCTGCAACTAATGGGTCACACATCAGCAAGCTACGTCCACTGCCACCACTATATATCACAAAATCAAAATATAGGACACTCTACACTACTAGTATGCTGTTGTTACTGTTGCGATCTTCAGTCCACGTTCTGCTTTGATGTAGCTCTCCACACTGAGCAGGTGGAGGGAAAGATGAGATATATTCAAACACATGATAACGGTGGTTATGGCACTTTTATTAGGATATAGTCACAAATTACAGCATCTGTTCAGTATTGTCTCCCGACTCAGCAACATGCTGCATCCGTAACATAACATGGTCGCTCGTTGCTCTTAACGTTTCCGGTAGAATCAGATCGATTTGTAGTCTTATACTATCCATTAGATCAGGTACAGGCCGAATACCTCCCTGATACACGTGATCTTTCGGATATCTTCACAACAAGTCACATCGATGTAGATCGGGATATCTGGAAGACCATACATCATGAAATTGCGTAGAGATGTTACGGTCGTTATCAACGGTTTTTAGAAGCAAATCTTTCACCTGGCTAGCGACATGTAGTGTCGTCCTACCTTGCATGAAAAAATTGATGCGGCCAAAATTGCGTACTTGCAGAGCTGCAATCAGGTGTTGCATAAGGAGGTCACTTTACACCTAACAGGCCCTACAAGTGGACCTACAATGAAAAAACTTGTGAAGCCACACCAGACAGTCACATAAGCTGAGAGCAGTGGTTGTTCCTGCATAACATTTGGCGGAGCCCCTTATGCGACATTTCTGTGCACTCACGACACCGTGCAGATTAAAATGTGCCTCGTTCCTCCAAAGAATATTCCACGGCCACATGTCGTTGATATCCATGGGTGCCAGAAACGAAGGGCGAAGCCATGGCATTGCAGCTTATTTTTGGACTTCATCCGGTGAACATTCTAAACCTTGTTGCGATACCATTGTAAAACGCGCTGCGAAATTTTTTGAACTGTTGACCAGCGAAGAGACAATTCCCGTGACACGGCTCGACCGCTGCCTGCAGAATTTGCAGCATTTGCTGCAGGGTCAGCTATAGCTACAGCAACTCCATCAACACCTGCCATGTAAATGGGCCATCTCCCTCTCCCTGCCGCACCACCTAAGCCACTTTTTTCATCAGGTTTCTTGATCACATTCTTTAGCCCATTTATTGACACGGGGCCTCTTAGCAGTTGTTTCCGACGGCGATACTCCCCCTGCGCAGCGCTACTATTGTTGGCATTCTTATGAAACTTTAGCAGCAACGCAAGGTCTTTCTTCTCAACAGTTTTTGCTTTTTTACGGAAAACATCAATCTTCTTAACTTTTTACGCTAACAGTCAGTTCACAAAAGAAATAAACACGCATCGCCAAGTGACAAACAGTATACTCACGTAAAATCAGGAAGCATTTCACAGTCTGGCTGCTTACACCGCCATATTTCCATCTGGTGACAGAAAATTGAACTGTAATTGCTCCAGCGTAATCCGCGAGCGCACCGATTAGTGAACATTTCTACGCTGTTTCAGCATCCTGTGGTATATAAAGGCGGCATTGCAGCACTCCGAACACCATCAGTTTGTTTACAACTACCCGGTTCTTTGTTTAAATCAGTTGTGCCACAATTTTTTTTCTACAGTTCGATTATGTAGCTCTTCATTTACTATCCGATCTAATCATGTAATCCTCATTCTCCTACTGCATCACATTTAAGATCACCTATTGCCTCTTATCTGTTTGTCGTTCACTTTTCCACAATTCTGCACTCTAGACACGCAAGATGTGTCAGTAGGAATAGTTAATATTTTATGAAGTTGCAGTGTGAACTAATTCGAATGACACATGCCACATAACTTGTGTGCATTTTTTATCCGTTACAGAGATACATCTAGTTATCATATAGCTTTTTGGTACTCCATCTACTATTGGCCTATATATGAGGGTCATTCAATAATTGAAGAAACGAATTGGTCTGGGGAAAAAATTGCTTGTAGGACAAGTCTGGTACTTTTATGGCTTTAATTTGGCATCACTGTGTAGGGAAGCAGCCTACTCACGCCGTAGTAAATTCACATCAGTCTTCCATTGTGTGCCAGCCAGTCCGCTGTAACTAACTCTAACGTCATAAATGTTGCGCAATACTTTAAAAATCAAGTAAATAACCTGAAACGGTTCTAGCATGTCAGGAGTAACACTAAATTAATATGTGTTGAATATCAGTTCGATAACTTTAACCATTTTCGAAATTTGGACGTTTTTCTGTAAAAATCATTGGCGCAACAGAAAAGGGCTAGAGACTTAAAAAATTATATTTACATTCCTTTCCCATAATAATTTAATAGAAACAGTACTTTGGATCTCACAAATTAAGATTTTAGTTGAAATTCATAATTTTCTGGTTTTTGTCTTAAAAATTAAGGAAGCAAGATAGATTAAGTAGGCTAATAAATAAGGCTAGGATGTTTATATTTAAGTAGAATGGAGATACGCTATAACAATAAAGATGTGAGAAGTTTCAACTGAATAATTATAAAACTATAGTGATAGCGTATCTCCAAGGGGCAAGTTCAGAGCTCGTCTACTGCGTGTAGTGTAATTAAATTAATTCTCTCGCCCAAAATATTTAACTTAGCCACGTCAAACTTTTATTATGATTACTTACCTTTGTGCTGATTGCGCATTTAAATTGAGAGCTTCATCTGCCATCAGCAAAAGAAGCTATGATTTATTAAATAACTTAATGTGGTGCATTACTAGCCCAGCGGCTAGTCGGGAGAGCCGATTTGATCAGGCGTTCCCTTAGCCGTCCGCACTGCGGCTTTATATATAAGAACTCTGCGCGAGGAAGCAAGGCCCCAGTTCTCTCCAGACGCTGAATAGCACGTCATCTGTGTCGGGAGTCGCGTCGTGTCGGTATCATTGCTATAAACAGCCTCGGATGCCGTATTAAGTTACTCGGGATATGCGTAACCATGAAATCATTTTCGAGTGAAGTGTTAATTCTGGGATGACTTTAAGTATCGATCTTCAGTTTGCGTATGCCGTATTTTCACGTACCGTCGCGGGACAAACATTCTACCATTATTTAGCGTGGCGTTTGATGAACATTATCATCAAATTATGGCGAGCATTCACTTAAACATTTAATTTGGACAGTTATATTTGCATCAGCGCATTAGACTCTGAACTGCTCTGTTAGTCAGATTGTGTGGATTCTTTTTTTTTTTTTTCATCTGTAACTTTCAGAATACAGCAAACGTTTCTTTTTCACGGTCGTTTTTGATTATGAATCCCAGACAGTCTTCTAATTCCTCAGAGCTATAAGCTGTAGCTATAAGTGTATTTCTCAGATGAAGTGGGCACTAGGAATTCTAATAACAGGCTTCCCGTTTTGCTAATCACTCTCTGGTTGCCAATATTGTAGTTAGAGAGCCAGTGTTGAGAACGGCAAAACAACAGCATAAATAATAGGAACATTTATATAACAACATTAATTTCCACCAGCCGCCCCACATATGGTGCATCGTTCGGGAAGTGTTTCTACATTCTACAAAATTTTATATAAGACATAAATTTCCACCAGCCGCCCCACAACTGGAATGAGCCCTAATCAGCTGATTTATCAACATTGTTGTGTTTATAACCTCAAAAATACATTTCAAGATGGCGAATCCGCTTGAAACGTCTACATTAGTTGAAAAACGTTCTGTTATTCGGTTCTTACTTGCTGAAGGCGAGAAACCAGTGAATAAACTGCAGAATGTCTAAAGTTTATGGTGAATGTTGTATGAATCGTGCGAATTTTCACAAGTGGGTAGAGCAGTTCAGAAATGCTCGTGACTCAGTGACTGACGAACACCGTTCTGGCCGACTAGTTGCAGTTTCAACTCCCTCACTTGAAAGTCGAATTGATGTCATTATTCGGGTCTACTGCAGTGTGATTGTGGAAATGATAGTCGATAAGGTTCAAGCTAGTATTGCTACAGTTCATAACATTATCTGTAACAAGCTGAAATACCGAAAAACATGTGCAAGACGAGTCCCAAAGGAGTTGACGCGGCCACGCAAGGAAACAAGGTTGAGAGTGTGCACAGAGCTGAAGGAACGTTATGAAAGAGAAGGTGAGCACTTCCTCAAAAAAATTTTAACTTGTATGAAACTTAGGTTCACTATTATGAGCCAGAATCAAGAAGACAAGTCATGGAATTAAGGCACACCAACTGAACTGTGAAGCAAAAATTCAAAACCCATGCATCAGCATGAAAAGTCATATTGACGGTGTTTTGGGATGCTTAAGGTCCAATTTTTTGTGATTATCTCGAAGAGAAGCGTACAACGAACAGCCTATACTACTCGTATTTGCTTTTAAACAAGGTGAAGCCAGCCGTGAGAGAGACACATCGTGGATCTCAGAGGAGAGGTGTGATTCTTCAGCAAGACAACGCACGTCCTCATATTGCTTAACTAACCAGTGAAACCACTGACAAAATGAGCTGGGAAGTACTGCCTCATTCCCCCTACGTCCTGATTTAGCGCCTAGTGATCTCCATTTGTTTGGTGCACTGTTGAGGCAGTACATGGGAAGAGGTTCCTGGAAAACGAGGACGTGAAAAAGTTGCTGGGAAATTGGTTCAAAAATCAAGATAAAGGATTCTTTGCAGCAGGAATATTAAAGCTCTTTGGAACGAGACCAATTTGTCTCTTTAATTAGTGAATGACCCTCGTACATCGACTGCCTTTTTTTTAAGTTCATATTGTGCAGTTGTGCTTCCGTTGAACATTTCTATCTTATTATTTATTTACGAATACCGAATACACCGATATGATATTGATGTACGGGTTTTGTAATAGGGAAGCTGCTGTTGATTATGGAGAATACTGTAGAATATTTCCTAATCGCCTATTACTGTATTAAAAGGTGTTTACTTTTGGTTACATTAAACCACATGGGATTTGTCCAGTCCCCAGCAGTCATATTTTACCTGGACGTGCATATGGACAGTGTATGGATGAAATAAAAGATAGTATTCTGTTGGTAGAACGTACTCTTTTTACAAGCATACACAGCATTTCTACACGTATTCATGTCCCACATAGCAGAATATGGCGGATATTATATGGCACGTCATCTATCTTATCGTATATGACCGATTCAGCGCCTTAGAGGAAGGATTGGAAGTTTGTCGTTGGCTAATCTGCAAATCGCCCAGTAACCACATTAACTTTCTGAGGAAGTCGCTCTCACTTGTGACGACACCAATACCGCTCGTAATTCTCATCGGTCTTCAGACAGAATCCCCTATGCCACTTATCTGTTAGTGTGCCGTGTTGTATGACAGACAATCAAATGATTGGGCTTGTTGTTTTATCAACATAGTATTAGAAGGTCCCTGTTATTGAGACTTTCTTGAGATCAATGTTCCAGTATTGCTGGAAGAAGGGAGGATGGAGTCTAATGTTCCTGACACATCATCTAAGCCTAGGATTCCCCAGAAGATGGATCGTCATTTATTTTCATGTTGCTTGCCCACCAATATCTCTGGTCTATACCCCTTTAGATTTTTATTGGTGGGAATGGCTGAAAGGCGAAGTCTGCTAGAAAAGGTAAACAGACAAAGAGATGAATCAGTGGGATTATGGACGGTACTGCCACAATAAAGGAACGCCAAGACCAACCAAGAGCAGCTACAAGTTATATTGTCAAGAGATATCGAATGTGCGTTGAAACTGGAAGTGGAATTTGCAAAGATAATCTTTGGACGCAGTCATTTGTCTTTGCTTAGTACCTGTGGATATTTGTTTAGATTACATTTTAACATCTGTATCGTGTAACCACTCAAAATTGAATTTTTTATTCGAATTAGTCTGTAATGCCAACTCATGAAGTATGTCACGTTCTGTACGAGTCCCTAACATTTAAATTTATATTCGATGTTCACAAATTCCCGTTTTTGAGGAACGGTTTTCCTGGTTCTGCTAGTGTGCTTTTTGTATGCTGTCTACTTTGGCCAATTAACAAAGCACATCTACTATTTTTAGAGTCTCAGTGGTTGACAGTCATGACAGTCTCAGCGACGTACTTCTAGACGCTGTCACAGCGCTACAGATTACACCATTCGTCACTTTTCTGCCGGCTGCGACCTACGTGTACGACTCCTGTCGTATCGTTCTTTCTGTAACTCCCGCCATACGGCTTTTCAGCACGTCTCTCGCATCCCACAGTCGTGTCCATAAATCCTCCCTGCAGCGTTGTGGACGGACACATGGCTGGCAGCTGTCGCCCCTCTGTGGTTGCTGTTTTCGTTCTTTTGTTATTGTTTTTACTGGCGTAACAATGTTGACACAGCGGGGCGGTTTCCTGCGCGCCTGTTACTGGCTGTTGCAATTGCTGCAACTTTTTTAGACAACATTGTTTTTACGGAAACGAAAAAACTAAACATGGTCCAGTTACCCAGCGGCTGTATGTGCAGATCTGGAAAACTGTCGAAGAATACGAAAGAAATGGCACCTCAGGGCGCTATAATCGCCAGAACCGGTAATAACTGTTAATGTCGCTTGCGTTTGTGACTGTGAATAAAAAGGTTTCATAGTAACTAACAATCGCTAACGCCACGACATCACGTAGCTAATTTAAACGTAATTAGATTTTCCTACATCATGAAACCTACATAAAGAGGTTGGGTGAACGTAGCGACTACTTTCGGCGACATTTTTAGGCAAACTGCAATCGATGTAGAAACTCCAAAACCACAGGATGTACAGTCGGATTGTCAT
This sequence comes from Schistocerca nitens, assembly GCF_023898315.1. Lineage (NCBI taxonomy): Eukaryota > Metazoa > Arthropoda > Insecta > Orthoptera > Acrididae > Schistocerca > Schistocerca nitens. The sequence goes on from NC_064614.1 coordinate 36,018,052, forward strand.
CTTACCTGTTTGACGAGATGGGTCATAAAGGCCACAGGGCTAATTCCTCAATTGAGCCTGTGATAAGTACGTACTGAAAGAAAAAGTAACTTACGTATTTAGTAAATGAATTATATGTTGAAAGTAAAAACTCGATTACAAAATGTAACAATTATTTTGTGAGGTAAAGTAATTACTTTTTTGAGAAACACTAAAGTAAAGCGATTCAGAAAACTACAGCCACAGCAAAAATCGTCAGTTTCTTCCTCACCAGTTGCGTTGCGCAGTCCTTGGACTCAAAGTCCACATGCTGTGGAGGCTCTCTCAGACTCAGTGTTGCAAACCGTACCCGGAAACCAGCTACCCACCACTTGCCAGGCATTGGTGGTCTCCTTACCAAATTTGTGAAGAAGATTTTTCATCTCAGCCGGTTCAGATACAGAGCACCACAGGTCCTTATCTGTTATGCCAAAAGCCGGCCGGAGTGGCCGTGCGGTTCTAGGCGCTACAGTCTGGAACCGAGCGACCGCTACGGTCGCAGGTTCGAATCCTGCCTCGGGCATGGGTGTGTGTGATGTCCTTAGGTTAGTTAGGTTTAATTAGTTCTAAGTTCTAGGCGACTGATGACCTCAGAAGTTAAGTCGCATAGTGCTCAGAGCCATTTAAACCATTTTTTTGTTATGCCAAAAATGTTATCTCTGACAACTCGTGGTGGTCCGAAAATTTCTTTTTCTAGTTTTGAGATAAAAACGGACTGAAACTTCAAACACCTTCTTGTTGTCAGTAGCACTAGGTTACTCGGAATTCTGTTCTTCAACGAATTCCTTGAAACTCGGTTAGTGGTCGCAGTAGGTTTGAAAGCCATGGACTCCTCCCCCGCCTTTGCTGCTGCCTACTTCCCACAAGGGTATAACGATACGCTCTATCCTTTGTACTTGTATGTGTACATCTTCATCGTATGGAAAAAGCAAATTGTTATCATTTAATAATAATTGTATGTAACATCATAAATTCGCTATATTTATTATAAATTATTGATGTTATTGGTATTTACTATGGCTCGTCGTTTATGATAGTTACATTCAATATTTTTGCACACAAACAACATTAAAAACGGAAGACTAAAACATTACTTCAGGATGTGACGATTGTGACGGCCTGGAAGACGGAAACCAGACGCCTAATTGTTAGCTGGCGACATGGGGTCGCTAACTACACCCTCTTTCAATTATTTTTACAGAAACATAACTTCTTGCATAAGTCTGTAAACATTACAAGAAGTGAGATCAGGTCTGAAAACCATACAAAACATGGCGGCTAGACAGCGCTATGTCGTGACTCCTTCAAATGACCATGCGTAGCTGAGAGGGTTTTGACTGACACCTTTATGCATCTGCAGTACTATTACAGCACTGAACGGATCAAAAATTAAAATGGGTTTTATGGCCGCACTGGCCGCTATACCCACCACTCACCTACTACTAGAGACTTTTAATGCTCTTTTAACAAAATATGAGGGTAAGTCAAAAAGTAAAGGGACTTCTGCAATTTCTCGCCTTATCATTTCGTAACACTGCTAGTATCCAGGCCTTAAGTACTGCCGTCTGCAACAATTCTATATAACACACTTATTCCCGAGTTTGTCGTTCTACTGTAGCAGACCGTGAAACATGGCAGCAACATTGTCGATATGCGCCAAGGAAGAAATGAGGGCAGTGATGCGTGTTTTGTTTGCGGACGGCATTAAATGTGCAGAAATTATTCGTCGAATACAATTGCAGTATGGTAACAGCTATTTATCGCGAAGAGAGATTTGTGAATGGATAGAGCGCTTCAAATAGGGCAGAACTTCTGTATGTGACGAGGAAAGATCCGGCAGACCGTCAACGTCAACAACTGAGGACAGTTTGGAAGTAGTTGAGGGTATGGTGACATGGAACGGGTGATAGCCGCTCATTTCATCCCAAGAGGCGTAACTGTGCACAGTGAGAACTATTGTGATGTGTTGCGAACTAAACTGAAAACTGTAGTCACACCCAAACGTAGCGGAAAACTGCTAAAAGGTGTGATCCTTCAACAAGATAACGCTCGGCCACATTCTGCCAAACGGACGGCCGAAACAATAAAGGAGTTGGGACTCGAACTGCTGGAACACCCGCCATGTAGTCCAGACCTGGACCAAAGCGATTTTCGTATGTTTGGATCACGGAAAGAAGCGCTCAGGGGAAGAAGATTTGCAACCAATGCAGAAGTCATTGACGCAGAGCAAAATTGGTTACAGATGCAACCAAAAATCTTTTTCATCCCGAAAGAATCAAAAAGTCGTGAAACGTTGGTTGAAGTGAAGGGAGGTTGTGTAGAAAAATCATGTTGGAAAATAATTCACGTTTTAGCTTTCTATAATTAGAATAAATACTCATTTTCTGAAGACTTCCTTTACTTTTTGACTTGTTTCAACTTTCAATTTACTTCATCTGGAAAGTGGGACATTTTGAACTCAAGGGTGGGTCAAGCAGAGATTCCGTCCCACCAACCTTATTCTCAGCTGTCTGAGGGGAAGCTTTCAGACTCTTAAACTGGGAAAATGAAGAAAATTATCTCTCAATCGAACTCACGTGAAACACCTTCTTTTTGTTGGTGATATTTTCACGTAGGAGAAAGTGTAATTAGATGAATCACAGAACACTAACTTCACTTAACGAAGGTTTTATTCAGCACTTGCACATACAAGAGCGCGGAGCGAACTGCCTCCGGCCACAACACATACATATCCAGCTACAGAACATTCCAGTACCAGCATTCTTCACATTTGTGGATACTTCTAAAACGTACTCGAAGCGAATATAGAAATTAAAATTGTAGAGTCCATTTGCGTTTTGAACTCACGAGCTTCCTTGCAACGCTTTAGTATCACAACCACTACACCAAGGCGCTACTCAACTTCGGGTGAGACAATAATGTACTTCAACGTAAAGTAGAAGGAAGTGGCAGAGCTAGTTTGAAATTACGCATTAAATTTAGCTATAGTGGACACGTATTAATGACCAAACTAACAATAAAAAGAAACTTCGGATGACGATTTTCTCGAGTGCTCTTAATGAACTAAATAGCGTTTTTAGAACTGAACTGTTGATGTATCTGCAAAGGAAAGTTTATATCCAGTTTGTAACCTCCCCCTCACTTATCGACCTTAATGACAGTGAAAAATTAAACCACGTGTACCTAATGGAAATTTGGGAAAAGCAATCGTCACCGAAGTTAATCTGTCGGTAAAGAGGGAGGAAAGGGTTACATCTAAATGAAAGGAAAAATGCAAATGAAACTGGTGGAAATTAATTTTGAAAAGGGGTAAAGTTAATAAAGAAAGTAAATGTGCGGCCGTTACGTTAACAATAAACTAGCGGTAATTAGATATTTGAGATTTGGGGGAAATTACGGTCGCCAGTCCTAAGGACAATTACTATAGTTACTGAAAAAGAAAGGTTATTACACATATAATTAGCACTAGAACCGTGGCAAGTGTAGTGTAGTGTGAAAACTGAAAGTTTGTCAGAAGTAATAAATATCGCTACACTATGACTTAATTTAGCACAAGAATTAATAAAACCGGAAAATCGAAAGTTAATTTAGTGACTGAAGTTAATAGTGAGCTTTCTTTCTGAAGCACATCGAAATTCAGTAAAATACGGTTACTCTTGGACTACCTCAACAATCATTTCAAAAGCAACTTGACTCTACGCAATTTAGTAATAAGATATTTAACTTTGAACTTGAATTAAATGATTCTGAACAATTAACAACAGTAAAATTTTGTACTTACCAAGCTGAGCTGCAGTCACAGGTAAGCTAAAATACGGTAACAAAACTCGCACTCTTAATTTGTGCTTGTGTAATCTAAATATTGTAGCCAGCTATGAATACTTTAACTGAACTTTGAAATTAAAGCAGTGAAAGCGAATTATAATGCTTTAATGCTGGCGTTTGAATTTCAACGACACTCATGTTCATTTCGGAAAAGGCAGGGACCCTGCTTGGCAATCCAATTGGGACAATGAGCAACAAAGGTTCATGCTACGTTGCTGTAATTTTGTGATTTGAACAGTTTGAAAAGCTGAGGTCTGCCATACAGTTATGAAACTTTACGTGCATTTAGTCTTCCTTGTTGGTTGATTGAAGGTTTGAAGTCGCCGATCGAGGAGGTGGCGACAGTCACTCATTGTCGGCCGTCGCTGTTGCAGAAGCTGGATGCTGGCGCGCCTTCTTCTCGACACGGTCACCAGGCGAAACGGGCTCTTGATGTGTGCCAGCTAATGCTTCCCGTCCGCGACACCGTGCTAGAAACTACCATAGCCAGTCGATCGCAATTACATGCTGCCAAACCCCGAAAGCCCGGCAACTTGCGGGAGCGTCACACAACACACCTGCTCAATCGCACTACTCCAACCAGACTCCCCTCGGTGCCCGCGCTCCACGCGGTAGAGTTAACACTACCAAAGATCCTACACACTTTCTTTGTTCACACGACCTATCGATGTATTCGTTCGATAGCATAGTTTTCCCTAGGCAAGACCCAGCGTAAAATACAAATAATATTTACAAAACAAACCAATTTTACATCGACACAACTATATATATATATATATATATATATATATATATATATATATATATATATATATATATTAAAACAATTACAATATATAAAGACGCAGAAATGTTATATCTTTAGGGAACAAAATAAGGAAAAAATTATGGTACAATAGATGAAAATAGGAGGATATGCATTTCCGGCGTTACAAGTTCATGTTATCTGTTTGGATTTATCAAAGTTAGACAGAGACATTTCATGTTGAGCAACCAATGGAAAGACGCATATTGAAATTTACTGGATGTCATTTTTATTAGTGTAAGATAGACTAAGTTAGGTGGTGGCTATGCACTAACGTAGATTATGGCTGTGCACCTCAGCTAAAGTAATGGTAACTACAGGTAATCAGCTGTAGGCGAAAAGAGCCTCACTAGATGCAATTACTTTTCGTACACCAATGACAGCAGAAATCTCCTCACTCTTTCGTACTGACTGTGGCATTTAGATGGAAGAAGGCCTTACTGCACAACTGGCGTCCATTTTTAGTGCTGCCTTGTGCAACTACAAACACGAAAAGAACCGGCTGTAATAGAAATTCCGACGAACTGAAATTTAGATCAGCACTTTTAAACCACAACCATGACACTTTGAATAGAATGGCTCATGACAGCAATGAGTCATACAATAATAAACCATTTATAAAGAAAATTGCAGTAGAGTTGAAGTATGTAGTAAGAATTGTTGATAGTTACAATGAGAAAGAAGTGTACGTATTCATAATGCCTCAGCACAAGCTTGTTCTCTGTAACCATGTAAGGCAGAAGACAAGGATATACATCGAAACTGTTTTATGTCTAAATATTCGCTGGCAGGACGGTTGTAAAATATTTTCATCATCGTAATGAAATATTACTGTTTTGTATTCTTGTGTCATGCCTCCATCACCTAAATGTCACGTCAGTCAGAAAATACGGTTATGTTTCCACATATCACAGGTACATAGCATGTCAGGCTGCATACGTTTATATGTGCATGTGAAAGTACACATACCGCCAGACCACGATGTTATGGACGAAACGTAGTGGCTTATAATGGAATGAAACTGCTATTGTGAAATCACGTTCTTCTCTCAGGTTTAGCAGCTGCAAGTTTAGCATGTGTTACTGAAACCGGGTGACATAAAATAAATGTGAAATTTAAATTCTACTTCTAATAAATTCTAGGTTATCGCTACGGACTGTCTTAAATGCCAGTCTCTAAATCTATACCGACTGTTTGAATTGATAATACAAGGACAAACCGGAGGATTCTGAAACAAATCATGATCTATAATCTTTAGACAAAGAAAATTTGATTCCAGCGAATATTACTATTTAATAGCGTAGCTGCTTGCCCCTCTACAAATTTACTAATATGTTTATTAACGAGTGAAAGAACACATCATTATACTACCAAATTCCAGATGATCGCATACTCTCCTGATGCATGTGTATAGCTGAATAAGTAATCACCTATTACCGTGCGCTATTACCGTGCGTACAGTTTCCGCTGACATCATTCTACACCCGCTGGCAGGAAGTTAGACTCTGCAAAGTGAAGGCACATTACGGAATTAAGTGAAAGCAAAACTGTTTCTTGGATTAAAGAGGTCGGTGAAATGGACAGGTTAGTCATCTTGGAATGCGACACACATATTTCGTAGTAAGAGAGAGTGTTTCAGACAGTGAACTGTAGAACGAGAAGTGGCAGGAGTTCTCCAAAAATTGGAGAACCGTGAACTCACGAATATTCTTTTCGTTGCTTTTGCATTGCTGGTGTGCGTACTGCTGATGCTCTACGAGATTGAAAGCCACGAAATCACCATCTCACGGCTGAGTTTGAGTCATGGCTGCTGCAACCAGTAGCTTCATAGAATCCATTTTGCTCTATCCCGTTGTGGCTATGTATGGGAATGGCGGTTATCACGCAAAGAACAGGTTCTCGGTTACATCATTTTTTTTATCAACGCCAGTTTTGCCTGGGCGTTAAAACTGCTATAAATAACAGTTTCATGAAAGAACCGATTTTCGGTTTTATATTCCTATTATTCGTGTAATGAATGTAGAAATTGAACAAGGATTAAAAATTTTGACTTCCTCAGTTTGAAGATACACAAAATCAGGAATTAAATAGACAAATAAAAGATAACTAAATTTCGCTGCTGTTCACGAAGAGTGATTAGTGATACAATACTATAATAAAAAAGCACCAGTACTCTCTTACAGATTGCAAGTTTTTGAAACTACACTCAAAACTCATGTTATAATCGAGGATCGTATCATCATTCAGGCATTAGGATTAGTGAGTGCTAAAGGGTGAAAACTGAGGTTGAGGAACTCCATTTTTCTGGTTAATTTGAGTGTTTTCAAGGGCTACAAGCAGATACTGGCATATTATGTAGATAAAAACAACAAATCAGCTACTTTCAGTTTTTATTGTAAACTATGAATGCATTGTTTCGTTATAAGTTTTCTCCTTATATGATGTCTCAAGTCTGTTGTGAATCCTTCAGTTCTTAATCTTGCAAAGGAAATGGGGCATTTTACTTCACTGACACTGTACTTCGTAAAATACTTCTCTCGTTCTGTAATACAACTAAGGCCGTCGACGACAGTGTGAAACTACCATACAGATCAGATGGGGTAAGTCCCGCACACTGCGTGTATACACACACTATCCCATAGACTACGCCACATAGTAACAAATGTGAAAGCAATGGAAGTTTTGCGAATAAAAATTACTCATTTTTCAAAAACGGTTTATTTAGAAACCAAATACTAAGCATAGCTACTATTTTTAGTTGATATTTAGGTTTTTTAACCTGTTATTAGTAAAAATTAAAAAACACCTGTTATAACCAAGACCAAATAATAACCGAAAATGCCTGTTATTATAAAACTAAAATACCAGTATCGGTTTTAACCTGTCAGTTTCTCCCATCCGTAGCATATGGTGAGCAGGAGGACAACATTATTCAGCGAGATTCTGAAAAGACTATTTCGAAAACTCTGTTTTCAGTTTCTATGATGATAACTCGGATTATCAACCAAATGGCAATGGTATTTTTGATCAGCGTTTCAACAGGTTTCGTAAACGCCAGTTCCTGAAGATCACGCAACTGAAACTCACTGACACGTTGGTTCAAGATGATACTACCACTAGAATGGCAAATCGAGAATGTTTTATTACTATATTGTGATATGATAAATATCACCACTACATAAAATAATAATCTTTTCTATTCTACTTGGGAAGTCGTTTTTAAACGTACAGCTTATGCAGTATTGTTTGAAACAGGTAACTTATTGTTAAGTATTTGTTTGATTACATTGTATTATTCTTACTAAGGTAAACGTATCGACTGAAAGATACTTCATGTGAAAAGAAACTTGAAAATTACAGGCGACAATCGGCATTTACTTACCATTTCAATGATGGTACACATTTCAAAACGCTGTGGATAAAAATAAAATCTCAAAATTGGTTTTCTATTGGCCTTCATCTTCTTTAAACTCTTTCTTGAAACGAGTAAATTTTCTGGAAGTAGACAGCGATTTCCACTACACATCGTCTAGAATTCGTGCAATTATATATGTAGCATTAAGTACATGATGCCATGTAGTCGCGTTTGTCCTACACTCATAGAAATGCTTTCGTTGGTGCTTCCTCAAACTTCACCTTAGAGGAAGTATAGAACGGAATTTCTGGTAGGACCTGCAACCCGTATTAGTGGTCTTCTCCAGATACTTGCAGTCAAAACATAAGCGGGTTGAAGAGGTGCTTCCGAGACAGTACCATCATTTGGAGAGGGATCTTACATAAAGAACACAGGATAGATGAACTGTTGAAGTATTTGCCACGCAGATGTTCACTGGACCTTACAGGAAGCGTCATAATTACGAATTAACATGTTATTCATCAGGTCTGATTCGATAGGGAAACAGTTGTACTTATCGATTGCAACTAATAAAGGTTACAGCAATCAGTCGAAAATTATGTTAATTGCATGTCTAGATTTCCGTCGTCACTGTGTGGCCATCTTCAGTGCCAAAATAACCAGTTACAATAAGATAACATGCATATCTTATTAAATATAAGTTGCATAAGCTTTACACGTGAGAGAGTCTTAAAATACAAACTAGTAAATGTAAAGTAAAACATTAAAAACACCTGTATAAGCAAATAGTCCGAACTGTACTGTTCATGTCAGATGTCGAGTTCACGCTAAAAAAAACACATCTCCACAGGGTCTACTTAAACAATGAAGTTTGACTCTGTGACACTTATGATGACGGCTAATATATCACTTAAAATGTATGTCGTGAGAAATTCTTGATATAAACGTCAAACGAAAATACAAGTAGTAAATTACATTTAGTTTTTCAATTTATTTCATGTACATTTTTAATATATCACATTTCTCTATCAAGGAATAGCAGTAGGCTCGATCAATTTATTAGATTACACGACAGCTGCATAGTAACAGCAGCTGAAAAGCCACATCTCTAAGTAGTATTGTCTAACTTGCTAAATATTTAATCAGTTCATGTGATCGCAAGATCGTAGAATTTGTGGTACCATTCTGAATTTCGTCCGTATTTTGTACGAGTCCAACAGTTTCAGTGAAATGGCTCTAAAGGCACCTGAGAATGGGATAATATACACTGATGTTCAGAAAGAACAGAACACCTTGAACGACTTGAGATAGGACGTTCATATTCACAGGACATGTACATTACTATGTTCTGCAGAAATGATTAGCATTTGAAATATGTCGGCCTTCGGGTTCAGGTCGAAACATCGATATCGAGGCGCAACACCACCTACCGGTAAAATGTGCCTGCGGCTTTTGTTGTCGCTATAAAACGTAGGTAATGGATCAGCGTGACTTCAGAAGACGTACGTGATGCTTCGCAGACGCATGCGTGAACCGTTCCGTGAGAATCAGAAAGTCGGAAAGAGGGCGCATTATTGGCATGAGAGAATGTGATGCATCCATCCGGGAAATTGTTGCTTGTGTGGGACTAACAAGGGGAGGCCGCCAATTGTGAAATTCAGATTCGATTCATACTGCGCATAATAAAAGCTCATGACCAGAGGTGTAATGTGGCAAAGAACCAAGATGCACTTCCCAGCCGTTGTCGAGAAAATCGGCAGTTAAAAGAAACCGTTGCGGTGAACTACTCTCTACGCTTAACAGTTTTCTGCAGCTTCGTGGCGCAGCGGTGCGCGCTCGGGTTCGTAATCCAAAGGTCGCCGGATCGAATCTCGCGCAATGCAACCTTTTTTTTAGTATTTGTTTTTTGTAGTTCAAATATATATATATATATATATATATATATATATATATATATATATATATATATATATATATTTGAATTACAAAAAACTAATAATAAAAAAAATTGCATGGCGCGAGATTCGATCCGGCGACCTTCTGATTACGAACCCGAGCGCGCACCGCTGCGCCACGACGCTGTAGAAAACTGTTAAGCGTAGAGAGTAGTTCACCGCAACGGTTTCTTTTAACTGCCGATTTTCTCGACAACGGCTGAGAAGTGCATCTTGGTTCTTTGCCACATTACACCTCTGGCCATGAGCTTTTATTATGCGCAGTATGAATCGAATCTGAATTTCACAATTGGCGGCCTCCCCTTGTAAGTGTTTCGGCTGTGTAACGGTTGTGTGCAGAATGGTTGCAGGCCGTACAATACAACGACATGGGTCAGGTCACACCACCCAAACCACCCCCCGAGAAGATCGAGACCTCATCCAAAAGGACAAACATGCGTCCTCCTCGGCTCTGGCGCAACAGTGGAACACATCGTACACTATCAATGGTGACTGGCATTGGTTAGGTGCGCGTCTTCCACTTCTTAGCGTAACTTTGACGAATATGCAGAAACATTCTAGACGATGTCCCTGGGAACAGGAATGGCATCAGAATTTTTTTCAGGCGAACCCAGGTTCTGTTTGCGTGAAAATAATGTCCCAATTTTCGTTCGCACGGACGGCATCACAGTGACTCTATTCGCACAAGACACACAGCGCCGACACAAGGCCTTATGGTTTGAGGTGCTATTGGGTACAGCCACAAATCACAGCTGGTGCATGTCCAGGACGCTGTGACCAGGGCGACCTACGTGAATGACATCCTATGACCTGTAGCCATATCCTTTCTGCACAATCCGCTCCCCCCCCCCTTGCCATTCTTCAGCAAGACAATGCACGACCATATGTTGCTGTGCAAACACCTCACTTGTTGGTGTTACAGCATGTCAGCCTTTGGCCCCGGCCCGCCAGATCACCAGACTTGCCGCCAATGGAAAATGTGCGGAATGTGGTAAAACGACGGGTGCAACCCTGTGACCCAATGTCAGTGAGAACAGGTATACTTTGGAACCAGTTGAATGGAGCGTGGATGGCTATTCCACAGGAAGCCATTCGCACCTTACACGCGTCGATGTCATCAGGCTTTGAACAGGTTGTCAGAGGCTATAGCGGGCCCCATGCCTACTAGGCAACCGGACACACACTGAACGGAGGTGACTGAAATGCTTATCATTCGTGCAGAACGTACTAATGTGAATGTCTTGTGAATATGAATTTCCTGTCTATAGTAGTTCAACGTGGAACACGTGAGGCAATACTAGCCCTACGACTTATCGTAGAAGAAAGATTAAGAAAAGGCAAACCTACGTTTCTAGCATTTGTAGACTTAGAGAAAGCTTTTGACAACGTTAACTGGAATACTCTCTTTCAAATTCTGAAGGTGGCAGGGGTAAAATACAGGGAGCGAAAGGCTATTTACAATTTGTACAGAAACCAGATGGCAGTTATAAGAGTCGAGGGGCATGAAAGGGAAGCAGTGGTTGGGAAAGGAGTGAGACAGGGTTGTAGCCTTTCCCCGATGTTATTCAATCTGTATATTGAGCAAGCAGTAAAGGAAACAAAAGAAAAATCCGGAGTAGGTATTAAAATTCATGGAGAAGAAGTAAAAACTTTGAGGTTCGCTGATGACATTGTAATTCTGTCAGAGACAGCAAAGGACTTGGAAGAGCAGTTGAACGGAATGCACAGTGTCTTGAAAGGAGGATATAAGATGAACATCAACAAAAGCAAAACGAGGATATTGGAATGTAGTCAAATTAAATCGGGTGATGCTGAGGGGATTAGATTAGGAAATGAGACACTTAAAGTAGTTTGCTATTTAGGGAGTAAAATAACTGATGATGGTCGAAGTAGAGAGGATATAAAATGTAGACTGGCAATGGCAAGGAAATCGTTTCTGAAGAAGAGAAATTTGTTAACATCGAGTATAGATTTAAGTGTCAGGAAGTCATTTCTGAAAGTATTTGTATGGAGTGTAGCCATGTATGGAAGTGAAACATGGACGATAACCAGTTTGGACAAGAAGAGAATAGAAGCTTTCGAAATGTGGTGCTACAGAAGAATGCTGAAGATAAGGTGGGTAGATCACGTAACTAATGAGGAGGTATTGAATAGGATTGGGGAGAAGAGAAGTTTGTGGCACAACTTGACTAGAAGAAGGGATCGGTTGGTAGGACATGTTTTGAGGCATCAAGGGATCACAAATTTAGCATTGGAGGGCAGCGTGGAGGTTAAAAATCGTAGAGGGAGACCAAGAGATGAATACACTAAACAGATTCAGAAGGATGTAGGTTGCAGTAGGTACTGGGAGATGAAGAAGCTTGCACAGGATAGAGTAGCATGGAGAGCTGCATCAAACCAGTCTCAGGACTGAAGACCACAACAACAACAACAACAACAAGTAGTTCAAGGTATTCTGTTCTTTCTGAACATGAATGTATGTCATGTATACCAACATTATAGTTTCTGTTTGGTTTTAGTTGCTATTATTCACACCTTATGAATGTACTCACATGAGAACCATGCACTTCATTTTACTTTACGGCAATTTTGAGCGCGTAGTATAGAAAGATAACAGTTTTTCCTCTGTCACTGTTTCTCTGGCAGATACAGCCACCTATAAATACTGTTTGTCTACAGAAATAAATAAACAGTGCGTGGAAAATAAAATTATTCTGCGTCTCATTACGTGCAGTTATTAAGTAGATAACTTTTGAACAGTAGTACATATGGTTCGTGGAACAAGCATTCGACAACGTAAATGGTGCAAGGTGTTCTAAATTATAAGAAGAATAGGGGTACGCTATAGGGGAAACGTGTAATATACAATATGTACAACTAGGAAGAGGAGACAATAACATGAAAAGGCCAAGAGCAAAGTCCTCAGATTAAAAAGAGTGTAAGACACGGATGTAGTGTTCCTCCCTACTGATCAATCTATACATGAAAGAAGCAGTGACGGAGATGAAAGAAAGGCTCCAGAATGGCATTAAAATTTAGGGTGAAACAATATCAATGATAAGACTCGCTGAAGAGATTGCTATCGTCACTAAAAGCGAAGAAGAATTACAGGATCTGTTGAATGGAATTATTATGCAATGAGTGCAGAAAATGGATTGAGGAAGGAACATGCTCCTTAATTAGAAGAAGAAATTACGTTCGAAGCACAGCATTGTATGGTAGTGAAACTTGGACTGTGGGAAACTGTAACAGAATAGAATCGAAGCACTTGAGATGTAGCGCAGCGCAGAAGAATCTTGAAAAATTATCTAATTTGGTAAGGCATGATGAGATTCTACGCAGAGCCGGTGATGAAAGGAATGTGTGGAAAACAATGACAAAGAAAAGGACAGGATGGTAGGACGTCTGATAAGACATCGGGAAATAACTTCCATGGTAATAGAGGGAGCGGTGGAGGGCAAAAACTGTAGAGGAAGAGAGAGACTGGAATACATCCGGAAAATAATTGGGGACATAGTGTGCAATTACTGCTCTGAGATGAAAAGTGCGCACAAGAGAGGAACTTGTGGCGAGCCGCATCAAACCAACCAGAAGGTTGATGATTCAAAAAAGAAAAAAACCGTTCCGAATGATGACTTGTACGCTGATTAGAAACGACTTTCTTATTTTTGTTCAAGAATCGTGCTTTGTTCTGTAATACCGACCTCATTAATCCCACTGGGCTGATTTTTTGCGTCACCGAAACGTAAAACGGCATCATAGAATGACATACATCTACATTTTCTACTTTCTGTTAAATTACTGTACGAATAAACTGCCAATACAAGCAAGTCGTTTTCAAATAAATAAGTTAGAAAATACTTCTTTATAGTTGTTATTTATCAGTTTCTATATACATTTGTAATTTATATAATCTCTTTGTGTTATTACACAGCCCGTTAAAGAATTAAAAACTGAAAGAAGTCACAAAATTTGTTAGCAGATGCACAATATTTAATGTAATTGTAGCACGTATTCCATTGGTTTATACTTTGTCTCCATTGCAAACATCAGATGATAAATCGATCACTGCATAATAAAATGAAAAGAATTTAGCAGCATTCTGAGACTTTTCTTTTTTTGTACTTAATTATAGGTCTGAGTTCCCATTGCCTTATGAACGATGGAAAGCTTAACTATAAGTCAGTTAACGCTGGTTGCGTGATGCATATCAGGTTTGGAGGCATCTAGACCGCAGACCATTATAATCTGATCTTGGTTCTCTCCCACTCACGCAGAGATATTTTGTATACTCGAGCAGTGGGCCAGACACTCTGTGTCATCGAGAGCGTCACCTAGTCTGCACCACAACAGAGGAAGTTTTCAATCACGCTGTTCAAATATTGTTTCGTAGAGAGAATGGCGTGTAGCTCTCGCACTGTATTTTCGCTGTTTGCAGTTGTACCGCAGGAGTGTAGTAACATCATAGAAGCAAACATTGTTTTCATTTATTTTCAACGTCCTCCGAGATGAACAGATATCCACTTCCAATACTGTAGAGGCATATACAACTTTACGTGCAAGTGTACTCGGACAGAAAAACATTTCAAGTGCTAGTGCCTGCTCATCCGTGTACTTATGAGGTACGGACACCAGGTAAACCGAACAGTGGATTATATTTCTTACGACAGTGTGATAGTGTTTGCGTTACGAATGAAGCGGGATTCCAACACTCTTGGTTGTCCTTGCTTCGTACGTCACTTGTTATTTTGCTTCCAAGGCAGCAGAGCCGCTACTTCTACTTCGTGGCCACCAAATTTGATGTTAAGTTTATATCTATTCTCATTTCCGCTACTTCTAATTTCATCATTCTCCGAGTTACCCTCACTCTGTGTTTGGTACTCAATAAACTGTTCATTCCATTAAAAAATCCCTGAAGTTCTTCTTTGTATTCAGTGAGGATAGTAATGTTATCAGCAAATCTTATCGTTGATGTCTTTTCACGCTGAATGTTAATCTCACACTTCAAACTTTCTCTCATTCCCATCATTGCTTCTTCCATCTGTAGGTGGAGCAGCAATGGCGAAAGACAACACCCCTGTCTTAACATCTTTTTAATCTGAGCACATCTTTCTCGACAGAACAAAAATATCCTCAAGAACATCTACCTTGGTTTCCCATATATATTGTTCATTTTTAGTTCTTGACATACTGTATATTAACCGTCTTTGCCTATAATTTATTCCTGTTCACCTTAGAGTTTTGAACAACTCAATTTTGAATTGTTGATCACCATTTTTAAGTCAGATTGTTCTCCAGTCCAGCATTCATTATAAAGTACAACATCACAACTGTGTCTCTGGGGTCTTTACCTTTCGAGAAGCCTAACTGGTTCCTTTCAAGGGATCCTCAAATTTTCTCTTCCGTTCTCCTCTTAATTATTCTTATCAGCAACATTGTTGCATGAACTGTTAACATGATTCTGCTGTAGCTCTCATACGTATCTGCTCTTGCTTTCTTCAAAACTTGATGGATGTTTTTCCAAAAGTCTGATGGTATGAATACAGTCTCACAGATTCTACACAACAACTTGAATAGTCGTTTGATAGCCATTTCCACCATGGTTTAAGAAATTATGTAGGTACATTACCTTTGCTTTCCGCCTTATTCAATTGTGAGAGTTCCAAAGCTTTCTGATCCTTAACCCTCATACTCCAACCATTATGTCTTCCATATCTATTCCCATTTCTTGTAACACATCATCAGAAATGTCCACCCTCTTGTTCTACCTGTCTGCTTACTTTATCTGCGATAAAAACAGAATTCCCTTTGCGCTCTCAATGCTGATATCCTGGCCCTTAATTTCACTGAAAGCTGTTTCTGAGCCGTGCACATTTAGTTCAGGGCCACTCACTTTGTCGATACTAATCGTTCACGGTGAATGTCTCTGACCAGTTTCTGGGTAACCAAAGGATGGCAATGGGCAGGGAGGCGGCACCGTGTGACAGTATATGGACTTCTGCAAAACTCGTGGAGTCTTTTCTTGTTGGTGGAACTGTGCACAGTTCTACGTCCGCTGTCGCCATGGACATGTGGATATTTCTGTGGGCTCGGAATCTCGTGAAGTCAACAGCCTATATTTGGGTATGTATTTTTGGTGCAAGGACGCCAGCTGGAATTCAAACTGTAAGTCACTCGCCCATTTGGAGAATTCAAACTTCATTTGGGAATCAGTGTCACCTCATAACTGTGAATTATGTGGTGAGCACCCATTTTCAGTGTAGAGGATGGGTGCCAGGAGGTGAGAACTTTCCAAGTGATTTATTGTTAGCTACAGTACACTCGGTTCTCTTGGTCTGTGTCACAGGCCCTGCAATGCTGAGGAAGCACCCCAGCAGCCCGTGTAATGCAATGCTGTGTCGAGCCGGCCTTGTGTGGACCACTGATTTCTGATGATGTCAGAATGCACCGTCTTCGATGTCTTCATGCTACTCGGCTGTGAGCTGCTGCGTGGCCATCTGACAACCGCAACATGGTCGTGCCGCGCATCCTCGCCGACATGGCCCTAGTTTCGGCGCCAACAAGCGCCCGCAAACTTGCGTCCGAATCTACGGCCCTCGCCTTGGGATGCCTCCGGCGTGTGTTGGAAGCCAGGACAGCTGCCCGGAGTAGCGAGCCGTGGAGTGGCCCCCCGCTGGCTGGGTACAGACCGCATATCGGCCTCAGAGGGTCGAACCAATGACCCACCGTGGACTGTAACGCTGGCGCCCCATCTGGCGTGACACGCCTCGCCATCCAGAAGAGCTGCCACACTTGAATGGCTCTCATTAGAAACTCTTGTTAGAAAATGGCACCTATTTATACGCAGCTGGCACCTCTGTTTTGCTAACGCACCGCTCCGAGTCATGTACTCACCACACCACGGTTGTGCCAGTGGACCACTTCTGCCTGTAGCTTGAGCCATGCGAACAGCTGCATTTACACTTTTCAGTGGTTCAACGGCCCTGTGGCCTACATTCTACTTCACAACCATTGGTACACATAACTCACTGCAATCTGGCCCGCACCTGGCTGTAACTTGTGCTCAGAATATCGCACAAAACTACCTTTCCCTATCCTTAACGGGGGTGCCACTACATTATTCCCCTATTTGGAAAGATGTGGTCCCCAGGACGACCCTTAACTAGCTCTTAGCTTGTTTGGGTCGGCACCAATGGCTTATTTCCTTACTATTAGAAAACTTAAATGTGGTGTAGTGCCCCTTAAAACCACGACATGAAACAAAACTTACAAATTCCTTACTGGACGACCACTGCTCGATCAACCCCTTACCTACTTGTCTTACGTCCTTGGTATACAATCCACTGGCACTTAGACTACCCTTGGTTCCCTTTTGGAATTATCCCTCTGCCTGATCAGAAATAAAACAAGTTTAGGGTGCAATGACACTTGACACAGAGATGCTCAAAATGATCGTTATTTGCCGTTGCCTTTCCCTATACTGAGCAACATGTTGAACAAGCTGTTCGGCTGATATTCGCCCCTCTTGCACCAAAATGAACTGGTTTACAGGTCTCAACAGATCTGGCTCCAGAGTTTGGTTTAACAAGGTCAGATTCAGCCTTGGCAAAAACACTAAAGTGGCTTCTGGCCTCTACACTGTGGCTGCATAACTTTCAACTGCATGACCCCTTAAATTGACGCTGGCAGGTGGAAGGTTGGTTCTATTATGTTACACTTAGTTCCATTGATTAAGATTCCGCTCCTCTTAAGCTCTATATGTTTCGCTTCTGCAAATACTCCCCACTCAAAACAACTTGCTACTACTACCAAATTCTCGTAGGTGGAGAAGATCCAATGCAAGCTCAACTTTGGCTCCACAATGTCCCTTGTGCAGTCTATTCCCTTTCCCCTGGCTAAAAATAACTGCACTGTGCATGTTCCCATATTTGTAGCTTCACATATTTTCCTCCAACTTTCACTGTTTTTGATCCAAACTCAACACCGATTGTGTGACTACTTCCATCCTTAAATTTACATTATATGAACTGGTGCAGTAAACACGACTTTCCTGACCCAGCACTGTCGATAACTAAAAATTTAAACAGGAAATCTTACGACTCTGAGATCGTTCAACACATATTTATTACGGCTTTGTCACAAAATTTACTCCAACGCATCTATTTCTCCAGAACTGCATTTAATTTCTCCTCCAACAACACTCCACATACCATACGTCAGACGCCACGCTTCCCTTTTCAGTGACCTGAGGACAGGGATCACCATCACCCTTCCTCCCTCCTCAAAAAGACTGCTGTCCCCAGCAGGCTATGTTCAAAAATACATACAACATATGACAATACAATGCCTAATTATTCTACGGAACCCAATGATACATAACAAGAAAACAAAGAACAAAACCTACAAATACTCTACTACTTCTGGATCGCAAAACATACAGTACTTCATGCTGTACTCTATCTTCCTGGTTTCCTCTGCACATAACACCCCTCTTTACTCTCTCTTTCTTCCTCTTTCCTTCCTGTGACATGCCTGGAATCACATCGGGGCAACCCTTAAATGACCATAACCGCCCAGTGTGTACTATCGTCGTTCTAGTTGGCAGCTGAAGATTAACATTAACGGGGAATGTGGTTTCAACAACTTAGTATGGCCGTTGATACCTGGTAAGGAACTTCTTTGTATTCACTTTTGCATGAAGGGGCTGGACAGCATTTCCACTGTCCCACTCTGTACTGCGGTAAACTTCCTTTCCGCTTCACTGCGTCTTCCTGCCTTTCCAGAGTATTCATGCTCGCCTTTTGTACTCGTTTCCAAACATCCTTGTGAACTGATGTACGGATTCACCAGTGCTTCCTTTATGTAGCTTCACTAAATCGAAAGGTGGCGGCATTTTTCGCCCGTCATTACCTCATATGGAGAAAAACCTGTATTTGTGTGGACTTTTGCATTATATGTGCATACATTATGCTCCAGATCCTCGTCCCACTAATGCTGATGAGAATCCACATAAAAACTCAGCATCTTCCCGATTGTTCTGTGTACTCGTTCTGTCCTTGTGTTGGCCTGTGGATGCAATTCGCTCGTCCTCAACTTCTTTACGTTCAACAATTTACACAGTTGCTTCATTAAATCCGACATGAAGTTGGTCCGTTGGTCAGTAATTATTGTCTCCGTGTACCGCCGGAAATGCATATCCTCCTATTTCCATCTATTGTACTATAATTTGTTTTCCTTATTTTTGTTACCTGAATATATGACATTTCTGTGTCTTTACATATTGTAATTGTTTTACTATTTGTATATATATATATATATGTATTTATGCATTTATGTCGATGTATAATTGGTTTGTTTCGTAAATATTATTTGTATTTTTACGCTGGGTCTTGCCTAGGGAAAACTGCTATCGAACGATTACATCGATAGGTCGTGTGAAGAATCAAAGTGTGTAGGATCTTTGGTAGTGTTAACTCTGCCGCGTGGAGCGCGGGCAGGGCAGTTGGGGTCTGGCTGGAGCAGGTGTGTGGAGCAGGTGTGTGGTGTGACGCTCCCGCGAGTTGCCGCGCTTTCGGGGTTTAGCAGCATGTAATTGCGCTCCACTTGCTATGTTAGTTTCTGGCACGGTGTCGCGGACGGGAAGCATTAGCTGGCGCACATCAAGAGCCCGTTTCGTCTGGTGACCGTGTCGAGAAGAAGGCGCGCCAACATCCAGCTTCTGCAACAGCGACGGCCGACAATGAGTGACTGTCGCCACCTCCTCGATCGACGGCTTCAAACCTTCAATCAACTAACAAGGAAGACTAAAAGCACGTAAAGTTTCAGAACTGTATGGCAGACCTCAGCTTTTCAAATTGTTCCATTTGCCTCGCAAAATTACAGCAACTCAGCATGAACCTTTGTTGCTCATTGTCCCAATTGCATTACCAAGCAGGGTCCCTTCCTTTTCCGAAATGAAACCGAGTGTCGTTGAAACTCAGACGCCAGCATTAAAGTACTATCATTGCATTTCATTACTTTAGTTTCCAAGTGCAGTTAAAGCATAGCTGGCTACAATAGTTAGATTACACAAGCACAAATTAAGAGTGCGAGTTTTGTTAGCATATTTTAGCTTACCTGTGACTGCAGCTCAGCTTGGTACGTACTAAATTTTATTATTGTTAATTATTCAGAATCATTTAATTCAAGTTCAAAGTTAAATCTCTTGTTTCTAAATTGCGTAGAGTCAAGTAGCTTTTGAAATGATTGTTGAGGTAGTCCAAGGCTAACCGTATTCTGCTGGATTTCGATGTGCTTCAGAAAGAAAGCTCACTATTAACTTCAGTCACTAAATTAACTTTCGATTTTCCGGTTTTATTAATTCTTTTGCTAAATTAAGTCAGAGTGTAGCGAAATTTATTACTTCTGACAAACTTTCAGTTTTCACACTACACGTGTCAACCTTCAGTTGCCACGCTTCTAGTGCTAATTATATGTGTAATAACCTTTCTTTTTCAGTTACTATAGTAATTGTCCTTAGGACTGGCGACCGTGATTTCCCCCAAATCCCAAATATCTAATTACCGCTAGTTAATTGTTGACGTAACGGCCGCACATTTACTTTCTTTATTAACTTTACCCCTTTTCAAAATTAATTTCCACCAGTTTCATTTGCATTTTTCCTTTCATTTAGATGTAACCCTTTCCTCCCTCTTTACCGACAGATTAACTTCGGTGACGACTGCTTTCCCAAATTTCCCATTAGGTACACGCGGTTTAATTTTTCACTGTCATTAAGGTCGATAAGTGAGGGGGAGGTTACATCCGGTACATCTAACTTCGAAACCCACTTGTTTACTAATGCTTGCGCGACCATTGCTGCCTGTTGATTTGGCATAGCCACCATCTCCTCATACCTCGAAAAATGGTCTATTATTGTGAGAATGAATCTGTTACCTGACAGTGTTCCCCTAAAAGGTCCTAAGACAACAATCCCTAAGAAAGAAAACTGCACGTCCCTTATGGCAATCGTTGTAGCTGCATCTGTTTCCCACTCATATCTTCCCTCTGCGCATATGGTATAAAATTCTTGACATACTGATCCACATCTCCTTTCCTACCTCTCCACCAATACCTCTCCGACACTCTCCTATTCGTCGCTCTACTCTCTCCCATGACCAGATAACATGTGATCTTGTGCTTCCTTTACAACATCATCCCTTAGCTTCGCTTGCACTACTATCCTTGGCCACAACTCCGTTTCCCTACGTAGAAGATATCGTAAATATTGAATTGTGGCTGTGTCTGATACCATTTACAATCGTTGCCAGCGTCCTGTAATTTCTGCCATACTGCTAGGTCATAACCTATGACTTCTATTTTTGCCACCTTCCTACTTAGCGCATCTGCATTACCGTGCTTCTTCCCAGGCTTGTGCACCTTAGGCAACAATGACTGATTAGATTTGTTTTGCCGCTTACTTCTAGATGTTAATTCGCATCTCAAATGCGTATTGTCAGCTGTCAATTGTGCTATCTTTTCCATCAAAATCCGCACCGCTTCTGGTTCCGACACACCTTGCGTCCTTGACTCTGCCAGTCATTGTTGCTTTCGTTCACAGTTAGTCCCGAAAAAAAAAAATTAAGTGCAAGGATAACATGACTTCCTATAGCTCTGTATCATCACATTCATTAACATCATACTCAAATTAACACAAAAGTAATTAAATGTCAAAAAATAATGTTACTCCCTAAATATACTAACACTTACTCTGACAACAAAAAAATACTACGCCCATGCAAAACACCTAAAATGTGGCTTGCCAGGAGCCATACTCAAGAAAAACAAAACAAAAAGAGGCAAGAAAACGTCCAATACTGAAAAAGAACAATTTTGTTAGCACTCTTCACATCTTGTCACTGTACTGCAGGCGGTGGGCTCGAATGTTGTACTGGACAGACGACATCTGCTATTCTGACACCAAATGTAGAGGCGTATGACGCCACCGAATGTATCAGGATGACCAAATGTAGCGGGAAGACACCAAATGTACTGTGTGGGTGCCATGAGGTGCCATATTAAAACTCTGCGAGAACTTTCCAAGTGATACATTGTTTTTTAGCTACAGTGCCCTCATTCCTCTTGGTCTGTGTCACAGGAAGTACCCCAGTGGCCCGTGTAATACAATGCTGTGTTGAGTTGGCCTTGTATAGCCTGCTGATTTCCGATGATGTTAGAATGGCTGTGCCAGCAGCCGACTCAGGGGCCACTATCCTCAATCTCTCAGCTCTGCTCCACCAGGAGCCACTGCGCTGCCAGCTGAGAACCGCAAGATGCCTGTGCCGATGATTCTTCCTGGAGTGGCCCAATTCGCAGTGCCAACAAGCGCCCGCAAACCGGCGTCCGAATCTGTGGCCCTCCCCTCGGGATGCCTTCGGAGTGCGTTGGAAGCCAGGATAACTGCCAGACATAGCGAGCAGTGGAGTGGCCAGCCGCTGGCTAGCTGTGGACCCCACAACGACCTCAGAGGGTCGAACCAATGACCCGCAATGCACTGGAGCGCTGGCGCCCCATCTGTTGCTGAGTGTAACCGGTGGTGTGACACACCTCGCCGTCCAGGAGAGATATGACACTTGAATGACTCTCATTAGAAAACGGCACCTATTTATATGCGGCTGTGTGCCTCTGTTTTGCTAACGCTCCACTCCAAGTCATGTACTCACCACACCCCGGTTGCGCCAGTGGACCCCTTCTGCCTGTATCTTGCGCCATGCGTGCCACTGCATTTACGCTTTTCAGTGGTTCAAAGGCCCTGTGACCTCCATTCTACTTCGCAACCGTTGGTACGGTTGTTGTTGTTGTGGTCTTCAGTCCTGAGACTGGTTTGATGCAGCTCTCGATGCTACTCTATCCTGTGCAAGCTTCTTCATCTCCCAGTACCTACTGCAACCTACATCCTTCTGAATCTGCTTACTGTATTCATCTCTTGGTCTCCCCCTACGATTTTCACCCTCCACGATGCCCTCCAATACTAAATTGGTGATCCCTTGATGCCTCACAACATGCTCTACCAACCGATCCCTTTTTCTGGTCAAGTTGTGCCACAAACTCCTCTTCTCCCCAATCCTACTCAGTACCTCCTCATTAGTTATGTGATCTACCCATCTAATCTTCAGCATTCTTCTGTAGCACCACATTTCGAAAGCTTCTATTCTCTTCTTGTCCAAACTATTTACCGTCCATGTTTCACTTCCATACATGGCTACACTCCATACAAATACTTTCAGAAACGAGTTCCTGACACTTAAATCTATACTCGATGTTAACAAATTTCTCTTCTTCAGAAACGCTTTCCTTACCATTGCCAGTCTACATTTTATATCCTCTCTACTTCGACCAACATCAGTTATTTTGCTCCCCAAATAGCAAAACTCCTTTACTACTTTAAGTGTCTCATTTCCTAATCTAATACCCTCAAAATCAACAGACTTAATTCGACTACATTCCATTATCCTCGTTTTGCTTTTGTTGATGTTCATCTTATATCCTCCCTTCAAGACACCATCCATTCCGTTCAACTGCTCTTCCAAGTCCTTTGCTGTCTCTGACAGAATTACAATGTTGGTACGGTAACTCACTGCAATCTGTCCTGCACCTGGCTGTGCTCAGAATATCGCACAAAATTAACTTTCCCTATCCTAACCGGTGGTGTCGCCACAGCAGTCACAGACAGCAACACTGAACTTGATGAAAGAGTATTGTGACCTCGGCTGTTCTGGTTCCCTATCTATATCAGAAGTGATTTTCCTATGGCTGTCATAATATACTGTGGGGAGTGTTTGCTCTCATTTATTTCTGTACTGGGCTATATTTAGACAGTTGGAGAAAATTTCGAGATGTGTGGCGAACGTTGACTAATTATTAAATTTATTATTGAAAATTTGCGATTTTACTGTGTAAGACGTGTATATTTCTATTGTTTATTGTCAAATCACAATTTATGAAAGATGTTCATATTTTATTAATAGGATTAAGTAGGAATAATTAATATTTTTCATGCTGGGAATAATTGTGGTAGTAGGGAATGTCTGGCAGGAGAAACGGCACTTTAGCGTTCGAAGTCAGTAGTAAGCGAGATGTGAAGCGAGTCGGCAGCATGTCTGAAGCGAGAGGTTGAGAGGAGCGGTGTGCCGGCCAACCACTAGCTATGATTTACAAGAGATTATAAACGGATGTACAGAGACATCAGCTAACTATTAGAATAAGAGGAACTAATATTATTGAATTCATTTAACACTACTGAAGGTATGTTTGCGCATTGCTAGTTGTAAGATTATTGTAAAAAGTAAGTCCCATTATAACGTTTGTAAAATCATTTCATTCAGAATATAATTAACTTTTGCCAGCAATATTGCATTTCTAATTATAATCCACCCCAAAAACCATCAACGTAAAACTCTGCAAAATTTTATTGTTGTCAAGAAAAAGTTTAACTATGAATTACGTAATTTCAGTCAAATTAATTAAAGAATAACGTCAGCTTTGCTATTAAAGAATAACGTCAGCTTTGGTAACAAATACAGCCACTTATTATGAAAGCCCGCCAGCAGCTAATAGAGTATAGTAAAACAGAGTAAGTATATTTATGTCGCAGTTCGATGTAACAGTCAGATGGCTAACCAGTAACAGTAAAAAAGGTAAGGAACAGTTTTGGGTTATTGCAGGTAACGACTGAGGGCCACGACGCGACACATTCTATCTTTCGTCGAAATAATCAGAAAATCACTTTTAATAAGCAGCAATTAAATTTGTATTCGAAGATAGAGAAAGAGAATAAATTTCAAAGGGAAGATTTCATTTGTTATTATTAAGCAAGAGAAAGAAATCCTAAGAAAAGGTTACATAGTTTGTTGTAAAAGGGAAGGCTATCATTAACACAAGAGGTATAGAAGAGATGACGGAAAGGTTTCAACTGTCATAGTGCTAAGTGATGTGGCTTGGTAGTGTCTGTATAAGCACCATGTTATTATATAGTCTAGGGAGCTTGATGCTAGAGTTATTGCACCAAACGTTCTTGCCAACCTTTCAACATTCGTTGGTGGATGTCTTTTCTTGTTCCTGTTGAACTAGGATTAATGCAGTTTGTATGTTGCAGGGAAACTAATGATCATTTGATAATTATTTATTTACTTTTATTTACTCATCAAGTTCAATAGGACCAAATTGAGGAGCAAATCTCCAAGGTCATGAAACGTGTCAGTACATGAAATTACAACATAAAATTAATAGCAGATAAAAATAAAATGTTTATGGACCCGAAAAAAGTCAGACCATCAGTTTAAGTAAATGCAACCAACAATACAACAAGAATTAGCATAACTTTTCAAGGAACTTCTCGACAGAACACATGCAGTGACCCACGAGGAACCTCTTCAGTTTCGGTTTGAAAGCGCGTGGATTCCTGCCAAGATTTTTGAATTCGAGTGATGCTTATTGTAAATGGATGCAGCAGTATACTGGACACCATTCTACACAAGAGTTAAGGAAGTCCGATCCAAATGGAAGTTTGATTTCTGCCGAGTATTAACTGAGTGAAATCTGCTTATTCTTGGGAACAAGCTAGTACTGTTAACAAGAAATGATACAAAAGAATGTATGTATCGAAAGGCCAATGTCAAAATACCCAGATTCGTGAACAGCGGTCGACAAGAGGTTCGTAAACTTGCACCACTTATTGTCCGAACTGCCCGTTTCCGAGTCAAAAATATCTTTTTAAAATGGGAAGAGTTATCCCAAAATATAATACCATACGACATAAGCGAACGATAATAAGCAAAGTAGACTAATTTTCGTGTCGAAATTCAGATACCGCTCGAATAGTAACAATGACAGCATTAAATCTTTGATCAAGATCCTGAACATGGGCTTTGCAAGGCAGTTTGCTATCTATATGAACATCTAGAAATTTGAAATGTTCAGTTTCACTAATCATATGCCCATTCTGTGAAATTAAAAAGTAAAGTTTTGTTGAATTGTGTGTTAGAAAACGTAAAAACTGAGTCTTACTGTGTTTTAGCGTTAGTTTATTTCCCACAAGCCATGAATTCATGTCATCAACTGCACTACTTTACACCGAGCCAATGTTGCAAACAACATTCCTTACTACCAAGCTAGTGTCTTCAGCAGACAGAGGTATTTTAGAGTCACTTGCAACACCAGACGAAATATAATTTATATAAGTAAGGAACAGCGATGAGCACAACACTGACTCCTGGAGCACACCCCATTTGGCCACGCCCCACTGAGGCCCCACATCACAACCATTCTCAACATATGAATAAAATGACCTTTTGCTGTGTGTTGCTAAAGTAAGAGGCGAACCTATTGTAAGCTTCTCCCCATATTCCGTAACGGTCCAATTTCTGGAGCAATATTTTGTGATCAACACAATCAAACGCGTTAGTTAAATCAATAAATAAGACTAGCGTTCGAAACCTTTTGTTTAACTCATCCAGTACCTCACATGGAGAGAATATAGCATTTTCAGTTGTTAAACTACTTCTAAAGCCGAACTTTACATTTGATAGCAAATCGTGTGACATAAAATGATCAATTATCCTTACATCCACAGCCTTTTAAATAACTTTTGCAAACACTGATGGTATAGAAACAGGTCTAAAATTGTCTACATTGTTCCTTTCTCCCTTTTTATAAAGTGACTTTACTACTGAGTTCTTTAATCGTTCAAGAAACT
Organism: Schistocerca nitens; assembly: GCF_023898315.1. Classification (NCBI taxonomy): domain Eukaryota; kingdom Metazoa; phylum Arthropoda; class Insecta; order Orthoptera; family Acrididae; genus Schistocerca; species Schistocerca nitens. The sequence continues at coordinate 36,044,742 of NC_064614.1, forward strand.
TACGATTCCTAAAGGAAAAATTACAAATATGGCTAAAGAGAGGGCTACCATGTGCAGCACTGTACTTAAATACACTCCTGGAAATTGAAATAAGAACACCGTGAATTCATTGTCCCAGGAAGGGGAAACTTTATTGACACATTCCTGGGGTCAGATACATCACATGATCACACTGACAGAACCACAGGCACATAGACACAGGCAACACAGCATGCACAACGTCGGCACTAGTACAATGTATATCCACCTTTCGCAGCAATGCAGGCTGCTATTCTCCCATGGAGACGATCGTAGAGATGCTGGATGTAGTCCTGTGGAACGGCTTGCCATGCCATTTCCACCTGGCGCCTCAGTTGGACCAGCGTTCGTGCTGGACGTGCAGACCGCGTGAGACGACGCTTCATCCAGTCCCAAACATGCTCAATGGGGGACAGATCCGGAGATCTTGCTGGCCAGGGTAGTTGACTTACACCTTCTAGAGCACGTTGGGTGGCACGGGATACAGGCGGACGTGCATTGTCCTGTTGGAACAGCAATTTCCCTTGCCGGTCTAGGAATGGTAGAACGATGGGTTCGATGAAGGTTTGGATGTACCGCGCACTATTCAGTGTCCCCTCGACGATCACCAGTGGTGTACGGCCAGTGTAGGAGATCGCTCCCCACACCATGATGCCGGGTGTTGGCCCTGTGTGCCTCGGTCGTATGCCGTCCTGATTGTGGCGCTCACCTGCACGGCGCCAAACACGCATACGACCATCATTGGCACCAAGGCAGAAGCGACTCTCATCGCTGAAGACGACACGTCTCCATTCGTCCCTCCATTCACGCCTGTCGCGACACCACTGGAGGCGGGCTGCACGATGTTGGGGCGTGAGCGGAAGACGGCCTAACGGTGTGCGGGACCGTAGCCCAGCTTCATGGAGACGGTTGCGAATGGTCCTCGCCGATACCCCAGGAGCAACAGTGTCCCTAATTTGCTGGGAAGTGGCGGTGCGGTCCCCTACGGCACTGCGTAGGATCCTACGGTCTTGGCGTGCATCCGTGCGTCGCTGCGGTCCGGTCCCAGGTCGACGGGCACGTGCACCTTCCGCCGACCACTGGCGACAACATCGATGTACTGTGGAGACCTCACGCCCCACGTGTTGAGCAATTCGGCGGTACGTCCACCCGGCCTCCCGCATGCCCACTATACGCCCTCGCTCAAAGTCCGTCAACTGCACATACGGTTCACGTTCACGCTGTCGCGGCATGCTACCAGTGTTAAAGACTGCGATGGAGCTCCGTATGCCACGGCAAACTGGCTGACACTGACGGCGGTGGTGCACAAATGCTGCGCAGCTAGCGCCATTCGACGGCCAACACCGCGGTTCCTGGTGTGTCCGCTGTGCCGTGCGTGTGATCATTGCTTGTACAGCCCTCTCGCAGTGTCCGGAGCAAGTATGGTGGGTCTGACACACCGGTGTCAATGTGTTCTTTTTTCCATTTCCAGGAGTGTATTTTGCTAGGCACTCCATCATGACCATGAGTCCTTAGCCTTCACTGATTTAATTATTGACTCAATGTCCCCCTTGTCTGTATCACAGAGCGGTATTTCAGACATAAATCGTGGAAAGGGATTTTCCAAGAGAGTTATACGATTCCCTGTAGAAACTAAATTTTTATTTCATTCACCAGCAATGCTCAGGAAAAATACTGTACTGTACATATATTTGATTTATCAGTGACAGAAATATTTTTACTACGAACTGACCCTGTGCTGCCGACAACACACATCCTTCACAATTGACCATATGGTTTTAATTTTATCCTCTGAATTAGCTATTCTATTTGCATACTACATACCATTTGCCTTCCTAATAACATTTTAAGCACCTTACAATACTACTTGTTATGGGCTAATGTAGCCTGATTGTGACCACTTCTAAAATTTTGATATAATTCCTGCTTTGCTCTACATGATATCCTTATACCATTGGTTAGCCATCCAGGCTGTCTTTTACTGCTAGTACCCCGTTTAGAACATTTTAATGGACAGAAGCTCTCAAAGAGCATGAGAAATAGGTTAAGGGAAGCATTACTTTTGTCATCTATGTTATCAGCACTATAAACATACTGCCAATCTTGTTCCTTGAAGAGGTTTAAAAAACTCTCCATTGCTGTTGGATTAAATTATATTTATATTGACGTTACCACATATAACTAATTTCTGGTACTTCTAGCTTGAGCAGAAATACACTGAAGTCAGAGTTAGGGGACCTATAAACAAAACCAGCTGGAAGTTTAGTTCCACCATATTCAACTGACCCTGCACAACATTCAAATATCTGTTCAGTGCAGTGCCGTGCTACGTCTATGGTCTCGTATGGAATACTGTTCTTTACGTACATGGCCACTCCCATACCCCGCAAGGAACTCCTTGAAAAACAGCCAGGTAATCTATATTCTGTTAAAGGAAGCCACTGAATTATATAAGTGGTGCTACGGTATACCAATAATTTCAGAGTCAATATCTATAAGCGGTTCACTAACTTTATCTCTAATACGTCTTATATTTTGGTGCAATATGCTAATTCCTTCTCTACTTGGAAATATGACGTACTCTGAAGGTGAGATCTTAGTTAAAGTGACTTCGTTTAAGCATGTGTACCTATCAGCTGACTTCAATCTAAAAGAGGTGCAGCTCTTACAAAAATTGCTACAGGAATTTTTCCACGAGTGATCCCACAGCCACCCACTACACTGTCACCCATAAGCTTTGCCAGCTTATCTACTTATAAACTGAATTGGCACCACTGAAATGTGACCCATGCCCTATGTAATCAGTACCTTCTCCAGCCTCACGTTAACGCACCTAACAGCCGCATTAAGATGAGGCCGATCATGATGCTGAATCAGTTACACAAAACGCACATTAGTGCCACCAGTTTGAATAGCTATCTTTACTATGTCCCCACCTACATCATATTCCTAGTCCATATCAAGGCTGTTCCCTGCTCCACCCACTATCACTACCTGATCCTTCTTCGTAAAATTTCTACATAACTCCCCCATTGTGTCAGTCACCTGCGTGAACCCTGCAGTAGGCTCCACAAAGCTGGTGACCTGGCACTCACTCCCCAACACTTCCTGTAACTGCTGGCCCACACCTCCACCATGTGAACTACCTAGCAGCAGAACCTTCTTCTTTCTGTTAGACTTTGCAACTGACCTAGTCCTCCTAACTGCTGAGGACTGAAGCATGTTCCCTACACCTACATCTACAAGAGGCTCTTCGCCATACAGCTCTGACAGTTGGTCAAATCTATTGCATATAAGCAAAGTGTAACTGTCTGAATACCTCCTTCTTGCCAACTGTCAGTTGCCATTATCCAGCACCCATCACCCTCCTCAAGCTATCTAGTTCCTCTTTTGCGTGTTGTAACAGCACCTGAAGGCACAGATCTTAAACTCGTGCTCCTCTATCAACTTATTTCTACTACAGATTGTGAATTCCCAGGAGAGGATCTCACTAAAATGCCCACTGGCTTCCCCACTGTATTCCCCACAATGAAAATACTTTGAACAAATCTCACACCTTAACCCACTTCTTTCATACCTACGACAGAACCCACACTTCTCACTCGTGGTTAAATTTTACAGTTACTGAAGAAAACGATACATCTACGTTACCCAAGTTCAGTTTCACCATTAGATCTGTTTATAGAACTGACAATAGAAGTCTCCAAATTCTCTCTCTACAAGAAAGCAACTACTTGTAATAATACAGCACTACTAAACCACAATTAGTACCAATACCAGCAAAATTTCACAAAATTATTAGTTAAAACCAAAAATTTAAGTGGCCACTTGAACACTCAATGAAGTTAAAACACTGAAAGAAAATTTTACTGAAATATTTCGCTAAAAACAATGAGAAACGTCTACTGAAAACTAAAGCACGAAATTTACTAAACAAGATCAACGCACAGAACTCTCTAAAAAACACAGCGAGCGAACGTTTCCAAAATTTTATTAAATCGTTATTTGGCCACAAACAGCACGAAATACCACTGGAAACAGTTACATTTAATAACAGTATAACGGTGCACAAATTACTTTGTCAATATTTAGCTTTATAATAGTTACAGCTGCAACTGCACGCCGCAAAATGTAAACACACAACTGAGGCGTGAGACTTGAACGAACGACGTAAGCGCACTCACAAATAAAAGACCACTCGAGTCAATAACACAATAGGAAGGACAGAGATTACTGAAAATCCACTAATAAATTACTTATAAAGAGAATATTAACACAAATAAACCTCAAAATAAGTGACTGAAGACTAAAACCTTATAAAATATTGACGAGCTATTTGAACAGCAGTCTAGCACACGTGACGTCACACCAAACGTGCTTATCAGCTGTTGTACTGAATTCAAGACAGTGCCCGGAAGTGGACCTTGCTGTATTGTCCTGTGTGCCTACAAGTGGAACTGTGTTCACGGCTATTAAAAAAAAAAAAAAAGAAAGAAAGAAAAAAAAGTGGGTGGAGATGGGGGAACAAGGGGCACCTCAGAGTTCTGCTTCATCCTTTAAAAAACCACTCTATAGAGGGTATCTTAAGTCACTGTAAAAGAGCTAGACAGCTAATTTCACGTATGCATTTTACTATAAGTTGTTTCCTTCTCCACTGCATTCGAGTGTGTCGCCTCTTGCGTTACTATCGTGATATGTGTTTGTTTGTCTCCCTCTACCGCCCCATCGAGCTTAAGCTGTTGTAATTAGTGTCTGTATTGCTGGCTGTAGACACCCGTAAACTGCTCGTTCCTAATTGAACAATTAATTTAATTTAGTTTCCTCAAGGCAGTTCTTTTTTAACTTTAACTACCGTGCTGGCAGCTGATCTTATGCTATAAAATCTCGTAGTGCTCATAATTCATTTTACAACTTTTTTAATCATCTGAATGACAGGTACTAAGCTTCATCATTCACGACCGTTGAAGTCAAATTCTTTTGCTAAAGGTGTTGGTGAAAATCTTTGGTAGCACCATCAATAGGTGGCCGTTGATATATTTCTGCATTTGCCAACGGCAGAGTTTATTTAAAATTTAAAGTCGTTTTCGCGTTCACAGTGGGCCTCAAGAGCTCGTAAGTTCAATGCCCTGTAAGTTCAGTGTCCTGTGTACGGTTAACATTATGAGAGGTCTCACTTATTTTAAACATTTTGTTTGATTTGCGTTAAAAAAAGAAAAGAAAATTGTAGCCTGTGTGCTAGCGGCAGCGTATTTGGGTTAACGTTATAGATATATTTTTGTTGAGCCTTTTGTATTCTAGTGAACTATTCTGTAACAAATTGAGTGGGCGTAGGCCTCTAATTTAGTTGTTCAACATTATTGTTGCTGTTGTTGTTACCGCTTGATCTGGTGGTCTTGGTTGCTAATGTCGCCTTGACTCATTTTGTATTTTATTTTACGCGCTTCCGTACTTGTGCATCGTCCTGTACTTTCAAACTTTAAAAATCGTACTTCACTGTTTTTGGATTGATTTTTTGCTTAAAGGTCATTGGCTCTCCAACCTTACTTGCTATCCTTTGCTTTGAGAGATTGTTTTTTGAGGGGATAAAAAATTGTTATTTGTGAAAATACGATTTAATGTGCCCAGCACCTTACCGCTCCGCAACCAGCTCCCTATCGCTTCAGTTTCTATATATCGAATCGGTTCTCACGATGACCATTTCTTTTTCCATTTCTTCACATTTTGCTTGCTGTCATTTGGCCTTGGATTCCCTGCACATCCTATTTTTCGGTTCATAAGTGGCTCATATTGCTGTATTCCGGTGTTCACCTTCGTCGATCAGTTTCAGTATTTCTTCTGTTAACTACGGTTTCTTTGCAGTTACCTTCCCTTTGCTTAGGTTTGTGTGTACAACCTCCATACCTCTTTAACTGTCCGCCTAACAGTTGTCAGCATGTCTGACTGCCGTGTTGGGGGGGGGGGGGGGGCAGAGAGAACCCGAGTTCGATTTCTGGTTGGGTTGGAGATGTTATCCGCCTGGGGCTGGTTGTCGTGTTGCCATTATCATTTCATCATCGTCCACACGCAAGTTGCTAAAGAGGGACCAAATAAAATGACTTGCACCAGATGGCTAGCAGCCCCAGATGGTGTGAAAATAAAGCACCTGCAGCTGGCTCTTTGGCATTTAATTTATTTATATACCAGTTTTGGGGTTCCATTACAGCATCTTCAGGCCCCTTGAACAACGTAAATTGGCAAGAATCCAGTCTTGTTTGCATTCATGACAGGAGCCAGTACTAAATAAACAGTGTCTACATACCTCTCGTTCACACGACACTGTCACTCCGGTCACCAACCGACGACTGAATTACGTACCATGGTATTAACTGTCGCAGTATCTAGAGACTTACATTGTTTCCAAGACTACGTCCACCTCTTTCGATTCTCCTCTCTCTCCTTCCTACTGCCAAACCCATATTCTCCCGTAAGTCGTCCTACTACTACGTTTTTCCTTTCCTGCTGTGCGTAGGTAGAACACACTTTATAATCAGTCGCAATGGGGGAAATGCAGAGAAATCTGTGACAAACAAGCGGTTCCTGTGGTCGATGATGGAGGAGTTCACGATGTGAATGGTTACCAACAAACAAGTCCATAGCTTAGGAAAGTTGTCTTTTGTCATATACAACATTCTACATCTACATCTACATCCATACTCCGCAAGCCACCTGACGGTGTGTAGCGGAGGATACCCTGAGTACCTCTATCGGTTCTCCCTTCTATTCCAGTCTCCTATTGTTCGTGGAAAGAAGGATTGTCGGTATGCCTCTGTGTGGGCTCTAAGCTCTCTGATTTTATCCTCATGGTCTCTTCCCGAGATATACGTAGGAGGGAGCAATATACTGCTTGACTCTTCGGTGAAGGTATGTTCTCGAAACTTTAACAAAAGCCCGTACCGAGCTACTGAGCGTTTCTCCTGCAGAGTCTTCCACTGGAGTTTATCTATCATCTCCGTAACGCTTTCGCGATTACTAAATGATCCTGTACCGAAGCGCGCTGCTCTCCGTTGGATCTTCTCTATCTCTTCTATCAACCCTGTCTGATACGGATCCCACACTGCTGAGCAGTATTCAAGCAGTGGGCGAACAAGCGTACTGTAACCTACTTCCTTTGTTTTCGGATTGCTTTTCCTTAGGTTTCTTCCAATGAATCTCAGTCTGGCATCTGCCTTACCGACGATCAACTTTATATGATCATTCCATTTTAAATCACTCCTAATGCGTACTCCCAGATAATTTATGGAATTAACTGCTTCCTGTTGCTGACCTGCTATTTTGTAGCTAAATGATAAGGGATCTATCTTTCTATGTATTCGCAGCACATTACACTTGTCTACATTGAGATTCAATTGCCATTCCCTGCACCATACGTCAATTCGCTGCAGATCCTCCTGCATTTCAGTACAATTTTCCATTGTTACAACCTCTCGATATACCACAGCATCATCTGCAAAAAGCCTCAGTGAACTTCCGATGTCATCCACCAGGTCATTTATGTATTTTGTAAATAGCAACGGTCCTATGACACTCCCCTGCGGCACACCTGAAATCACTTTTACTTCGGAAGACTTCTCTCCATTGAGAATGACATGCTGCGTTCTGTTATCTAGGAACTCTTCAATCCAATCACACAATTGGTCTGATAGTCCATATGCTCTTACTTTCTTCATTAAACGACTGTGGGGAACTGTATCGAACGCCTTGCGGAAGTCAAGAAACACGGCATCTACCTGTGAACCCGTGTCTATGGCCCTCTGAGTCTCGTGGAGGAATAGCGCGAGCTGGGTTTCACACGACCGTCTTTTTCGAAACCAATGCTCATTCCTACAGAGTAGATTTCTAGTCTCCAGCAAAGTCATTATACTCGAACATAATACGTGTTCCAAAATTCTACAACTGATCGACGTCCAGGAAAGTCATTATACTGGAACATAATACGTGTTCCAAAATTCTACAACTGATCGACGTTATAGATATAGGTCTATAGTTCTGCACATCTGTTCGACGTCCCTTCTTGAAAACAGGGATGACCTGTGCCCTTTTCCAATCCTTTGGAACGCTACGCTCTTTTAGAGACCCACGGTACACCGCTGCAAGAAGGGGGGCAAGTTCCTTCGCGTACTCCGTGTAAAATCGAACTGGTATCCCATCAGGTCCAGCGGCCTTTCCTCTTTTGAGCGATTTTAATTGTTTCTCAATCCTCTGTCGTCAGGACATCTGTGCGACAATCTAGAGAAGGAACTACAGTGCAGTCTTCCTCTGTGAAGAAATCCAAACCGCCAGGTAAACGGGCAAGATCAAAACTCTACTGTTCAAGGGCACGTAACTATAGGCTTCAAAAAGATTGCTTGGCAAGTGTTGGGCCGCGATTTTTTCAGATAGTATAGCATCAGTGTAATGTTACATGTGAGATTATTGTCGCGGCGGCACCTCCTGCGGCAACAAGCCACGGCTGGAGTATGTAGCTGAATATCTCTGACCTGGTCCAAAATGGCGGGCTCAGTACCGACTATGTCCCGTATTGGGAGAGAGAGATACTCGAAACCCAAAAAAGGGCTCCCGCTTAATGCCATCCACGCGATCGGCCAGGTCGGATGCCGTCGTGGGCAATGGGATCGCCGACCGGTGAGTGGGTTCAGGGGCGCCGCATGGTCTTGCCTGCAGGAGAACAGATGGCGGCTATGTAGGAGATAAGGACAACGAATCGGTCTACACGGACGCCAGAGTCTGGAAAGGTCTCAAAGCCTTTCGCGGAATGTCACAGACTTGGTCAACCAGGTCACATGGCGGCGCAGACAGTAAAATCGCTGACTAATGAATGGTTTCAAGGTTGCTGCTTCTCCCTGCCTTCGGTGTATTAGAAGCTGACCGTGTATCAGATAGGGACAACAATTCGGTCTACATGGGCACCAGAGTCTGAAAACGCTCGTGGTGAGGGGTCACCTGCTTTGATGAAAATTGGCCTAGGATGTGGAAGTGATTCCACCTCTATCAGTTCCCCATGACTGGTTATTGTTGACCCCTCCCTCTCATCACGATACATGAGGATGGAATTTGTAGTGACAGCAGGGATGCTGTTGATGAGGCATGTCCATAGCGCGGTTGCATACACCTGCCCAGTCGGTGGCAGTAGGGCAAGGCGGCTGGGGATGGTATGACGTGTTCTGACCGTGGCTGATTTCAAAGGCTGACGAACTACTTCTCGCCAGTTACAACTTGAAACATTTGCCGTCAGTTGTTGCGATGACTGTGCCCTGGATCCACCTGGGGTTCAGACTGAGAGTGCACAGGCTCAGATTTGGAAGCTTGCGCAGTAATGTGTCTGTGCGCGTGGACGGTGGGTCTGCTGAGCCGGGTACAGCAGGTCGAAGAATGCGAGGGGTTTGCTCCCCAGTAAAATCACGACCAGGCTTTGTCAGTTATGGGGATGGACCGGAATGTGGCAAGATAACTGGTGAGCGCTTCCTCTCTGTCGACTGCCATCATTACCTTGTGCGCCTGCATTTTTATAGTTCCGACCATCTACTCAGCTTCTGAATTAGACGCACTGGTCAGATGCTCTGTTCTGTTGTGTTTACAAAAATCTTGAATGCAGATGCCACGAATTGAAGGCCGTTGTCGGAATAACGGAGGTGTCCCTCTTTTCAGTATAGTACCTACCGTCGTAATGATAGTCATCCGTGCCACTTATGGAAAGTCAGACAGGGCATCGACTACTTGCCAGCCAGATAGCTTTCAGGAATGGTCCAGCGAAATCAACAGACACACTTTGCCAGAGGTGGTCAGGACAAGGTCAAGGGCTGAAACATCGTGCTGGGGCTGTTTGTGGTGGCAGGCCTGGCAGATTCTGCCGGTATGTTCTACGGTGACGTCAGCACCATGTCACTATACGTGACGGCACGCTATTGCCTTCACTCTGCACATTCCCCGATGTTCTGTGTGGAAGAGCCTCAGTATGCGGGGACCGAGAATGCCCGAGAACTACCATCTACTCGTCCTTAGTTAATAAAATTACGCCCTCAGTGACGGTAATCCTGTGCCGTAAGGAAAAATAGGTGCGCCATACCATGTTGGCACAATTAGGCAGATGTTCCGTGCAACCCCGCCATACGGCAGACAACGTCTGTGAAGTAACGGTTGATTTCTCTTTCTGCTGCTGCGTCGCCCGCCGCAGTCGGGAATTCGTCAATGGTGTGTCATCGATTTGCATGTAAGGTAAAACATAGAGCTTCATGCCTGTTAATCTCTGTATCTGGGCTGCACGGCAAGTGCGAAAGTGCGAAAGTGTGTCAGCGTTGGAATGCTGCACTGTGGCCCGATAATGGATCTCGAAAGTGTATACGTATTGTCAAGGCAGATATTAACATATTTATAATGTAGGAAATCCATAACACAAATGCCGACATTAATATAATTTGCTTACCTATCGGTTTCAGTCTAGCACCATGTTCACAATCAGAGTGACTACAATAACTCTGTTCTCACATTGAAAATGAAGCGTAACAGTATAAATATTTTCATGCTACTACAACATCTTGTAACCTGCCAACCCTATAGTTTCCTTTTCTTCCGTCTAGCAATGAATCATAGGGCTAGGTGCTTACTGTACATGAGATTATTTATTTATTGTTTTTTGTTGCTTCCGAAGTATATTGTTAACGTTAGCTACGTCTGCATTCCTTCTTATTTTACCTCTAGAAAGCTTGTGATTTAAACTACCGTATGGTATGATGAAATATTGTTCCTGACATTAACTACAATAACTACAACTATGTCACACATTTGTACATTGTTTTAACAAGTATGGTTAGTGTTGTAGTTCATTTCCTTTTCTTTCTTATCACTTTACGTAGCACACTTTTTGTCTCACAATATATGAGGATAAATTGGAGTAGTAGCTGTACCCCTTGAGTTTGCTTTATGTTTTAAGGTATTTTTTGTTGTTTATCAGTTTTACTGTCCAGACCACCCCCTCGCACGCCCCTTCCTCTTCATCTCTTACATATTTTACCTAATATGCGTTACAGTATTCTGTATAGTATTTTATGGACATATGTGTTGCATTTTGATCTTGTAATCTTTGATATCTTCAACTATTTTCCACATTTGTGTTATCTTTGTACTTCATGGTGCTTGACAATGGTACTGTGGTCATACGTGATTCTGTTGTTGACTGTCCTCAGCGGGCGTCATGTCTTCACTCGTAGTGATAAGCGCCTAGATTTCACAGTTGAGGAGGAGGAGTAGCAGGCAACGAGGTCATTAGCGACGCAGCAGAAGGTCGGATTAGAGAAGGACTGGGAAGGAAATTGGCCTTTCTCTTTCAAAGGAACCATCCCAACATTTGCCTGAAGCGATTTAGGAAAATCACGGAAAACCTAAATCAGGATGGCCGGACGCGGGACTCAACCGTCGTGCTTCCGAATGCGAGTCCAGAGTGCTAACCACTGCACCACCTCGCTTGGTATTTCACAGTTGAGGTGCTCAGGACAGCGTGACACTGGGGCCGATTAACTAACGCAGGCCGGCTAAGGCAGGCAATCGCGAGGTGCCCCAATACGCGGCAGTGGAAGCATTTGGCATCTGGAAAGGGCAGCGAGGCCGTTGATTCCGTGGGCCGCAATCTGTTCACAATTTAAAGGCACAAACTTTTTATGGGATCTTTGTAAACGAAGCGGAGGAAACCGCTGAATGAGCCTCCACTCACTTTGCGACACATCGACAGCGAAGTATGCTTTTCGCACGTCCACTGACGATGTGTATGCCGCTGACTGCTGCATTAACTGCTGAATTCCATGTTGACAGACTACCAGACGAATGGATACGCGGCTTTATCGGTTGATGATATTCACTGGAAGTCACATGTTGATGGTAGAGCACAACAGCGTTTAATACCTGTAACAAAGTCAACACCAGAAGAAATCTGAAAAATAGCTTAAGGTTTGGTAGTTACTTCGCGAGCTTTGGCAAGTTTTAGGGTTGGACAAGACGGCGCTAAAGTCTTTGTACTAACGTCTCTATCAGTATAAATACGTATAGCGACATCACGGATCAGTGATTCGGCCTACGAAACATCACACTGTTTACAGGAAAGCCTTGAAAATCAGAAGCCTATGCTGCATATAAATGGTTCAAATGGCTCTGAGCACTATGGGACTTAACATCTGAGGTCATCAGTCCCCTAAAACTTAGAACTACTTAAACCTAACTAAGGACATCACACACATCCATGCCCGAGGCAGGATTCGAACCTGCGACCGTAGCAGTCGCGCGGTTCCGGACTGAAGCGCCGAGAACCGCTCGGCCACCGTGGCCGGCTATGCTGCATATACCTGCTTACTTTGCCTAATACGCTGGTTTACTTTGAACTTATTTGCGGATACTTGGATTTGGTGACCGTAGCTCAAAGTGCTGGGGTCGAGAGATGGTGTAATATTAGCACCACTTCCTACAGTGTATCAGTAGGAGACCTTAAGAGTGCCTGCTGATCTTCTGGGTCAGTTAGATGAATTTTCTTGCAATGACGAACAACACGATCAAACCAGACTTCTAAACTCTCGTTGTCCTCGTGGAATCAAAAGTTTGGTGGTTCGAAGAGGCCTTTTCCAGGCTCTTAAACGTGAATAGCATAGTAGACACGAGGGGGAAGGAAATCGGCCGTGCCCTTTCAAAAGAACCATCCCGGAATTTGCCTGAAGCGATGTAGCGAAATCCCGGAAAACCTAAATCAGAATGTGTGATCTTAGGTTTTGTCAGCGTACAGAAATCTTGAAAATTTCTCGGATAATCAGCCGGGTAGCGTCGTCCAAAAGGCGCGGTACTTCAGCAAGCCGACTTCTTGGCATCTTCAAGCGTTCATGGTGTCTGATTGATCTCTGATGCCGGCCGCGGTGGCCGTGCGGTTCTGGCGCTGCAGTCCGGAACCGCGGGGCTGCTACGGTCGCAGGTTCGAATCCTGCCTCGGGCATGGGTGTGTGTGATGTCCTTAGGTTAGTTAGGTTTAAGTAGTTCTAAGTTCTAGGGGACTTATGACCTAAGATGTTGAGTCCCATAGTGCTCAGAGCCATTTTTTTGATCTCTGATGAATGCCGACTTTATATAATCTCCACCCCTTTCCCGCAGCCTCCGTCTGCGCACTTCCGAGTGGTCCGCAGCAGGAGGTGGGGGAAGGACGGCGCTGGGTAGTGGGAGATGGGCAGCGCTGGGTGGTGGGGGATGGGTGGCGCTGGGTGGTGGGGGAAACGCGGCGCCCCGCGATTGATCATGGGCCGCAGTCCTTCCGCGGCTACGGTCGCTTGCGGAGCTCTGCCGTCGTGGTGATATTGCTTCTTCTTCTTCTTCTTCTTCTTCTTCTTCAGGTGTCCTGACAGGAGCAGATTTCCGTGTAGACTGTCGTTGTGTTTTAATCATACTCAAAGCTGGATCCCAGGCTTTTCTTACCTGGAAACCACTGTCTTTATGTATTAGTTCGTCCACTGCTTCTTCGAGGAGACAGTCCCAGAAGGTGTTCGATTGCTGTAACACTTTTGTGCCATCGTAGTTCATGTCATGTCCATGTGAGATGCAGTGCTCTGCCACGGTGGACTTGGTCGGCTGTGCGTTGTCTGTGTGGCGTTTATGTTCACTACATCTCTACATCTCTCCTGTACCGTCCGGATGGTCTGGCCTACATACATTTTCCCGCACTGGCTAGGGATGCTGTTAACTCCCGGTTTCCGGATTCCTAAGTCGTCCTTGACTAATCCTAATAATGTTTTCTTTTTGGATGGTGGGGGAAACAAGCCCTTGACGTTATATTTTCTGAGTATTCTGCCGATCTTTGCCGATGTGTTCCCAATATATGGTGTGATCGCTGTCGCAACTGGTTTGTCTTCGTCCTGGGAAGGCTGCGGTCTTGGCTTCTTCGGTCTTAAGGCGCGTTTTATCTGCCGGTTGTTGTAACCGTTCGTGCGGAACATGGCCTGCAAGTGCTGCAGTTCAGCTGCTAGGCAGTCACAGTCCGAGTTTTTCCGTGCTCTGTGCACCAGCGTGCTCAGAACACCCTCTCGCTGTGAAGGAGCTTGTGGATTTCAACCGCCGTCCTCCCAAATGCGAGTCCAGTGTGCTAACCACTGCGCCTCCTCGCCCTGTGCCATAAGTTTAGAAACTGCGGATCCATGTCTTACTGGGATAGTTGTACGGCAAAAATTATTCGTCGTAACTGTGCTACTCTCGCCGGCCTGAGTGGCCGAGCGGTTCTAGACGCTACAGTCTGGAACCACGCGACTGCTACGGTCGTAGGTTTGAATCCTGCCTCGGGCATGGATGTGTGTGGTGTCCTTAGGTTACTTAGGTTTAAGTAGTTCTAGGTTCTAGGGGACTGATGACCTCAGAAGCTAAGTCCCATAGTGCTCAGAGCCATTTGAACCATTTTTTGTGCTATTCTACACAACTAGAACACAGTTTATAGACGAGGTACTGGCAGAATTGAAGCTGTGAGGACAGGTCGTGAGTCGTGCTTGGGTAGCTCAGATGGTAGAGCACTTGCCCGCAAAAGGCAAAGGTTCCGAGTTCGAGTCTCGGTCCGGCATACAATTTCTTGGCACAGTTTACGATCACTAGAGCTGTCGGTAACACAGAGGCTAGTAGAACAAGCAGGTAGTTCTTGTGTTCGACCATGGCGGAGTTTATGAATTCGATGGCTTATCAAAAAGAAGTCCAGTGCATATCAGAGTCGTCTTAAGCGTATACGACAGTCCAGGAAACAGTACATATCACAGACATGATACAGCCAAGGTCAAACCTTAACTATTCGACGGTGAGTAAGTAAAGGCTTCAAAGACTAGTAAGAGACTGGCAAGTGTTGAGGCACAGGCTTTACGGGCAGTGTCGCGTAAGTAGCCGGCTCCATGTGACATGCTTCCCGCGGCAGCATCTCGTGTGAGAGCAGCTTATGGCTAGAGTATGTAGCCCGAATATCTATGACCTTGTCTCCATATCGATATTCGATTTGGATGGGGAATCCGAATCAGTATCAAATACTAACGTTTTCCAGTCCCAATTGATTATTAGGTTTTCAGCTCCTGTTACCTACTGAATTATTCGTTCAATAACCACACGTACTTTCTCTGTCTTATTCTTCTGTTCGTGACATCGGCATGTATATTTGAACTATTAAAGTTTGTGTTGGTTTGCTGCCTTTCCAGATGAGTTCAACCGTGTCACTGAAACATTCACAGTATCTACCCTCCCCTTCAATTAATAAAGAACGTTACTCAAGTTATATGATTTTGGTCTGCTGTTATTATTACCCCATTTCTGCTCAGAATACCTTATCTTGTTTCCTATTTTTTTTTCACACGATCTCGCTATATCTAGATTTAGCCTTTTTTCTATTTCAAATTTTCTAGCTTTCGTCCCAAATCCAAGATTCCACATGCCGACTGGTAAGATGTTAGTCTTTTGCCCTTTCATTGTGAACTAAATATTTAATTTTTTTCTGCATGGTGTTTTAATGTCGTTTCTAAACAAATCTGCAGTAGTTCCGCTTATGCTACTGAATAACATTTATTGATAATTCACATCCCTCTCTTCTGTCAGTCCCATATCAGTTTAACGATCGATCCGTAGACCACCTCTTTTGTGTAAATAGCCTCTTGACCTGTCAACGTTCTTCATACCACGAACAAATGGCGAAAGGTAAACAGCCCTGGTCTGTCGATCTAGAGTGGGTTGAGCCGACCGGAAAATGCCACACCAAAATACTCAATGATATTTCACGGTGTTCCCGGTACTTTCGAGAGGGACCAAGGAAACCCCGGACAACCCAGGCCATTATCTGCACGCGGCAAGCACACCGTGCGTGCTTGATGTTCGATACACCTTTCCCAGTCCTGGGTTAGACAATACTGGAGATATTACTCCTGCACTGTGAAATCTACCAAACTCCACTTTAACTTTGTCGCTCATGGCGAAAGATACTCTACAAAACCAGGGTACTGTCGGTTGCTTTCTGTGTACATATGTTTGGAAACCTGGAGTACAACATAATGTAGCATCAGAAAGTTGCTTACTCAGAAAGTTAATACTCGCATAATGTATCAAATTCTGTGAATGATATCGAAACCATTGCGTTTGGAAGCTAAACCGCGCAAAGAGTCTAACCCTAAAATGTTATTTGGTGTCCAGACGTTGACTACTGACTGGTTTAGTTGCCAAGATATTTGTATATATGGCTTAGACTACGATCTGACCTCGCAACTGTATCGAGTGGTCATTGTATAACCCAACTCTACGTTGAGGGTGTCGCAGCTGTGTGGAGACTTATTAACCAGAGACACGAACGCACTTGTCCAACTGGACATCTGCCGTTGTACGGCTAATTTCAAAATTTTACATCATTTGCTGCATCCTGTCTGATGCTGCTATGGCCAGAAGAAAGACAGCGTGCAACATGCCAATGTTTTAACTCTTCAGGCTTTCCCGGCGAGATCTTGACATGTGGAATAATCGGGTCTACTGCCGGATGTTTGTGTCGCTCTGGCACAATATTTCGGCCACGTAACTCGTTGCCTTCTTCAGGTACTACCTGAGACTGCCACGTTGGAGGATATTGTCCAGTATTTATGCCCAGAGGGCACTGGGTGCTCTCTTTGCCGTCCGCGCCCGCCTGGCGCTGCTTGTAATGTGTTGTCTCTTCCCCGGTGTTCCCTCGGACGTCCGCACCCGACTTGGGAGCCATCTGTGGCAGCTCTCTGAGGCCTGTCCTGTTTCAGGCGTTCCGTTCGCGGTCCGCGCCCGCCAGGTGCTGCTCCTGAGGTTTTTACCCCTCCCTGGTGCTCCCACGGACGTCCGCGCCCGGCTCGTCCACAATCTGTGGTCGTGTCAGCTGTCTGGGGCCGGACCCGCATGTGGCGTTCCGTTCGTGGTCCGCGCCCGCTTTGCGCTGCTCCCGAGGTGTTGCAACATCCCTGGTGCTCCGACGAACGTCCGCGCCCGCCTACTCCATAATCTGCAATGTTATGAGCAAATGGAAGGAGTGGCAATGGGCAGCCCTTTATCACCAGTGGTAGCCAACCTTTTCATGGAAAGGTACGAAGAGGAGGCACTTGCATCAGCCACTTACCAACTCAAGTGCTTTCTTAGGTATGTTGATGACACTTTTGTCATTTGGCCCCATGGTAGGGAGAAGCTAGATGACTTTTTGGAACATCTAAATTCACGCCACCCAAGTATAAAATTTACTACGGAGCTAGAGAAGGATGGACAACTCCCATTCCTAGATGTCATGGTCAAGAGGAAGGCAGATGGCACTTTGGGGCACAGTGTGTATCGCAAGCCCACCCACACTGACTTATACCTTCAAACCAGTAACTGCCACCACCCGGCACAAAAGAATGGAATCTTGAAAACATTAGTTCACAGGGCTTGAGCTCTGTCAGATATAAAAAGTCTGGTCACAGAGATAGAACATCTACAGCTGGTGTTCAGCAGAAATGGATACTCCTCCACAGACATCCAAAGGGCACTTCGTCCTACCAGTCAACCACAGGGTACACAAGAGGAGCCATAGGAGGCGAAGAGGGTGGAATACCTGCCATATGCTGGACCTATTTCTGCAAAGATCAGCAGAATTCTTTCAAAATATGATATAAAGAGTATCTTCTGTCCACCCTCCAAAATTGGGACCATGCTAGGGAGTGTAAACGACGGCCTGGGGCTACGTAAACCAGGCATTTACAACATGCCGTGCCAGTGTGGAAAGTTGTACATTGGCCAGACAACCAGGACGGTGGACGTGAGGTGCAAAGAACACCAGAGGCACACCAGACTCGGACAGGCAACAAAATCTGTCATAGCGGAGCACTGTCTGGAGCTCGACCACTCAGTGGACTATAACAACACCAAAATTGTGACACAGACGCTAAGATTTTGGGACAGTCTCATAAAGGAGGCGATCGAGATCAAGGTCACAGACAACCCAATACACCGAGACAGCGGTTACCAGCTCAGCTCGGCGTGGAGTCCGGCTCTGGAGCTAATCAAGGCTCAACGAAATGAACCAACAAACTCGTCAACAAGTAGTAACACTGCAGGAGTAGCGCCAGGCGGGTGCGGACCGCGAACGCAACTCCCGACGCAGGACGGGCCTCTGACAGCCGCCACAACCCCAGATGATGGACGAGCGGAGCACGGACGACCGTCGGAGCACCAGGGAAGTGCCAACACCGCAGGATCAGCGCCAGGCGGGCGCGTACCGCGAATGGAGCGCCCAACAAAGGACAGGCCTCAGAGAGCTGCCACATATGGAGACCAAGTCGGGCGCGGACGTCCGAGGGAGCACCGGGGAAGAGACAACACATTACAAGCAGCGCCAGGCGGGTGCGGACGGCAAAGAGAGCACCCAGTGCCCTCTGGGCATAAATACTGGACAAGATCCTCCAACACGGCAGTTGGCCACTCTTCGGGTTGATGATGGTACCGCCTGGAAAGCCACGCAGCTCTTCCTCCGCCGGCGTCAGAAGATTCCACCGTTACAAGTTGGTCGCAACATCGTCAGCAGCCCAGTGGACAAAGCCAACGCCATTGCTGACGTTTTTGAACAAAATTTCCAGCCCGTCATGGAGCCCATGGATCCGGATCACGTTCGCCTGGTAGCTCAACGTCTCCCGGTGTTCCTCGCTGCCCCTACGGGTGACGACCGTATCGACGAGGTGGATACTGCTGAAGTCTCCAATCAACTTCGACGGCTCAACACGCGCAAGGCAGGCGGCCCTGACCAGATTACAAATGAAATGCTGCGACGAATGCCACCGGCAGCCGCTGAACACCTGGCTTGCCTTTTCAACAGCATCCTCCGCACTGGCTGCTGTCCTCAGGAGTGGAAACACGCAGAGGTCATCCCCATCCGCAAGCCTGGGAAGGACCCTCGTCTCCCGAGCAGCTACAGGCCCATCAATTTGCTGCCAGCTGTCAACAAAGTCTTTGAAAGGCTGTATCTCTGCCGCCTCCTGCGTCACATCAGGGAAGAACGTCTCCTACGGGACGAACAATGTGGTTTTCGCCCTGGTCACGCAACAACGCACCAACTGCTTTGCCTCGTTGAAGAGGCCCTTGATGCCATCGAACGGCGGGAATATTTAGGAGCCATCTTCCTGCATGTTTCACGGGCGTTCGATTCTGTATGGCATGAGGGGCTTCTCTTCAAGCTCCTGGACCTCGGTGTTCCCCTGCCGCATGTCCGTCTCTTAAAATCTTACCTCGCCGACAGAAGCTTTCATGTATGCACGAAGGACCCGTCGACGCGCCGCAGGGTTAGGGCTGGAGTTCCCAAAAGGCTCCGTCCTCGGCCCCATACTGTACATCCTGTATACCGCAGACATGCCGCGAATGGACAGGGTCCGCCTCGCCCTCTACGCGGATGATACGGCGATGTACACGCGCAGCATGAATGCAGCTCTGCTCCAACGACGCATGCAGGCAGCGGCTGACACACTTAGTCAGTGGGCCAGGAGGTGGCGCCTCAGCTTCAATGGGGCTAAGACGCAAGCCCTCCTCATCACCAAGAAGCATATCCCAGCCGACCTACCGCAGATCACCATCAGGGGAACCGCCGTACCTTGGGGCACTACAGCCAAGTACCTGGGTATGACACTGGATAGAGGGCTCACATGGAGACACCATATCGACGACATCGTCAAAAAGGTCAGGGGTAGACTGACTCAACCCTACCCCTTTCTCAATCCGACACCTGCGCTCCCGCCAGAACTGTGTGTTGCGCTCTATCTTACGCTGTCCGCTTATCGACTACGCCGCTGTGGTTTGGGGTAATGCTGCAGCGACCCACGTCGATCGCCTGCAACGCCTTCAGAACCGGATTCTACGTCTGGCATTGCACCTCCCTCGGGACTTCCCGTCGGACGACCTTCACCGAGTCTCCAACATCCCTACTGTTCGAGACAGGTTTCGTCAGGCCGCACGGCTCTTTTACGAGAAGACCGCGCAGTCCGAAAACCCGCTCCTTCGAGCCCTGGGCCACCGGGTGCAGCGTCTTAACGCAACCAGATGGCCCCACCTGCTTCGCAACCACTGAGTTGCCAGCACGTCCAGAACACCGTCCCAGCAGACTGACAGGACTTCACACATGAAGTCAGGCCACATCACACGCTCCGTCAGTTTGGAGGAATAGCCTTCCGGCTTAGACTCCACCGGCCCACAGGGGCTCATCTGTCCTTGTCAGGCAGCAGCAGCAGCAACACGGCAGTCTCAGGTAGCACCTGAAGAAGGCAACGAATTACGTGGCCGGAATATTGTGCCAGAGCGACACAAACATCCGGCAGTAGACCCGATTATTCCACATGCCAATGTTTGTTTTTGTTTCACGACGACGCAGTTCAGTCACTTGCTAGATGTCCCGATTAGCGACAAGAAAAGCAGGTGACGCCACGGAAAGGGCAGTGAAACATAGCTTCGGAACATGGCTTCCTCTGATGCTATGACTACGTGGACTTTGACAATTTTTAGGAAGTCTCTCAGGGGTATATCACATGAGAAAAGTTTTTACACTAACTTCTTTATCGAGAAAAAGATGTGTAATAGTGTCACATATTTATGACTCTGCACATAATGCGCCACACTGTTTACAGAAAAAATCATACTTTCATGTAAACCTTGAAGTCTGTAGCCCATGCAGCGTAGGATTACTGACTTTGATTCACATGTTGATTAAATTAGAGTTTAATTACAAATATGTAGGTTTAATGACCATAATATTCCGTCAGGAAAAGCTTAAAATAACTGGATCCAAGAGTGATCACAGTTTCTTCAGCACCATATACAGTGTATTAGTAGAAAACAGTAACAGCACACCTGATATTCTGTGTCTATTACCTGTCTTGAGGGACAAAACGACGTAAACAGATCACCAAGCTCTCGTTTCCCTCCTCAAAACAAATGAATGGAAACGGGACATGAGGGGGAGAGGATGATAAAGCTGCAGACACAGAAAATTGTTAGTTTTGAAGTAGTTATAACAACAATTTCGGCTGTTGCTTTTGGAGTTCCCACTCCTGTTCGCACTGCTGCCGTGGCTGGAATTCCCTCTGTTTTACTTGCTTTTGCTGCAGTTGTCGCTGGTGCAGTTACAATTGTTGCTACATAATTTTAGAAGTTCTGGATCCATGCTTCACACTAGATACTTTTGTGGCGAGAAAGTCCACTTTGTCACTTTGCCGTCCTACTCTGCGTATTTAAAATAATGTTTATGAACATCCACATTGGCACTACTACAGAGACCGGAGGGACAAAGAGGCGGTTCGTGAGGTCAATGACAACGGAGTTCATGAAGTAAATGGCTGTCCATGAGATACAGAATGTAGGCAAGACAACCTCAGAAACTGTCCAGGAAGAAATCCGAATTAAAATGTAATACGGGCAAGGTCAATAAACCTTCGACTAGATGGCGCACAATAAAGGCTTTAGTGTACTAGGGGAACCGACTGAAAGGTCTCGGGTAACGGTATTTACTGGCATTCTCGTGTCAGTGAGTGGCTGTAGTGGCTCCCCACAACAGCTAGGTATGGCCAGAGTATCTCTGGCGTGCCTGCCACATCGATACTCATGTTGGGTGGGCAATTCGAATCACTGCGTCAGGGACTAAAGGACTAATCCGGAATCTTCTGCCAATGGAGAGACCATCGCTGTTTAAGGGGAGGTGCGCATCCCAAGCGTAAGAGGGTGCCCTGAACTACTGTTCGCTCTTTACTGACAAGAACGTGGGAAGAACGGGGTAACTCCTTTTACTGAAATTTTTTGGCTATTCTTGCTGATGATTTTTGAATAGCGTCTGGGTTCTAACCCATTACGCAAGACAGAAGGAGCGCAACAGGGCTTTTGTACCAATCAGGGGTTTTTGATAACCTTGAAAAATTCCCTAAGAATAGGGGTTGAGTACATCCAGAGACAGAGCTGACGGTTTTGGATGGGAACCTCATAATTCTACTACCATGATGTCAGAAGTCCCCATCTCTTATCAGTGGTATCACACCGCTGCCCTCCATCTTTTCCTTTCCCTCTCCCTCTTCCCTTCAAATCTTCAAATGTGTGTGCATTCCTAAGTGACAAACTCCAGAGGTCACCTACCCCTAGACTTACACACTACTTAAAATAACTTATCCTAAGAACAACACTCACACCCGTGCCCGAGGGAGGACTCGAACCTCCGGCGGAAGGGGCCGTGCAGTCCGTGACATGGCGCCTCAAACCGCGCGGCCACTCCCCGCGGCTCCTCTTCCCTTCTCCTGTGAATAACAGGGTACTATTGTAGCTGGTATTAAAATGAAGCAGCCAATGACTGCTTAGTATTTAATGGGCATTAAAATAAGGCAGCCAATAACTTGAGTTGTTTAAAATGCCGTCAAGTTTCAAAAAAATAAGTTTCTTAGAAAAAAGGAACATGACCTTCAATTAAACGGAAAAGAAGTGGCGTTATGTTCAAATTATTTGCCTCTGAATTGCATAAAATAGCGTAATGTTAACTCTCTTACTACCAGGATTTTTTGTCTGAATAACACTGGCTTCACAAAGGTCCAAGTAATTTACATAGGAAATATTGGCAATATTTTAATGAACTATAATAGAAACATATATCAGAGCGGCTCAAAGTAACAGCCATCATTCTACTTTCATTCAAATGACATTCAAGAAACAAAAAGAAATTTGTATTGTGATCAGACAGAGCCTAGTGATACTTAGTGCAAAAAACGGTGAACAAATTTTAAACAGTTCTAAACACAGAACTGAACAGAAAAGCAGTGGATACGAAAATAATATTTTTGAGGACAAGGGAGGGTTATGTATTTCCAAAGTGCCTATGGCAGCACGTTGACCACAGTGGTACCAGGAGGACTAAAAGATTTACAGTAATATCTGCGTCTGAATTACGTGGACACACACACACACACACACACACATATATATATATATATATATATATATATATATATATATATATATATATCACTGTAATTACTGTACTACCTAGTCAATATATTTCAACTGACATGTGTGCACACATAAGTTATAAGTTAATTACATTCAGTTTTAAAACATCAGTTCGTCATCATCCCTCCGGTTTACATACCACAGTAAATTTACTCCTCTTGTCTTTCCGCATATGTAAGTACTCTACTGCCTTCTCACTAAATTTCGTATACATTGGCATCACATGTGTGCACACTGCGTCAAAAGAAAAGAGTACAACATTTCCACATCTGCCGCATCATCATCATCATCATAACCAGTAAATTCCATTAATAAGGAAACAATGCTCATAGTATATCACAGAGGGAACGAAAGAAAAGAAAACAATACTCCAACCTTAAATTTCATTGGATTTTTTATTTATTAATTTTTTGACAATATATCACAGTTAACTATGGTTTGCAGCACAAATCGTTTGCCATCTTGTGTTATTATAGAGTAGAAACATAGAAATTTAATAGAAATTCTACTTCATCTTCAACACATTTTAGAATATCATTAATTTTGAATAGAAAGTTGTTACAAGTTGAGGATAATCCACTCGACTACCAAGTTTTGACTTTTGTACCTGTCATAATGAAATCGAAATGACACTGAATTCTATTTTATGAGTAAATTGTATTTAGTGTGAGTAACATAAACTACTGAAACATTTAGCCTGTCTGTCCTGCTGAAACAGAAACATCAAGTGTAATAAATACATTCATAATTATTATATACTACAAAAAGTTTTCAGATGTATAAAGCACTACAACGTAAGTGATAATATTCGTTTCAAGTCACCTGTGGAAAAACGTTTTGACTGCAAACGAAACCAATGATTTTATATATGAGAACCCAACACTTTTGCAAATTAAGCTTGGAGTAAAAAAGTCTTTTTTAGAAGGAAATGTTATCAGCCATTATATTTACACTGTCATACTTTATGAATAAGAAATGGCATTTTCATACGCTCAGTTTTTATACTCGTAACATCTGAAAAAAATACTTTACTTTATATTCTATTTTCTTAATCAGGTGTGCTAATTTTTTTCATTCTTTCGAGATATATCATTCACACGGTGCCACTATTGAGGAAGTAATGTAATGTTCATACTCTATGATAATCTAGCATCATTATGACACACATGTTTTGTATTCCTTCAGACAAATCAAATTTTGTGTTGACACATCTCTTGTTCTGTATCGGAAGGCACTGGCCCTCCTCCAATTCTGACGTCTTTCAGTGCATATTGTGCTCTAGGCATGGCCCAGATGTTTCAACGTGCAAGCACAAATACCCCTGCTGTCTTGTATTATAGCAAGTAATTGACGAGCAAAATATAAACCGGAAGTAGTATGGTTTGCATGTCATTCTTAGATTTCATGTCCACAGAAGGAAAAAGTGTTAAACGGTGGCGATGGCAACTACTATGTCAACATCTCTGATGGTGCAGCAACAATGAAAAGGTACTTGAAGAGATTCTTCAGCTTTTATAGCACACCACCATGCATGCATATATAAAGGAACATTGTATAACGTGAATTGTCCACATAGGAACTGTACAATAAAATAATAAGTATTACAAGCCTCTAAAGGTTAAAATGAAGATCAAATTGAATGTCCCTCTCTGTCAGAAATTATATAGTGTGTGTTGCGTCGTTAGGCGATGTGGGCAAGTGTGGAACACGTAGGTTTCGGTTAGTCCTGGAGGCGATCTCTGATATCGACGTGGGTGAGGCGACCGTTCTCGTTGAGGTGGCAACCGGGTTCGAGTCTCGATCCGGAACAAATTTTGAAATTTCTCCGATAAATAATACAGCTGAAGTCCATTTATTATATGTTGACAATCTGCGGATCAAATTTCGCAACATGTAATGAGTAGCTGTGGGTCTTTACTCAGTATCAGTTCATTCAGTCATGCATGCTGCAATTATCTTCCTACACCTTGATGTCTCAGACTCTGCCCTGTTAACTCATTAGTTATATTATGCTGTAACGCTCTTTTGTCTGCAACTTGATGCTGTCTCCTTGCATTAGGTAACCGATCTACCTAACTGATAAGTATTTTCTAGAATACCGCGTTTCTAAATCGGTTATTCTCCCATTTTCGATAGGAAAATGCATTATTTCATTTTTTTCCTTATAGTTACTGATGGAGAGGAGGAGGAGGAGGAGGAGGAGGAGGAGAAAGAAGGGATAGAATGGTGTGATATGCGTTGTTGTGAGAGGAGAAATAACGGAGATGACTTCATTTTTATTCAAATTTATAAGGGTTGACAGTTTTCTTTAAAATTAAGTTTGTGATTGAAAAATGCATCATCTCATGATTTTCCTTACTTTACAGTTATTAATCTTATAGAAGATGACGTTGTTAATGACGATATGGATGAAGATGAAATTATTAGGCAAGCACTCAAGCATCACGAAGAACATTTGCTTTAGACAAATGTAATGTTTTTTTAATAAATTTCCTTCCTTGCGTAGACTCTTTTTTAAGGCTTTTTTCCTTCATTATAAAGAAAATATTGGTAGTCAACAAGTTTCTTGCGGTGGTCTTTTCGCAGCACTTGTATTTAAATTGCAGTAGTTTAAAAGAAAGGTTCATTTTGCGCGCTACGTAAGTAAAGAAATTAACTTGCACCATGCATGAGGCGTATTTCCTTTTAAACCATTGCAGTTTTAGTACTCTTCATTTCATCTAATTCAGAATTATAGTTTTTTTAGCACAAAAACTAAAAAACTATGTACTGTGCAACTAAGCCCACAAACGTAATGTGAAATTAAATCCTCATACCAAAGTTGGTGTTAACATATTTTTTGTATGTGAAATCTGAGTACCATTTTTAAAAAAACGATCGTTTTCAATTAGATCCTGAGCTGTTGCTTGTAACTTACAAATTTTTGTGCTTCATCCAAGTAAGCACTACAGAGGGAGAGAGAAAGATGTAATTTGCCTAACATTAGCAGAGCTGCATGCGTCATCTCTCGTAGCAACTGGGTGAGCATGTTACCAGACACCTCCAGCACCTCTCCCTCTCCCTCTCTCTCTCTCTCTCTCTCGCTCTCTCATACACATACACACACACACGCACACACTCACACTGACATTGTAGGGCTCACCTCGGGCCGCGTATCTACAGAGCTTGTTTTTAATTGGTGAGCCACTTGCATTGGTACCTTATGTTGTGAGCTCCCAAAAGATTATCTATAGCAAGGGCGTGAAAAGTTAGAGCTATCATTACACTTTATTATTAAATTTTCAGCACTTATTATATATTACGCCGAAAGCTCTTGACCAATAAAAATCAAACCTCAAAAATCGATTCTTTTATCCTCTAACAGTCACAGTTTCAACGATAGGATAAATTTCCAAATCAACTTTAATTTAATTGTGAAAAGGATTTCAGCTAAACTGATGACCGTCAAGTTTATATTTAAAAGAATAATCTTTTCGTCCTTAGCAAAATTTTACACCTCTAGAATAGCATTCTAAAATCGTAACTGAATATAACGCCAAATCATGGTAACAGAGAAAATTCTTGTAAGTAGCATTACTTTCTACCGCACAACCCCAAGTACTGGTCGTTAAAAGTTAACACCATTCGGAACACTTCCTATCGAATGTACTCCGTTTCAGATTGGTAGCATCCTCCGACACGATAACTGCCTCACTAAGTGCTGAATATTCGTCTGAGTGAAAGAATAATTGATTAATAACAATAGCAGCACTTAAAAACTCCTGGAAATGGAAAAAAGAACACATTGACACCGGTGTGTCAGACCCACCATACTTGCTCCGGACACTGCGAGAGGGCTGTACAAGCAATGATCACACGCACGGCACAGCGGACACACCAGGACCCGCGGTGTTGGCCGTGGAATGGCGCTAGCTGCGCAGCATTTGTGCACCGCCGCCGTCAGTGTCAGCCGGTTTGCCGTGGCATACGGAGCTCCATCGCAGTCTTTAACACTGGTAGCATGCCGCGACAGCGTGGACGTGAACCGTATGTGCAGTTGACGGACTTTGAGCGAGGGCGTATAGTGGGCATGCGGGAGGCCGGGTGGACGTACCGCCGAATTGCTCAACACGTGGGGCGTGAGGTCTCCACAGTACATCGATGTTGTCGCCAGTGGTCGGCGGAAGGTGCACGTGCCCGTCGACCTGGGACCGGACCGCAGCGACGCACGGATGCACGCCAAGACCGTAGGATCCTACGCAGTGCCGTAGGGGACCGCACCGCCACTTCCCAGCAAATTAGGGACACTGTTGCTCCTGGGGTATCGGCGAGGACCATTCGCAACCGTCTCCATGAAGCTGGGCTACGGGCCCGCACACCGTTAGGCCGTCTTCCGCTCACGCCCCAACATCGTGCAGCCCGCCTCCAGTGGTGTCGCGACAGGCGTGAATGGAGGGACGAATGGAGACGTGTCGTCTTCAGCGATGAGAGTCGCTTCTGCCTTGGTGCCAATGATGGTCGTATGCGTGTTTGGCGCCGTGCAGGTGAGCGCCACAATCAGGACTGCATACGACCGAGGCACACAGGGCCAACACCCGGCATCATGGTGTGGGGAGCGATCTCCTACACTGGCCGTACACCACTGGTGATCGTCGAGGGGACACTGAATAGTGCACGGTACATCCAAACCGTCATCGAACCCATCGTTCTACCATTCCTAGACCGGCAAGGGAACTTGCTGTTCCAACAGGACAATGCACGTCTGCATGTATCCCGTGCCACCCAACGTGCTCTAGAAGGTGTAAGTCAACTACCCTGGCCAGCAAGATCTCCGGATCTGTCCCCCATTGAGCATCTTTGGGACCGGATGAAGCGTCGTCTCACGCGGTCTGCACGTCCAGCACGAACGCTGGTCCAACTGAGGCGCCAGGTGGAAATGGCATGGCAAGCCGTTCCACAGGACTACATCCAGCATCTCTACGATCGTCTCCATGGGAGAATAGCAGCCTGCATTGCTGCGAAAGGTGGATATACACTGTACTAGTGCCGACATTGTGCATGCTCTGTTGCCTGTGTCTATGTGCCTGTGGCTCTGTCAGTGTGATCATGTGATGTATCTGACCCCAGGAACGTGTCAATAAAGTTTCCCCTTCCTGGGACAATGAATTCACGGTGTTCGTATTTCAATTTCCAGGAGTGTATTTTAATGCATTATGCAATACGAGACAGGATCACAAATGTTTACTAAACGTTTTGAATGTAATTTTTTTCCACTCATTACAACAACTTTAATTTAATTTCATATTCCTCTCGAAGTATATACACCATTTTAAGATAATCGTCTCTACAATACGCGTTACTTCAGTGCCAAAATTTATTCAACAGCAGCTCATCGGCACAAGTGGTGCATTCTCTCGAGTTGTCAGTACTGAAAGACAGATAATAAAGCATTGCTCCTCTCACATACTCCCAATCGCAGTGACTGCGCTATTTACCTGTGTTGCCCTTGTGACAAACGACCAACTTTACTTTTTTTTTTCTTCTTAAAAGACATCATAGTCGCCGTTGACTGTATAAAACATTTATTATTACGATTGCAATGTCGATCTTATGGCAATTTTCAAGTAGCACTGTAAATGTTACATTCTGTCAGAATATAAGACTATCTGACATGAGTACATGGTCGTCAAAATGCAGCCTTTTGACTATGAGAGTCCCACAAGATCCGATGAGACACTTATTACATCGTAAAATGCTGTTAAATATATACCGAACCGTCAATGTTACCATCGTTCTAATAATCTATCACACATACAAGCTCACCTGAAATCATGTGGAGCTAAGTAATAATAAATAACATGTGGAGCTAAGTAATAACAGGTAATAACATGTGGAGCTAAGTAATAACAGGTAATAACATGTGGAGCTAAGTAATAACAGGTAATAACATGTGGAGCTAAGTAATAACAGGTGGAGCTAAGTAATAATAAATATTTTATACAGTCAACGGTGACTACGATGTATTTTAAGAAATATTATATGACTGTGAATCCCAACCATGAGAAGTTAATCAAACTTTACTTAGCTCACAGCGGTATTCATCGACGTTAACGAAAGTTAAGTACATCTTACATTTTTCCTTATTTGTATTGTTACACGATACGAAAACTACCCTCTTAAGAATCGGTTAAGGTTAGCTGACATTTCTGAATTCGGCTGTTCATTGGTAGATGCATATCATTGTATAAGGTGCGTTTGATATGTTAGGTGAATGATATCGGAAAATGGAGGAAACGGACGTTAAAACAAAATACCATTACTGACCTTCAGAGTAATCGCCAAAAGCTAGAAGACAATTCTGAGATATGTGTGTAATGTGTGTGGTCGCAAGAGGAGTGGACCGCAGTTCACAAGCAGTTGAATGTGGTTTTGGCAATAGTCAGCCATCTTGAGGGGACGCAGCTCCTACTGTATCCAATGCGGTGCATCCACCATCACAGCTGGGTGAGTGGATGAGGACGAAAGTGGAAGCTGAGCGTCTGGTCTTGCCTATTAGACCTGTGAGTGTCCGTTCCTTCGTAAGGGTGCGAGCAGCCACACGTGGCCTGGGGCTTACTAGTTATCGAGAGCTCCAACGTTATATGCGTTATGGAGGCCTTAGGAAGATAGTGTCCAGGGCTGGAAATGTGCACTCGGCGTGTCTGTAGGGATGGTGCCTCATCCGAAATGAAGAGAGGGCTAGCACGCAGGTCGCGGTCATTTGCGAGTTATATCTCACGTCGGCACCAACGAGCCTGTCACATGGGTTCTGAGGCCATCCCATAGGGGCAGCTGGAGTAGGTGGTGAAAGCTGTCGGCCTCGTACGCAGAGTGCAGGCAGAGATTGCAATCTGCATAATTGTTCCCAGAGTTGACTGGGGTCCATTGGTTTGCAGACGAGTGGAGGGTCTCAACTATATGTTTCGTCGAATCTGTTACGGACTTGCCTGCAGATTTCTAGACCTGAGTTATTGGGTGGGCAATTGTAAGACTCTCCTTGATAGCTCAGGGATGAACTACATAAAGGAAGCAGCTACTCGGCTAGCAAAGTACTTGTAGAGTGCATATAGGAGCCTTCTAGAGTAGGCAGTAGTCTGAGGAACTCTGATGAACACTGATCAGGTGATTCACTGATAGAGACATCAGTCAGGGTAAAGACACTTCGACCGTCGAAATTTTATCAGTAAATTTTGTCAGTAATGAAGTTTCATCCAGAAAAGTCCTCATTCTCAAATTATTATCAACACTAAGAGCTGTCTAAAACCCGAGGTGGAAAGCTCTGAGATAAAGACACTTCGACCGTCGAAATTTTATCAGTAAATTTTGTCAGTAATGAAGTTTCATCCAGAAAAGTCCTCATTCTCAAATTATTATCAACACTAAGAGCTGTCTAAAACCCGAGGTGGAAAGCTCTGAGATATTTATCGAGCAGTGGAACGTTTATCAGAGAACAGATTTAAGGTCTAATGGAGCGGGAGTGTTAATTGCAGATGACAAAAATATTCTCTTTGTTGAAGTTGATACTAAGCGTCGCCGTGAAGTTACCTGATAGCGTATAACAGGTCTAGGTGAAACCAAGTTAATTGTAGGATCTTTTTACCATCCAGCAGATTCTGCTGTGACAGTTCCAGAGTCATTCAAAGAAAGTCAACTGTCGGTAGCGCGTAGATGGCCGGATCAGGCATTGTTAACTGGAGGCGGCTTTGAGCTTCCGACTGGGACGTGTATGGATTCACTGCAGGGTATATGCACATACAGTCTTGTGAAGAACTTTTGAACACTTTTTCCGAAATCCGCCTTGAGCAGCCAGTTTTGCAGACCACATGCAATGGAAATATCTTAGACCTTGTAGCTACGAACATGCTGGACCTAATCGACGGACGGAAACTAGTGTTCAAGATTTCGTCATAGCGAAGGTGGTTACTGAAGTTCATAAATAAGTCAAGAAGGCTAGGAGAGTACTTATGTACAGAAAGGAACAGATAAACCCATATCGTTCTAAAACAGTAATAGGTCGGAGGGGGACCCAGGGTACAATCCTGTAGCATTTATCTCTCACTCTAAGGCATCATACGGATGGTCACGAGGAGGAGCAAGTAGTTATCAACCATTGTCTCGGCCGCTAATGTCGGTTGTTCCGAACACTTGGCGCTATTGCTGTTTGAAGTAGATCGTTCTCCACAGAAAACAGACCTCACACAAGCCAGTTCCTCCGCCGAGATTCGAACACAAGTCCACCGCCTGACAGCCACACATCGGCTTTATATCTCGGAAGACAAATCATAACGTTATACCGATACAGAATTATGTTATGTTATGTTAACAGGGGACCTAGAAACGACGGAGAGGCTCCGCCCCCGCCACAGTGGCAGTGGTCCGCAACCCGACGACGACTACTGCAGTCCACTTCATCCCTCCGACACCCCACACCGTACCACTCTTTCAGGGTTATTGTGCGGTTCGGCGCCCAGTGGACCCCCAGGGAACGTCTCCCACCAGACGAGTGCACCCCCTATGTTTGCGTGGTAGAGTAATGGTGGTTTACGCGTACGTGGTGAACATGTTTGCGTAGCAATCGCCGACATAGTGTAGCTGAGGCGGAATAAGGGCAACCAGCCCGCATTCGCCGAGGCAGACGGAAAACCGCCTAAAAAGCATCCACAGATTGGCCGGCTCACCGGACCTCGACACAAGTCTGCCGGGCGGATTCGTGCCGGGGACCAGGCTCTCCTTCCCTCTCCGGAAAGCCGTGCGTTAGACTGCTTGACTAACCGGGCTGGCTACAGAATTATGTTTGGGTACTTTATTCATCTAAATCAGGGCTTCACAACATACGTGCTCGCGGAGCAAGCTGTGAGCAGCAAGGCGCGAGCACGGAGCAGCGCGAGCACGCTACCCCCACTACCGGACCAGAGCGGAGAGTGGGGACAGTCACGTGGGGTACACGACAGCTGCAGCCAGTCGATGTAAATCCGTGGCCACCTGCAGGGATATCACTCACGAATTATTACTGCGACAAATGAAACAAATAAAGGAGAATGTACACGCGCCACAAAATTATATTAGCTTAGTGTATGCCTCTACCATCTGTAGACACTGAAACTAAAGAATTCCACGACAATCCTATATTTACAACACTTTCTATAACACTACTTAAAATATCACCTCCGGTTGTAGTGTTCTTCATGGCTACTACATCGAGGAGCTCCTCCCTCACCTGTAGATCGCTACGCTGCGCTGTTCCAGTGATATCAACACTTTCGTCCAGAGCTAGAGAATACGCCATAAAATCTTTACAGATATTTGCAAGCTGGCTCTGGACGTCGTCTGCCATGTTCTGTATGCGACGCATAATGGTCATGTTAGATAATGGCACAATCCGAAACTGTTCAACTTGAGATGGACACAAATGTTCCGCTGCAACTACCAAACATTCTTTTATTAAATCGCCATCAGCTAAGGGGCGCAGGGATTTTGCTAAAAGCAAAGCAATTTTGTAACCCACTCTGAGAGCTGCCTCAGTTGATTTTTCTTCGTCGTCCAGATATTCTTCGGATAGCTTCCTTTTAAGTTTAATAACTTCCTGTGCACGATCTGGTCAATCACATTTTCCACGTCCGTAGTCTTTCGCATGGTACGACATATAATGTCGCTGCAAATTAAATTTCCTAAAAGAATTCAGCGTTTTGTGACATACTAAACATTTTGCAACACCATCCTTTTCTGTAAACAGATACAATTCCCCTCAGTGGGGGTTGAACTGTGAAAGCATGGTTGGGGTTACACAACGGCGTCTTCACATGATTCTTAACCAGCGAAGTGACTGTTAAGAGCTGATCGTAGTACTTTAAACGTTACACAGTCGGCGCGAATTCAATAGGCACGCTGCGGCCCTATTCAAACGTGCGCGCGCATTTCCTCTCCCTCCCCTCCCTCCCTACTCCACGACCTTGCACCTGCTCGCGAGCACGTGCCTGAGCAGACGCGAGTACTCGCGCTCAAAACCGGCCAGTTGTTAAGCCCTGATCTAAATCAACTTCCTTAATTCGTCCTCTGAGAATGGAATTTTCTCTCAAATAATTGCGTAATGAAGTGTATTGCTGCATTTACAGAAACTGTCACGTTGCTACGTTTACAGTAACCGCCGCATATCTACAAACGTTTCGGAAGAAGAGCAAATTATGCGCAACGAAAAGGCGACAGTAATACTGAAAGAGGAGTCACAGAGCTTCATTAACATTTCCAGGGCCGATTCCCTGCCGCCAGAACGGCTTTTCTTCGCAAAGCGTTCATCTCCCAGGAGGCACTGTGAGCCCGGGGCTAATCGCTGCGGGCCCTTACAAAGAGCGCATTAGCATACCAGTCTGCGCTGCGTCCGCCGCAGATGCGGCCCGGGCGCTGCAGACCCTCCCTCCGCCACTCACCACCGCCCACGCCGGGCCTCATTCCTCGCAGTAATTGAGGGCGCGCTGGAGCCTCTGAGAGCTTACACAGGCGCCCATTGCGCGCGTCGACCCCTTTGAGGGCACGCACCGTGTCTTTTCACTGAAATCCCGAAGGCACTTATTCAGACCGACTGTGAGGCGTGCAGCCCTTCAACTCCTCAGAAACAAACGTCACCAGCTGAGCTTACGTCGGGCTCTCAGGCGTCGCGTTTTCTGCCGTTACCTCCCTATGACTAGAAGGAACGTGTGAGGGCCGTGCTGTTGCTATTGAAAGAAACAATTTTAAATTTTAGTGAGCCGTACGTGGCTCATGTTCGTGCCATCTTTATTTAACATCTCATTTTTATCGTACGACCGCCTCGTCATTTTGATTTCAGTTACTTGTGTCACTGAATTACTGTCTTGTCTGCCCGTGAGCGGCGGCAGCAGCGCGTATCGATAAGTGTACTGTAGCACTATCTCTGGTTCAAATGGTTCAAATGGCTCTGAGCACTATGGGACTTAACATCTGAGGTCATCAGTCCCCTAGAACTTAGAACTACTTAAGCCTAACTAACCTAATGACATCAGACACATCCATTCCCGAGGCAGGATTCGAACCTGCGACCGTAGCGGTCGCGCGGTTCCAGACTGAAGCACCTATAACCGCTCGGCCGGCTACTATCTCTGGGCGACCGATAGTATTTCAGGGTCGTCGTGTGTCTGGCAGCCAGTTAGAGATCGGACCTGGAGCCGTTGAGTTGGAACGCGGCAGACGTGCAGTCGGGACGTGACAGCAGTCGGGGAGGGAGCGATAGGGAGGCGCGGACAGCCACTATTCGCCGACCGCTCGCGACACAGGATGAACTGTCCGACGGACGGAGGTGGCAGTGGGATCGACCGTTGGTCGGTCGTTCAGTTGGTCGCATCTTTGGACCGGGTTTGACCGGTTCTGGACCCCGTCACTGGATCATCTTGCTGGACGTGGCTCGGTTCCTTCTTGTGCTCGGATCGCCGTCTCTCCCAGTTCCGGACGGACATGGGGTTGAGTCGGGTTGGAGCCGACCGTTACTGACACACGTGGTTTGAGTGGCAACGACCGTAGTCGGTTGTGGGTCGGTCGTCTGGTCAGACGACGTGTGTTCCGCCACCGACCGTCTTTCAGTTTGGTGTGTGTTCATCAGTGATTCGTTTTATGAGTGTTCGAGTTTCTTGTGGCTATGTTTTGTGCAACAATGTGTACCATGTGTCAGTTCGACTGAGCAAAGCCTTAAATGCTGTAATGCTGCCTGCGTACTGCAGTAGCCAGTTGGTCGGCTGCGACAGAGCAGCGAGTGAGTGTTTTCTTACCGTGTTGATGCTGTCCGCTACAGCGTGTAGTTCCACAGCCGTTGCGATGTTCATGTACGTCAGTAGTTACTGTGCCTTGGCTTATTAACACACCTATATTTGAGGACGAGTATTACTGCTCTCTTCGCCTCGCTGGCATTTTAGTTGTAGTGTTTTTGGTCTGGTGACCGAAATCAGGTAGTTGGTTGGTCCGTCGGCTCTCTATCGGTTGGGCTACCTTCCGATTTAGAGATAGTTGGTCAGGCTGCCTGTTTCGCCTAAACGGGCGCTAGTGTTACAATTCCAGGCCGACCCTTGGAAACTTCTGAGAGCCGTTCCGTGTCTGTTACATAGTAATTTCCCTGTTTGAGTTTTAGTTATTTGGTTGATGTGTGGCCAGGTTTTTATGTATACTGAATTAATAGGGTCTTACCCTTTAGGCAAAAGATTGTTATTCGTTATATGCGCCTTTCAGCCGAATTTTACATCAAATCTTTTAAGGCCTTAAGCCGTTGAATTATTGTGTTGATGTGTGGCCTTCAGTCGAGTTTTAGTTTCTCTTAAATTGATGTTCTTGTCTTGCCCTTAGCCATAAAATGTTTGAAGATAAGGCCTTCTAACTTTTGATTGTAACTCTTCTTATTCCTTAATATGCGGCCTCCCGCCAAGTTCCATTAAAATTAAATTGCTAAGACCTTTAGCCTGTTTAGATTGAAGATTTACAAAATATAAAGGGGTGAAACCTACAGAAGAACCTTGTATTTCAATTTCTTGCTTAGGTCTTGTCTTGGATTTTGAGTGTGGCCTACAGCGCGATCGAAGGTTAAACAAGGGAGGTCGATTAAAGTTTTAAGTGTTTTGCATCCTTGTTGTAATATTGTGTGTTGATAAAGTAAGTTTGCATGTTGAGTGCAACTGACAGCAACTAATTTTGGCCCCTTTCCACAAACTAATCCGCTCTGTCCTGGTTGTTGTTGTTGTTGTGGTCTTCAGTCCTGAGACTGGTTTGATGCAGCTCTCCATGCTACTCTATCCTGTGCAAGCTTCTTCATCTCCCACTACCTACTGCAACCTACATCCTTCTGAATCTGCTAAGTGTATTGATCTCTTGGTCTCCCTCTACGATTTTTACCCTCCACGCTGCCCTCCAATGCTAAATTTGTGATCCCTTGATGCCTCAAAACATGTCCTACCAACCGATCCCTTCTTCTAGTCAAGTTGTGCCACAAACTTCTCTTCTCCCCAATCCTATTCAATACCTTCTCATTAGTAACGTGATCTACCCACCTTATCTTCAGCATTCTTCTGTAGCACCACATTTCGAAAGCTTCTATTCTCTTCTTCTCCAAACTGGTTATCGTCCATGTTTCACTTCCATACATGACTACACTCCATACAAATACTTTCAGAAACGACTTCCTGACACTTAAATCTATACTAGATGTTAACAAATTTCTCTTCTTCAGAAACGATTTCCTTGCCATTGCCAGTCTACATTTTATATCCTCTCTACTTCGACCATCATCAGTTATTTTACTCACTAAGTAGCAAAACTTCTTTACTACTTTAAGTGGCTCATTTCCTAATCTAATCCCCTTAGCATCACCCGATTTAATTTGACTACATTCCATTATCCTCGTTTTGGTTTTGTTGATGTTCATTTTATGTGGTTCCTGAAGAGGGGCAGCAGCCTTTTCAGTAGTTGCAGGGGCAACAGTCTGGATGATTGACTGATCTGGCCTTGTAACATTAACCAAAACGGCCTTGCTGTGCCGGTACTGCGAACGGCTGAAAGCAAGGGGAAACTACAGCCGTAATTTTTCCCGAGGACATGCAGCTTTACTGTATGATTAAATGATGATGGCGTCCTCTTGGGTAAAATATTCCGGAGGTAAAATTGTCCCCCATTCGGATCTCCGGGCGGGGACTACTCAAGAGGACGTCGTTATCAGGAGAAAGAAAACTGGCATTCTACGGATCGGAGCGTGGAATGTCAGATCCCTTAATCGGGCAGGTAGGTTAGAAAATTTAAAAAGGGAAAAGGATAGGTTAAAGTTAGATATAGTGGGAATTAGTGAAGTTCGGTGGCAGGACGAACAAGACTTTTGGTCAGGTGATTACAGGGTTATAAATACAAAATCAAATAGGGGTAATGCAGGAGTAGGTTTAATAATGAATAAAAAATAGGAGTGCGGATTAGCTACTACAAACAGCATAGTGAACGCATTATTGTGGCCAAGATAGACACAAAGCCCATGCCTACTACAGTAGTACAAGTTTATATGCCAACTAGCTCTGCAGATGATGAAGAAATTGATGAAATGTATGACGAGATAGAAGAAATTATTCAGGTAGTGAAGGGAGACGAAAATTTAATAGTCATGGGTGACTGGAATTCGTCAGTAGGAATAGGGAGAGAAGGAAACATAGTAGGTGAATATGGATTGGAGGGAAGAAATGAAAGAGGAAGCCGCCTTGTAGAATTTTGCACAGAGCATAACTTAATCATGGCTAACACTTGGTTCAAGAATCATAAAACAAGGTTGTATACCTGGAAGAATCCTGGAGATACTAAAAGGTATCAGATAGATTATATAATGGTAAGACAGAGATTTAGGAACCAGGTTTTAAACTGTAAGACATTTCCAGGGGCAGATGTGGATTCTGACCACAATCTATAGGTTATGAACTGCAGATTGAAACTGAAGAAACAGCAAAAGGTGGGAATTTAAGGAGATGGGACCTGGATAAACAGAAAGAACCAGAGGTTGTAGAGAGTTTCAGGGAGAGCATAAGGGAACAATTGACAGGAATGGGGGAAAGAAATACAGTAGAAGAAGAATGGGTAGCTCTGAGGGATGAAGTAGTGAAGGCAGCAGAGGATCAAGTAGGTAAAAAGACGAGGGCAAATAGAAATCTTTGGGTAACAGAAGAAATATTGAATTTAATTGATGAAAGGGGAAAATATAAAAATGCAGTAAATGAAGCAGGCAAAAAGGAATACAAACGTCTCAAAAATGAGATCGACAGGAAGTGCAAAATGGCTAAGCAAGGATGGCTAGAGGACAAATGTAAGGATGTACAGGCTTGTCTCACTAGGGGTAAGATAGATACTGCCTACAGGAAAATTAAAGAGACCTTTGGAGAGAAGAGAACCACTTGTATGAATATCAAGAGCTCAGATGGCAACCCAGTTCTAAGCAAAGAAGGGAAAGCAGAAAGGTGGAAGGAGTATATAGAGGGTCTATACAAGGGCGATGTACTTGAGGACAATATTATGTAACTGGAAGAGGATGTAGATGAAGATGAAATGGGAGATATGGTACTGCGTGAAGAGTTTGACACAGCACTGAAAGATCTGTGTCGAAAAAAGGCCCCGGGAGTAGACAACATTCTGTTAGAACTACTGATGGCCTTGGGAGAGCCAGTCATGACAAAACTCTACCATCTGGTGAGCAAGATGTATGAAACAGGCGAAATAGCCTCAGACTTCAAGAAGAATATAATAATTCCAATCCCAAAGAAAGCAGGTGTTGACAGATGTGCAAATTACCGAACTATCAGTTTAATAAGTCACAGCTGCAAAATACTAACGCGAATTCTTTACAGACGAATGGAAAAACTGGTAGAAGCGGACCTCGGGGAAGATCAGTTTGGATTCCGTAGAAATGTTGGAATAAGTGAGGCAATACTAACCTTACGACTTATCTTAGAAGAAAGATTAAGAAAAGGCAAACCTACGTTTCTAGCATTTGTAGACATAGAGAAAGATTTTGACAACGTTAACTGGAATACTCTCTTTCAAATTCTGAAGGTGGCAGGGGTAAAATACAGGGAGCGAAAGGCTATTTACAATTTGTACAGAAACCAGATGGCAGTTACAAGAGTCGAGGGGCATGAAAGGGAAGCAGTGTTTGGGAAAGGAGTGAGACAGGGTTGTAGCCTCTCCCCGATGTTATTCAATCTGTATATTGAGCAAACAGTAAAGGAAACAAAAGAAAAATTCGGAGTAGGTATTAAAATTCATGGAGAAAAAGTAAAAACTTTGAGGTTCGCTGATGACATTGTAATTCTGTCAGAGACAGCAAAAGACTTGGAAGAGCAGTTGAACGGAGTGGACAGTGTCTTGAAAGGAGGATATAAGATGAACATCTGTCCTGGTAACGCAGGCGTTTCTTTTATTTTTGCATCTCTAAACATACGCTGGGGTGGCAAAAGTCATGGCCTACCATGTAATATCGCCTCGAGCTACCTTTTGGCCGGCTTAGTGCGACAACAAGCTTTCGGAAAGCTTTTGGAAAGCCCCTGCAGAAATATTCAGCCAAACTGCCTCTGTCGCCGCTTATAACTGCGAAATGTTGCCATTGCTGCATTTTGTGCACCAATTGACCTCTCCATTGCGCCCCACGTATGTTCGATGGGACTCATGTCGAGCTATCGGGCTGACCAAATCCTTCGCTCGTACTGTCCAGGAAGTGATTCTTCTCATCGTTGTTTGGGAGTATGAAATCCATAAATGGTTACAAATGGTCTCCAAATAGCCGAAGATACCATATCAAGTCAATGATCTTTTCAGTTGGAGCATAGGATCCATTTCATACGATGTAAACACAGAAAACATCATTATGTAGCCAACAGTAGCTTGTACAGTGCCTTGTTGATAACCTGGGTCCATGGCCTCGTTCCAGTCGTCTGGAGTCTGACCGCTGTGGCCACGAGCCCGGTGGAGGCCACCATGTCTTGTTGTTAGCAAACGTACTCGTGTCAGTTGTCTGCTGCCATAGTCCATTAACGCCAAATTTAGCCGCTCTGTCTCTACGGATACGTTCACCGTACGTCCCACATAGATTTCTGCGATTATTTCACGTAGCGTTGCATGTCTGTTAGCTCTGACAACTCTATGCAAACGCCGCTGCTCTCGGTCTTTAAGTCAAGGCCGTGTGAGAGGTATTGCCTAAAATCTGGTATTGTCGGCACAATCTTGACACTGTGGATCTCGAAATATTGAATTCTCTGACGATTTTTGAAATGGAATACACTATGCGTCAAGTTGCAACTATCGTTCCGCGTTCAGAATCTGTAAATTCACGGCCGGCCGGGTGTGGCCGAGTGGTTCTAGGCGCTAGAGTCTGGAACCGCGTGACCGCTACGGTCGCAAGTTTGAACCCTGCCTCGGGCATGGATGTGTGTGATGTCCTTAGGTTAGTTAGGTTTAAGTAGTTCTAAGTTCTAGGGCACTGATGACCTCGGAAGTTGAGTCCCATAGTGCTCAGAGTCATTCGAACCATTTGTTAATTGACGTCGTGTGCCCTTAATCACGTCGGCAACCTTTTCACGTGAATTAGCTGAGTACAAAAGACGGCGCAGCCAATGCACTGCCCTTTCATACCTTGCGTATTCGATACTGCCGCCATCTTTGTGTGCGTATCGCTATCCCATGACTTTTGTCACCTTACAGTAGTGGGTAATCATTTGTGCACAGCGATTCCTTGCCTGTTTGGTTGAAAGCAATATATGAAGAGTTTCCTACTGGCTTGCTAGGCCTAACGCAATAAAGGATTTTCTGTTGGGTTTGTCTCCCTTAGCCTTTGGGGTTTCTCCTCCACCACAAGGCAGTGGTTCCCTTCTCATTTAATCCCCAGAAAAGAGGGTTGCCTCATCTGTCAGCTACGCCGTTCCGAAGTCTTCCTTCTCCGCCGTCGCTGCCATTGAGATCT
The DNA here is from genome assembly GCF_023898315.1 of Schistocerca nitens. Lineage (NCBI taxonomy): Eukaryota > Metazoa > Arthropoda > Insecta > Orthoptera > Acrididae > Schistocerca > Schistocerca nitens. Next base: position 36,085,264 of record NC_064614.1, read on the forward strand.
TCACCCGTAACCGTGGGCCTGGGTTCCGTGTTATTGCCCACAGGACTGGGTCCCTGCCTCAACTCAGCCATCCTAGCACTCCGGCCTACTCAAGTGTAGGATGCCCACCCCCGCGACCAAACAATAAAACACCTGATTTGGAATAATGAAGTCCCAGAAAGAGCAAAACTCCTTATGTACAAGAATTATTACATCCCTATTGTCACCTATGGTGGAGAAACATGGATAATGACAGAAAGGGACTGGAGCAGACTGCAAGCAGGGGAAATGAAATTTCTCAGAGCAGTTAAGGGAAAAACAAGAATGGACAGAGTAAGAAATGTAGAGATTAGAAAGGACCTCAAACAAGAAAGTATGAGAGAAGAAATTGAAAGAATGAGATTAAGATGGTATGGGCATGTTAAGAGGATGCTTGGGCAGAGACTCCCAAAAATTATGGAAGAACTAAAGATGGATGGGAAAAGATCTAGAGGGCGCCCAAGAACACGGTGGAAAATGGGAGTGAGAATATCTGTAGAAAGGAGAGGTGTGTCCTGGCAGCAAGTGTGAGGAAGAAAAGTAGTGGGAGGGCCGAGCCAAATGGAGAGGACTCGTAAGCACCCAGATCCGGCAGTAGCTGGAGCGGGATTCAAATGTAGATAGATTCCTTGCCTGTAATCCAGTATGCACGACACAGTTACGGATACAGTAAAGTTAGCAGGAACATCAGAGTATCACCATTGGTGCCGTCAGCGATGTATAGTCCATGCGGACAAGCATGATCTTCGCCTGTGGCAGCAAGTAATACTGTGTCTGCCACACTGCCACCATTGCTTGCTCGTAAACGTACGACTACAGCTGCTTGGTTAGTGACTAGCTTATGTTCGTATCGCTGTGCTCTCTCATTATGACGGAGATTAATTGGGGAGACGTTATTGACTTATATGTCTACCTTTCTACTCTGTGAGCCACCTTAAAATTTTACGGTAAATCTTCTAGTCGACTATGTCAATGATCTCGATTTGGAGGCAGACACTTTGGCTTTTGTCATTTTCAGTGGGTAGGGGACGCTAAGGTACTTAAACTGTTTCCACTGGAAGCAGTCCTTGTATGGTGCAGTCACTGCTCAAATAACTAAATACATTTATTCCATTTGTCCCTGTAATTAGCTGAACTCCGCGTTTATTCAATGCCAGATAACTCCATTTTCCACCTTGGCTGTTACATAATCGTTGTTGTTTATACTGTAATCAATGATAAGCTGTTTTCGACTGACTGTCACTTTTACGTGCATAATCATATATTCGTAATGTAGTGTCACACTTTATAGTTATAAACAAATGTACACAACTGTGTACACAAATGTACACATTGGGGCTGTTAATGAAAGAAAGACTGAAGATAAATCAGGACACGTTCATAGGATTTGTCGACTTGGAAATAGCTTTCTACAATGTAAAATGGTGCAAGACGTTCGAAATTCTGAGAAAAATAAGGATAAGATTTGGGATAATATACAATAGGTACAAGAACCAAGAAGGAATACTAAGACAGCCAAGAATGAAATGCTCGGATTAAAAAGCGTGTAAGTCAGGGATGTAGTCTTTCGCTCCTGCTGTTCAATCTGTTCATCGAAGCAGCAGTGATGGAAAAAAAAAGGTTCAGGAGTGAAATTAAAATTCAGTTTTAAAGGATATAAATGGTAAAACCCGCCGATGACATTGCTATTCTGGCTAACACTGAACAAGAATTACTGGAGCTTTTAAATGGAGTGAACAGTGTAATAAGTATAGAACACGGACTGACAGTAAATCGAGGAAAGACGAAATAATGACAACTAGCAGAAATGATAATAGCGAGAAATTTATCAGAACTGGTATCTCAAAATAGAGGAAGCTAAGGAATCCTGTCACCTAGGCAGCAAAATAACTCTTGAAGGACGGAGCAAAGAGGAGAACAAAAGCAGACTAGCCCTGGCAAAAAGGGCATTCCTGGCCAAGTGAAGTTTCCTAGTGTCAAACATAGGTCTTCATGCGAGGAAGAAATTTCTGAGAATGTGCCTCTGAAGTACAACTTTGTAGGGTAGTGAGACATGAATCGTTGCAAAACCGGAACAGACGAAAATTGAAGAATGTGAGATACGGTGCTTCAAGCAGAATGTTGGAAAATAGGAGGGCTGATAAAATAAGGAACGAAGACTTTCTCCTCAGAATCGGGGAGGAAAAGAACATATGGAAAACACTGACAAGAAGAAGAGAGAGGATGATAGAACATCTGTTAAAGGATAAGGGAAATAAGGGAAAGACTAGCATGGTACTAGAGGGAGCTGCAAACGGTAAAAACTGTAGAGGGATGTTGGAATATATCCAGCATATAATTGAGGACGTAGGTTAATCAGCAAGAACATGGTTCCGTATTCGTCAATGTTTTAAAATGACGCGATCTACACAATGGTATTCTTACGTAAATATAAAGGTTAATAATACAACAAAGAAACCAATAACACATGGCTTAGAAAGTTGATTGATGCCCGCTTAAAAGAGTTATTTCAGACACGGTAGCTCATCGTGTTCGCTCAGGGGACCTGCCACTCTGTTATAAAAAAAGAGCTGAGTGAAGTCCTCATCAGTGGAATTTAAGGGATGTCACGGACCATTGGCACAGAGCTGCTGGAGGAAAATGACGAAGAAACACATAGAAAGAAAGAATAAAAAAATTTTCGCGTTGCTGTCTTCAGTGCAGAAGGAGCCGGGTTCGATTGCCGGTATCTCCTCATAATATTTTCTGAAATAGGGAGCTCTGGAACTGGCTCTCTCTGCCTTGTGAGGCCAAATGAGGAGTTCCTGAATAGAGAAGCACCGGCATCATCAGGTTTCATCTATTGGCCATAACGGCTGGAGGGTTTGACGGCATGCTGACCACATGTGCCACGATCGTAGATAGTCCCCCGTATCGCTTTGCATGTGTCAGTCTGCCAGTCGGAAGAAGCCAAGAGCCTAATCCTTGAGCGGTTTTTGTTTCATTTAGAAAGTTGCTCTGCCCAGATTAATTTGACGCTGTGGATGACCTGAATTAAATCAAATACGTTACATATCTGTCAATATACTATGAGTACCTAATAAGAGCATCATCAAACCAACTGATAACGCCTCGTTTCCTGTTTTATGACACTGCGTATTATTCTATATTTTATTGCAGTTTCTGTATTTACTAAAAATGCATTAAGTCAGTTTCAAAATTTTTTTCAGTTATTTTCAATAATTGCATTCGTCTTTAAATACAATTCACACCACACAACATACGAAAACATTTATTTTACAATTTTTTTTTTCAGTAGAAATTAGTTACCACAAACGAGCGCAGTCAAGTGACAGTGTCTTGTTGCCAGCGTGAGAACGTGCGTTCGGTCATCGTATTACGCATTATCAACAATCAGCCGCGCCGCGACGGTTACGCGCACGCTCGTACAGGTGAGAACTGAGAACTGAAAAATTAACTATACGAACAGTGTTACATCATTACTAGTCTCAAGGAGGACTGATACCAAATATCTGTGTATGCGTGACGAGCTTAAGAACATTCGTGCGATCATTCGGCTTCTGCATCATCAACAATCACCCCGTCGTGTCGGTTACGCGTACGCTCGTCTGGGTGATATTGTGCACAGATAATCAAAAAAAAAATGGCTCTGAGCACTATGGGACTCAACTGCTGAGGTCATTAGTCCCCTAGAACTTAGAACTAGTTAAACCTAACTAACCTAAGGACATCACAAACATCCATGCCCGAGGCAGGATTCGAACCTGCGACCGTAGCGGTCTCGCGGTTCCAGACTGCAGCGCCTTTAACCGCATGGCCACTTCGGCCGGCTCACAGATAATCATCAAGATTGTTAATTGGGATAAACATTTACGACTTAGAATGTAAACAGTGCAACCTGCGTTTTTCTTTTATCGCGGCTGTTGAGTACGGCCGACTCAGTTGACGCCGTCCGGCTGTCAGCACTGCACCCTCTCTGCAAAGCGTGGTAATTTTTGCTGCGTCGCACCTAGGCGCCGCTCACGTCGTACACGATTATGGCTGCCAAAAAGTTTTCACTTTTGCCCATAGGTGCCACTAGCGTCGTCTTCCGTAATGGCTGCCAAATAACTGTTCCCTTTCGCACATAGATGCCGCTAGCGTTTCCAAAAGAGCAACCCCGTCTAGTATGTTTACTTTGTAGCACTAGCACTTTGCACTGTCACGGATCGGACGAATATATACACTATGTCACAAGTTCTTTGACATACACATCCCAGAGCTCGCGTGACGACACTCAACAATCGAAGCCAACAGTCACTGTTAATACACAAATAGTAAACACTCCTAGTTAATTATACGGCACTTCTTATCCGGAAATTACAGGTCCTGTCACAGTCGCCATGTAACACGCCCGGGGGTACGAATGGGTGGGGTACTTTAAACTGTTTCCTCCACTTATACTTTTCATGACCAATACACCCTGTCCACACCACGTACCTGATAATCCCGTCGCGGTCGTACTGTTCTGCTCCACACTGCTGCTGGCTTGCCTGAAATTATCTATCGAATTATACAAGCGGGTTTAGGGAAGCCACTCAACATTAAGACACAACACTGTTCGACGTCGTGTATGAACAGCTATATTCCGAGACGATAAAAGAAAAACGCAGGTTGCACTGTTTACATTCTAAGTCGTAAATGTTTATCCCAATTAACAATCATGATGATTATCTGTGCACAATATCACCCAGACGAGCGTACGCGTAACCGACACGACGCGGGTGATTGTTGATGATGCAGAAGCCGAATGATCGCACGAATGTTCTTAAGCTCGTCACGTATACACAGATATTTGGTATCAGTTCTCCTTGAGACTAGTAATGATATAACACTGTTCGTATAGTTAATTTTTCAGTTCTCAGTTCTCACCTGTACGAGCGTGCGCGTAACCGTCGCGGTGCGGCTGATTACTGATAATGCGTAATACGATGACCGAACGCACGTTCTCACGCTGGCAACAAGACACTGTCACTTGACTGCGCTCGTTTGTGGTAACTAATTTCTACTGAATCACATCAGTTCATTCTGGGAGACCGAACACGGTGCGGATGATTGATGCTGTACGGATCGACACGCAACGAGAGGATACACAAATACGTTACCGGCTTCACTGGTCATTTTTAAATCACTTCTTGACGCACTTCGCTCTGAATCATTTGCTTATTTTATCACTTTAATGTAATAGCACTTGTAGTAACACTTCAGTTTCCATACCAACAATGCCTCTCACATGCAGAGCTACACACTACACAACATAACAATTCCGTGTCCCGTTCTCGACTCTACAAACGCGGCCGCCCGCAAAGATACTCCACAACTAAACCAGCGAGATGACAATACGCTTACATGATGTGTGATGGTTACTTGGAATATTTAGCCAGTGTCTATCTCCGAATGCCGTAGGGGATGAAATCAATACAATCGTATAAAACAATACTAATGGGAACCGGTCAGGAATTCTTTATCTAAAATGTACTGAATACGTCGAGACTAATGATTTACATTCCTTTCCTCTCGTAAGAAAACAGAAGAAAATGGAGTAGGCAACATTTGGTAAACTTACTCGCTGCCGGAGGGAAAGTGACAACTCTTTGGACTAATAGCGCTACAAAAAAATTTGTAAAGTGTTGGTAGGAGACATAAAGATCGCTACTAACTGACAACTGTTGACATATGGCTTTGTGTGCAAATATATTGTGCTTCAGTATGTCTGTAATCTACACCTCGCCCACCATTCTGTACGGCAGCTCATATGAATGAATATCGCCTGGTTTTATTTCATATTTCCTGCAGGAATATTTCATATTTCCTGCGCAGCTGATCTCTGCCTTCCCGGCGAAGCCTGTGCCCATCCGTCTCCATTGATTTCCCGCACCTCCAAGAGGTCAGCGGGAAGCGGAACATCTGACGTCGTATATAAAGCTGAGAAGTGGAGGCAGCAGTACGAAGGGGAGGTGAGAGCTGGCCTGTAGCGCCCGGCTCTTGATGGAGTGCAGGCGTCAAGAAAGAGTTCCTTCTGCCATAAATCTAGCAGAAACCTCCAGAAGCAGGCGGGGATGTGGCATTCTTATAGTAGTCCAAAAGTCGGTATTCCATTACTTCACACCCTTTCTGAAACATTATTTTATAATGTCACTTGGATTAGATTTACTGGAATTAACTGAATGATTTGTAGCGAATTAAAACAGTGTAGTAGGATAAAACAATACTAGTGGATACCGGTGAGAGATTCTGTATCTGCAATATAATGAATACGTCGAGACTAATGATTTACATTCCTTTCGTAAGCTTAAATCCTCCAACACAATTTTCTGCCAGTGCTGCTAGATCCACATACTCCATCGGAAAACCCCTGGTTGTAATGCTCAGAGGACAAAAATGGACACATCACTGATAACTCAAGTTTAAATCAGGCCAGCTGATGTGCTCAGATAGCTTAATGGTAGTTGACTGTTAATTCCCAACAGCGTCGGTGTTCCGAGAACAAGAATGCTATATTTGTTTTTCATTTTCCCTCCGTGTGTTTTCCTTTTAGCTCGATGAGAAAGTTGTTTCAAAAACAAAGAATGATTTATTTAGTTATCTATTATGTTCTAACAAACGGAAGATGCCTTTTATTTCAAGTGAAGCCATTCGAAATAGCCATTTCTGTATACAACACATTATTAGTGGTGGGTAAGGCATGAGTGATGAGCGGAGCTCTAAGAAAAACATTAAGGGTTCAAACACTGGTCAAGGCAAATGCTAGCGAAAAGTTAGAAATATGGGGCGCTGTATCAGCCTGATAGCTGATACATTCACCATATTTATGACCGGCATTCTCTGTTATCTTTTCAGATAATTGTATTTTTATTCATACCATTGCTAGTGATGCAGTCACTTCATTTTAGCAAATCCAAGATTAGCAAGGTCCCCACGTGGCGCTGTCCCCACAGACACTATGCGAGAAATTTTGTTTATAGTGTTCGGAAATCAATAAATAAAACCATCAGCGACAACGAAAGGTTGAAGTAGGTGCATGCTGGCGATGTGCATCGATGTGCATTAAACACCTGATGGCGAATTTTTGATTGCAGGATGTAAGAGTGGAAGTGAAGACAGACCATTTTAGTACCTCTAGGATGACAAGAGAATGGTTCAGTCCGACATGTCGCAACCCACCCTGAAAGTTTTATGCAGACGGATACATCGAAAGCAGTGCTGTGTCAAAATTTTAACTGCCAACAGACACAGCAAGTACTTTTAACAGATGAATTAACTCGTTTCTGTTACACGAAGAAATGCTTACGACAGTGCTATGTAAAGTCGTTCCTGGCTGGCGTGAGGTTTGCCGTAACGAGGGGGCGCAGCACGGCGTAGTGCTAATATCCGGAGTGACGCAAACGAATTTGAACCTCCTAAATCACAAAAAAAATGTCACGTATCACTGTTTTTAATAAGAGGCGGGTCGAGTCGACATCTAGAGTGTTGTATATGTAGTTTTTACGAAGCTAACTTTCAGAGGAAAATAATTCGAGGCATTTTTTGGTGTTACATTATAGATTACTACCATCAATCGTGATTTTAATTTAGGGAAATGAAATATTTATTACATATATATCAAGTTATAAAACACTACTGGGCATTAAAATTGCTACACCACGAAGATGAAGTGCTACAGACGCGAAATTTAACCGACAGGAAGAAGAAGCTGTGATGTGCAAAAGATTAGCTTTTCAGAGCATTCACACAAGGTTGGCGCCGGTGGTGACACGTATAACGTGCTGACAAGAGGAAAATTTCCAACTGATTTCTCATACACAAACAGCAGTTGACCGGCGTTGCCTGATGAAACGTTACTGTGATGCCTCGTGTAAGGAGGAGAAATGCGTACCATCACGTTTCCGACTTTGATAAAGGTCGGATTGTAGCCTATCACGATTGAGGTTTATCATATCGCGACACTGCTGCTCGCGTTGGTCGAGATCCAATGACTGTTAGCACAATATGGAATCGGTGGGTTCAGGAGGGTAATACGGAACGCCGTGCTGGATCCCAACGGCCTCGTATCACTAGCAGTCGAGATGAAAGGCATCTTATCCGCATGGCTGTAACGGATCGTGCAGCCACGTCTCAATCCCTGAGTCAACAGATGGGGACGTTTGCAAGACAACAACCATCTGCACGAACAGTTCGACGACGTTTTCAGCAGCATGGACTATCAGCTCGGAGACCATGGCTGCGTTTACCCTTGACGCTGCATCACAGATAGGAGCGCCTGCGAAGGTGTAATCAACGACGACCTTGGGTGCACGAATGGCAAAACGTCATTTTTTCTAATGAATACAGGTTCTGTTTACTGCATCGTGATGGTCGCATCCGTGTTTGGCGACATCGCGGTGAACACACACTGGAAGCGTGTATTCGTCATCGCCATACTGGCGTATCACCCGGCGTGATGGTATGGGGTGCCATTGGTTACACGTCTCGGTCACCTCTTGTTCGCATTGACGGCACTTTGAATAGTGGCCATTACATTTCAGATGCGTTACGAACCGTGGCTCTACCCTTCATTCGATCCCTGAGAAACCCTACATTTCAGCAGGATAATGCACGACCGCATGTTGCAGGTCCTGTACGGGCCTTTCTCGATACAGAAAACGTTCGACTGCTTCCCTGACCAGCACATTCTCCAGATCTTTCACCAACTGAAAACGTCTGGTCAATGGCGGCCGAGCAACTGGCTCCTCATAATACGCCAGTCACTACTCTTGATGAACTGTGGTATCGTGTTGAAGCTGCATGGGCAGGTGTACCTGCACACGTCATCCGAGCTCTGTTTGACTCAAGGCCCAGGCGTATCAAGGCCGTTTTTACGGCCAGAGGTGGTTGTTCTGGACACTGATTTCTCAGGATCTATGCACCCAAATTGCGTGAAAATATAATAACATGTCAGTTATACACTCCTGGAAATTGAAATAAGAACACCGTGAATTCATTGTCCCAGGAAAGGGAAACTTTATTGACACATTCCTGGGGTCAGATACATCACATGATCACACTGACAGAACCACAGGCACATAGACACAGGCAACAGAGCATGCACAATGTCGGCACTAGTACAGTGTATATCCACCTTTCGCAGCAATGCAGGCTGCTATTCTCCCATGGAGACGATCGTAGAGATGCTGGATGTAGTCCTGTGGAACGGCTTGCCATGCCATTTCCACCTGGCGCCTCAGTTGGACCAGCGTTCGTCCTGGACGTGCAGACCGCGTGAGACGACGCTTCATCCAGTCCCAAACATGCTCAATGGGGTACAGATCCGGAGATCTTGCTGGCCAGGGTAGTTGACTTACACCTTCTAGAGCACGTTGGGTGACACGGGATACATGCGGACGTGCATTGTCCTGTTGGAACAGCAAGTTCCCTTGCCGGTCAGCGTCCACGCTGTCGCGGCATGCTACCAGTGTTAAAAACTGCGATGGAGCTCCGTATGCCACGGCAAACTGGCCGACACTGACGGCGGCGGTGCACAAATGCTGCGCAGCTAGCGCCATTCGACGGCCAACACCATGGTTCCTGGTGTGTCCGCTGTGCCGTGCGTGTGATCATTGCTTGTACAGCCCTCTCGCAGTGTCCGGAGCAAGTATGGTGGGTCTGACACACCGCTGTCAATGTGTTCTTTTTTCCATTTCCAGGAGTGTAGTATAATACATTTGTCCAACGAATACCCGTTTATCAACTGCATTTCTTCTTGGTGTAGCAATTTTAATGGCCAGTAATGCAATTCCTGTCACCCAGTACTTATAATTTTTGAATAATGTGTGTTTTAATAAGAATCTAAAATTTCCTTGTATGTTCCTCATAGTCAGCCCCATAGATCGAAGTGTCATTTGAACGATGGGAGCAAATATTTTCCTACACCAGGCACACCCGACAAAAAAAAATCAATGCTTTCCGGGACATCACGGTAGTTAATTGTTTAATGAGAGAGAATTGCGGTGGAGTAAGAAATGACCCTAGCCGCTGCTCTGCTTATTGTGCTCCATACCCAGCGTACTTATAGCAATTTGTAAAATGTGCCGATGTAAAAAGATAATGCACAGATGACTGATATTTAAGTATACTGTCCTTCTGATAAATCTCAAATGAGACGGCTCTGTCTGAGAATTCCCTTAAAAATACTTTCCAGAGTCTAAGAAATTCCTTATCGAGCGTCACATTACTTCTACTGAGTGGAATATGAATTATATCAAGTTTTTTTCCTCCTCCTCCTGAAAGACAGAGATATCGTCATGTCCAGCCCCAGAGTCCTACAATTTAATTTCTGCAGCTGGTTAGAAACCTTTTTAAATGAAATGTGCAAAATAATTCTTTCCAATTTTTCCAGAGTTTTGATAGGACTGTTATAAGATTTTTGCCACGAAACAGCCCTTTTTTACTTTTGGTCTGTATATGCATTGAGGTTCCTGAAGACGGATATAAAGGTGCGGAAACAGGAAGCCACCCATATGTACCACTGTCATTGTTGTATATGAATGTGTCATAGCATTAATGGATTGCACAAGAGATTCTGTCTTTTTGGGCCTCGAAATGATAAAGTGCGGTTTGCTTGCAGTTCTTTCACGAAAAATGACTGATAGGCGTTAGACACAGCAGATGTGAGGAAAAGAGCAACCTTCGTCTTCACGTCAGCTACGAATCAACAGCACCCCTTCTACACTTTTACTTGAAATAAACTTCGTTTTTCTTGCGACTTCGTATACTGCATGATTTCTCGAATCTGTTTTACCTGGTCTAAGATGACTTGAAATCAGCAGTGTTCATCTCAATGCGATTCAGAGAACCCAGTCTTGTAAATCTCTCTTAGTAATGATACTCACTCCATCGTGAGCAGCGTTACATGGTTCATATCTCAAGAATACTCCACTAAAGAACTATTGTTCATGTCAAGGGGGTTTACGTCGGCTATTAACGGGGGACAGCGTGACTTTGTACCCATCCTGTACAGTAAATCTTCCGGATTGTTTTTCTTTTCCAGTTCGGCGAGTTTCATTTTAATGCGTATTTATTACTTTGTGTAAGTTGTTCTTCCATTTACATAGTTCACGGTCAGATATTGCAAAACAAACCAGTTTTGTACACTGCTTAACACTAAGCGTTAAACGCAATGAATATTAATTCAGTTTTATCTCCACTGTTAACTGTTATTCTACTGCAAAAGCAACTGGTAATTATTATGGATACTAAATGAGTTGCAAATTTGAGTGAATAGTAATTGCATTGTTTCAGAGAAATTGTTAACGAAAACTGAAATTCGTTTTACAAATTACGATCGTGCCAAGTTGTGTTTATCTGTTCAGCGAAGCGCCATCAACGAAGGATATGCGTCTGCAATGTAGTTCAAGCACAGCCTGCTACAGCTCCGTTAAAGATGTAGGTTTTTCCAGCCTCCTGGTGCGCAAAGAATTTGCCAAGTTTTAACATTTGTTTTTAAATACTTGCAGTTAGTCTTAGCAGCAAAAATTTTGACACGGTCTTTCTTTCGGTATATTCTTCCTGTGTAAAGAAATTCAGGGCATTTTTGAACATGTCGGACTCGACCATTATCTGGTGAGTAATTGGAGCCGACCATCGACATAAAGTGCGGATTATCAAGAAACTGTTACGAATGTCCGAAGAATAGGCACTAGTTCCTTCAGCGTTGCGTTAGGAATGTCACAAATGTCGAGTGCAGCACGGAAACCATTTTCATCCCTTCTGCATGCAGAATATAACAAAGTAGTTTATGGAAGACTTCCATCAAAGGCTGAATTGCATCACTTTCGCCGGCCGGTGAGGCCTAGCGGTTCTAGGCGCTTCAGTTTGGAACAGCGCGACAGCTGCGGTCGCAGGTTCGAATCCTCCCTCCGGCATGGATGTGTGTGATGTCCTTAGGTTAGTTGGGTTTAAATAGTTCTACGTTCTAGGAGACTGATGACCTCAGATGTTAAGTCCCATAGTGCTGTGAGCCATTTGAACCATTTTTGGGCATCACTTTCATTACAAATACTCAGAAACGTGACCAGTAGATTTTAATAACGATCACTTCTCGGGCAAAGACTATTTCACGAAGGACAAGATGGTGAATTCTCGCACTACGTACAGCGGAGACAAGGAAATCCACACAACACTCGAGCAGGAGAGTTCGAAAAAAACCTGGCGTCAATACTTAGCGTGCCAGTATAGACATTGTCTAATTAGCCCACCACCAAGACTGACGTGGGAGCGATATTTGACTTTCCTGGTCCCTTTTTTTACCTCAGTTGTTGTAAATGTAGTTATTCGTGAATATAATGCTAATCAAAGATATTAGAAATATTCATGAAGACGGGTCAGTTCAAGAAAAGTTTCTTATCACAGCACAGAGATAACTACTCCATTTACCAATATTGAGACGTTAACCATATATTACACATCCGCAAATATATAACGACTCGGCGGATCACACTTTTCCAAATTATTAGCAATGTATGTCCACCCAGAACAGCAAGGACGCGCGCTACAATTTCTGCCACATTCATCGGCGGTGTAGAATAAATGTGATCCTCCAAGCATCCCGAGAGGCGATGTAGGTCAAGCAAAGGCAGAAGGCATAAAACTGAATCGCCAAGACCCACTTTCTGGGATGGCTCTGCTAAAATTCAGTCCAGTCCCACCTTCCTTCCAACCGTCGTGTTGGAACCACAACCTAGTCGAACACGAAGAGGAATGAAATGGAACTTCCTGGCAGACTAAAATTACATGTCGGACCGGGACTCGAAACTGGAGCCTTCACTTTGTCGGCACGTCCTCTACCTGCTGAGCTATCCAAACATGACTCACGACGCTCCCTCGCAGCGTTACTTCTGCCTGTACTTCATCCCTACCTTCTACACTTCTGGAAGTGAAGTAAAATTTCTCGCAGTGCATCTGGCAAATGTTTGAGAGAAATAAATGATACTTACTTAAAATGTACCTATTCTGTAGTAAGTAGGGACAGAAAATACAGCCTCCAACTATTCCAGACCATAAATTGATGCTAAAGTGGTCCTCACATCCACGATCGCGGGAAATTCTGATGTAAGTATTAATTGCAGTGTCTGTTTACCTAGGCGCATAGTAAGGGCTGCTGATGGGCAGGGGCGTCCTACATTTATACGAGTAACTGTAGGCAGTATGCGACGGGGTGTGTTGGTCTCCCTCTATCCTTTAAACGATCAGTCCACTTACCTGGATAGGTTTCAAGTTGTCTGCCCCTTTACACTGGTTTAGCCAGAAAAAGCAGCGTTGATGAAAATTCGACTAAATACCTACCACGCAACGGCCACTCAACTCCTGTCGATGGGCCGTAGCTGAAAGTTAATTAAACTATTGAGCGTTCGGGATTCTTTCATGACTCGTTTGGAAAAATGTCTACAGTTTCCTCTAAGTTGATTTATTGTCTTTCAAGCACTGAAAATTCGTACCAAGTTCATATTTAATATGCCGACATCAGTTACGTAGTGTTACTGACTTTCTCTGTTACAAGTTCACACCCGAAAGCAGCCAGAGGATATTTAGTCCGACCAGATATTTTGAACGTCCTAAATAGTCACTGTACCACGACTACTTGCGAGTTAACCCAGACAGTCGTTCAGTAGTTTGTAAATATTTTCTCGCCATAATGTCTCGTAATATGCATAAAATATGCCTCGCGGAGTTTATGTACGACATGAAATGTTCACACGCAAATATCTTCTAAATTCAACCATTCACAATGCTCAAACTTCCAGAAAATACTCAATATTGTAGTCGCTTTTCGTCAATGACACGAAGACCAATCACAATGCGTGAATTTCTTCATTTTTGTACAAATTTGGTCTGAGTCGTTTGGGAGAGGTGATTACCAGAACACGGCTCCCGAGCGATTATCTCGACCCATAGATCTGAGGCACAAAGACCTACTACTCAAACGCGTGGGAAAATTAATTCCTCTTGGTTAGTATGTTAAGCACCCAATCAGATTATTATAAGCAATTTGCATTAGAAATCTTGTTATTCCGAAACTAAATAAAATTTAATGAAAACGAAATACGATTCCTTTTCACAAAATAAATTATTAATAAATTTAACACTCATCGCCCATTCTAGCTGCGTTATAGAAAATCAAGCGCGGTCGGATATACGCCACAAATTTCCCTATTGATGAACAATTTTCTGCCGCGCGCGATTAGCCGAGCGTTCTAAAGCGCTGCAGTCATGGACTGTGCGGCTGGTTCCGACGGAGGTTCGAGTCCTGCCTCGGGCATGGGTGTGTGTGTGTTTGTCCTTATGATAATTTAGGTTACGTAGTGTGTAAGATTAGGCACTGATGACCTTAGCAGTTAAGTCCCATAAGATTTCGCACACATTTGAACATTTGAACAATTTCCTCACACATCCTTTTACATAGTTTTAATAAAATATCACATTCTCACTGTACTTGTGTCCTCCATTAACTCTGGCTCTCCAAAACAATCACACGACCCAAACACGCTGAAATACTAATTTCCCAAAGTAGTCTCTTTAGTTGCTTCACAAATCTGTGGTAATTAAAGAAAATTCCAGAAAATTAGATTTTGTGAACATATCGTCTTGGCTGTAGTTTCAAGTGATACTATAGATGAATACATTACAGTCCCTAACCCAGTTTCACAAGCCGGCCGGAGTGGCCGTGCGGTTCTAGCCACTACAGTCTGGAGCCGAGCGACCGCTACGGTCGCAGGTTCGAATCCTGCCTCGGGAATGGATATGTGTGATGTCCTTAGATTAGTTAGGTTTAATTAGTTGTAAGTTCTAGGGACTGATGACATCAGAAGTCGCATAGTGCTCAGAGCCATTTTTGAGCCAGTTTCACAATCCCAAGACGGTTATTACCTCTTTTAGGTAAAAATTTATATTTCCGCAAGTACTGAAGTTACTGATTTGAAATGTGGTTGTGTTATCCATGGTGTGAAAAACATCGATTACTATTTTATAGTACTTCTTCAGATTCATAAGGTATCTGTGTAATGTATTGCACGCAGCATTAGTCGAAGCACACGGCTCGCTCGGCCCAGTAGTCTGCGTTAGCTGTGCCAGCGTGGAGAGCAAAATCTGGCCTCCTCCCGGCTCAGTGGCCACCCACACTTTCAATGCAAGATGACATCTCGTGATAATTTTCTACGTAACAAGTAGAGGGCACTATTGCAAGGGACTGTGACCAATCAGAATAGTACATCCAATATTTAAAATGCAACATGCACTCAAAGCACTCCAACATCAGGCCACAAGTGGCCTATCGGGACCAGCCGACCGCCGTGTCATCCTCAGATGAGGATGCGGATAGGAGGGGCGTCGGGTCAGCAGACCGCTCTCCCAGTCGTGACGATGGTATTCTTGACCGAAGCCGCTACTAATCGGTCGAGTAGCTCCTCAATTGGCATCACGAAGCTGAGTGCACCCTGAAAAGTGGCAACAGTGCATGGTGGCCTGGATGGTCACCCATCCAAGTGCCGACCACGCCCGACAGTGCTTAACTTCAGTGATCTTACGGGAACCGGTGCATCCACTGCGGCAATGCCGTTGCCAATATGCAATATGCATATTCATTAGTTGAAACTACGAGTATTTAATATAACAAAATGAGGGGCATACACTAAAACGTAAACTGAACTTTTAATGAAAATAGAGAGCCGTGCTCGCAAGTGACGTTTTATTTTATTGCTGGTGATCAGTTTCCGTCATAGTAGACTGTCTTCAGACGAGAAAGTGACACTGAAATTTTATAAAATTTCAATGAGGTACTTTACGAGCTACACAGCTTATACGCTTTATACAACAGTCGATATACGAGGGCAGTTCAATAAGTAATGCAACACATTTTTTTTCTCGGCCAGTTTTGGTTGAAAAAACCGGAAATTTCTTGTGGAATATTTTCAAACATTCCAGCTTCGTCTGCCGGCCGCGGTGGTCTAGCGGTTCTAGGCGCTCAGTCCGGAACCGCACGACTGCTACGGTCGCAGGTTCGAATCCTGCCTCGGGCATGGATGTGTGTGATGTTCTTAGGTTAGTTAGGTTTAAGTAGTTCTAAGTTCTAGGGGACTGATGACCACAGATGTTAAGTCCCATAGTGCTCAGAGCCAGAGCCAGCTTCGTCTCGTATAGTTTCATTGACTTCCGACAGGTGGCAGCGCTGCACGGAGCTGTTAAAATGGCGTCTGTAATGGATGTGCGTTGCAAACAACGGGCAGTGATAGAGTTTCTTTTGGCGGAAAACCAGGGCATCTCAGATATTCATAGGCGCTTGCAGAATTTCTACGGTGATCTGGCAGTGGACAAAAGCACGGTGAGTCGTTGGGCAAAGCGTGTGTCATCATCGGCGCAAGGTCAAGCAAGACTGTCTGATCTCCCGCGTGCGGGCTGGCCGTGCACAGTTGTGACTCCTGCAATGGCGGAACGTGCGAACACACTCGTTCGAGATGATCGACGGATCACCATCAAACAACTCAGTGCTCAACTTGACATCTCTGTTGGTAGTGCTGTCACAATTGTTCACCAGTTGGGATATTCAAAGGTTTGTTCCCACTGGGTCCCTCGTTGTCTAACCAAACACCATAAAGAGCAAAGGAGAACCATCTGTGCGGAATTGCTTGCTCGTCATGTGGCTGAGGGTGACAATTTCTTGTCAAAGAATGTTACAGGCGATGAAACATGGGTTCATCACTTCGAACCCGAAACAAAACGGCAATCAATGGAGTGGCGCCACACCCACTCCCCTACCAAGAAAAAGTTTAAAGCCATACCCTCAGCCGGTAAAGTCATGGTTACAGTCTTCTGGGACGCTGAAGGGGTTATTCTGTTCGATGTCCTTCCCCATGGTCAAACGATCAACTCTGAAGTGTATTGTGCTACTCTTCAGAAATTGAAGAAACGACTTCAGCGTGTTCGTAGGCACAAAAATCAGAACGAACTTCTCCTTCTTCATGACAACGCAAGACCTCACACAAGTCTTCGCACCCGAGAGGAGCTCACAAAACTTCAGTGGACTCTTCCTCCTCATGCACCCTACAGCCCCGATCTCGCACCGTCGGATTTCCATATGTTTGGCCCAATGAAGGACGCAATCCGTGGGAGGTACTACGCGGATGATGAAGAAGTTATTGATGCAGTACGACGTTGGCTCCGACATCGACCAGTGGAATGGTACCGTGCAGGCATACAGGCCCTCATTTCAAGGTGGCGTAAGGCCGTAGCATTGAATGGAGATTACGTTGAAAAATAGTGTTGTGTAGCTAAAAGATTGGGGAATAACGTGATGTATTTCAATGCTGAATAAAACAACCCCTGTTTCAGAAAAAAAAAATGTGTGGCATTACTTATTGAACTGCCCTCGTAGAATAAGGTTACAAAAACATAGTACCAAATATTGATACTCATTAGTGGCCCACTATACGATGAGTAGAGCTGTGGCGTATGCCGGGAGGCAGCAGTCGTCAGTCGCTGGGTAGCGTGGGAATGATACTACCAGCTATAAAGGAGGAGGTCAGCCCACCGCGCTGCACATGATGGTTCCGGGCTTCGAACTGATAGCTGCTATTGCCAGACACTGCAGCCAGTCAGTGAGGGTCCCGACTTCGACGTTGAGCCTCGGCACGTCACGCCAGCGTCACAGACCTCCAGCAGTTCTCCGCCGCATGATTCGGCTGCTGCGTCAGCAGCGACTCAGTCCGCCGCCAGTCACCACAGTCTCAGCACAACGCTTGCTATTTGACGAACTATCCACTACTGGCTCCTGGGCCATTTACACCAAAGTACAGTACGGAAGGCAGCACGTAAAATGATCGCTAGTGCTGTGTAACCATTCTTGACTCCGCGATCGCCGCGGACAATCAGTCCCACAGCTTCTATCGCAGCCACAATAGAAACAGGAGTGGCGGTCATGCAACAGTGGTGGGAGTAGCGGGGTTGGTGGAGGTGCAATCGATCGGCGTCATCATGTGTGCGTAGCAGCATTCTGCGAATTTCAGAAGCCCTTGAGTATTTACACCATCGGTAGTATGTCCGGAATGATGGCTATTTATGTTGGGAAGAGGACTGCCAGATGAATCCACGAGAACAGTGCAAACTGCTAGGCCATTCCACTGTACGCGCTGACACCTGAGATGTAAGTTGGACATGTAGGTGCACAGGGCACTGAGATAGACATAGCAGGGAAAGTGTTTGGCTGAACCACGATAAACCTTGGGTACCGGCCGCTGGTGGCCGAGCGGTTCTGGCGCTACAGTCTGGAACCGCGCGACCGCTACGGTCGCAGGTTCGAATCCCGCCTCGGGCATGGATGTGTGTGTTGTCCTTAGGTTAGTTAGGTTTAAGTTGTTCTAAGTTCTGGGGGACTTATGATCTCAGCAGTGCAGTCCCATAGTGCTCAGAGCCAAACCTTGGGTAGGGAAGTGCTAAATATGTTCATGCATATAACCTGAAGCGCCAAAGAAACTGTTGTAGAAATGCTTATTCAAATAGAGAGATATGTAAACAGACAGAATACGGCGCTGCAGCCGGACACGCCTATGTAAGACAACAAGTGTCTCGCGCAGTTGTTAAATCGTTTAGGTACCTCTGCTACAGTGGCAGATTATCAAGATTTAACTAAGTTTGAACGTGGTGTTACAGTCGGAGCTCGAACGATGGGACATAGTATCTCAGAGATAGCGATGAAGTGGGGATTTTCCCGTACGACCATTTCACGAGTTTACCGTGAATATCAAATCTCCGATATCGCAGAGGCCGGAAAAGATCCAGCAAGAATGGGACCAACGAGGACCGATGAGAAGCCAGAGGGGCAACCCTTCTGCACATTGCTGCAGATTTCAATGTTGGGTCATCAACAAGTGTCAGCGTGCGAACCATTCAACGAAACTTCATCGATAAAGGCTTTCGGAGCCGAAGGCCCGCTCGTGCACCTTTGATCACTGCACGACACAGAGCTTTAGGTTGGTCTGGGCCCGTCAACACCGACATTCGACTGTTGATGACTCGAAAGATGTTGCCTGGTCGGACGAGCCTCGTTTCAAATTTTGTCGAGTGGATGGACGTGTACGGGTATGAAGATTACCTCACGAATCCTTGGATCCTGCATGTTAGCAGGGGACAGTTCAAGCTGGTGGTGACTCTTCAATGGTATGGGGCGTGTGCAGCCGTAGTGAAATGGGACCCCTGATAGGTCTAGATAAGACTCTGATAGGTAACATGCACGTAAGCATCCTGTCTGGTCACATGCATCCATTCATATCCTGAGTTTAAACACTTCCGATGGCCACCACACTCCCCAGACAAGAACATTATTGAGCATATCTGGGATTCCTTGCAACGTGCTGTTCAGAAGAGATTACCACCCCTCGAACTCTTACGAATTTATGGACGGCCGTGCAGCATTCATGGTGTCAGTTCCCTCCCGCACTACTTCTGATATTATTCGAGCGCAGGCCACGTCAAGTTGCGGTCCTTCTTCAGGCTCGCAGGGGTCCTAAACGATATTATCCCGGCGTACCAGTTTCTTTGGCTCTTCAGTGTATATAGTAGATCATTGTCAGTATAAATTGGTAGAAGTAGTGATTACATGTAACTTATAAATTTAAGTCTTACAGGAATTTATGGTAGTAGAAACGTACTTTTATCTGCAGAGATTGCCTGAGGAGTCGTGAGGAGCTTTTCCTTTTCGTTTAATTAAGCGCCGTACTCCTTCTGCCTGTGTCTCTGAGCCGGCCGGAGTGGCCGAGCGGTTCTAGGCGCTTCAGTCTGCAACCGCGCGACTGCTACGGTCGCAGGTTCGTATCCTGCCTCGGGCATGGATGTGTGTGATGTTATTACGTTAGTTAGGTTTAAGTAGTTCTAAGTTCTAGGGGACTGATGGCCTCAGACGTTAAGTCCCATAGTGCTCAGAGCCATTTGAACCACTTGTGTCAGTGATACTTATCCCAGGTTAGACACCTGAAAACGCGATACAGCTTTGAAGGAATCAAAAAGTTGGCCTCTGACTCAGCAGGTACTGCGCCGTTCCAATGGTGTCTTATGGCAAGATTTTTCTTTTTTTTTTTTATTTTAATCATACTACAAATACGTTTGACTGGAAACGCTGCAGTATGGTGCTAAGATGCCACACGGATAAGAGTTGCATTATTGGCAACGACTTCACCGTCACCGCTAAACCGTTCCTGGTCTCTCGAAGCCCGAATCCATTCTGTACGATTAAAACTAGTGGTTCCTTCGGGTACGTCGCGCTTTTATGCTGACGTCAGAACCACAGCTTAAACTCTGGGAAAAATACACAAAAATGTTGTTTACTTCTATTCTCCTCTTCTCTTTCATTCTACCGCCGCCAATTTATGATCTTAAATTCCTCTTTTCAAAGTTCACGGAGAGCTGCTATTAACCTCTTTGACTGGAACAATTTTCACATCTTGTGTCCACTTTAATTTAGTTTCCGCTAGAACATTGCGGTACAAGCCCTCCATGAAAGTGTTTTAATTATTTCGCATGTATAGGGACAGATTCCTCAAGAGACGCAACAGGTCCTGTCCGAAGCACGTAGCGGTATTTCACTCAAAAATCTGACCGAAACTAGTGTTTGGTATTTTCTGTACAGTGAGACCCTTGAGAACATATATGTAAGGTAAGTGTATTTACATACCTCATAACATAAAATAAAACATAATTATGGTATTTTATTACATTTCTTTAAAATTTATGAACTGCGTTAGCCTACCAGTCTTGTTTATCTGAGCAGTCTTCGTACTGAGAACTCGTCTTCATTATCATTTTCAGCTTGAGAGGACTACCTAATCCACCCTTGGCTTGAGGGCAGTAAATGTAATGTTTCTTTGAAGAAAGGTTTGCTGGTTTTCTTTGGCTTCAGTCTAGTGTCAGTTTTTAATGGATCAGATGTCAGTAGTAGCCTGTTAATTATATCCATAATGCAGTCTTCTCGTGAGAATGTTTTGGCTGCTTCATGTGATGAACTGCGTATGGAGAAGAGGGCATGTTCGACCGTGTGTACATTGGGAGAGATAAGATGCCATGGACATAAGTCAGTATACAGTCCTGTTACTTCAACAGCATAAACAGGAAGTTTTCCTGTGTCTATCTTGTGTCCATTGAGAATGGTTTCTAGAATGACCCTAAATCGTTAGCTGAGTTGCAGACCTATACATGTTATTTTTGCTGATGTTCCAGGGACTGCAAAAAAATCTTCTACTGGTATTTCCATCATTGCTATTTCCACTGCCTTGCTTGTAGATAAATTAATCCCTATTGATTTCTAAACATTTCTTGTGACATTTTCCCTCACTATGAGAAGTATCTTTTCTTCTTTTGAACGGATTTGCCTGTTCTCGATGTTTATTTTATATAACATTTTTTTTATTTTTATTTAATTTTTCCTTTTTTTTCTTTTTTTCTTGTCACCAGTCTTCTGATTGCTTTGATTCATCCCGCTACAAATTCCTCTCCTGTGCCTACCTCAGGGTAGCACTTGCAAGGTATGTCCTCAATTATTTGCTAGTTGTTTTACAATCTCTGTCTCCCTCTACAGTTTTTACTCTGTGCAGCTCCCTCTAGTATTGTGGAAACTATTCCTCGATATCTTAATAGATGTCCTACCGTCCTGTTTCTTCGTGTTTCACTACCAAACAATGCTGTGCTCCAAACATAGGTTCTCAGATAATCCTACCTCAAATTAAGGCGTATGTTTGATACTAGTAGACTTCTCTTGACCAGGAATGCCCTTTTCTGCCATGTCACCCTTATTGTGCGACTTATTAATAATGTACTTTTTGTATCTGTGGTGTCGCACTTACATTCTGAGCCGCTTTGTTCCCTGTTATTTCAATTTTAGTTTAAATATTGATGCCATCTTCTTCCTCCTTACTCGTTCTTCTGTCGTCAGGTCTGAGTTACTGTCGTGCTTTTCCCACACCGTTTCTTTCATACAGGATTTTTTCTCTTTCTGTTTATTTCTCCTGTTTCCGTTCTCTATTGAGTTTCGGCTGTGACTCTGGACTTTTGTTCCTCGTTACAGATCTCACTGATAGTTCGCAGCACGCACAACGAACGAACTGATTTGTAGCAAAATGAATGGAACAAAGATAAAAACGTAATGATATAGTTGCTGAACAGTTCAGAGAAAATTTGAGTCTCGTAACAAATAAATACCCCACTCATACGGTTATAGTTGGTGGGGACTTCAACCTACGCTCGATATGTTGGCAAAAATACTTGTTCAAAACCGATGGTAGGAAGAAAACATCTTCCGAGATTGTCCTAAATGCCTTCTCCGAAAATTATTTCGAGCAGTTAGTCCAGGAACCCACGCGAATTGTAAATGGTTGCGAAAACACACTTGACCTCTTAGCCACAAACAATCCAGAGCTAATAGAGAGCATCATGACTGATACAGGGATTAGTGATCACAAGGTCTTTGTTGCTAGGCTCAATACCGTTTCTTCCAAATCCACCAGAAACAAACGCAAATTAATTTTATTTAAAAAAGCGGATAAAGTGTCACTAGAAGCCTTCCTAAGAGACAATCTCCATTCCTTCCGTACTGAATATGCAAATGTAGACGAGATGTGGCTCAAATTTAAAGATACAGTAGCAACAGCAATTGAGAGATTCATACCTCATAAATTGGTAAGAGATGGAACTGATCCCCCATGGTACACAAAACAGGTCCGAACGCTGTTGCAGAGGGAACGGAAAAAGCATGCGAAGTTCAGAAGAACGCGAAATCCCGAAGATTGGCTAAAATTTACAGACGCGCGAAATTTGGAACGGACTTCATTGCGAGATGCCTTTAATAG
Organism: Schistocerca nitens; assembly: GCF_023898315.1. Classification (NCBI taxonomy): domain Eukaryota; kingdom Metazoa; phylum Arthropoda; class Insecta; order Orthoptera; family Acrididae; genus Schistocerca; species Schistocerca nitens. The sequence goes on from NC_064614.1 coordinate 36,108,180, forward strand.
GTTCCACAACGAAACATTGTCTCGAAATTTGGTAGAAAATCTGAAGAAATTCTGTTCGTATGTAAAGTACACAAGCGGCATGACGCAGTCAATACCTTCGCTGCGCAGTGCCGATGGTACTGTAACCGACTTCTGTGCTTCTAAAGCGAAGATATTGAACGCAGTTTTCCAAAATTCTTCACCAGGGAAGACGAATGGAATATTCCAGAATTTGAAACACGAACAGCTGCTAGCATGAGTTTCTTAGAAGTAGATACCTTAGGGGTTTCGAAGCAACTCAAATCGCTTGATACGGGCAAGTCTTGAGGTCCAGATTGTATACCGATTAGGTTCCTTTCAGATTACGCTGATACAATAGCTCCCTACTTAGCAATCATATACAACCGCTCGCTCACCGATAGATCGGTACCTACAGATTGGAAAATTGCGCAGGTCGCACCAGTGTTTAAGAAGGGTAGTAGAAGTAATCCATCGAACTACAGACTTATATCATTGACGTCGGTTTGCAGTAGGGTTTTGGAGCATATATTGTATTCAAACATTATGAATCACCTCGAAGGGAACGATCTATTGATACGTAATCAGCATGGTTTCAGAAAACATCGTTCTTGTGCAACGCACGCTCTTTATTCGCACGAAGTAATGGCCGCTATCGACATGGGATCTCAAGTTGATTCCGTATTTCTAGATTTCTGGAAAGCTTTTGACACCGTTCCTCACAAGCGACTTATAATCTGCGGGCCTATGGGATATCGTCTCAGTTGGGCGACTGGATTCGGGATTTTCTGTCAGGAAGGTCGCAGTTCGTAGTAATACACGGCAAATCATCGAGTAAAATTGAAGTGATATCAGGTGTTGCCCAGGGAAGCGTGCTGGGACCTCTGCTGTTCCTGATCTATATAAATGACCTGGGTGACAATCTGAGCAGTTCTCTTAGGTTGTTCGCAGATGATGCTGTAATTTACCGTCTAGTAAGGTCATCCGAAGACCAGTATCAGTTGCAAAGCGCTTTAGAAAAGATTGCTGTATGGTGTGGTAGGTGGCAGTTGACGCTAAATAACGAAAAGTGTGAGGTGATCCACATGAGTTCCAAAAGAAATCAGTTGGATTTCGATTACTCGATTACTCAGTTCAACTAAGTACCTGGGTGTTAAAATTACGAACAACTTCAGTTGGAAAGACCACATAGATAATATTGTGGGGAAGGCGAGCCAAAGGTTGCGTTTCATTGGCAGGACACTTAGAAGATGCAACAAGTCCACTAAAGAGACAGCTTACACTACACTCGTTCGTCCTCTGTTAGAATATCGCTGCGCGGTGTGGGATCCTTACCAGGTGGGATTGATGGAGGACATCTAAAGGGTGCAAAAAAGTGCAGCTCGTTTTGTATTATCACGTAGTAGGGGAGAGAGTGTGGCAGATATGATACGCGAGTTGGGATGGAAGTCATTAAAGCAAAGACGTTTTTCGTCGCGGCGAGATCTATTTACGAAATTTCAGTCACCAACTTTCTCTTTCGAATGCGAAGCTATTTTGTTGAGCCCAACCTACATAGGTAGGAATGATCATCAAAATAAAATAAGAGAAATTACAGCTCGAACAGAAAGGTTTAGGTGTTCGTTTTTCCCGCGCGCTGTTCGGGAGTGGGATGGTAGAGAGATAGTATGATTGTAGCTCGATGAACCGTCTGCCAAGCACTTTAATGTGAATTGCAGAGTTGTCATGTAGATGTAGATGTAATACACCAGTTTCTTCTTCGTTGGAACACAAACCTTTTTTTCTAAAACAAAAATATTTTAAATTAAATTAAATTTGGAACCTTCTAATTTAACGTTGTATTGAAACAAAATATCTTTGTTTATGTCTATGACTTATAATTCATGAAACAAACTTCTTCAGACATCATCAGCGATGTTTGTTCGTAGAAGTATCTTCCTTTACTCATGAATCTAGACATATCATTTATTAATATTTACCTCTATTAGAAAATGTTATTTGTAACGTATTTCCACATCCTTTCCGTGTACTTGTTAACCAGATACGTAATAATATCGTGTAGCTCATTCACATTTTGTTTATTAATAATACAGGAGACTTTTAATCAAATAACCTTATGGCTGATTTGTTTGGCTTTGTGAGGTAATACTTTGCGTCTGCCCTGATTTATAATTTTCAGCCTGAAATACTTTTTTCACGCTTGTAGTCATCACTTAACTGTTCCTTCTGGCCTACTTGTTTCTCTCTCTGCATGTAAATCTGAGGATTTGTGTGCCATGTAAATCAAATTCGTTACAGACACTGCCTTTTCACCGTACGAGTCATTTGCAGCATTAAAATCCTTTCTCAGAAGTAAAATCACCCGTGTGCTCACGAAATAACTCAGTAGTTTAATGTGTTTTATAATAAGTTGTTCCCCATCAATTCTCCTTGCAGAATCAAAAATAATTTAAAATTATAGATTTTTATCTTATTAACATCAAATATATTTTTAATGGTCGGAAATAATTACAAAATGTACTTTTTTTGGGTTACACACTTATGGCGTGAAACAGACCGTAAACAGTGCAGACACAAGGAGAATGGAAGTTTTAGGAATGTGTGTTAGAGCAAGATGCTGCAGATTACCAAGGTGTATCGGGTATCTGATAAAGAGTTACTGACTCGAATCGGAGGGAGAGAGTTTTATAGACACAACATGCCTAAATGACGCAACAAGCTTAATAGGCCGCTTCATGAAGGAGCAAGAAATATTTACTTACATAAAGCAGAGAACTGTTAGGAACGGTTGGACGAGGCTTAGGCTTGAATAGAGTAAACAGGTGCAGATGGATATTGGTTGCAGGAGCTACGTTAAGGTGGTCTTTCACGGCATAAACTAGCGTGGAATGGTTTAATCTGGGAGTGAAGACTTCAGCAACGCAACGGCTTTTCCACATACACAAGATTTCTTTTTGTGTTGTTGTTGTTGTGGTCTTCAGTCCTGTTACTCTATCCTGTGCAGGCTTCTTCATCTCCCAGTACTTGCTGCAACCTACGGCCTTCTGAATTTGCTTAGTGTATTCATCTCTTGGTCGCCCTCTATGATTTTTACCCTCCACAATGCCCTCCAATGCTACATTTGTGATCCCTTGATGCCTCAGAACATGTCCTACCAACCGGTCCCTTCTTCTTGTCAAGTTGTGCCACAAACTCCTCTTCTCCCCAGTTCTATTCAATACCTCCTCATTAGTTATATGATCTACCCATCTAATCTTCAGCATTCTTCTGTAGCACCACATTTCGAAAGCTTCTATTCTCTTCTTGTCTAAACTATTTATCGTCCATGTTTCACTTCCATACATGGCTACACTCCATACAAATACTTTCAGAAACAACTTCCTGACACTTAAATCTATACTCGATGTTAACAAATTTCTCTTCTTCAGAAACGCTTTTCTTGCCATTGCCAGTCTACCTTTTATATCCTCTCTACTTCGACCATCATCAGTTATTTTGCTCCCCAAATAGCAAAACTCCTTTACTACTTTAAGTGTCTCATTTCCTAATCTAATTCCCTCAGCATCACCAGACTTAATTCGACTACAGTTCTTTTTAGACTTTTTGAATCTTGTAACGCATCGTTTGGACTGCTGATGTTGTCAGTGTTGTTTAAATGCCACTTAGGCGAATGAATGTTTTTAAATATTCGCGCTTCCTCTGGGTTCCTGTGCTTGCCATTCGCAGCTTCATGTTCCCTACCATTTAAGAATGCTTATACCTGGACGTACAGGAAACTCAGTCAACTTTGACGTGTGAGACTTCTTATTCCATTCCTTTTCGCACGTGTTTGTGCGTGCGTGGTGTGTGTGTGTGATTGTCCAAAACTGAACCGCAAAGAAAAGAAATTGGTGTCCGCTAGCTTTAAGGAAATATCATACTGTGTGTAGCTGTTAAATGACTTCAGACATGGCGAGAATGGCAGCGTTATGCATGTGTAGGTGCCTGTAAAGTTACGGCTTCCGTTTGCACGACAGCGCTCTGTCTCTCCGCAGAGAGTAGACAGGAATGGCTTACATTTTATGCAGAAGCGGGTCCTCCTCCTGGACAGGAATTAGGGACGCTTCCGGAGACTCCATAATTCAGGTCCGGCAGCGGCAGTGCAGGAGAGCTGGAAACGTGCACGCCACGTCTGCGGTTACACCGCTATAGGGCGCAGCAGGCGATCCAACAAGAGAAGCGAGAGCCACTTCCCCAGGACAGGAAACGGCATCTGACCTGGTACGCTCGCAGTCAGTTAATGCACGTCTTCCTCCATACAAAATGCGGGAGTAATGTAGGACGCCTCCAACAGCTGAGTAAGAGTGTGGGAGCTTAAGTGAAATACTTCGTTTCTACAACAATGTAGAATACTGACGACGAACTTTTGCTCTTCACCGGGGAATGAACACCGCTGCCCAAATTCCTTGCATAGCGTATTACTCTCGAGATACGAAATTAAATCGTCTACATCTACGCGACTACTCCACAATTCACACCTACATGCCTGGCTTGGGGCCGACACACTTTCACATTATTTAAATTTCTTTCACTTTACGCGTATGGTCACAAATTTTTTGTCATTGGAGTACTGGTTTCGGTCTATGATGACCATCTTCAGATAAGTCTTATAAAACCATGTCCTAATATACTGGAGCCATACTGGCATCGTCAAGTGATAACCATGAAAACAGCACCAGCATCGTCAAATAGAATTCATCTTGTCAGCAGCACTACTGTTCAAAGCAAAGTTTCCGTCCAGCAATGAGAGACTCCTACTTACCAGTGCCACACGAAGAACTGAAGCCAATGGACGACAGGGGTCAATTCCAAACTGTAGTTCCATCAGATAGCGCTATTCCTTGTCCGCTACGCTGTTCTCGATCACCCTCGAACATGTTAGCGAAGACCTGCTACCTCACCATGTGGGATTCATACTACACAGCCATACTTTCTGTTACCGGGAATATGCGGACGACTTCTTGCTCCTGGCTCATGCACCTATGGAGTACATAACGCCATTGCTTGGTTACGACAGTAAGGAAGAACCTCGGGAAGCAACATCAGCGTGGTCAAATCAGCAATAATGAACATCGGCCGTGGTCTCCAAGATGAACGGATATTGCCGCTACTCGCACCGGACATCCGTCGTCACTTGATCATCACATTTACTCGACGTACCCACCATACGCAAACCTACGTTTCTAGTATTTGTAGACTTAGAGAAAGCTCTTGACAATGTTGACTGGAATACTCTCTTTCACATTCTAAAGGTGGCAGGGATAAAATACAGGGACCGAAAGGCTATTTACAATTTGTACAGAAACCAGATGGCAGTTATAAGAGTCGAGGGGTATGAAAGGGAAGCAGTGGTTGGGAAAGCAGTGAGACAGGGTTGTAGCCTCTCCCCGATGTTATTCAATCTGTATATTGAGCAAGCAGTAAAGGAAACAAAAGAAAAATTCGGAGTAGGTATTAAAATTCATGGAGAAGAAGTAAAAACTTTGAGGTTCGCTGATGACATTGTAATTCTGTCAGAGACAGCAAAGGACTTGGAAGAGCAGTTGAACGGAAAGGACAGTGTCTTGAAAGGAGGATATAAGATGAACATCAACAAAAGCAAAACGAGGATAATGGAATGTAATCAAATTAAATCGGGTGATGCTGAGGGAATTAGATTAGGAAATGAGACACTTAAAGTAGTAAAGGAGTTTTGCTATTTAGGGAGTAAAATAACTGATGATGGTCGAAGTAGAGAGGATATAAAACGTAGACTGGCAATGGCAAGAAAAGCGTTTCTGAAGAAGAGAAATTTGTTAACATCGAGTATAGATTTAAGTGTCAGGAAGTCGTTTCTGAAAGTATTTGTATGGAGTGTAGCCATGTATGGAAGTGAAACATGGACGATAACTAGTATGGACAAGAAGAGAGTAGAAGCTTTCGAAATGTGGTGCTACAGAAGAATCCTGAAGATAAGGTGGGTAGTTCACGTAACTAATGAGGAGGTATTGAATAGGATTGGGGAGAAGAGAAGTTTGTGGCACAACTTGACTAGAAGAAGGGATCGGTTGGTAGGACATGTTTTGAGGCATCAAGGGATCACAAATTTAGCATTGGAGGGCAGCGTGGAGGGTAAAAATCGTAGAGGGAGACCAAGAGATGAATACACTAAGCAGATTCAGAAGGATGTAGGTTGCAGTAGGTACTGGGAGATGAAGAAGCTTGCACAGGATAGAGTAGCATGGAGAGCTGCATCAAACCAGTCTCATTACTGAAGACCACAACAACAACAACCCACCATACAGCCGAGTACGTCTACTGCTGTTTCGTTCAGATAATACTAGCCGAAATCTAGCACAATCTCCACTGCAGGCTGAATTCGCTCCACCGAGTGGCTATCATCAACACCTATGTTGTGCCCAAGCTGGCACACGTTGCCAAAATCTTCTCTCTGCCAGTGGTCCTAGGACGACATTTCCTGGCGGCCTTTGGGTACTTCGTATCGGTGGAAACCACCTTTAAGGTCTACTACGACACCCAGGCCCTTCCCTCTCCAACATAAAGTCTCGCTCTCGACCATGTTAGCGCCAGCACATAGTGCTTATACTTAACTTCTACGAGAGGGCATTGGTATGGACGTCCCACATCCATTCGCGTAGCCTCTTGTAGGTTCTTATGCTGGTCTGCCCTCATTCGCTGGTCATTGTAGCCCAGAATGTCCCAATACTTTGCCACATATCGACCTACTTCGTCGAACTCAGCTACGTCCGTTATACACTTCTGACTGTGTGAACACCACGATCAAAAGACTTTTACCAATTGTTTTCACAACATACCCCGCCACAGTATGTTGGAGAATCTCAGCCCAGATACCCAGCGGCTAACAGTGTGGAAGACCATCCATGTGCCGTTCCTGACAACCTACACACGAGCCATGTGGTACTGCGTCATCAACAGTATATACCCACCACTGACCTAGTCACCTTTATGTATTCGCTGCCACAGCGAGGATAGTGATGAGCAAAGCTGTTTCACAGAGGAAGACCGCACTGCAGTTCCTTCTCTAAATCCTCGCACAAACGAAAAAATGGCTGACATCGAAATAAGTGTCCAAGGAATAGAAAAGCAACTGGAATCACTCAACAGAGGAAAGTCCACTGGACCTGACGGGATACCAATTCGATTCTGCACAGGGTACGCGAAACAATTTGCCCCCCTTCTAACAGCCGTGTACCGCAAGCCTCTAGAGCAACGGAAGGTTCCAAATGATTGGAACAGAGCACAGGTAGTCCCAGTCTTCAAGAAGGATCGTCGAGCAGATGCGCAAAACTATAGACCTATATCTCTGACGTCGATCTGTTGTAGAATTGTAGAACATGTTTTTTGCTCGAGTATCATGTCGTTTTTGGAAACCCAGAATCTACTATGTAGGAATCAACATGGATTCCGAAAACAGCGATCGTGTGAGACCCAACTCGCTTTATTTGTTCATGAGACCCACAAAATATTAGATACAGGCTCCCAGGTAGATGCTATTTCTCTTGACTTCCGGAAGGCGTTCGATACAGTTTCGCACTGTCGCCTGATAAACAAAGTAAGAGCCTACGGAATACCAGACCAGCTGTGTGGCTGGATTGAAGAGTTTTTAGCAAACAGAACACAGCATGTTGTTATCAATGGAGAGACGTCTACAGACGTTAAAGTAACCTCTGGCGTGCCACAGGGGAGTGTTATGGGACCATTGCTTTTCACAATATATATAAATGACCTAGTAGATAGTGTCGGAAGTTCCATGCGGCTTTTCGCGGATGATGCTGTAGTATACAGAGAAGTTGCAGCACTAGAAAATTGTAGCGAAATGCAGGAAGATCTGCAGCGGATAGGCACTTGGTGCAGGGAGTGGCAATTGACCCTTAACATAGACAAATGTAATGTATTGCGAATACATAGAAAGAAGGATCCTTTATTGTATGATTATATGATAGCTGAACAAACACTGGTAGCAGTTACTTCTGTAAAATATCTGGGAGTATGCGTGCAGAACGATTTGAAGTGGAATGATCATATAAAATTAATTGTTGGTAAGGCGGGTACCAGCTTGAGATTCAATGGGAGAGTGCTTAGAAAATGTAGTCCATCAACAAAGGATGTGGCTTACAAAACACTCGTTCGACCTATACTTGAGTATTGCTCATCAGTGTGGGATCCGTACCGGATCGGGTTGACGGAGGAGATAGAGAAGATCCAAAGAAGAGCGGCGCGTTTCGTCACAGGGTTATTTGGTAACCATGATAGCGTTACGGAGATGTTTAACAAACTCAAGTGGCAGACTCTGCAAGAGAAGCGCTCTGCATCGCGGTGTAGCTTGCTGTCCAGGTTTCGAGAGGGTGCGTTTCTGGATGAGGTATCGAATATATTGCTTGCCCCTACTTATACCTCCCGAGGAGATCACGAATGTAAAATTAGAGAGATTAGAGCGCGCACGGAGGCTTTCATATAGTCGTTCTTCCCGCGAACCATACGCGACTGGAACAAGAAAGGGAGGTAATGACAGTGGCACGTAAAGTGCCCTCCGCCACACACCGTTGGGTGGCTTGCGGAGTATAAATGTAGATGTAGATGTAGATGTAGATGTAGATGTAGATATGTGCATCAACGCATGACGTCTGGCAGCTCGTGCAACCTTCACAACACACCAATGACTCACAGCCCGATATTCCTTCTCCCTACGGAGGACATCCGTTTTCCACTCACTAGGCACCACGTTATCACATGGTTGAAGGCCATGACGATCGCAGATCTCTTCAGCGATGGGGCGCACAGCAAGCTCTACTTTTGGCACCATGTTCTGAATGCTCATATCATACTTCGACGATCGCTGTACTACAGCCGTCAATTTGCTATTACTTAAAGAGTGTAATTTAAGACAGCCCCCTACCTTAGTTGGGGTGCACCCCCTATTCGACATGCCTGACACCTCTGGCACCATTTTTTGGAGCGGAACAATTTACCAACCTCTTCCTGGCCAGTGAGCGGGAGATGTACTCGAAGAAGCGCGCTCTACATCCCCCAAGTTATTCCTGTTTCATCCTTTGTTCCTCGTTCTTTAGTTTTTGTTTCTTGTCACGTCCCAATGGTTTGAGGCCTTGAGACATTACAGGAGTCTACCCTTGCCGAGACATCCAGAAAAAAATAATAAATAAAAGAACACAAAAATTTAAGGAAAATAAAAATAAAAAACTATGGCATCCATTCTTGACCACTTCTATACATTTCCTAACTTAATAAGGCGGTCAAATGGTTCAAATGGCTCTGAGCACTATGGGACTCAACTGCTGAGGTCATAAGTCCCCTAGAACTTAGAACTACTTAAACCTAACTAACCTAAGGACAACACACACATCCATGCCCGAGGCAGGATTCGAACCTGCGACCGTGGCGGTCGCGCGGTTCCAGACTGTAGCGCCAGAACCGCTCGGCCACCAGCGGCCGGCAATAAGGCGGTCACCACGGGTGATTGTTACGTCATGTTCAGGCTATTAGAACGCCCTTCTGCTCCGCCCATCTACCTCCTGGCAATCGTTGCCTATTTCCTTATAATAATAATAGTAATAATAATAATAATAATAATAATCCCCGTGGAGGCCCGGGAAAAGAATAGGCCTCCGGTATGTTCTGCCAGTCGTAAAAGGCGACGAAAAGAACAAACCACTAATAGGGCTAACCCCCCTTTTAGTGTGATTAGTTGGTTCAGGACAGAACTAAAGAAGCCTCGGACAAGCGCCGTCATGGTCGGGGACGACGCTTGAACCCTATGCCCGCCCACAATGGTAACGACACTGCTAGCCAACTGGAAAATGATTTAAATCCAAATAGAGGTGTTTTGCAGGATATGCTTCCTGCAACCACCCTAGAAGGAAAACAAAGACAGAGGATGAGATGGTCAGATGAAGTTAATCGACACCTCATGTTCTGTTATTACCAAGCAACAAACCTAGGAACCAACACAACTGGATACAGATCACAAGTATACACAACATTTATTACCAGATACCCAGAATTAAAATTTTTAACAGAACAACGACTAGCTGATCAGATCCGTGTAATAATAAAAAATAACAGGATACCCCAGTCAGAATTAGAAAACATCAAACAAGAAGTACAACAAATACTGGAACCAAATAATGTGCAATCAGAAGAAGAAGAAAATACAGTAATGGACTCAAACATCCCAGAGCAAACAAACAAAGAACAACACGCACCAATTAAACAATCAGAGGAAAACGAAATCTTAAGACAGCCACCAGAACAAGCACAAATAGAACACGAAGTGACACATGCTAGATATAGAAGAAAAATTTCAGCTAACATATATAGAATACAAAGACACAAATACAGACATTAGACCATTCTTGCATAGACCACCAAATAACCCACAAGTCGAAACAACAATACAAACTATCAACACAATCATACACAACAAAATAAATGAAAACACAACTATGGACGAGTTACAACTACTGGTTTATATAGAAGCACTCACTACACTAAATATACACACTAGACAGAGATCAGAACCAACCAACACACAGAAGAAACCCACAAAACCAGCATGGCAACACAGGCTACAGATCAGAATAGAAAAACTGAGAAAAGACATCGGACAGCTAACACAATTTATAAGAAATGAAATCTCGGAAAAAAAACGAAAAAGGTTAGGTAAAATCTCACAACAAGAAGCGACAGAGCAATTAGACGAAAAGAAGCAGAAATTACAAGCATTAGCCAAACGACTCAGAAGATACAAAAAAAGTGAAAATAGAAGGAAACAAAACCAAACATTCAACACAAACCAAAAGAAATTTTACCAGACAATAGATAACACACACATTAAAATAAACAATCCACCCAACATAACAGACATGGAACACTTCTGGAGCAACATATGGTCAAACCCGGTACAACATAACAGGCATGCACGGTGGATACAAACAGAAACAGACACATACAAGATGATACCACAAATGCCTGAAGTGATAATTTTGCAACATGAAGTCACCCAAGCAATTAATTCTACTCACAATTGGAAAGCCCCTGGAAATGATAAAATAGCAAATTTCTGGTTAAAGAAGTTCACCTCAACACATTCACATCTAACTAAATTATTTAACAGTTACATTGCAGACCCATACACATTCCCTGATACACTTACACATGGAATAACTTATCTGAAACCTAAAGATCAAGCAGACACAGCGAACCCAGCTAAATATCGCCCCATAACATGCCTACCAACAATATACAAAATATTAACCTCAATCATTAAACAGAAATTAATGACACATACCACACAGAACAAAATTATAAATGAAGAACAAAAAGGCTGTTGCAAAGGAGCACGAGGATGTAAAGAGCAACTGATAATAGATGCAGAGGTGACATATCAAGCTAAAACTAAACAAAGGTCGCTACACTACGCATACATTGATTACCAAAAAGCTTTTGATAGTGTACCCCACTCATGGTTACTACAAATATTGGAAATATACAAAATAGATCCTAAATTGATACAGTTCCTAAACATAGTAATGAAAAATTGGAAAACCACACTTAATATTCAAACCTATTCAAATAATATCACATCACAGCCAATACAGATTAAGCGTGGAATATACTAAGGAGACTCATTAAGTCCTTTCTGGTTCTGCCTTGCTCTGAACCCACTATCCAACATGCTAAATAATACAAATTATGGATACAATATTACTGGAACATACCCACACAAAATCACACATTTGCTATACATGGATGATCTAAAACTACTGGCAGCAACAAATCAACAACTCAACCAATTACTAAAGATAACAGAAGTATTCAGCAATGATATAAGTATGGCTTTAGGAACAGACAAATGTAAGAAAAATAGCATAGTCAAGGGAAAACACACTAAACAAGAAGATTACATATTGGATAACCACAGCGACTGCATAGAAGCGATGGAAAAAACGGATGCCTATAAATATCTAGGATACAGACAAAAAATAGGAATAGACAATACAAATATTAAAGAAGAACTAAAAGAAAAATATAGACAAAGACTAACAAAAATACTGAAAACAGAATTGACAGCAAGAAACAAGACCAAAGCTATAAATACTTATGCCATACCAATATTGACCTACTCATTTGGAGTAGTGAAATGGAGTAACACAGACCTAGAAGCACTCAATACACTTACACGCTCACAATGCCACAAATATAGAATACATCACATACATTCAGCAACAGAAAGATTCACATTAAGCAGAAAGGAAGGAGGAAGGGGATTTATCGATATAAAAAACCTACATTATGTACAGGTAGACAATTTAAGAAAATTCTTTATAGAACGAGCAGAAACTAGCAAAATACACAAAGCAATCACTCATATAAATACATCGGCTACACCACTACAATTTCATAACCACCTCTACAACCCTTTAGACCACATAACATCAACAGATACGAAGAAAGTAAATTGGAAAAAGAAAACACTTCATGGCAAGCATCCGTATCATCTAACACAGCCACACATCGATCAAGACGCATCCAACACATGGCTAAGAAAAGGCAATATATACAGTGAGACAGAAGGATTCATGATTGCAATACAGGATCAAACAATAAACACCAGGTATTACAGCAAGCATATTAGTAAAGATCCCAATACCACAACAGATAAATGCAGACTTTGTAAACAACAAACAGAAACAGTAGATCACATCACAAGCGGATGTACAATACTAGCAAATACAGAATACCCCAGAAGACATGACAATGTCGCAAAAATAATACATCAACAGCTTGCCTTACAACATAAACTTTTAAAACAACAAGTTCCTACATACAAGTATGCACCACAAAATGTACTGGAGAATGATGAATACAAATTATACTGGAACAGAACCATTATAACAGATAAAACAACGCCACATAACAAACCTGACATCATACTCACCAATAAAAAGAAGAAATTAACACAACTAATCGAAATATCCATACCCAATACAACAAATATACAAAAGAAAACAGGAGAAAAAATTGAAAAATACATCCAACTGGCTGAGGAAGTCAAAGACATGTGGCATCAGGATAAAGTTGACATCATACCAATTATACTATCAACTACAGGAGTCATACCACACAATATCCACCAGTACATCAATGCAATACAGCTACATCCAAACATATATATACAACTACAGAAATCCGTAATTATTGATACATGTTCAATTACCCGAAAGTTCCTAAATGCAATATAACACATACCGTACAGTTAATAGGAAGTGACGCTTGATCAAGGTCCGCGTCACTTTCCATTCTCAACCAGACTTAACGTCTGAGAAAGTAAAGAAATAATAATAATAATAAAAAATAAAAAACAACAACGCGAAATAAAAAAGTGCTAGAACTATAATAACAGTCGCTGGTTCAGATCTCGCTATCGTCATTTTCTTTTATTTCTGAACTTCATATTTATTAACCAATGGAGACATTGATAGTTATTTAAAAAAACATATTTTTTATTTTCATTTACTGGTTACTCAAAAATTAAATAAAATTTAATATTGGTATAAGAAGCGCCTTTTTTAAAAAATGAAGAAACACTATGCCCATTAATAATACTGTTAAAAGGAAAATGTGAAAGTTAGTAGAGCACTTGCACACGAAAGGCAAACGTCCCAGGTTTGAGCCTCACTCCGGCACACAGTTTTAATCGGCCAGGAAGTTTCATTTCAGCGAACCCTCCGCTGAAGAGTGAAAACTTATTCTGGAAACAATTAACCATTTTCTGTAATTTGAGGGCAACAAGGAATTTTCCTGAGACTGCAGTTCTGATCTTAAACATTTTTAGCGTAACATGATCGATCCAAGGTTACTAGCCTTACTTCAAATCTGGCTATACACAATACAGACTTATAACAAACTTCGTATATGAAATACAGCTATTTATGTACTCCCTTGACATAATTCTGCCACGCGGCGTGGTCGCGTGGTTAGAGGCGCCATGTCACGAATTGCGGGGCCACTCCTGCCGGAGTTTCGAATCCTTCCTCAGCCATGTGCGTGTGCGTGCGTGTGTGTGTGTGTGTGTGTGTGTGTGTGTGTGTGTGTGTGTGTGTTTTGTCCTTAGCGTAAGTTAGTTTAATTAGTTTTTAAGTCTAGGGACCGATGACCGTAGCAGTTTGGTCCCTTAGAAATTCACACACATTTGATCATTTGATATAATTCTTCAGTGTGTACATTTACTTCTGAAGATGTGGCTAAAAGACTCGAAATCGATTGTGTTAAAGTAAAAACATGTAGATGCCTTAATTGGAGTCCGAGAAAAATTCATTCTTACGATCAACTTATCATAAGAGTACGTTCCCGGGGTTTCATCAACGGCGGAGATTTCTCTTAGTGCTTGCTTATTTGGCTTCGCTAATAATGCCCAGAGCTATCTTCTTTCGTAAGTGTTTCCACCTTCATTCTGGGAAAGACGAAAGACGATATAACACCATCTTAAAACAGGCACGCTCATCTGTAGCCGTCGAAGTGTTCCCTCGCTATGCTCGTCGATGCATTGCCCAGTCTTTCACCACAACTGCCGCAACTGTTGACCTTCAGCTGATCCAGCGTATATTCTAATGACTCGGGTCGTCATTCTCTTATCGTCAAACAAACCCTACGCCAGCATTACATGTCTTACGAATCGTATTGAGATTCAGGTAATTTTTAGTTGCCTTGATGGTCAAATATAAAAAAATCAGCGCATTCAGTGACAGTGGGAGTCCCTCACAAACTGACATGTCTTTTCGCATGTAAATTGTGTTTATAATATACTGATTTAATCGGTTTGAAAGATGGTCGAGGGAGTGAAAAGGTATAAAAACACAAATCACTAAAAATGTAAAAATAAAAATCAGTCGTTGCGATGTATGTCACATAGTACCGTTTAATCAGAAGTGTTGAAAAAGTATTACAAGAGTTATTAATATACCTGACGTCGTACTTAGAGTGAAGCAAATCAGTTGCTTTAAAAGGCTTTCTTAAAAATAGTGTCAAAATTAAGCTGACCAGTGTTCTCATATCACGCTTTTCAGGATTACTTTGTGGGGCTGTACCCCACAAAAGCCGGCTGGAGTGGCCGAGCGGTTGTAGGCGCTACAGTCCGGAACCGCGTGACGGCTACTGTCGCAGGTTCGAATCCTGCATCGCGCATGGATGTGTGTGATGTCCTTAGGGTCGTTAGGTTTAAGTACTTCTAAGTTATAGGGGACTGATGACCTCAGAAGCTAAGTCGGATAGTGCTCAGAGCCATTTGAACCAACCCCACAAAACCCACTATGTCGCTGCAAATAAGAGGCGTTTCTGACTTATAGTACTTGTGTGAGAAAAGCTGGGGATAATTACTAAAAGGAGAAACCAAATGCGAAAATATTGTTTGCAGATGACGCTGTCGTTTATCGACTAATAAAGTCATCAGAGTATCAAAACAAACTGCAAAACGATTTAGAAAAGATATCTGAATGGTGCGAAAAGTGGCAGGTGACCGTAAATAACGAAAAGTGTGAGGTTATCCACATGAGTGCTAAAAGCAACTCGTTAAAGTTCGGTTACACGATAAATCAGTCTAATCTAAAAGCCGTAAATTCAACTAAATATCTAGGTATTACAATTACGAACAATTTAAATTGGAAGGAACACATAGAAAAAGTTGTGGGGAAGGCTAACCAAAGACTGCGTTTTATTGGCAGGACACCTAGAAAATGTAACAGGCATACTAAGGAGAATGCCTACACTGCACTTGTCCGTCCTCTTTTAGAATACTGCTGCGCGGTGTGGGATCCTTACCAGATAGGACTGACGTAGAACATCGAAAAAGTTCAAAGAAAGGCAACACGTTTTGTATTATCGCGAAATATGGGAGAGAGTGTCACAGAAATGACACAGGATTTGGAATGGACATCATTAAAAGAAAGGCGTTTTTCGTTGCGACGGAATCTTCTCACGAAATTCAAATCACCAACTTTCTGCTCCGAATGCGAAAATGTTTTGTTGACACCGACCTACATAGGGAGGAAGGATCACCAAGATAAAATAAGGGAAATCAAAGTTCGTACGGGACGATATAGGTGTTCATTCTTTCCGCGCTCTATACAAGATTGGAATAATAGAGAATTGTATTGTGAAGCTGGTTTGATGAAGAATCTGCCAGGCACTCAAATGTGATTTGCAGACTATCTATGTAGATGTAGATGTAGATAGATGTAACTGCACGAAAAAAGTTGCTAATTACAAGTCAAGAGTTCGAAATGGAAACGGTAGGATATTTACAAGCAATACCGAGCGAGGTGGCGCAGTGGCTAGACACTGGACTCGCATTCGGGATGACGACGGTTCAATCCCGCGTCCGGCCATCCTGATTTACGTTTTCCCTGATTTCCCTAAATCGCTCCAGGGAAATGCCGCGATGGTTCCTTTGAAAGGGCACGACCGACTTCCCTCCCCGTCCTTCCCTAATCCGATGAGACCGATGACCTCACTGTCTGGCCTCCTTCCCCCAAAAAAACAACAACATTTAAAAGCAGTTTTATGTAGCGGCCGAAAGTATCTCTTATACTACGTCAGAACCAACTTTTAATACGGAGAATTTGAAATTATTGTTGGAATGAAATTTTAAGTTATAAGAAGAGACGACAGTTTAGAGGTTATCATCGAAGGAGATGAAACCCAAGAGCGGAAGATTGCAAGAAATGAGGCACCAAGAAGAAGATCGAAAACTGTAAAATTCGACGTTGGATCGACGTAAAATCACAAAAGAATCAAGGCATCGAAAGAACACAAATGAATCAGTCGTCACCACAAAACGAGAGTATACGGTAAATTTTCTGAGACAGTGAAGCTGGGCAGTTATCAGCTCTACTTTGACTCAGGAAGGACTTCAATTATATGGGGAATGCAGACTGTGTTACAGAAGCGTGATTGTTTAGCAATACTTAAAGATTTTGGACTGTGAATGGAGTATCTGTTGTGAAATTAACGACTGTGAAGATCAAAGCGTATGTTACCTGAAAAGTGAGAGTTTATTGAAATGCCTCGCTACGTGGGCGTCCATTGTTTTGCGTAAAAGCGTGTTGGAATTTCAGCCTCAGCACATTCTAGCCCAGTACCACTTCTATGAGAACTTAAAAGACTTCAAAATTGAGAATGATGTGATGGTACAGAGCATCTTAGTAGTGGCAGGAATTACTTGTATATTCAAAATAAATTTGTTTGTTTACAAGATAGCACGCTGTCATTTTAACATCTCCATGCTTCAGCAATAACATTTTACTTTTTTTTTTTTTTTTTTTTTTTTGTTTAAACAGTCCTCTGACTGGTTTGATTCGGCTCGCCACGAATTCCTCTCCTTCGCTAACCTCTTCACCTCAGAGTACCACTTGCGACCTACGTCCTCTATTATTTGCTGGATGTATTCCAATCTCTGTCTTCCTCTACAGTTTTTGCCCTCTACAGATCCCTCTAGTATCTTGGAAGTCATTGCCTCATGTCTTAACACATGCCTTGCAGCCCCTTACGTAGACCCGCTCAATCTTTAAAGTGCTCTGCCAATCGTGTAACCAAAATTTAATGGTCTCCTCTTAAAAGGAAGATATTTGGGTTCAACAAACACATTTACACCACAATCCGGTGAGGGATCATTCAAAGATCCATTATTGCACCCGTGATACTCTTTTATCTGCAAACCTCTCTCGTCGTCCGTTAGAGGCCGCTAGTACGACACGCCGAATTTGACGTTTGCCTGCTGCTAAGCCAGTCGAGACCAAGAGAGACGATAGAGTGTGTATTTGAAGTCGCTTTTTGTGAAGTTATTTGTGTAGTGAAGCGTCAGATGGGTCGGCCATTGGTGATCAACCCTGTTAATGTCTTGTGATTAGCCGAGAAGAAGTTACGATGAACTCCTCTTCACGAAGATGGTAATGATGTAGATGATCATTCACATATTTTCTGGTGTTTACTATAGGGCAAAAATAATATCACTGGTTAGAAATGGATACTGCTGTAACACTAACACACAATTATGATAATAGTGATGGTAATGGGGAAAATCTCACTGCAAGCAATAATGATACGGCAATTTCGAGACGAGGCGATGGTAGCAGTGAAAGTGAATTCCAACCTTCTCCTGACACGAAGTTTAAAGTTGAAATTGTCATCACGGTGTTTGATTGACAACACGCAAAAGACCATATACGATGATTATCACGTGAGAGGTTCCAACACATATGAAAATGTCCGAAAGATACCCTAAACTGAAGGCTAAAAGCAATATTAAAAACGCAGTGGACGATGTGACGAAGAAAAGAGAAGGCAATACAGTTTTCAAAGGAGATCGTAAGCTGCATTTCACTATCATCAAGCGGTGTATAACGACGAAGTTCGATGACGCGCGAGAATGCAGATCTTACTTTCATTATTGCCAGCTAGAACAATGAGCATTGGACGCAGCCAGAAATCTCGGGTGTACAAACATTACAGCGTGAATGCGATTTAATAATACTTTGAAAAAGAAGTTCAGGATGAGATCACGCAGTGGGCTCCAAGCACGCGAAGGTAAGAACGACGAGGAAGAGATGATTCAGCCGGCGGATCTAGCCGCTTCAGTCTGGAACCGCGCGACCGCTACGGTCGCAGGATCGAATCCTGCCTCGGGCATGGATGTATGTGATGTCCTTAGGTTAGTTAGGTTTAAGTAGTTCTAAGTTCTAGGGGACTGATGACCTCAGAAGTTAAGTCCCATAGTGTTCAGAGTCATTTGAACCAACCCCACAAAACCCACTATGTCGCTGCAAATAAGAGGCGTTTCTGACTTATAGCCATTTGAACAAAATTTTAAGCATTGATCGAGACTGAACTACGTATCTCTATCAGTTTAGAGTCCAACTTCAAGTAACTAAAACACAGCATAACAGCAAGCGTGAATACAAGAGGAAGGACAAGCTACGTTCCAACTCAGGAGAGCTAGTAACATAAACCGGAGGCAATTATTTAAATTCACAACCCTTTTGTTTCAAGAGCTTTACGTGAACTAAATACCTGTAACTGAAAACATCATTAACTAGAAGGCCGTTCAACCATCTGTTGCAAGAGACGAGCACAAGACGCCACCAGGAGCCGTACTATGCCGCCTGCAGTAACGTGAGCAGTCTGGTTTCGGGGTGGTGGAGGTTACTTCTAAAACGGGAAAGCAGTAAAATACAACAAAATTATTTCAGAGCCCGTAGTATCGGGAATTAAAACACACCCAGAGATCGGGAATCGGAATAAACAGATAATGAACCTAATCCTAGCAGTTTTTAATAAAGAATATCTTGTCACAACAACGAGTTATACATTTCTTCAACACAAAGCTTTAAATTAAAATACACGGCATCATCTAAACAGCACCGCAATAACTATTCAGTTGTTAATTTGTTTTTAAGATATTAAACACTAGAGGTAACTGTAAAGTATCGAAACAATTCGCAAACTATCAATGCCATGAATTAATTAGTCGATGATTCCAAGTTTCAGCTATTAAATGAGTCTCTCTTAATAACCGCTGGCATGGTTTAACATTGTAAAATCTAAATCATTAACAGGCAGTTTAAACAAACCATGAAAGCAACATGTAATAGTAAAACCCAGTCTTTTAAATGCAGTCAGCGCGAGCACTTAGGCTAATAAACGTAACATACAAGAAAGGATATTAACATAAAACTAAGCAAATTCGTTGCAGTTGGCCAAGAGGACGGGGACCCGCCCAATCAATCAAACCACGGGCAGGGACAAGAGTTTATTTCATAGAGTTGTAGATGCGCTTCCTTATATGCTACTGGCCATTACAATTGCTACAACAAGAAGAAATGCAGATGCTAAACGGGTATTCATTAGACAAATAGAGTTATAGATGAGCTTTCTTATACGCTACTGGCCTTTAAAATTGATACACCAAGAAGAAATGCAGATGATAAACGGGTATTCATTAGACAAATATACTAGAACCGACATGTGTTTACATTTTGAAGCAATTTAGGTGCATAGATCCTGAGAGATCTGTACCCACAACAACCACCTCTAGCCGTAATAACGGCCTTGATACGCCTGGGCATTGAGTCAAACACAGCTTGGATGGCGTGTACCGGTACAGCCGCCCATGCAGCTTCAACACGATACCACAGTTCATCAAGAGTAGTGACTGGCGTATTGTGACGAGCCAGTTGCTCGGTCACCATTGACGAGACGTTTTCACTTGGTGACAGATCTGGCCAGGGCAGCAGTCGAACATTTTCTGTATCCAGAAAGGCCCGTACAAGACCTGTAACATGTGGTCGTGCATTATCCTGCTGAAATGTAGGGTTCCGCAGGGATCAAATGAAGGGTAGAGCCACGGGTCGCAACATATCTGAAATGTAACGTCCACTGTTCAAAGTGCCGTCAATGTGAACAAGAGGTGACCGAGACGTGTAACCAATGGCACCCCACACCATCACGTCAGTAAGGCGATGACGAATACACGCTTCCAACGTGCAATAACCGCGATGTTACTAATCACGGATGCGACCATCATGATGCTGTAAAGAGAAGCTGGAACAATCCGAAGAAATGACGTTATGCCATTCGTGCACCCAGGTTCGTCGTTGAGTACACCATCGCAAGCGCTACTGTCTGTGATGCTGCGTCAAGGGTAACCGCAGCCATGGTCTCCGAGCTGATAGTCCATGCTGCTGCAAACGCCGTCGAACTCTTCGTGCAGATGGTTGTTGTCTTGCAAATGTCCATATCTGTTGACTCAGGGATCGACACGTGGCTGCACGATCCGTTACAGCCATGCGGATAAGATGCCTGTCATCTCGACTGCTAGTGATACTAGGCCGTTGGGATCCAGCATGGTGTCCCGTATTACCCTGCTGAACCCACCGATTCCATATTCTGCTAACAGTCATTGGATCTCGACCAACGCTAGCAGCAATGTCGCAATACGATAAACGGCAATCGCGATAGGCTACAATCCGACTTTTATCAAGTCGGAAACGTGAATGGTACGCATTTCTCCTCCTTACACGAGGCATCACAAGAACGTTTCACCAGCCAACGCTGGTCAACTGATGTTTGTGTATGAGAAATCGGTTGGAAACTTTCCTCATTTCAGCACGTTGCAGGTGTCGCCATCGGAGCCAACCTTGTGTGAATGCTCTGTAAAGCTAATCATTTGCTTATCACAGCATCTTCTTCCTGTCGGTTAAATTTCGCATCTGTAGCACGTCATCTTTGTGGTGTAGCAATTTTAATGGCCAGTAGTGTAATTGTGTCGTGAATTTTACAAATATCGATCCTCATACAATAACTTTCTCTGGCCAAACAGTTTCCAGCGTGAAGCCAATTAAGGCGCATAGCTTTCACAGTAAAACACATTCTTGTCACCGCCCAGTGCGTTTACAATGGTGGAAACAACTCGATGCAGCGTGGAGCCTACTTCCATAGCGGAAGGCGAATTCCTATACGAGCCCGTGCAACACGGATAAATAACACTTCATACTGAGGAAAGTACACTTCCTCGTCCGTTCCATACATTACAGTGCCAACACAGCTATCATTACATATGCGTCCTGTGGTGTCACTGCCAGACACCACACTTGCTAGGTGGTAGCCTTTAAATCGGCCGCGGTCCGTTAGTATACGTCGGACCCGCGTGTCGCCACTGTCAGTGATTGCAGACCGAGCGCCGCCACACGGCAGGTCTAGAGAGACTTCCTAGCACTCGGCCCAGTTGTACAGCCGAATTTGCTAGCGATGATATACTGACAAATACGCTCTCATTTGCCGAGACGATAGTTAGCTTAGCCTTCAGCTACGTCATTTACTACGACCTAGCAAGGCCCCATTACCAGTTTATATTGATATTATAATTCATGTATCAACAAGAGCGATGTTCTCCAATTATGGATTAAAGTTAAGTATTCCAGCAGGAACGTACCATATTGGCTATATTAATTACATTGTCCTGTTCCAGACATCACGCCAGTTTGCGTGAGCTTAAACGCGTGCATTTCGGCCTTCTCTAGCTACACGGTGTTGGCTCTTCTGCCAACACATCACGTCCATACACATTGCCCGATCTCGACTGCAGTCGTTGGAGCACACTTCCGGTCCGCACCACCTAGTGCCCGTCTGTAGACCAACTATCGATCGGAGCACACCAAGGCACTCGGTCTTCCAACCGTGACATTCGCTTGTCCGTCCAGTGTTGCACTCCCTCCAGATGGTCTGCGTTTCCACCCTCCATGCACACGGCGCTCAACACTCACCACTTAGCGCCCAGCAATACATTGTGAGCATGTGGGTGATATTCTGTCATTCTGCCCAACGAAATG
Source organism: Schistocerca nitens (assembly GCF_023898315.1). Classification (NCBI taxonomy): domain Eukaryota; kingdom Metazoa; phylum Arthropoda; class Insecta; order Orthoptera; family Acrididae; genus Schistocerca; species Schistocerca nitens. The sequence continues at coordinate 36,130,634 of NC_064614.1, forward strand.
ATCTGAGATGTACCCTTTACCTTGTGGCTCCTGCAAGATTGAATTTCCACCCCCAGACTACTACAGAAGTCAGACAGACGCTCCTAATTATCTAAAGAGAAATGCCTGAAAAACTTTCAGCAATAAATATCTTCTGGAGTTGTCCGCTGTAAGGAAATGACACAAAAATTCACAAAATTTCTTACTTAATTATGGGATACCTGGGTACTGGAGTAGTGCTAGTCAGTGTAAGAAAAACATGAAACTAACGAAAATTATTATTTATTTTGCAAAAATTCTGAGAAATCACAATGGCACTTTTAGTTATGAATTGAACAAGTTATATTCTCGTTCTTTTCAAAATCTGAAGTTACCTCTCAAGGATAGGATTCGCTAACGAAATTTCTATACAAAGTTTAAGATTGTTATTGACTTGGCAGAATAGCTGAGAGCCGCACCTACTCAACTTGAAATATTATCCGTTAGAATGTTGCTAGGTACGGTCGAGGCCGTCACGTGTGAAATGCAGTGAAGTGTACTGTTGTGGAGGAAATATGGGGCTTGCAAGAGCTGTAGCGCACCATACTGTAAGCTACGATGACTGCTGTCTGCGCCGCTCGCTGCTGGCAAATAAGATAACTCTCGTTCTATCTGGATTTACTTTCGCCAATCAAACCCTCCCTACGCCCTGATGAAGTCAAGGACTCCTATTCGCCTCTAGTCTAACTATTGGCGTGGTACACCGGTCAGATAACCAGTCCACCGCGATGCCACTCAAAATTTCGCTCGCAGGCGTTTAACTATAAATCTGTCCGTTCACACCGCACAATAAGTGTGGCGGCCAACACAATGAACAACACTTAATCGCAAGGACTCAATATAGAGTCGCACTCCGATTCGCTCTCGACAGAGGTGCTCTCCCAGTGAAGTACTGAGGAGAGATTTGTTCCTCACTCTTTGAGTACACGTACGAGCGCACACGCTCTCATTATGTGTTCTCGCTCCAAGAGCGACAACGGAACGGCCCCTCTCCATGCCAGACGTGAAGGGTTATATCTTCCATTCTCTTCCATTACTCCTTCAGCTCAAGGTGTCAGAAATATCGTCTGCCAATCAGCATTGCTCTTCTAAAATGGGAGAATGACGTTTCGTTTTAGGCGACCAATACGAAAATTTGTAGCATTGGCATTTGGCGTTTGCTGTCTCCCTGTGAAAACCTGTGAAACTGCGTGCTATGTTTGTAAAGAATGCATAGGCTGGGCGCTCCCACACAATGTAGCGGAATTTGCTTTTAAGCGTAACACGGGGTCGTTCTCCCCTTTCACTAGGTGGTCGCCATCCGATGTAGATAGGCTGAATCGTCCTCTGAAGGGACCGGCCTCTCGATGTGCGGTCCGCCTCTCCCGAACTAAAAGCTCTTGTGACCATCGTGTCTTGAATGCGTGTGTGTGTACGCCAGCCTTGAGTATCTCAACCCCAGTGTGCACTTGTTATTTGCATATCGTTGACATGAATTCATACAACATTGACTTTATCTTATCGAGTTTGGGTTCGAATGAAGCGTCTTGATGAGCGGAACGTGATTGTGAGAGCAGAATATGTAAGCAATGAAGGTCAGGTGACCACGACGTCTCACAACATGGCATGAAGGAAGTAAAACAATACCTATAATCGATTACAGACCGTCTCAATCAGAGTCTGTTCAACTATGATCTTTCCAACGGAAAGAATGCTATCCGTGAAATGAGAGAGAGGGAGAGAAACACTACTTCGACGATACGATCAGTGAACAGTGCAACACTCTACTGCACACACGATTTGCTGTATCAATGGACGGACGATTGTATGCTTTCCTAAACGTCTTCGTAGATGCAAGTGTGAGTGGGAGATGACAAAACACCATCTGAAAACGTTTTTCTGTCAGTTTCAAAACCAAATTTTTCGATAAATTCACTAGTACTTTGTAATTCCTGGTCTAGACATAAGGATGAACAAATACTACGGAAGATATAGTTTAAAAATCATTCCACCTAAAGCTGCTAAATCTGGACGTGTTTTTCAGACAATATGAAGTATATTTGCGATTTAAGTTGCTTCGCTGCACTGAGAATATCTGGTTCTAAGCTACTCATGTTGTCAGTTGTTCTTGATTCCAATTATGAAATTTTTACTTTGCCTTCTTTGGTGAAGCAATATCAGACAAACCTTTTTAGTAATTCCTCTTTGGCCGGCCGTGGTGGCCGTGCGGTTCTAGGCGCTCCAGTCCGGAGCCGCGCTGCTGCTACGGTCACAGGTTCGAATCCTGCCTCGGGCATGGGTGTGTGTGATGTCCTTAGGTTAGTTAGGTTTAAGTAGTTCTAAGTTCTAGGGGACTGATGACCACAGCAGTTGAGTCCCATAGTGCTCAGAGCCATTTGAAACATTTGAATTCCTCTTTAGTGGCACCGTTATCGGTAACATTGCCGTTGCTACCTTGCAGTGAAGATATTGATTGCGTCTTGCCGCTGATGCATTTTATAAACAACCAGAATCTCTTTAGATTTTGTGCCGGATTTCGAAACAATTTCATTGTGGAAACTACTGCAGGTAATTCGCACTGAAACCTGAGCTAAATTTCGGGTTTCCGTAAAACTTCGCCAATCGAGGGTTTTTGAGATCAATAAAATCTCGCAGGTTTTGTTTGTTACTTCGGCAGCTGTTCTGACGTGTTGGTGGATCAGTTTCATCTCTTATTAATTTATTTGATATTTATATCTCCATTGCTGTCGCTATTATTTCTTTGAATTTAAACTACATCTGGTCTACGCTTACATGGTTGCTTTGGATTTACTGGAGACTGTACCTTAGGAAGCCATCAAGCGAACTTCTATCTCAATTTTTTAAACAGATTTTTTTACAGTATTTAGTCTTACCACAGGAAACTCGTGGGTGTGAATTGCTGTATCCATCGTGATGCTCCCTATTTCCATAGGGTTATTCGTTTCTAAATGCTGATGTATGGTTTCGTATCCGCAATAATTTACGCTTAGAGAGGCTCCTGTTCTAATTCTTCAAAATAATTTTCGGAGAAAGCAATTAGTACGATTTTGGAAGATTGTTTAAGCCTATAACTAGCATTAAACATGCATCCAGAATGAGATTTTCACTCTGCAGCGGACTGTGCGCTGATATGAAACTTCCTGGCAGATTAAAACTGGGTGCGGGACCCAGACTCAAACTCGGGGCCTCTGCCTACCGCGGACAAGTGCTTTACCAACTGAGCTACCCAAGCACGACTCACGACCCGTCCTCACAGCTTCCATTCCGCCAGTACCTCGTGTCCTACGTTCCCAACTTCACAGAAACTCTCCAGCATACCTTGCAGAACTAGGCAAAGGTCCCGAGTTCGAGTCTCGGTCCGGCATACAGTTTTAATCTGCCAGGAAGTATCATTAAACATGCATTTTAGCTAACACATTTATAGATTGAAGTTACCATCTATTATAATTGTATGAGTGAGCTATCTGTTTGAAACGCCTCAAATTTTCTTTCAGTCGTTCTGAAAATATATCAAATGAGTCAGAGGATCGGCAAAAGAAACCAATTACTAACTTATTCCGGTTGTCATGCGCCGCTATAACCTCTACCCTTACCAGCTTACAATAATTATCTACTTCAGTTTCACCCTAAGAGAAAATACTAGTAACGGCAACAAACGCACCACAACTCACTATATTTAATCTATACCTTCTGAATCCCGTTTAGTCCTTTGTAAAAATTTCGGCTGAACTTATCTCCGGGTTTAGCCAGCTTCCAGTACCTGTAAAGACTAGAGCTTCATTGCTTTCTGTCAGCAGTTGGAGCTCTGGTTCTTTCCCAACACAGCTACGACAATTTACAACTACAATGCCGACCGTTAGTAGGTCTGTCCTCGTCATGTGTTGCACCCTTTGATACTGAAGCCCTTTCTGTACTTTTTTGAGACCTTAGAACCTAAAAGCGACCCATTTCACTCAACACAGCTCCCTCTGCACATGTAGCTGCTTCCTCTGAGTAATGGATCTCTGATCTGATAAGCCGAACCCACAACTCCGCCATCCGGCGTAAGTCGAGGAAACTGGAAACTGGTGTATTAGGTAGAATGCGTGATAGACTCCGAATAAGGCCTGAAGGATGTGTCAGAATGCGTGGTAACCACATGCAGCGTTGCCTGTAGTTCAACTTGTACGTAACAGACAGACTGGAATGAGAGGACAGATTGGCCTGTACTACAACAAGTAATGTTTTCCATACGTATGGCAGTAGACACCTGTTTTCTATTACTTATTTCGTTTTCTGTCACAGTGTCATATAACTCTGAAGGAAAACTAAATAGACACTAAATAAAGTTGCTAGTCCTTTCCTATTCCAACAGTGGTATTCTTCTAGTTATGACCAGTACTACCTCCCGCAGGAATCTGTGACGTATTTTGTAAAACACGCACTGTATATATTGTTGCTGTTACCACATCACAACTGCAAAATATGACATCAAATGAAGTAAGTTTCACATGTGGTTTGCGCAGTGTTCGGTGCAGACACTACAAGTTTCAAAGCTATGATGATGAAGCTGTGACTTATAAATGCACATTGGCAAAATAGCAACGCTATGAAAAGACAGTGGACAGAGTTTATTGTTAAGCTCTCCATTCACTGCTCTGTTTCGGTTTTACCAAGAATAGCCTCTACGGTACGACAAAACAGAGGGTGACTACAACCGTACATTAACACTTCAAAAATTCAATATTTCACGAAATACAGGGTGTGGTAGATAAGTAATGAGACTCAGTCTAGAAAAACAAATTTATTGATCCAATTTGTACAAAACGTTAATATTCTTCAAAGTACTCGCCTTGGGCGTCGACACAACGTTGCCAGCGCGTTTTCCAAGCTTCACAGGCCCCACTGTAGTCCGTTTGAGTTATCCCAGTTAGTGTCTTCATGACAGCACGTTGGATGTTCGGAATATCGTCGAAACGATGACCCTTCAGGCATCTTTTGACCTTCGGAAATAGGAAGAAATCAGGAGGACTCAAGTCAGGGCTGTATGGTGGCTGTGGCAAAACTTCAACTCCAATTCGGGTCAAGTAGGAGGTCACGAGGAACGCAGTGTGCGCCGGAGCGTTGTCGTGGTGGAGACGCCAGCGTTGAGCAAGGTCCTGTCGCTTCCGTTTGACGGTCTGTGCAATCGCTGAAGGACTTCTTTGTAGAATTGGGCATTGACAGTCTTACCCTGAGGGACAAACTCTTTGTGAATTAACCTCCGCTTGTCGAAAAACACAACCAGCATTGTCTTGATGCGGGACTTTGACATTCTTGCTTTCTTTGGCCGCGGGGATGCCGGTGTGTGCCACTCCGAGCTCTGGGCTTTCGTCTCCGGGTCGTACTGGAATGTCCACGATTCGTCGCCTGTTACTACATTGTCTAAAAAGTGTGGATTATTTTCCAAATCATTCAACATCTCACGGCAAACGTCCACTCGTTGTTGCTTTTGTTCGGCGGTGAGCACTGGGGGAACCAATTTTGCGCAAACTTTCCTCATCATCAAATCTTGCGTAACAATTTGGTGAACCGTAAATTTATTCACGAAGACCTCATCAGCGATCATTTTGAGACTTAAATGACGGTCGGAGTCCAGGAGTTCTTTCACTTTGGCCACCGTTTCATCCACATGACTCGTTGAAGGGCGTCCAGATCGTTCCATGTCTTCAACGGATTCCCTCCCGTTTTTAAATTCATTAAACCACCGGAACACTTGAGCTCTTGATAGGGAGTCTTCTTTGTAGGCCTCCGTAATCATAGCAAAAGTTTCCGATGCAGTTTTGCCCAAGCGAAAGCAAAATTTGATTGCATACCGCTGTTCTATCGAGCGATCCATCTTCAGCGTTTTCACAAGTGTCACGGGCACACAAACAACGTAATACGCGAAGCTCGACCCTCACTGCACCAGAGCTCCGACGCGACTGCGAACAGGTTCTATTGTTAGCTCAGATCCCCCACCACGTGACGTACAGGTGGAGACCGCCCTGCGAGCGACTGGGGCGCCGCGCGGCGGCCAGTCTCATTACTTATCTACCACACCCTGTACTGTAGGTAGAGAGATACGAATTCATACATATTCTTGCAATGACGTGGTGTTTTACTGGAACCATAAATATCGTACAGAATGACCAACAGATGGCGCTTCGTATGATACAAAAGCAATAATTAGCATAGAAACTGAGTTTTAGGAAAGACGATAGTCTTAATCACAAACGCTCAGTACGTCAGGCGTTATTAATCAACAATGCCTGTAGTCGAGGGTCAATGCTGTGAACAGCACTGTACAGCATGTCAGTAGGTATGGTGAGATATTGCCGTCGGATGTTGTACTTTAACGTCCCTAATGAGATCAAACGATCGCTGTAGACTTGCGACTTCAGGTAACCCCTCAACCAACAGTCACGCCGACTGAGGTCTGGGGACCTGGGAGTTCAAGCATGATGGAAGAGACGGCTTTGCACGCGGTCGTCACCAAATGAAGTGCGGAAGAGACCTTTCACATCTGTATGGGTTGGAGCACCATCCTGTATAAAAGTCGTATCTTGCAGCTGGTGTTTATCAAACAGTCTTGGGACGATGCGATAAGGACGGAGGTCTGAGCATTTCCTTTGACAGTTTTACTGTTTGTTTTCATTGAGCCGACGTCATATCAACATTCTTGATCAATGTGAAGACAGTAACGGCTCCGAGTCGTGCAATCACCACGACGGAGAGGCATACGTCATTACAGTTCTGTGTTGGGCGTAATCACGCAACGCAATCGAGCTGCGCGGAGGCAATGAGTCACCCAGGATCACAATGTGTTAGTCCGAGAGCAGCCCAGAGAGTTGCGACACCAAGAATAATGACTTCTAGGCTTTTGGCAAGCTCAGTGTGTTTACTATTTCTTTAAACTACAGCTTTACTAATGATGATAATACGATGTTTACATCACCAGTTCATCTATACTTCGGTTGTACCGTGTGCTTTCATCCAGAAGGACACTGAATCTGCTGGTTGGTTCACAAAACGTTAGACAATCAACCGTCGTCTTCCCACATTTCTAGAAGTGCAAACACCGCAAACGCTCTCAGCGTCACAAAATCGATGGCTACTAACGGCTCATTACAGCTCATTTTATACACGGTTCTCAAGCGGCGGCACTGATGTGTTTCTGACCAACGCCATCTGTTAGCCAGTTTTTGCACTCATTTTTGGTTTCAATAAAACTCCACGTCATTTCGGGCTTGTGTGTCAGTTTACACCTCTCAACCTACATTTTTCCATGAATAAGTGCACGGACAAATGTTAACGGAGATGCATATCCTTCTATTTCCATCTACTGTACTATGAATTTTTTCCTTATTTTGTTACCTGAAGATATGACGTTTCTGTGTCTTTATATACTGTAATTCTTTTACAATTTGTATATATATGCATTTATGTCGATGTATAATTGGTTTGTTTTGTAAATATTATTTGTATTTTTACGCTGGTTCTTGCCTAGGGAAAACTATTGTATCGAACGATTACATCGATATGTCGTGTGGAGAACCAAAGTGTTTACGATCTTTGGTAGTGTTCACTCTGCCGCGTGGAGCGCGGGCAGAGCGGAGTTTGACTGGAGTAGGGCGGTGGAGCAGGTGTGTTGATTGATGTTGCCGCGCTTTCGGGTTTGGCAGCATGTAATTGCGCTCGACTTGCTATGATACTTTCTGGTACGGTGTCGCGGACGGGAAACATTAGTGGGCACACATCAAGAGCTCCTTTCCCCTGGTGACCGTGTCGAGAAGAAGGAGCGCCAACATCCAGCTTCTGCAACAGCGACGGTCGACAATAAGTGATTGTCGCCACCTCCTCGATGGACGACTTGAAACCTTCAATCAACCAACAATGAATACTGAGAGCACGTAAAGTTTTAGAACTGTATGGCAGACCTCAGATTTTCAAACTGTTCAAGTTGCATAATTGAAATACAGCAACTTAGCGTGAACCTTTGTTGCTCATTGTCCCAATTGCATTACCAAGAAGGGCCCCTTCCTTTTCCGAAATGAACCCAAGTGTTGTTGAAATTCAAACGCCAGCATTAAAGTAATATCAATCCATTTCACTGGTTTAATTTCAAAGTTCAGTTAAAGTATTCATAGCTGGCTACAATATTTAGGTTGCACAGGCACAAATTAAGAGTGCGAGTTTTGTTACCAAATTTTAGCTTACCTGTGACTGCAGCTCAGCTTGGTACGTACTAAATTTTACTATCATTAATTGTTCAAAATCATTTAATTCAAGTTCAAAGTTAAATCTCTTATTTCTAAATTGTGTAGAATCAAGTAGCTTTTGAGATGATTGTTGAGGTAGTCCAAGACTAACCTTACTTTATTTAATTTCGTAGTGCTTCAGAAGTTCACTATTAATTTCAGTCACTAAATTAACTTTCAATTTTCCGGTTTTATTAATTCTTTTGCTAAATTAAGTCAGAGTGTAGCGAAATTTATTACTTCTGGCCAACATTCAGTTTTCACACAACACATGTCAACCTTCAGTTGCCACGTTTTTAGTGCTAATTATATGTGCATTAACCTTTCTTTTTCAGTTATTATAGTAGTTGTCCATCGGACTGGCGACCGTAATTTTCCCCAAATCTCAAATATCTAATTAACGCTAGTTAATTGTTAATGTAGCGACCGCACATTTACTTTCTTTATTAACTTTACCCTTTTTCAAAATTAATTTTCAGCAATTTCATTTGCATTTTTCCTTTCATTTAGATGTAACCGTTCCTCCCTCTTTGCCGACAGATTAACTTCGGTGACGATTGCTTTTCCCAAATTTCCATTAGGTACACGCGGTTTAATTTTTCACTGTCATTAAGGTCGATAAGTGACGGGGGGGGGGGGAGGGGGCGGTTTCTGGGTCACTCTGTATGTACTGTATTGTTATTTACTTCATTTAAACGCATAAGAAAATTTCTGCTGTCAAAAACATACGTTGATCATGTTCGGCAGCACAAGTTCCTCTGCAGCTTTGAGTTCGTGGGTGTTCGGGTAACCTGTTGAGGTGGGTATCGGCAGCTCCGCCCCTGCAGTTTATTTTTCCCCGCGTCGCTTCTCCTTTCAGATCGTGTTTGCCTCTTGACATGAAGAGCAGTATTCTGTGAGGCACGGTATTTCCTGCGCGCCGATTTGCTGAGAACGACAGGAGAAGCGAGGTGATTCAGACCTGGGGCGGAAATTAAATTTCCGGCAGCGTGTCTGTATTATCGCAGGCCGACACGCCCTTCCTCGCAGTCGCACCTCCCTCTGCCCCGCTGTTGCTGCTGCTGCTGCTGCTGGGGTCACACACTCCCTGTCTCTCTATATAATATGCCACACCACCTCTGTAAAACTGGACATTTTTTCTCTCCGAATACGGACGCCTGTCACAGGAAGCAATCTGACTGTTTACGACCGTCGTGTACGAATATTCCGGAGTGATCACAGGTTAATGTAAACACCAATCTCTAATTAATTGCTTATTTTAATGTTTGCCAATATGTTTAAAATGATATCAAAGACAAATATGTCGAAGGACACAGATTTCATTCTGGAACAGCTGGTCTTCTGCCGCTATACCTGAGCTCTTATTAAAGTATTTTTTAACAAAAATAATTTCCAAATCAGTTGTGGTAAGTCTCAGTATATATGTGAAACTGTATCTAGGGAGACTGTGGAGCACTATCTCGTTGTAATGTAAAAGAGTAAGTGGAAGCAAGTTTTATTAGCAACAACAGTTTATGTAGCCATTATCAGTTTACAGTGCAGTGATATCTCGAGATATTTCAGAATGCCTTTTTACATTTAAAATAAAATCTTTAGTCATGTCGGTGCCCCATCTTGAAGGAATATAAAGTGTTTTATTGGGACAAACTTGGAGGTATTACAAAACGTTATACAGCAGATCCGCAGAGGAGGTGTTAGTTTTAAGGAGATGAGACAAACACATATAAAATAAAAAGCATATGATGTACTTCGAATGTTTCGGGACATATGTGCTTGTAAATATTTATTGTCATTATGAAATAACTTTACTCAGTTGTTTGTTGTGCGTTACCTGGTAGTTATCTAAGTTTATAAACTCTCAAAGTCTTTACATCATATATGGTGAGAGGTTCTTAAGGAACAACTACCATTCTTCTTTTCTGTTCCGTATTCCAAGCGGTGAAAGCTACTGTCAGTGTTCCCTTAACTTTATGGCATGGTAATTTGGCAAGAAGTAAATGAAAGGAATTAATACATTAAGTCTTCTGTCAACGTATGAAATTTTATGAATATCATAGCACTTGTACGATCATCTTCAAAATGCTCTCAGTCTTAGTAAACGAAAGCGATAACTCTTGTTCGGATCTTCTCTTTCTTTCATATTAATCATACCTAGCAAACCTTCTAGACTAATTGAGCGACTAACGATTTCTGAATAACTTTCGTGAATGAATTATATTTCCTCAGGACTCTTCCATCGATTGTTATCAGCCTGTCACTCACCTTTACTACAACTAATTTTATTGTTTACCTTCTCGTGGCTGGGGCACACAGTCATGCAGAACTTTTTTAAAGACGTTGTATTCGCCAGTGAGCGCAGAAACTTTGATTATCACAATTGAAATTTTGGTAGTCCTTAGCACCATTACCAAGGGTCAGATATTAAAACCTGTGCCATGTGCAGGTATCGGAGGATTTTAATGTATGACATTAATCGAAAACTGTGTATTTCAAAAACTAAATTCGAAGTCACTGAGATTTCCTGACTGACCCTTTCTGCTGTTCCTGCTTCTCTACTGCCTACGCAAAATTTCCGGAATCATTGTATAATGAATTATCGGCCTTTGACATCTCTTTGTCAATTCCACAATAGATGGCGTTGTCTGGATACTTTCGGTGAGATAGTATAGTTTTAATTTCAATGTGAATGACTAATCACTTATAATTTTCCGATTATAAATACACATTTTAGCTATACACCAGAAATATCAATAGTGACGCAGCATGTGCTAGATTTCTGGGGTGGCTGAACGATGACTAACGTTGATGAGCGATTGAGTGATCATCTTAAGGGAGCATCTCCTGAATACGAACATCACTATCGTCTCATTCGACTCAGAACATGTTAATAACAAAACCCATGCTACAGATCTCTTCAGTCCGATACAAATATATCTACATGCGCATACCTCAGATGACGTTTAAAAATGAAGTCGTTGTTCGTGGAAGAATAGAAGGGTAAAAAAAAAACTTTTGTCATTTCTGTTTATTTACAGACTCAAGGAGGAAGGTCCATGTAAAAGTACTTTCAGGAGGTTTTCTAGATCTATGCTTACTAACTGATGAACTGAAGTGCACGAGGATCAGATCTAAACTCCAGCGATCATCCACCCAGGTAGTTGAGCGTGTTAAGGCGACCACTATCGAGATGGGGAGGTGGGCTGGCCCTGGATTCAACCCACCTGGAGGATTGGTGACGAGGGGTCTGTGTGCTGTGAGCAGAATGGATGTGGTTTCCAGGCGGTTTCCTACATCCCATTAGGTGAGTACCGGACTGGTTCCCATGTTCCCCCTCGTATACTCGTCACCAAGCATTTAGAACCATTTCTCACACTCGAACACAGAATTTACACATATAATGGATACACTGTTCTGTCTTGGGGGCTTGTATAGGAGACTGATTACCACACCTATTTGGTCTCCTTGAAGGCTCAGTCAGAATCAGAATGATAAAACTACAGATCGCTTGCAATGTTCCCCTCTGGCTGAGTGATGCATCTACGTAGCAGAAAATACGGATTAATGAAATATAATAAAGAGGTGGTAAATAGCAGCACAAAGAAGAAAACTTGCTTAACAACAATTAAAAAAGAGAAAAGGAGAAGAAATGCAGAATCGTTTCATATAGGAAGAAACTTAAGGAGGATGGCCGAAGCAAGGATGATGTTAGTAGATTGTTACAGGCGAGGAAAATCATCTTCCGTAAAATAGATCTAGATTGTTGACCGCTACGTAGTCAACCAAAGATGGGAGGCTGACCGCCTGAGCGTCACGACGTCGAGCATGGGCGATCTCAGGGACGGAGTAGTGCTGGGTCCGTAACGATGGCGAAGCCAGAATTTAAACAGCTTTTACTGGCAGGACATTCTTTATAGCGAAGTCAATATTGGCAGCAGCCAGCCGGGCCGCCTTGTTGACGTAATATGTGCCAACACAGCATCGCAGAAGACAAGCGACCATTAACGCATGCTTTGAAGCGCTATCCAGACTCGTAGCGGCCAAGGTCGCACGTGGGTCTCGGGAGACGATGGAGTAACAGGCCCTGACACGCACTGAACGGCCCCATCGATGTGGTCCTAGGTCGATGTCCCGGAGCGTCAGAGCAGATGTCGTTAGTACGACCCTGGTGACGTGCAGTAGCAGGTGTGGAGTCTGGAGACTGTCCGCTGGCGAGGAGACTGCGCGCCGGTGCTGCAAACTCTCCAGCCCTGTGTGACTTCAGGACAGCTCCAGGCAAATGATATTCCGCTGGACTTAAGGTCTAGATACATCGGCATTGTTGACACCAAAGACCTCACTTGCCTACACAAATACCTGGAAAGCACTGTCCCAGGGTAAGTGTGTAGCAGCCCAGCCCGTTGTAGGGCAGCCTCCGGATTGCAGGATGTTGAGGTAGCAGTACTGGAGTACCTGAACTGCTTCTTGAATTTCGTAATTGGCGGCCCATTTGTCGGACTGCTTTTGCCCGCTAGACCGAGGCAGCAACAAGAGGCATAAGTTATTGATAAAGAAATAAGGAAGCAGTACCTGAAAGGGTATGTGTGGAGCGTAGCATTATATGGAAGTGAAATCACTCAGAATAAGTAGAAGAAAAAACTGGAAGTTACTGCAATGTAGAGCTATCACGAATTGTTAGAAATAGGTTGTCAGTAAGGTATGTGGAAGACGGAGTGATTATGGATAGGATAGTGGGACATTAGCTATTGCAACTATTAATGGTTAACGTGGTGCTGGAGGAGCAGTAGAGAAGAAAACGTGTTACAGGCAGAGAAAGTCTTTAGTATACAAATTAGATTTTACAGGTGAGTATAATAGTTATGTAGAGATGAAACGATTGTCACAAGATGGAGGAAGGACCGAATCACACTGTGTACTTAAATTAAAACTAACTGTAACCTTATTAATATGTAAAAGTTCTGATGTAAAATACGTTCTTAAATTTGAAAGACTAAGTTCATTTATTTGCTAATAGTAAAATTTTTGCTAAGGTACACTGAAAAAAAGTGCTTTATATAGGTTCTGTAACTTGGTGATAGCTGGAAAGCGGAATTCAGTTTTTGAATAAACACGAGGGAGCCAGCTTTATAATAAGTCCTACGAACATGAATGACGTTTTGTAAAGTGACAACACTAAACACCTCTACATATTTAACTGCCTCCATTCCCGTTAACTTATTTCTTTGTTCGTGTTATTCTGTGCTAAGTATTTCGTGTGTCACAGGTTGCAGTAATTACGACTGAATTTATTATTTGTTACAGTTAAAATATGTTGTGAAATTTGTATTATGGAGCCTCTACCTCTTAGCAATAAACAATCCTGAGCTAATAATGAGCATCAAAACCGACACAGGGATTAGTGAACACAGCGAGAGTGAATACTGCTCTTTCCATGAGAGAAAAATACCTGTTTAGATTAGATTAGATTAGTACTTGTTCCATACATCATGAATACGACACTTCGGAATGATGTGGAACATGTCGGGTTAATAAAAGGTGTCTATACAAGATATTACATTACACAAAAGATTACATGACATTTAATATTTTTAATTTTTCTTTTGTGGGGGTTGGGGAAATTACCCATTTACTATATCCAAAAATTCATCTAATGAGTAGAAGGAATTGCCATTAAGAAATTCTTTTAATTTCCTTTTAAATGCTATATGGCTGTCTGTCAGAGTTTTGATGCTATTAGTTAAGTGACCAAAGGTATTTGTGACAGCATAATTTACCCCCTTCTGAACCAAAGTTAGATTTAACCTTGAGTAGTGAAGATCATCCATTCTCCTAGTGTTGTAGCCAAGTACACTGCTATTACTTTTGAATTCGTTCGGATTGTTGTTTATATATATATATATATATATATATATATATATATATATATATATATATATATATATATAGAGAGAGAGAGAGAGAGAGAGAGAGAGAGAGAGAGAGAGAGGCTACAGTGAAGATCTCTAGCTCTTTTAATAAATGTCTGCAGGATGATCTTGGATGAGCTCTAGCGATTATTCTGATTACACGCTTTTGTGCAATGAACACTTTTTTACCGTATGATGAGTTACCCCAGAATATGATGCCATACGAAAGCAGAGAATGAAAACAGGCGTGGTAAGCTAATTTACTCAGATGTATATCGCCAAAATTTGCAATGACCCTAACAGCGTAAGTAGCTGAACTCAAACGTTTCAGTAGATCTCAGTATGTTTTTTCCAGTCAACCCCTCAATAATGCATACACCTAGAAATTTTGAATATTCTACCTTAGCTACCGTTTTCTGATCGACATCTATATTTATTAATGGTGTCATTCCATTTATTGTGTGGAACTGTATGTATGTGTTTTGTCAAAGTTCAATGAGCGCCGATTTGTAGAGAACCACTTAATGATTTTCTGAAAAACAACATTTACAATTTGACCAGTTAATTCTTGTCTGTTGGGTGTGATAGCTACACTTGTATCATCGGCAGAAAGTACCAGCTTTGCATCATTGTGAATATAGAATGGCAAGTCATTAATACATATCAAGAACAGCAGAGGACCCAAGACTGAACCTTGTGGCACCCCATTCTTGATTGTTCCCCAGTTTGAGAAATCACCAGTTTTTTTGCATATTATGTGAAGTGCTTGTTTCAACTTTCTGCACTCTCCTAGTTAGGTGTGATTTAAACCATTTGAGCGCTCTCCCATTCATACCACAGTACTTGAGCTTATCTATAAGTATTCCATTATTTACACAATCAAAATCCTTTGAGAGATCACAACAAATCCGAACGGTTGACTTCCAGTTACGCAGAGCATTTAACATTTTATTAGTGAAAGTATATATAGCATTTTCCATTGAAAAACCTTTCTGGAAACCAAACTGACATTTTGTTAAAACTTTATTTATACAAAGGTGTGAAGCTACTCTACAGTACATTACTTTTTCAAGAACTTTGGATAAGGTAGTCAGAAGAGAGATTCGGTGGTTATTGTTGACATCAGACATATCCACTTTCTTATGCAGTGGTTTAAGAATGGCATACTTCAGTCTATCTGGAAAAATACCCTGCTTCAGGGAGCTATTACATATGTGGCCAAGAATCCCACTTATCTCTTGGGAACAAGATTGTATTTTCCTGCTGGAAACGCCATCAATTCCATGTGAGCTTTTATTCTTGAAAGAGTTTATAATGTTCCTAATTTCAGAAGGAGAGGTGGGTGGCATTTCAATTGTATCAAATGGTGTGGGTAAGACCTCTTCTATTAACTGCCTTGCTTCTTCTAATGAACATTTAGATCCTCTTTTCTTTACAACATTTAAAAAATGATTATTCAAAATGTTTTCGACTTCCAGCTTGTTGTTTGTCAAGTTTCCATTCACTTTGATGGTAATGCCATCATCCTGTACTCTTGGTTGCCCTGTCTCCCATGTAATAATATTTCAAATTGTTTTAATTTTGTTATCAGAGGGATTAATCTCGGACATGATGCACATGTTTCTGGACTTTTTAATAAACTTTCTTAATGTATCATAGTAGTTGTTACAATATTTGGCTGTTTCTAGTTCATTACTCTTTCTTGTTGTTGGATACAGTTCCCTTTTGTGGTTACAAGGTATATTTATTCCTTTAGTAAGCCAAGGTTTTTTCCATGGTTTCTTATAATTAGATTTAACTACTTTCTTGGGGAAACAGTTTTCGAATTCTCTTACAAGTGTATCTTGAAATAAGTTATATTTTAAATTAGCATTGGGTTCCTTGTACACCTCATCCAAGTCTAACTGCTGAAGATTTTCTCTGAAATTTCTAATTGTTGAGTCATTAATTGAATGCACAACTTTGGAGGGTAGTTTTGAATTACTAAATGGAGCTATGTCATATAGTGTAACTAGCTGAGCAACACGATCAGAAAAGCCATCCTCAACAGGACAAGAATTTATGTTTTTAAACCTACCTTGGTCTATAAAAGTGTTATCTATCAATGTGCTGCTGTCCTTTACTACTCGAGAAGGAAAACTAATGACAGATGTCAAACTGAAAGAACTGAACAAGACTTCCATGTCATTCTTCCTATTACCCTCTTTCAGCGAATCAATATTGAAGTCCCCACAAATAATAATTTGGTTTCCCCTATCTGGCAGATAGCACAAAATGGCATCCAAGTTTTCCAGATATTATTGAAAGTTTCCTGAAGGGGACCTATATACTGTTATAATTATAAAAGAGCCCTCCTTCAGTTTACGTTCACAGACACATGCTTCTACTTGTTGCTCTAGACAAAACTTTTTTGTATCTAAGCTTTTTACACAGTGATAACTTTTGACATATTGGCATCTCCTCCTCTCACCTTATTCTCTCTACTCATATGTGCAGCTAGTTTATAGCCACTGATATTTACCTTTTCCATATCAGACACAATCTGATGCTCAGACACGCATAGTATATCTATTCCATTACCAGATTCAATGTCATCCAAACAAACAAGGAGCTCATCTACTTCATTCTTTAATCCCGGAATATTTTGGTGAAAATTGGTAACATTATTTTTTACTTTACTTTTGTGAGAATCTACTTTCTTTTTTAATCCACCAATATTTTGGTTAAATATGGTAACATTACGATTTACTTTCCTGTTGGGAGAATGTTGTGAGTTTTGGTCCCGTTTAGCATCTGCCTGCCTGAACTTCTCATTGGACACTGATATTAGTCTAAAAAAGAGGTACGTCCATGAGTACTAGTGTCCCCCCTTATGGATTTCGCTTACAACCCTGCCAGTTTACCCTTCCCTTTCCTATTGAGGTGTAGGCCATGCCTTGTGAAATCCCCCCTATCAATAGCCTCGACAGAATCCAATTCAATGTCTGACAGCGTGGCCGCCCTACGCAACTGATCCAACTCCATATTTACCCTCCTGACAGAGCGGTTCAACTGGGGCTGATCTTGCCACCTGAAAGCAGCACCAGCCCAACATTAGTATGGGTCGTTGCAGAGGCTATTTTCACCAGGTCACACTCAATACTTTAGCCCTGATCCCAATCAATGCTGTTTCCCACTGCACCCACTATCATCACATGATCCTGCTTTGAGAAATCCTTGCACAAAGAACCTATATCCTCTACCATCTGGCTAAGACATGCACTTGGCTTTAAAAAGTTTGTGACCTGGTAACTGTCACCTAATTTTTCCTGTAAAATCTGGCCCATACCTCTTCCATGACTGCTACCTAGCAACAGAACTTTCCTCTTACTTTCTGCTTCTTTAGAAACAGTTGGCTTCCTAGTGAGATTCTGTTGCATCTTAACTACATCTACTTCTACTGGAGCCTCTTCCTTACTTAACTGTGGTGGCAAGGGAAATATATTGGTTGTGCCAATTGGCAAACAGTCAGACACCGTCCTCTTTCTGTGGCCCCCGTTCCCAACTGCTACTTCCCACCGCTGTTTTCCCTCCTCCCACCTTAACCTCTTCAGTTCCTCGGTCGCTCCGGCCAAATCAGCCTGAAGGGCTATAATTTTCTCCTCCTGCTCAGCTATAATCATATCTCTTGAACAAACCCTGCAAAAGAATGGAACAGTCTCGTTTGCTTCCCCAATTTCCACGCCGCTACAATTTCCCCAATGAAACCACCTGTCACAACAGCTGCAAAAAACCCCTGAACTAACTTTCCTACTGCAGCTCACACACTTGTGGTAGTTTAGAAATTAGTTAAGAGATTTACTAAGTGAAAACGATAATATGTTAAATACAGATGAAAGAGGACACTAAATACGTTTAGCAAACTTATATGTAAGTAAACTATTACCAAATGCACTTAAATTTGTGGTATAACGCTAAATATGCATCATCAAAAATTAGGCCTAAACAGCCGAATGTAACCAAAACGAACTTTTTGCGATTACTGGAAGAGTACTCAAAAAAAAGAAAAACCTTTAATGGCAAGCTTGAAGAGCACACTAATGAACGTATTTAATTAGTTAAACTATACCAAATGCACGTAAGGTTGCGGTATAACGCTAAGTATGCACACTCGGAAAGTAAGGCAGAGCCGCGAAATATAAACAAAACTAACTTTTCATGATTACTGGAACAATACGCAAATAAAAGAAAAACCTTTAATGGTGAGCTTAAAAAGCTCCCTAATGAGCATATTTATTCAGTTAAACTACAGAAAATGCACTTACAATCGTGGTATAACGCTAAATATTCAGACTCCAAAAATTAAGCCTAAGCAGCAGTAAGTAAAACAAATGAACTTTTCGCGACTACTAGAATACTACGCAAATAAAAGAAAATTTTTAATTGTGAGCTTATAACACTCCCTGTCTGCTACTGCTATACCATAAACTCGAAACTGGAGGCAATTTGCAAAACAGAGAGGAATTTTGTTATGTTGACCGTGTTGTACCTAACGGAGGTGGCTTATCGGAAGTGAAAGTCAGAATTACGTAAATATTTGAACAGTAACAAACAAAATTTTGCCTAGCTATACTGTTTTAGAATAAGGAAAACGGTCGCCAGCCTAATTAGGCAAGAGAAAGATTGACGTTCTCGTTTAAGGACGTAGATATAAGTAACTTTACTGGATAAACACACCCTATACTTTGTCCCACGCGAGTGCAGTGAACTCTGACACATACATACGTTTACGGTAAGATTGAAACTAACAGTTAGAGCAGCAGAAACTATTTGCAAAATTATAAGAGATACCGAAATACACTATTACTTTCAGGGCTTAACGAAATTATGGTTTTTATAATTAGTGGTCTTTATAACATTACTATTAATATGCACTTCTAATACACAAGAGAGACAAACACTTAGCAAACATGAGTATATAGCGTTTCACAACTGCAGCTTTCTCACTTTTACTACAGCGAAACACAATGTTGACAAAACTGCAAGAAACTGACTCACCTTTTAGAATTTACTACAGACAACAATGTGATCATTTACTTTATAAGCCTCAGTCTTAAGAACTTTTAATTTTGAAGTTAGCAACAGCACTTTAATAAGCAGTTTCAATAGGAATATTTTCAGCAAACAACATTTACTTTAACTCACTCTCTTGCCACCTTAATTTTAACTTTCTTTTTTACTATGTTGGAGAGGCATTAATGAGCAAAATATTGGGCTTTAATGTTCTTTTAGTAAGGACACACGGATATCACTTTAGTTCAAACGGAGAGGAACCTGAGAGGTGTTATGATGAGGAAAAAAATCAGGGTAGGTACATAAATTCAGATATAAATGACCTTATATTTCAGCACACTAACACATCCATTAAGCTGCTCCTTCACTGTACATCATTTTAGTATTCCGATGCAATGATTGCGCAATGTGGTGGCAACCGCATGTTGGTAGGTGGATTCGTAGGCAGAATTGCTGGATTCTGGCCCTTCTTGGTGGCGATGATAGATACAAATTCCAGAATAGTTCCAGCTAGTTATCCATCCATCCGAGGCATTGGAAAGTAGCAGAAAAATCCTCTCTCAGAACCAGCACAATATGCATCTTTTACATGGCAGTGCACGGTTTGGTAGCTCGTCCCCGACTCGTAGCTCGTCCCCGACTATCAGTTCCGCCTTCTCTACATAGGCCAGCCACACTTTGCGCGCGCTACACAGTTCCGTTCCCGAGGGAAACCACAACAACTTTTACATACAGAATAACTAAGAGCCCTAAGTGAGGATCAGCAGTTTACATAACAGCAACCAAATGCATTAAATAAAACAAAACATTTACACATATTGACATCTCCACAAAAAATTATTACACAAAATTACAATTATATACAGTATGTTTTGTTCCCTCCAAATGGGACAAAGCATTTAAACGACTGATATACTAAATTGCATAGAACCAAACCATGACATCAAAGTTTGTGCAAAGAAAGAAATATACAGTTTTATGTTATCGATTCAATCACACACATTTACAGAAGCTCAGCGATGTAACATTAAATGAAACAAAAGCGAAATAAATCAGTACAACATTAGAGCTACGGTGTTACAAGCTTTAAGAATACACTAAAGAACGTTTTTATTTAGTTAAAAGTGTTCAAATACAATTAATTACAACCTAAATTACTTATCTTTCACGAGAGCTCTGTCTTCGTACGTGTGGCCTTGTGCAGAGCTACCAACACTGTTTCTACATCAACTGAAATATTCAGCAGTCATTTGAATGTGATCTACCAAGAGGTAAAGGAACTACTAAGCTTTAGGCTCTTCAAATGTTACCGCACGTTAGAGAACATATTCTCAGTTTTAATAAAGTTGAAATCTACATCTACATCTACATTCATACTCCGCAAGCCACCCAACGGTGTGTGGCGGAGGGCACTTTACGTGCCACTGTCATTACCTCCCTTTCCTGTTCCAGTCGCGTATGGTTCGCGGGAAGAACGACTGTCTGAAAGACTCCGTGCGCGCTCTAATCTCTCTAATTTTACATTCGTGATCTCCTCGGGAGGTATAAGTAGGGGGAAGCAATATACTCGATACCTCATCCAGAAACGCACCCTCTCGAAACCTGGCGAGCAAGCTACACCGCGATGCAGAGCGCCTCTCTTGCAGAGTCTGCGACTTGAGTTTATTAAACATCTCCGTAACGCTATCACGGTTACCAAATAACCCTGTGACGAAACGCGCCGCTCTTCTTTGGATCTTCTCTATCTCCTCCGTCAACCCGATCTGGTACGGATCCCACACTGATGAGCAATACTCAAGTATAGGTCGAACGAGTGTTTTGTAAGCCACCTCCTTTGTTGCTGGACTACATTTTCTAAGCACTCTCCCAATTAATCTCAACCTGGTACCCGCCTTACCAACAATTAATTTTATATGATCATTCCACTTCAAATCGTTCCGCACGCATAAATCCAGATATTTTACAGAAGTAACTGCTACCAGTGTTTGTTCCGCTATCAAATAATCATACAATAAAGGATCCTTCTTTCTATGTATTCGCAATACATTACATTTGTCTATGTTAAGGGACAGTTGCCACTCCCTGCACCAAGTGCCTATCCGCTGCAGATCTTCCTGCATTTCGCTACAATTTTCTAATGCTGCAACTTCTCTGTATACTACAGCATCATCCGCGAAAAGCCGCATGGAACTTCCGACACTATCTACTAGGTCATTTATATATATTGTGAAAAGCAATGGTCCCATAACACTTCCCTGTGGCACGCCAGAGGTTACCTTAACGTCTGTAGACGTCTCTCCATTGATAACAACATGCTGTGTTCTGTTTGCTAAAAAATCTTCAATCCAGCCACACAGCTGGTCTGATATTCCGTAGGCTCTTACTTTGTTTATCAGGCGACAGTGCGGAACTGTATCGAACGCCTTCCGGAAGTCAAGAAAAATAGCATCTACCTGGGAGCCTGTATCTAATATTTTGTGGGTCTCATGAACAAATAACGCGAGTTGGGTCTCACACGATCGCTGTTTCCGGAATCCATGTTGATTCCTACATAGTAGATTCTGGGTTTCCAAAAACGACATGATACTCGAGCAAAAAACATGTTCTAGATATAGGTCTATAGTTTCGCGCATCTGCTCGACGACCCTTCTTGAAGACTGGGACTACCTGTGCTCTTTTCCAATCATTTGGAACCCTCCGTTCCTCTAGAGACTTGCGGTACACGGCTGTTAGAAGGGGGGCAAGTTCTTTCGCGTACTCTGTGTAGAATCGAATTGGTATCCCGTCAGGTCCAGTGGACTTTCCTCTGTTGAGTGATTCCAGTTGCTTTTCTATTCCTTGGACACTTATTTCGATGTCAGCCATTTTTTCGTTTGTGCGAGGATTTAGAGAAGGAACTGCAGTGCGGTCTTCCTCTGTGAAACAGCTTTGGAAAAAGGTGTTTAGTATTTCAGCTTTATGCGTGTCATCCTCTGTTTCAATGCCGTCATCATCCCGGAGTGTCTGGATATGCTGTTTCGAGCCACTTACTGATTTAACGTAAGACCAGAACTTCCTAGGATTTTCTGTCAAGTCTGTACATAGAATTTTACTTTCGAATTCACTGAACGCTTCTCCCATAGCCCTCCTTACGCTAACTTTGACATCGCTTAGCTTCTGTTTGTCTGAGAGGTTTTGGCTGCGTTTAAACTTGGAGTGAAGCTCTCTTTGCTTTCGCAGTAGTTTCCTAACTTTGTTGTTGTACCACGGTGGGTTTTTCCCGTCCCTCACAGTTTTACTCGGCACGTACCTGTCTAAAACGCATTTTACGATTGCCTTGAACTTTTTCCATAAACACTCAACATTATCAGTGTCGGAACAGAAATTTTCGTTTTGATCTGTTAGGTGGTCTGAAATCTGCCTTCTATTACTCTTGCTAAACAGATAAACCTTCCTCCCTTTTTTTATATTCCTATTAACTTCCATATTCAGGGATGCTACAACGGCCTTATGATCACTGATTCCCTGTTCTGCACTTACAGATTCGAGAAGTTCGGGTCTGTTTGTTATCAGTAGGTCCAAGATGTTATCCCCACGAGTCGGTTCTCTGTTTAATTGCTCGAGGTAATTTTCGGATAGTGCACTCATTATAATGTCACTCGATGCTCTGTCCCTACCACCGGTCCTAAACATCTGAGTGTCCCAGTCTATATCTGGTAAATTGAAATCTCCACCTAAGACTATAACATGCTGAGGAAATTTATGCGAAATGTATTCCAAATTTTCTCTCAGTTGTTCTGCCACTAACGCTGCTGAGTCGGGAGGTCGGTAAAAGGAGCCAATTATTAACCCAGCTCGGTTGTTGAGTGTAACCTCCACCCATAATAATTCACAGGAACTATCCACTTCTACTTCACTACAGGATAAACTACTACTAACAGCGACAAACACTCAACCACCGGTTGCATGCAATCTATCCTTCCTAAACACCGTCTGTACCTCTGTAAAAATTTCGGCAGAATTTATCTCTGGCTTAAGCCAGCTCTCTGTACCTATAACGATTTCAGCTTCGGTGCTTTCTATCAGCGCTTGAAGTTCCGGTACTTTACCAACGCAGCTTCGACAGTTTACAATTACAATACCGATTGCTGCTTGGTCCCCGCATGTCCTGACTTTGCCCCGCACCCTTTCAGGCTGTTGCCCTTTCTGTACTTGCCCGAGGCCATCTAACCTAAAAAACCGCCCAGTCCACGCCACACAACCCCTGCTACCCATGTAGCCGCTTGCTGCGTGTAGTGGACTCCTGACCTATCCAGCGGAACCCGAAACCCCACCACCCTATGGCGCAAGTCGAGGAATCTGCAGCCCACACTGTCGTAGAACCGTCTCAGCCTCTGATTCAGACCCTCCACTCGGCTCTGTACCAAAGGTCCGCAGTCAGTCCTGTCGACGATGCGGCAGATGGTGAGCTCTGCTTTCATCCCGCTAGCGAGACTGGCAGTCTTCACCAAATCAGATAGCCGTCGGAAGCCAGAGAGGATTTCCTCCGATCCATAGCGACACACATCATTGGTGCCGACATGAGCGACCACCTGCAGATGGGTGCACCCTGTACCCTTCATGGCATCCGTAAGGACCCTTTCCACATCTGGAATGACTCCCCCCGGTATGCACACGGAGTGCACATTGGTTTTCTTCCCCTCTCTTGCTGCCATTTCTCTAAGGGGCCCCAATACGCGCCTGACGTTGGAGCTCCCAACTACCAGTAAGCCCACCCTCTGCGACCGCCCGGATCTTGCAGACTGAGGGGCAACCTCTGGAACAGGACAAGCAGCCATGTCAGGCCGAAGATCAGTATCAGCCTGAGACAGAACCTGAAACCGGTTCGTCAGACAAACTGGAGAGGCCTTCCGTTCAGCCCTCCGGAATGTCTTTCGCCCCCTGCCACACCTTGAGACTACCTCCCACTCTACCACAGGTGAGGGATCAGCCTCAATGCGGGCAGTATCCCGGGCAACCACAGTCTTAGTCCGATCGGGGGATGCGTGGGACGAGCTGGCCGTCCCCGACAAACCCCCATCCGGACCCCCACAGTGATGCCCATTGGCAACAGCCTCAAGCTGTGTGACCGAAGCCAACACTGCCTGAAGCTGGGAGCGAAGGGATGCCAACTCAGCCTGCATCCGAACACAGCAGTTGCAGTCCCTATCCATGCTAAAAACTGTTTTGCAAAGAACGTCTGAACTAATACACAGAGAGCGCAAACAAATCGACAAAATTTAAACGGTTATTAAAATACAAAATTGCCTAGTAAATGCAGTAATGCTGCTACTAACGCACTGCTGACACACTGCTCGGCAGCGGAAGGAGACTACGCGATTTTACACTATTCAGGTACTAAAACGCGATGCTACAACTCGCAAATACTATAATACGCCCGAAATTTATGTATCAAACAATGCAAGTACCAAAAACACTCAAAGAAATTAAGAATTAAACTATGTAAGAAATGAGTGAGCGAGGAGTATACGACTTGCTGCTGCAGCTGCTTATCCAACGGCGGCAGGGAGCACACTGATTGTGACCAACCGTCACTGGCCGTTCAAAACAAAAACAAAAGACAAACGACTACGCGAATTTACACTATTCAGGTACTAAAACGCGATGCTACAACTCGCAAATACTATAATACGCCCGCAATTTATGTATCAAACAATGCAAGTACCAAAAACACTCAAAGAAATTAAGAATTAAACTATGTAAGAAATGAGTGAGCTAGGAGTATACGACTTGCTGCTGCAGCTGCTTATCCAACGGCGGCAGGGAGCAACTTTAAACGTTACCAGTGCTCCGAAACAGCACATACGTAACTATTACTACTACTAATAAAACATTGAATAATCGTGTTGATATATGCGTCCGTCTTACTTTAAGAGATCTAAAAGTACTACGATCACGGACTGGAAATTGTATAGGGTACTCAGCTTTCCATTATTTTTTTCCATTTTTTAAAATAGACTGTGCAAGGTTTTATAACTATATAAGTGTATGTATATTAAAGGAAAATTTCATGTTCCAAAGAGTCTTTCCTTCTTGCATTTTGAGGGTGTTTAGTTTAACAAACATTATTTGTTTCCGTTAAACCAGTCATAGATTGATGTCACATCACTGAGATGGTTCAAATTACACACTCTTTGTGTAGTGATTATTTTGTCCTAGTATGGCGCTGTTCGTTCTTGTGCGTTTCAGATTAAACAACGAGACGCACAAATTTCAGTACAATTTTCTCGAACAATTTACTGAAAGGAAGGCTCGTTTCTGTGACTACTTGTCGAAGTATATCTGTAGTAACTTCGAAATTGTCATTCTAACAGTACATGAAAGGGAAACTAAGTTTTGGAATGTCGAAACATCTGTTATACTGAGATAAAGGTAGGAAGTTACGCCTTGTTTTTCCATCTTAATCTTTACTGAAACAGAAATGTTGCACGACAGAAGATACCCCATAGTAATAGTTTCGTATGGCTCAGTGGCCTCGTACAACTTTTTCAAATGGACGCCACTTCGCTACTTCGAGTCCCTGAGACAACACCAGTGTACAAGGGTGCTTATCGTTCAAAATACTAACAGTGCCCAACGTTGCTTAACTTTGGTGAAGGGACGAGAAGCCATGCATCCAAAGTGGCATGGCTGTTGGTGGTAGAGAATACCGACAACAACCTCGCTAAAGGATCAAGTACATCATTGTCCAGTTGGGACTAACGACCAATCTGAAATACAATAAATTACACTGGCAAACAGTGAAAGTATTAGTGTTACAGTGTTTCGGAAATAGCTGTATAGTCGTGTTCAAAATGGCTCTGAGCACTATGGGACTTAACATCTGAGGTCATCAGTCCCCCAGAACTTAGAACAACTTAAACCTAACTAACCTAAGGACATCACACACATCCATGGCCGAGGCAGGATTCGAACCTGCGACCGCAGCAGTCGCGCGCTTCCGGACTGAAGCGCCTAGAACCGCTCCGCCACCGCTTCCGGCCTGTAGACGTGTATTACGTTCTTTGGAATTAGAGTTACTTTGACAGTGAAAAATATAGATTTTCAGGCAATAGTTAGTCCTACATCTTTTAATTATGGAAAACATTCTTTTGAATTTGTGTTCTGAAATTCTCTGTGTTTAAATAGCTTTGTCTTCTTACCTAACCGTGTGTCTTTGTACATTTCGATTATAGCTTCATAGAATATAAGCTTTTTCTCCTAAAATATACTTCGGTTGTCTCTAAATAATTAACTTCAGCTAACAGTTTTTTGCAGCCGTTATTAGATTAGTTCAGCGAAACTACTTGAGCGTTGCCGTTGGAGTACGTAAAAACACGTATTTCAATTTCTACTGCTTTCCATGTTGGTTCCACTCTATTAGAGAGGTTTATCGTTTCTCTAATCAGATTCCGGTTGTGTTCAGTTGGTGTGGCAGCATAATTAATTGCGAAATCCCTTGCGCTACCGATTGGACCGTAATGTTATGCAAGCACGGATTTCAAATTGCAGCAACATTTTACAGTCTGCTTCTCGGCGCAATCCGTTCGCAGAGTTGGGTCGCTTCGACAACAGTGCGTACAATCCATCCTAATGATGAGGGCAAATTGCGTAAACCCATCTGTACAACTGCTGTGAATTTCAGCTGTTACCTACAGGAAATTGTTCAAAGGTGTGTTTCGTCATAAGATGGACGAGGACTATTTAGCGGGTGGCATCTAATTTAATGTGATTACTCTGTGCTGCAAAACACAGTAAGTGTTAAAATTGTCGTGTACGGTATGGTGTTATGAAAATTAAATTGGAAGGAAAGGCAAAGTGTCGAAAAGCTTGAAAATTAATTGATAATTTAAACTGTCTGGTATCTGGCATGGTTTTTAGTTGTTTCCTTGTATTTAAAAATCTGATAGTAGACTTCTCTTAACCAGGAATGCTATCTTTGGCTGTGCTAATCTGCATTTTATGTCTTCCTTGTCTCGCCCTTCACGGATTATTTTGCTTCCAAAAGTAGTAGGATTCCATAACTTGGTGTGCTTCGTCAGCACCAATTTTGGTGTAAGGTTTTTCACAATTCTCATCCGTGCTACTGCTCATTACCTTTGCCTTTTTCCGCTTTACACTCAATCCATACCATGCATACTGTCCATCATATTCAACTGGTGCCACAATTCTTCTTCACATTCACTGGGGCTAGAATACCACCAGCAAATCGTATCACCGATATACATTTACCTCAAATTCCAATCCGATTTTTAAATTTTCCTTTAACTTACGTTATTGCTTCTTCGTTGCATAGACTGAACAGTAGGGGGGAACGAACACATCACTGTCTTACATCCTTTTTAATTTGAGCACCATTTTACATTGTCGAACACTTTAACTGAGTCCACAAATCCCTTAAGAAAAATCTTCATTTTCCTGCAGTCTTGCTTCCATTATCAAGAGCCATCTCAAAAATGCCTCTCTTGTATCTTTAGCTGCTGCAGATACCTCGCCTTGCGCCATAGGATGGTGGGTTTTCGTGTTCCGGTGAATAGATCAGGAGTCCACTACACGCAGGAGGTGGCTACACGAGTAGCAGGGGCTGTGTGGCGTATTCTGGGCGGTTTTTTAGGTTAGAGGGTCTCGGGGAAATACAGAAAGGGCTTCAGTCTCAAAGAGTGCTGCCGAACATAGGAAGAACGAATCATCGGTAATACAGTTGTAAATTGCCTTAGCTGTGTTGGGAAAGTACCAGAGCTCCAAACGCTAATAGAAAGAAAGCACTGATTTTCAAATCGTGATAAGCACTGAAAGCTGGCTAAAGCCAGAGATAAGTTCAGCGGAGTCCTTGCGAAGAGCCTAGCGGTGTTCCGAAAGAATTGACCAAACACAGTTGGTGGTGGCGTGTTTGTTGCTGTTGGAAGTAGTGTATCTTGTAAAGAAACTGAAGCAGATAGTTCCTGTGAGTTAATACGGACAGAGGACATTCATGACAACCGGAATAAAATAATAATTGGATCTGTAAATGGGTAACCTCTTTTGATGCTAGCCATTTGTGAAGATGAGCATTATTGCAAAAGGCATTTGATTCTAAATCGTTATGTCAGGGTGAAAAACACTAAATAAATTACTTTGTCTCTCTTAACAACACGTGGGCAGCTTGGGTTCTTCCTTGGCTCCGGTATGAGGTAGAATGAAACAGCATTTTTACATAAGATAACTTTTATTGAAAGTTTTGTACAATGGTTTCCTTACTGGATTGTTCTGGCTGGGAGAGCGGCAGCTGTGTCGTTTGCGAAGCCTTCTGCTTGCCTGAGCGGCGGCGTCTGATTACGCGTGGCTGTGTTTTCTCGTGTCACTGTTTCGCCCAGTTGACTGGAGACGCGCATCGCGAAGCGGCCCGTTTAATTATTGAGAACGAAGTCGTGAATCGGATGGTGAGACCTTGGATGTGGCGTCCCAGTGTTTCTCTTCTCTAAGCGGCCGCGTGTGTCAGTGTTGTGCGTCGGCCAGCGGAGCGGTGCGGCGGGGGAAGGCCAGTGTCCCGGACTCGAACAGCGGACTCCAGCTTGCCAGTCTTCGGCTGTCAGATCTTGATCACCAGCTCACAGGTGACTGCTGATGTGAGGCCGTCTCCTTCCCGTCCTCACGAGTCAGCCAGGTATGTAAAAATCAGTCTTCAAATACCTTCTAGCTTCTGTCTTTTGGCGGCGAGGCTGCTGCTTGCTATTCCATGATAGCGGCGGACTTCGT
Source organism: Schistocerca nitens (assembly GCF_023898315.1). Lineage (NCBI taxonomy): Eukaryota > Metazoa > Arthropoda > Insecta > Orthoptera > Acrididae > Schistocerca > Schistocerca nitens. Next base: position 36,159,618 of record NC_064614.1, read on the forward strand.
GCTTTTGTGTACGATGTAGTCTCTTCCTGCATGACGGTCTTCAGCACCGACTGAACTGTACTGGAACTGAACTGAACTGAAAACTACTGTCGGGCCCACTGCTTCTCGCGTATTTATTCACTTCAGTTCACTGGAGGTGAACGACTTCACGGTCATTGCCTCTTTTGTCACGTTGAAAAGCTTCTTGCAGAATCTTCTTAACGTCGGTTATTGACTCTTGGAATGTAGGCGAGGGCCTTTGATCACATACGACAACTGAGAAACACGTGAGCCGGTCAGGCGATGCCCTGATGGCTGAATCGATAGCTTCCGCTTATGTGGGGAGGGCGATGGCTTCTCTTGAACGTGCTGACTCGCAAGCGCCGGCCGTTGCTACTGCTGCTCTGCCCACTGTTTGCCAGTGTGTAACTCTTATAAACCGAACTAAGTTTTTCATTTATTTTCTAATTTCTACTTCACTCCACATTGATTTCACTAGTATCTTTACCTATCTTACTTACCACTCAACAGATCCTTTACTGAACTCCCTACTCAGATCACAAAATTGCTCAAAGATTCAAAGAAAACTTGAGGTTAATTTCAAACGCGTACCCGACTCATACAATTGTACTTAGTGGTGACTTTAATTTAAGCACGATATCTTGGCGAAAATACATGTCGAAATCCGGAGGTACGTTTAAAACATCATCCGAAATTGTGCTAAATGCATTCTCCGAAAATTATTTCGAGCAGTTAATTCATGATCCCACACGACTAGTGAATGGTTGTGGAAACGCGCCCTACCTCTTAGCACAAAACAATCCTGAGCAGATAATGAGCATCAAAACCGACACAGGGATTAGTGAACACAGCGAGACTGAATACTGTAGCCGCCAAATGCTCCAAAAATAAACAAGAAATATACCTGTTCAAAAGAGCAAATAAAAATTCGCTTGATACCCTCCTGAGAGACAATATGCATCCTTCCCAATTAACAGTTTAAGTGTAGGCCAGATGTGGCTTAGATTCTAAGAAATAGTATCGATAGCAATTGAGAGATTAATACAAAATAAATTAACAAACACGGAGCTGATCCCCCTTGGTTCACGAAACGGGTCAGAACACTCTTGCAGATCAACGAAAAACCATGTCAAATTTAAACGAACCCAAAATCTCCAATATGGGCGATCTTTTATAGAAACTCGTAATTTAGTGCGCTTACAATAGTTCCTTCAACAAAACTTTATCTCGACACCTAGCAGAAAATCCAAAGAAATTCGGGTCGTATGTAAAGTAGGCTAGAGGCAAGACACAGACAATGCCTTCTCTACACGACAGCAATGGAAATACTATCGACGACAGAGCTGCGTAAGCAGAGTTACTAAACACAGCCTTTCAAAATTCCTTCATTAGAGAAGACGAAGAAAATATTCCTGAATTCTAATCATGATCAGCTGCCAACATGAGTAACTTAGGAGTAGATATCCTCGGTGTAGTAATGTAACCTAAATCACTTACTAAATGCAAGTTTTCTGGTCCAGACTGTATACAAATTACGTTCCTTTCAGAGTGTGTTGATGCAATAGCTCCATACTTAACTATCACATGCAACCGCTCGCTCAACGAAAGATGCATACCCAAAGACAAGAACGCTGCACAGGTCATACCAATATTTAAGAAAGGTAGTAGAACAATCCGCTAAATTACAGGCCCATATCAATAACATCGATATGCAGCATGATTTGGGAACATATATTGTGTTCTTACATTATGAATTACCTCGAAGAGAACGCTCTATTGACTCACAGTCAACACGGATTTAGGAAACATCGTTCTTGTGAAACACAGCTAGCTCTTTACACACACGAAGTGCTATTGACAAGGGATTTCAAATTGATATATAGGTTTCCATAAGGCTTTTGATACTGTACCACGCAAGCAATTTGTAATACAATTGCGTGCTTATGGAATATCGTCTCAGCTATGTGACTGGATTCGTGATTTCCTGTCAGAGAAGTCACAGTTCGTAGAAAATGACGGAAAGTCATCGAGTAAAATAGAAGTGATTTCTAGCGTCCCTCAAAGTAATGTTAGATGCCCTCTGCTGTTCCTTATCTATATAAACAATTTAGGAGACAATCCCAGAAGCCGTCTTAGGTCGTTTGCAGATTGTGCTGTCGTCCATCGACTAGTAAAATCAGAAGATCAAAACAAATCACAAAACGATTTAGTAAAGATATCTGAATGGGTAGAAATTGTCAATTGACTCTAAATAATGAAAAGTTTTAGCTCATCCACATTAGAGCTAAGAGGGATCCCTTTAACTTCAGTTATACGTTCAATCAGTCTAATCATTTATCTAGGAATTACAATTACGAACAACTGACATTGGAAAGAACACATAGAAATGTTGTGGGAAAGGCTAACCAAAGACTGCGTTTTATTGGCAGGACACTGAGGAAATGAAACAGATCAACTAAGGGGACCGCCTACAGTACGTTTGTCCGTCCTCTTTTAGAATACTGAAGCGCGGTGTGTGATCCTCAACAGATAGGATTGACGGAGTACATCGAGAAAGTTCAAAGAAGGGCAGCACGTTTTGTACTATCACGGACATGATACGGGATTTGGGCTGCACAGCACTAAAACAAAGGTGTTTTTCGCTGCGACGGAATCTTCTCACGAAATTTCAATCACCAACTTTCTCCTCCGAATACGAAAATATTTTGTTGAAGCGGTATCGTAACAAAATAAGGGAAACCAGAGCTCGCATAGAAAGGTATCGGTGTTCGTTTTTTTCCGCGCGCTGGTGGGCAGTGGAATACTAGAGGATTATTGTGAAGGTGGTTCGATGAACTCTCTGCCAGGCACTTACGTGTGATTTATAGTGTATTCATGTAGATGCAGATGCACCTTTTCTTACGCCAAAATGACCGTCTTCTATCAGTTCTCTTTTCCATCCCCGTACGTATATTAATCTAATTGAATTCATGACGATTCTAATAACCTTTATTCTGTTCTCCCTAATTTCTAAATTTTGATCTGAATCTATATCTGCACCTGGATATGGCTTACAACCCAATACCTGATTTCAGAATGTCTATCTGACCATGAGGTAGTCCATCTGGAATCAACCCCCGTTTCCTGTTATTTTCGAAATAGACCTCCTCCTCTCGTGATTCTTGAACACAGTTTTGGCTATTACCTTAAATTTATAGTAGAACAAAATTTTCTTTCTCGTCTCTCACGCCTAGCGCTAAATTCATATTCTCCCGTATCACTTTCTTCTATTCCTGCCACTACAACCGCCCTCCAACCCCCGAAGGTTGTTAGATTTTTATTTCCCTTTACATACTAATTATCCTCATATACTTTCTCTATCTGTTATTACAGGTTATCTGCCTTGAGCTGAATGCAATGCAATTAAAAAGAATTACACCAGACGTGTTTCGCTTTTATTTACAAAGCATCTTTTGGGGCATTCTGTAAATTGGATACACACGTTTGTACATTTATTTTTTGGTTCTTTCAGGTTACAAACAGAATTTTCTTTATGAAGTAAGCCTGTAAGCCAATTACGGTGTTTCTTTACATAGTCTACACCTTCCGCTCTTGCTAGCAGTGGATAATGTTGGCAGACTTCATTTCACATCTGCAGTTTTTGGCAATTTGCGTTATTTCGTGCGCTGCACTATTTATATTTGACTTTCTCAACTGTTTTTCATTCATCACTGCTATAGTGTTTATGCCTGTTCGTTTGTTTTCGTTCACGCTGTGAGTGTTGCCAACCTATGAAACGACTTTGTTTGTGTGTGTGTGTGTGTGTGTGTGTGTGTGAGAGAGAGAGAGAGAGAGAGAGAGAGAGAGTTAGTGAAATTGTCTTGTATGTAGATAGAGACGTGAGAGGGGTGGTGTTTTTTTTCAAGGGGGTGGGGGGAAGAACGACGGGATTGCCTGAACAGTGATTATGGGGCAGATCTTGGGGGAAATGGTAGTAGCAATTGCAGCCGGTGCTTATATTTGTACTTTTAATGTTATATTAAGTGGTCAATCAGTTTAAAGAGTGTGTGGTTTGCCAAGTTGATCTGAACATTTGTTAGTTGTTTCTTTTCTGTTATGGTTTTTTGGATGTGGTAGTTTTCCTATAAAGTGAGGAGGTGCTTTTTTGTTGTTGCTTATCCTTATGACTTCCACGCCTGTGTCTCTGGTTATAATTTTATGTGGGTGTTAGTTTAAGTGTTTTGCAAAAATTGAATGACTCATCCCGTACTTCCATGCTCGTACATGTTCTTTGTATCTGGTGTCAAATGTCCTCTTGGTGTGACCTATGTATCTTCCATCACATTTATTGCATTTCGGTAGGTATATTCCTCATTACTGATAAAGATCAGTTTTCCTGTTGTTTTTGGGAAGTATTTCTGAATTGAGTTGTTGGTTTGGTGTGCTTTTTTTTTGGCTTGTGTTTTGAAAATATTGGATATTCTGTGTATGTATGTGTGGTTTATGTCATTGTATACCATCTTTCGCTTTCTGTTTCTTTCACACTTTGTGTTGTTGCTATTCTTGTATTTTATGTATTTGTTTGTGCGTGATTTTGTCCTTGTGTTGGTGACAGTTGGGTGTTCTTCTCTGTTTCTTGATTTTATTGTTCAGCTTTATTACTAAGTTCTCTTTGTATCCTTTGTTTGTGGCTATTCGTATTATAGTATTCATTTCGTTTTTGTAATTGTCTGTATCTAATGGTACTGTGTTTAGTCTGTGTAACATGTATCTAAGTGCTGCCTGCTTTTGAGAATTGGGGTGTTGTGATGTCTCATGTGTAACTGTGTCTGCCTTTGTAGGTTTGCGGTGTATGGCAAATGTGTGTTGGTTGTTTTGAATCTTTATGGTGATGTCCAAGAAATTTAACTGTCTATTTTGCCCTTTCTCTATTGTACAATGTATCTTATCATGAACAGAATTTATGTCTAGGAGTAACTGGTCAATTTTATTGTTTGGTTCATTTATCTGGCATAAGGTATCTATCCAGTATAGGATGTTGTACCTATCAGGCATTTTTTGTTAAATATAATCTGTTCTCCATGGATCATTAATATGTTTGCTACGGTTCAGTTTAGTGGAGATCCCATTGGTAATACTGAACTGAAAATAATTCTGGTCTGTTATTAGCTCTAGAAGCCTGAGTGTTCCTTTGATGTATTCATGTGGAAGTGTACTGTGTGTCTTAAGATTTTGGTCTATAACGCTTATTGTTTCAGTTATTGGTATGTTGGAATACATATTATCTACATCAAATGACAGGAGGGTGGTTGTGTTTGGAAGTTGTATGTCTTTTATGTACTGTGTGTCTTAAGATTTTGGTCTATAACGCTTATTGTTTCAGTTATTGGTATGTTGGAATACATATTATCTACATCAAATGACAGGAGGGTGGTTGTGTTTGGAACTTGTATGTCTTTTATGTACTGAATGACTTTGTGGTGTTTCTCATAGTCCTGTCTTCTTGTAATTTGTAGTTTTCTGATAAGATTTTCAGCATGTATCTTGCAAGTGGGTAAGTGGAGTATTTCTGTATTTCACAATAGCTCTGACGGGAAGATCTTTCTTGTGTAGCTTTGGTAGGCACGGAAGGAAGGTGCAGCGGGATTTGTTTGTATCAGTTTTCCTTTTTTATTGATTTCTATTGTATGTTCAATGTCCTTTAGAGTGTTTCTCAGATTCGTTTGAAATCTGTTTATTGGATCTGATTTTAATTTTATAATTTTATTTTTGTGATGAACTTTTGTGTCTTACTGATGTATTGCTCTTTATCCATGAGAACCACTGTGTTTCCTTTATCTGCCTTCGTGATGATGGTGTTGTGTTGCTGTTGTTTCTTTCTAATTTTTGTCAGTGTTATAGAATCTGTATTGTTCTGCTTTCTTCTGTTTTCTTTCATCTGTGTTATTATGTTTCTGGTTTCATTACTGACTAGCTCTCTGGTCAGACCATTGTTTACCTCACATGTTTCGTTTCTGTTTTATGTTACTGTGTGAGAATGCTTTCTGATTCAACTATGATATTTTCCATGTATTTTTCGTCTATCTGTGTGCTGACATTGTGTTTCAGACCTTTTTCGAGTAGTTTTATTTCTTCTGTATGCAAAACAGCGTCAGTGAGGTTGAACGATCTTGGATAGAACTGGTGTTTTTTGTTTGATTAGGTGTCATTTGTGGCTGTGTTTTGCGTTTGTTTAGTTTTTGAATTTGCAATCTTTCTTTTATGAGTTTTTTTATTTTTCCTATCACTGCATATGTACGATTTTCAACCTTGCTAACTAGACGGGAGAAAACAGCGGTATTATTCAGAACACTAATAAGATTAAGATGTAATCTACATAGTTCCCAAGTTAGGGTTTTTTTTTGGCATCAAGAGACTTGATTTCGTTGTTTAGCTAAATTTTTTGAGATATTTGTTTCGTTTTTTGTGCACTTGCAGAACTGTTTCTAACCTGTACGTTATGTGTTAAGTTATAATATTATTTGATCGGTAAGAATTGTTAAATTTTATATGTTGGATAGTTTTATGCAGATTGAGATGTATCCTTCTAAACTTCGTGTAGAGGCCACTTGGAAATGTTTGTTTGTGTGACCATCTTCCGCAGCAGCTGTTAACATCTGCTATTATGGGTTATCTGTCTTGAGCTTACTGCAGTGTAATTCTCTATCTCTTCATCCTTTGCTTTCGACGTCTGAACTATCTTCGTTGTCGTTGATTTACTTCAGCATCTGATGAGAACAACTCTGTCGCTGAAGTATATGCTGTAACTCACTGTCTGCCTTTATTGATAACGAATCTTACTCCCTTAATGCTAATTTCTGTTGCTGTGGATATGATCCAATATTCGTCTCGCCAGAAAATCTTAACGTCTTTCCATTTCACTTCAATGACCCACAGAACATCTAGATTGACCTTTTCCATTTTTTGCTACTACTTTCAAACTTTTGACATTCCATGCTCCGGCTCGTAGAATGTTATCCTTTCGATGGCTGTTCTAGTCTTTCCTCATGGTCTTCCCCCATTAGGCAGACCTCTTCTAGAGACCCAAGTGGTGGCTAATCCACCGTCTCTTGCCAATGACACCTTTTCATTTACCGACCACATGTCCTTAGGATACATTTTATGTGTCTTTAACTCAGTGGTTTCCATTTTCCTCTGCATCCTCATCCCGTTGATCATTGCTGAGCATTCCACCTTTCGGCGGCCGTTTCCCATCCCAAGAGCAAGAGAATACCCTGAACCTCTGTCGCTAATCCATCCTCTTTGTCGTGGCCGTGAGCAGAATGAAGTTGATTTCTTATGGCGGAAGTCTTCGACTGCCATTGCTGATGATTCATATTCAGAACCTTAGCAGTGGCTGTGTTAAAAAGTCTGCCCCAACACGAAGCTTCATTTTGTGATCGAGGCTGATACTGAATCCCTTTCTTCTTCAGTGACAACTTCGTTTCATTGACATTTCATGTAACCTACAAAATAGTCTGTTACTTCTGTACTTTGAATTTCAGTGTTGATTAATGAGCCTATTGAATAAAACGACTGGTTACCTAATGGAGCAGATTATTAGCAAATTTGATATCAATATGTCTTTTTATTTGAAACATCCGTTGTCCTTCCCGAAAGTACGTGCTTTTGTAGGACCAGTCAAGAGGCTGTGTTTAACTATTTCCTACCAGTAGTAAAAATCTTACACATTAACTGATGCTGTGAACATTATTATTATTATTGTCATTATTTTTATCATTAATACATTATGCAAATTTCACTATTTTGAGGTAAGTAATTATACAGGAAACTGATGATAAATGCAGCACTCGCTATCATTTTTGTATCACCAGAAAACAGTTCAGTTTGTATTAAGATAGTAATGCTTGTACTTAAGTAAAGTTCCGAGTTGTAACAGATTACACAAATTGAACAAACATGAGCACAGCAAGGAAGATTTATAGTAAGAGGGTCGGTATTACTCTAGAAGTTGATAACCTGTACTCTTCCTAGTTAATTTGTTTTTAAGGACTAGACATCCTTATCATGTACAAGTATTTTCTGCTAATTCTCTACTTCTTCTGTAGCGCCACGTTTAAAAAGCTTCTATTCTCTTCGTATCTGAACTGTTTATCGTCCATGTTTCACTTCATACATGGCTCCATTCCATACACATACTTTTAGAAAGTAGTTATCGACACTTAAATCTATACTCTTTGTTAACCCATTTTTCTTCTTTAGAATCGCTTTTCTTGCCATTGTCAGTCTACATTTTATATCCTCCCACCAAATCATCAGTTATTTTCCTCCCCAGATAACAAAACCCATGTACCTTAAGTGTCTCATTTCCTAATCTAATTGCCTCAGCATCATCTGATTTAATTCGACTACATTCTATTATCCTCGTTGTGCTTTTGTTGATGTTCATCTTATATCCTCCTTCCAGGGCACTGTCCATTCCATTCAACTGCTCTTCCAAGGCCTTTGCTGTCTCCGACAGAATTACAATGTCATCGGCCGACCTCAAGATTTATATTTCTTCTCCTTGGACTTTATATCCCACTCAAGATTTTTCTTTTGTTTCCTTTACTGCTTGCTCATTATACAGACTGAATGATATCGGGGATAGGCTACAACTCTGTCCAGATCCTTCTCAATCATTGTTTCCCTAGCTCCTCAACTCTTATAACTGCCATCTGGTTCCTGTACAAATTGTAAATATGCTGCCCGTATTTTCTCTGCCAGTTTAGAATCTGAAAGAGTATTCTAGTGCACAGCGCAAAAAGCTTTCCCTAAGTCCTCAAATGCCATAAACGTAGGTTTGCCTTTCCTTAACCTATCTTGCATGAGAGGTCATAGGGATAGCATTGCCTCACCCATCCTTCATTTCTTCGGAATCCAAACTGGTCATCACCATGATCTGCGTCTATCAGTTTTTCTATTCTGTAAAGGATTCGTGTGAGAATTTTGCAACCATGATTTGTTAAACTGATAGTTCACTAATATTCATACATGTCAGCACCTGCTTTCTTTGGAATTGCAATTATTACATTCTTCTTGAAGTCTGAGGGTATTTCGTCTGTCTCATACATTTTTCTCGCCATTCTTACCATGGTTGGTTCTCCAAAGGCTATCAGTAGTTTTAACGAAATGTAATTTACTCCCAGAGGCTTGTTTCATCTTACATCTTTCAGTGCTCTGTCAAATTCTTCATGCAGTATCGATCTCCCTTCTCAGCATCTACGTACATCCTCTTCAATTTCCATAATACTGCCCACAAGTACGCGTCCCTTGTATAAACCCTCTGTATACCCATTTCACCTTTCTGCTTTTCCTTCTTCGCTGAGGACGTGTTTTTCATCTGGGCTCTTGATATTCATACAAGTGGTTCTCTTCTCTCCAAATGTCTCTTTCAATTTTTTCTTTATGCGGTATCTATCTTATCCCTAGTGATCTATGCTTCTATATCTTTACATTTGTCCTCTAGCCATTCCTGCTTAGCAATTTTGCGTTTCCTGTCGATCTCATTTTTAGACGCTTGTGTTTTCTTTCGCCTCATTCATTTATTGCGTTATTATCCGCACATCAAAATAGTTATGCGTCAACTCGGTTCCGAGAGTTCCAGAACATGTACAGAAAATTGGAAGAGAGATCAACATAATCATCATTTCCGCCCTTGTTATTCCTCATGAAAACCACAACCTGCATGTTGTACCACCACACAGTGAGAACTTCAGAGGTGGTGGTCCAGACCGCTGTGCACACCGGTACCTCAAATACCCACTAGCACGTCCTCTGGCTTTGATATTTGCCTGTATTCATCGTTGCATACTATCCACAAGTTCATCAAGGCACTGTTGGTCCAGATTGTCCCACTCCTCAACGTCGACTCGGCGTAGATCTCTCAGAGTGGTTGGTGGGTCACGTTGTCCATAAACAGCCCTTTGCAGTCCATCCCAGGCATTCTCGATAGAGTTCATGTCTGGAGAACATGCTGGCCACTCTAGTCAAGCGATTTCGTTATCCTGAAGGAAGTCATTCACAAGATGTGCACGTTGGGGGCGCGAATTGTCGTCCATGAAGACGAATGCCTCGTCAATATGCTGACGATATGGTTGCACTATCGGTCGGAGGATGGAATTCAAGTATCGTACAGCCGTTACGGCTCTTTCCATGACCACCAGCGTCGGCCCCACATAATGCTACCCCAAAACATCAGGGAACCTCCACCTTGCTGCACTTGCTGGACAGTGTGTCTAAGGCGTTCAGCCGGTCAGGTTGCCTCCAAACATGTCTCCGACGATTTTCTGGTTAAAGCTATATGTGACAATCGTCGGTGAAGATAACGTGATGCCAATCCTGAGCTGTCCATTCGGTATGTTGTTGGGCCCATCTGTAGCGCGCTGCATGGTGTCGTGGTTGCAAAGATGGATCTCGCCATCGACGTCGAGAGTGAAATTGCGTATCATGCAGCCTATTGCGTACAGTTTGAGTCGTAACACGATGACTTGCGGCTGCACGAAAAGCATTTTTCAACATGGTGGTGTTGCTGTCAGGGTTCCTCCGAGATATAATCCGTAGGCGGCAGTCATCCACTGCAGTAGTAGCCCTTGGGCTGCCTCAGCGAGGCATGTCATCGACAGTTCCTGTCTCTCTGTCTCCCCTCCATGTCCGAACAACATCGCTTTGGTTTACTCCGAGACGCCTGTATACTTTCCTTGATAAGAGACCTTCCCGGCACAAAGTAACAGTGCGAAAGTGATCGAATTGCATTATTGACCGTCTAGGCACGGTTGAACTACGGAAAACACGACCTGTGCACCTCCTTCCTGCTGGAATGACTGGAACTGGTCGTCTGTCGGATCCCCTCGTATAATAGGCGCTGCTCATGCATGGTTGTTTACAACTTTGGGCGGCTTTGGTGACATCTCTGAACATTGAAAGGGATTGTGTCTGTGGTACAATATCCACAGTCAACGTCTATCTTCAGGAGTTTTCGGAACCTGAATGGTGCAAATTTCTGTTTCTTTTTTTATGTGTGTATTTTCTCCTTTCATCCATTAGATTCAATATCTATTGTGTTACTCAAGGATTTCTTCTAGCCCTCATCTTTTTACCTACTAATCATGTGCTGCCTACGCAAAGCTCCCATTCTCCTACTACTGCATCTCCTTCAATTCTTGCCTTTTTGCAGTTTCTCTAGTTTATCACCAGTAAATTCTAGTATGAGTCCATATCCGACCTTGGAAACAACTTACAGTCTAAAACCTGGTCCCTAAATCTCTGTCTTACCATTATAGGATAATAATTAAAAACTAAGTCGAATTATCGTACAAAGAAATTCCTCAATGAGCTGGACAATTTTTCTCACCATAACAAGATATCAGTTGCAATCAGTGGTAACCACAAAGACATCTGACTTGTTGTTTCTTCAGTCCTGAGACTGGTTTGATGAAGCTCTCCACGCTACTTTATCCTGTGCAAGCTTCGTCATCTCCCAGTACCTACTGCAACCTATATCCTTCTGAATCTGCTCAGTGTACTCATCTCTTGGTCTCCCTCTACGATTTTTACCCTCCACGCTGCCCTCCAATACTAAACTGGTGATCCCTTGATGCCTCAGAACATGTCGTACCAACCGATCCTTTCTTCTAGTCAAGTTGTGCCACAAACTTTTCTTCTCCCCAATCCTATTCAATACTTCCTCATTAGTTATGTGATCTACCCATCTAATCTTCAGCATTCTTCTGTAGCACCACATTTCGAAAGCTTCTATTCTCTTCTTGTCCAAACTATTTATTGTCCATGTTTCACTTCCATACATGACTACACTCCATACATATACTTTCACAAACGACTTCCTGACACTTAAATCTATACTCGATGTTAATAAAATTCTCTTCTTCAGAAAGGCTTTCCTTGCCACTGCCAGTCTATAATTTATATCCTCTCTACTTCGACCATCATAAGTTATTTTGGTCCCCAAATAGCAGTACTCCTTTACTACTTTAAGTGTCTCATTTCCTAATCTAATTCCCTCATCATCACCCGACTTAATTCGACTACATTCCATTACCCTTGTTTTGCTTTTCCTGATGTTCATCTTATATCCTCCTTTCCAGACACTATCCATTCCGTTCAACTGCTCTTCCAAGTCCTTTGCTGTCTCTGACAGAGTTACAATGTCATCGGCGAACCTCAACGTTTTTATTTCTTCTCCATGGATTTACATACCTACTCGGAATTTTTCTTTTGTTTCCTTTACTGCTTGCTCAATATACAGATTGAATAACATCGGGGAGAGGCTACAACCCTGTCTCAGTCCCTTCCCCACCACTGCTTCCCTTTCATACCCCTCGACTCTTATAACTGCCATCTGGTTTCTGTACAAATTGTAAATAGCCTTTCGCTCCCTGTATTTTACCCCCGCCACCTTCAGAATTTGAAAGAGAGTATTCCAGTCAACATTGTCAAAAGCTTTCTCTAAGTCTACAAATGCTAGAAACGTAGGTTTGCCTTTTCTTAATCTAGCTTCTAAGATAAGCCGTAGGGTCAGTATTGCCTCACGTGTTCCAGTATTTCTACGGAATCCAAACTGATCTTCCCCGAGGTCGGCTTCTACCAGTTTTTCCATTTGTCTGTAAAGAATTCGCGTTAGTATTTTGCAGCTGTGACTTATTAAACTGATAGTTCGGTATTTTTCACATCTGTCAACGCCTGCTTTCTTTGGAATTGGAATTATTATATTCTTCTTGAAGTCTGAGGGTATTTCGCATGTTTCATACATCTCGCTCACCAGATGGTAGAGTTTTGTCGGGACTGGCTCTCCCAAGGCTGTCAGTAGTTCTAATGGAATGTTGTCGACTCCCGGGGCCTTGTTTCGACTCAGGTCTTCCAGTGCTCTGTCAAACTCTTCACGCAGTATCATATCTCCCATTTCATCTTCATCTACATCCTCTTCCATGTCCATAATATTGTCCTCAAGTACATCGCCCTTGTATAGACCCTCTATATACTCCTTCCACCTTTCTGCTGTCCCTTCTTTGCTTAGAACTGGGTTTCCATCTGAGCTCTTGATATTCATACAAGTGGTTCTCTTCTCTCCAAAGGTCTCTTTAATTTTCCTGTAGGCAGTATCTATCTTACCCCTAGTGAGACAAGCCTGTACATCCTTACATTTGTCCTCTAGCCATCCCTGCTTAGCCATTTTGCACTTCCTGTCTATCTCATTTTTGAGACGTTTGTATTCCTTTCTGCCTGCTTCATTTACTGCATTTTGATATTTTCTCCGTTCATCAATTAAATTCAGTATCTCTTCTGTTACCCGAGGATTTCTACTAGCCCTCATCTTTTTACCTACTTGATCCTCTGCTGCCTTCACTACTTCATCCCTGAAAGGTACCCATTCTTCTTCTACTGTGTTTCTTTCCCCCATTCTTGTCAATTGTTCCCCTATGCTCTCCCTGAAACTCTGTACAACCTCTGGTTTAGTCAGTTTATCCAGGTCCCATCTCCTTAAATTCCCACCTTTTTGCAGTTTCTTCAGTTTTTATCTACAGTTCATAACCAATAGACTGTGGTCAGAGTCGACAACTGCCCCTGGAAATGTCTTACAATTTAAAACCTGGTTCCTAAATCTCTGTCTTACCATTACATAATCTATCTGATACCTTCCAGTATCTCCAGGGCCATTCCACGTATAAAATCTTCTTTCATGATTCTTAAACGAAGTGTTAGCTATGATTAAGTTATGCTATGTGCAAAATTCTACCAGGCGGCTTCCTCTTTCATTCCTTAACCCCATTCCACATTCGCCTACTTCTTTTCCTCCTCTTCGTTTTCCTTCTATCGAATTCCAATCCCCCATGACAAATTTTTCTCTCCCTTAATTGTGTAAACAATTTGTCTTATCTCATCATACATTTCCTCATCTGCGGAGCTAGAAGGCATATAATGTTTTACCACTGTAGTGGGTATGGGCTTCTTGTCTATCTTGGTTACAATAATGGTTTCACTACACTCTTCACAGTAGCTTACCCACGTTCCTATTTTTTTATTCATTATCAAACCTACTCTGCATTACCTCTATTTGATTTTATATTTATAACCTTGTATTCACCTGACCCGAAGTCCTGTTCCTCCTGCTCCCAAACTCCACTAATCCCCACTATATCTAACTATGTACTGTCCATTCCCTTTTTAAATCATATAACCTAGCTGCCCCATTAAGGGACCTGACATTGCACGCTCCGATCCGTAGAACGCTAATTTTATTTCTCCTGATAAACACGTCCTCCTAAGTAGTTACTGACCCGAGATACGGAGCTGGGACCGTTTTACCTCCGAAAAATTTTACCCAAAAGGATGCCATCATCATTTAACCATACAGTAGAACTGCATACCCTCGGCAAAAATTTGGGCTGTAGTTTCCCTTGTTTTCAAACGTTTAAAGTACCAGCATAGCAAGGCCGCTCTCCCTACGTAGATCGGTGTCAAAAAAATATTTTCGCATTCGGAGGAGAACGATTGTGATTGGAATTTCGTGAGAAAATTCCGCCGCAACGAAATATGCCTTTTTTAAATGATGTCCACCCCAAATCCTGTATCATTTCAGTGACACAGTCTCCCCTTTTTCGCGATAACAGAACGTGCTGCCCTTCTTTGAACTTTCTCAATGTGCTTCATCAATCCCATCTGGTAAGGATCCCACACTGCGCATAAGTATTCTAAAAGAGAACCGATAGTCGTAGTGTAGGTAGTCTCTTTAGTAGCTCTGTTACATTTGCTAAGTGTCCTGCCAATAAAACGCAATCTTTGGTTAGCCTTCCCACAACATTTTTTGTGTGTTCCTTCCAATTTAAATTATTCGTAATTGTAATTTCTAGGTATTTAGTTGAATCTGTTGCCTTGAGATTTGACTAATTTGTCGTGCAACCGAAGTTTAACGCATTCCTTTTAGCAATCATATGAATGACCTTACACTTTTCGTTATTACATCCACTTGATGTGACTTATCACTGTAGTGTAGATGGAAGATGAGAAAAAAGCAGATTCATGACCAGACTAGACAGCACGTACACTGAAACCAAAGTAAAAATCACAAACTGTGGAGTATTGCATGAACTGCATCCCTGCGTGCTGCAAGTGAACGAATATGAGAAATATCTATAGGCAGAACAGAAAATACCCTTGATTTTGTGCAGTCCTGCACTGCTCATTTGTTACTGGATACTTGGCACTCTATGGATTTAAACACAACGTACGGAAGGTTATGGTAAGTCCAGGAGAGTTGGAACACTGGTTGAGACGGACCAGTGTCGTATTACACAAATGTGCTGTTAAAGTTTTATCAGGTAGTTAGTTACATAATTCTAGTATTATGTCTTAATTTGCACGATATTAATGCAGCTTTTTTACTGAGAACTTGACAAATTTGTAGGCATGAAAGCAACCTAAAATAGTCAGCGAGTTGGCTACCTGCAAATACAGTAGATGCCGGTATGGTCTGTCTCAGCCAGAGAGTTGGGAGTGATGTACCAGTGTTACTTGTGAGAGACGGACAACGTGTTTTAACGCGGGAGAGGTGGTTCGTGACTAAATTTAGCTGCAAAGCATGTGAAATAGCCCCAATTAATATCGTCGCAGTTCCAGACTATTCTTACTCGTCGGAAGATAGGTCTATGCCAACAAATGGAAGAGTAAAATCTCACACAATGGCCAAGGAACGACTTCCGAGCTCATAAAAGAAACTAGTGATCCCAAACATATCCAAATAACAGAGTTATCTGCACAATTCAAATTCCTTCACTGGCACAAATTTAGATAATATTTCTGCTAAACCTAAAACTTCAAAGATTACCGCTTCAGAACTGAGTACTCCTAAATCAAC
This sequence comes from Schistocerca nitens, assembly GCF_023898315.1. Lineage (NCBI taxonomy): Eukaryota > Metazoa > Arthropoda > Insecta > Orthoptera > Acrididae > Schistocerca > Schistocerca nitens. Next base: position 36,175,507 of record NC_064614.1, read on the forward strand.
ACAGACAAAACTTTCGGAATAAATATAACCTATTTCTAGTCTTGATAAAACCACGATGTTTACGAGGAAGGAAGCAGCTGTATCCACATTTCTAAACAGAAAACAGGAAAAGGAAACAAAAAAAAGGTACAAAGAGTAACACCAAAGGAAAACACTAGTGAAGAGAAAAACAGACGAAGAAAAAGTACGGCAAATAGCTAATCATGTCCATCAGATGCAGAAAGCTACAACAATGAAGAGACTGTAGAAGATTATGAATTTGACTTTGGTGAATCTGATGAAGACGAATGTGTTGGTTGAGGTGTAATCTACTATGATATATATAATATTGAACAAAGATTGGGTCATTGTTTTTCCTCGTCATGAATGTTGTTCAACATTTGGTAAGCTGTGTTATTGTTGTGGAGAGAGGAAGATAGGCTAATGCTTAAACAAAACAACTCTGGTACGTAAGTCACAAGAAAACGTAAACACAGGCTTGTAGCTCACAAAGATTTATTACACATTTCCCCAAAAACAGTTGTACAAAATCTTTTACAAACCGGCCCTCCAAAAGCCCCCAATAACAAATATAATTAAAAACCTTATACAGTGGTTGTAAGATTATACGGAATGAAACAAGTTAAGTAAAGATCTTTCCTTTTACCTAAATAACAAATACTCCCAGATAAATATATATGACAAGGGTAATTGCCCACAAATTTAACAGGCATTTGCCGGTAATAAATCTCCATTGGTAAAACAAGCAACTGTACAGAATATTAAATAACAAATTTTAAGTGAAATAGCAAAATCCAAAAGGGAATCTTAAACCAATAAACAGATCGTAGAACAACGGAATTCCAACAATTATTAGGTGACTTATTCCACTGAACTCATTCATGGAATCCCTTTAAAGTACAACAACAATATTTAGGCAGCAAAGAGAGCTTAACAGTCAGTTAAGTTCCACGCAACAGAGGGCACACCCAAACGGATGACCCACCTTAAAACAGGAGTGACCCAACTACTAGGAACAGGGGCGCGCCATGGAGCAGCCCGAACACATTAACGAGAGGAATCTCCAAATAATGACAAGAGACAGAATACCGAACGTCTGTCAACTACTAGGGGGGACTCTGACAGGACACAGCCAAGCAGCGCCGAGCGTCAGCAAGACGTAGCTGACCGAGCTAACGGCGTCCGAACATGTTTCAGTCTAGGTGCCGCCCCCTCCATTGGTCAATCCAGAACTGACTGTGCCCGCAGAGGCTCCGTCCGCGACTGCTGCTCCGTCGCGACTGCACTGCTGGTGCGTCTCCCACTCACTTCCGCACACACGACGGCGGAAATACTGGCTCGGACCCCACCATGCAGAGGAAACACGCCCACTGGCAAAACGACATCCCTGCACCCGGTATGGACCGAGCCAAGCTCCACAAGATGGTAACTGAAGGGGGCCCAGAAGCGCTCGGAGAACCAGTTACACCACGGCGTCGCAGCTCGCACCGGCCAGACTGATGTCGTGCGTTGACTCCTGTTGCTCTCGTGTCGACCGCGAAGCCACTGCCCTCGCTATACGGCGCGGCCCACTGGACTCACGTGGCGACCTCACATGCGCCGACGCTCAAGACGGACACTTCATCTTTTGTCTCAGTGCGCGACCGACCAACCGATCGATCCAACCGCAGTGATCATTGCCTGAGCAAACTCGAGCAGACTGGCTGCTTAACGTGCAGACTCAGATGCAGGAACTAAGCCCCATCCGGGCGACCACTCGCTGGGTTCTCTTACTGGCGGAGTGGAAAGACTCTCATTATGACGGCTATAAAGGTTGATCCGAGCGAAAGACATACTAACACTCCGAACGACAGACAGACACTAGCTGCCTCACATGCGGACGAGAGACAGACCCCAGACTGACTCCGACCGCCCCAGACTCACTAAGACTGACCGACTGACGAGCACATAGCGCCCCTTAAATGAACGTGAACAGGCAACCTTTCCCCTTTCACACAAGAGGGAGACATCAAACCTACGATTGCCACAGCGGCGCCACCGCCAGAAACAGAGGCCGACTGCTTCACACTCCGTGCCGCGGTGCGCTCTTCAAAACAGAAATTTTTTTCCACGGCTCACTAGAACTGACATGTGATTACATTATCACGCAGTTTGGGTGCATAGATCCTGAGAAATCAATACCCAGAACAAACAACTCTGGCAGTAATAACGGCCTTGATACGGCTGGGCATTGAGTCAAACAGAGCTTGGATGGCGTGTACAGGTACAGCTGCCCATGCAGCTTCAACACGATACCACAGTCCATCAAGATTAAGGACTGGCGTATTGTGACGAGCCAGTTGCTCGGCCACCATTGACCAGACGTTTTCAATTGGTGAGAGATCTGGAGAATGTGCTGGCCAGGGCAGCAGTCAAACATTTTCTCTATTTAGAAAGACCTGTACAGGACCTGTAACATGCGGTCGTGTATTATCCTGCTGAAATGTAGGGATTCACAGGGATCGAATGAAGGGTAGAGCCACGCGTCGTAACACATCTGAAATGTAACGTCCCCTGTTCAAAGTGCCGTCAGTGCGAACAAGAGGTGACCGAGACGTGCAATCAATGGCACCCCATACCATCACGCAGTGGCCGAGCGGTTGTAGGCACTTCAGTCTGGAACCGCGCGATCGCTACATTCGCAGGTTCAAATCCCTCCTTGGGCAGGGATGTGTGTGATGTCCTTAGGTTAGTTAGGTTTAAGTAGTTCTAAGTTCTAGGGGACTGATGACCTCAGCTGTTAAGTCCCATAGTGCTCAGAGCCATATGAACCATATGAATCATCACGCAGGGTGATACGCCAGTATGATGATGACGAATACATGCTTGCAATGTGCATTCACCGCGATGTTGCCAACCACGTATGCGACCATCATGATGGTGTAAAAAGAACCTGGATTCATCCGAAAAAATGACATTTTGCCATTCGTGCAACCAGGTTCGTCGTTGAGTACACCATCACAGGCGCATCTGTCTGTGATGCAGCGTCAAGTCCAACCGCAGCCATGGTCTCCGAGCTGATAGTCCATGCTGCTGCAAACGTCGTCGAACTGTTCGTGCAGATGGTTGTTGTCTTGCAAACGTCCCCATCTGCTGACTCAGGGATCGAGACGTGGCTGCACGATCCGTTACAGCCATACGGATAAGATGCCTGTCATCTCGACTGCTAGTGATACGAGGCCGTTAGTATCCAGCACGGCGTTCCGAATTACCCTCCTGAACCCACCGATTATATATTCTACTAACAGTCATTTGATCTCGACCAACACGAGCAGCAATGTCGCGATACGATAAACCGCAATCGCGACAGGCTACAATCCGACCTCTATCAGAGTCGAAAACGTGATGGTACGCAATTCTCCTCCTTACACGAGGCATCACAACAACGTCTCACCAGGCAACGCAGGTCAACCACTGTTTGCGTATGAGAAATCGGTTTGTAAACTTTGCTCACGTCAGCACGTTGTAGGTGTTGGCACCGGCGCCAACCTTGTGTGAATGCTCTGAAAAGCAATCATTTGCATATCACAGCATCTTCTTCCCGTCGGTTAAATTTCGCGTCTGTAGCACGTCATCTTTGTGGTGTAGCAATTTCAATGGCCAGTAGTGTACATTACGTTGGGACATTACAGCTTATTGCCACATATACCGAGGGATGTAATTCCGACTTCCCTATTGTCACATATGGTGGAGAAACATTGACTATGTTAGAAACTGATTGGAGCAGACTGCTAGCAGCGGAAATGAAATTTCTCAGATCAGTTAACACAAAAGCAAGAACGGACAGTGTAAGGAAATTAGAGATTAGAAAGGACCTGAAACAAAAAAGTATGACAGAAGAAATTTAAATAAAGGGATTAGAATGGTATGGCCATGTAAAGAGGATTCATGGGCAGAGACTCCCCAAATATATGGAAAAAGTAAAGTTGGATGGAAAAAGACCTAGAGGGCGCCCAAGAACACGGTGGAAAATGGGAGTGAGAATATCTGTTGAAAGGAGAGATGTGACCTGGCAGCAAGTGGCGGAAGAAAAGTGGTGGGAGGACCGAGCCAAATGGAGAGGACTCGTCAGCACCCAGACACGGCAGTAGCTGGATCGGGATCCGGATATAGATAGGTAAAAATTTCGACTATCAAAACATTGCATCCCTACCGCATCATGCGCGCAGTCTTGATACGAAATGTGAAACTGCCTATTTTCGTGCCGTACTAAGGCCTGCTCCACGGATTTAGTGATCACATTCAGCACCCATAGCCCAACGCCCCCTGCAACACCACAACACCTCTCCTAAAGCAAAGGCTGGGAAGGTGAAAGCATTATCGCGTCTCTTCATACTTACCTCCACGGAAAGCAGTTTTCAAGCGGCTGACAGAACAATTTTAGGAGGTGAATAGTGCCACTGTGTCTACTCTACCAAGGTCACGATAGATGCAAGGCAAGCAGCACACCTGCAGTACATCTAGCCTAATTATACTCATCCAGCTGTAGGCTTTGACTGTCGCTAAATGTACTGGAACGTCACATATATCTAGTCCTAAAGTTAATTGGGCTTAGAAAACCTATAACCGAACTCAGGTTCTTGTGATGGGTCTCTTCACTCTTCAGCTTGTCATAAATTTCATTCTAAGACTTCGAGGACTGTATAGTAGCAAATTCTTAAGGAAATGTATAGGATGTACGGTACTGTTATCTAGAATACACCCTAGGAATTCAGCTGCCTAAATCATAAATAATATCTTTGTTCGTGCGCATTGGACAACCTTTTTTTTTTTTTTTGAAACGTTAGTGTTTGTTGATTATGATTATGAATGTTCAAAGAGAAGTTAGGGGTGGACACCCGTTAATGGTTTATAACCCAACCTACAAAATGAATAACAATAAGGATGTTCACGGTTCTTATTGTCCCTATCTAGCGCTATCATGTGCCCTCACTCAATGTCTTGAATGACAGTACTCCTATTGTTATACGTGAAGTTTCTGGCAATGAAAACTTTGTGTCATCACGTTGTCTTCTCTTATCTGATTAATACTCGTCCCATCAGATTTAGAACAGGGTACGTAAGTCGGTGTCTGAAACAAGACTTTCATAAAGGCTATGTTAAAAATAAAAACGAAGTACTATTCCAATGGAACAAGTCAAGCTTTAAAGAGAAGGCGATTGTATCCAACGCAAATTAGTAAGAACTAGACAGCTAGTGACGTAAACGTACTCGGAAGCTCCTTTCATAGACTTAAAAAATAAACTAACCGAAATAATAAAACAAAACCGAAACATTGTGTAAACAATGCGTTTCATCAAGTTTGATTGTAGATACCACAGCGAAGTGACAACAGAGAGGATATTACACAGCAATTTGAAGATTTCCTCAAATGTTATTGTCATTCAAGAGAAGAATAAGAAATTCAAGTAATGCGAATATGCAATATTTTGGCTATGCTTAGCCACTAAATACGAAAATGACGTTCGGAGATTGATTCTAGACGAAAGGTATGAATTCCAGGTACGAAGAAAGGAAGGTCATTACATTACTCTATTGTTATAGGTGTAGAAGATTAATATGTCCAATTAATTACAAAATCTTCGCACACGGTTTACTCTCCTTGAGTAGCCCTAAAGGACCCTCTGGATTCGCTTTACGACGGAAAAGACAGAGATGTAAACCAAGACATGGGTGTACAAAACGCTGATCAAGAAATTTGTTAAACGACTTCTTATGTTGCTAGTTAAATATTGTCAGAAAAGTTATTCACTGGCAGGATACCAACAAAATACCTGATTGTGGCATGGAAACATCCATGCTTGTGCTAGCGACAAGGGCAACGGATTAGAGTTACTTATCCTACGGTAACGATGAATTACGTAAGTGCTAAGTTTAACAAATTATTTCGAAGCATTGATTTGTTGTCCAATTCCCACACTTGTCTACAAAATATAATTCCATTTTAATTACAAATTCTTATGCTGTGGCTGTAGCTCCTGTTCAGCTCTTCAATGCACAAGTGTTTGTTGTCCGCCCGGTTAGCCGTGCGGTCTAACGCACTGCTTCCCAAGTGGGAAGGCGTGCCGATCCGCGGTATGAAACCGTCCGGCGGATTTGTGTCGAGGTCCGGTGAGGCGGCCAGCCTGTGGATGATTTTTAAGGCGATTTTCCATCTGCTTCGGCGAATGCTGGCTGGTTCCCCTTACTCCGCCTCAGTTACACTACGTCTGCGATTGCTGTGCAACCACTGTCTCCACGTACGCGTACACCATAATTACTCTACCACGCAAACATTGGGCTTACACTCATCATTCAATGAGACTTTTCCGGGGGGGCTCCACTGGCGGCCGAACTGCACAATAATCCTGGGTTCGGTGTGGAGCGGCGGTGAGGTGAGTGGACTGCTGTAGCCTTTTGTGGGGTTGTCTACCACTGAGGGCTGCGGCGGGGACAAAGCCTGTCCATTGTTTCTAGGTCCCTAGTTCAATGCATACTCATACATACATACATACATACACATACGCTAGTGTTTTACGAACATACCGAGGTCTGAAACGCACTTGCTTCCCACGTTTATGTTATAGGGTTGTTGTCTTTCCTGCTTTCTTAATGTCGTCGGTAACATCTGAGTTCGCAAAATACCAATTTAAAGATCCATGGCTAGTTTGCTAGAAACAGCAACGCCTGTAAACGGCAGTATGGATACATTGACGAAATATGCTGTTGAATAAACGAGTATGGTGACCAACGGGAAATTCATTTTTATTTCTCAGACCGGGAAAACGAATAAAAAGTACTGTGCTGCTTTACTTTGGTCTTCTGTAAAAAAGCAGTCTCCGTAATTGAGAACCACTAACACAAAATGTTGTCCAGATGGAGTGACCCGCAGCGCCTGTTATCTGACAATTTTTGCTGGGAACGTAAAGCAGAAGACAACTTCCTTCTCTCACTGCTAACAGAGCGACAACAGTTAATGAAGACATAAAGACCACTCAGTGGTTCCGGCTGTATGTCAAAGGAAACGAGAAACTGAGAGGCGGTTTGTCATGTTCTTCTGGCGCACACAGCTGACTAAGGAACACGGTTGCCTTTTGTCATGCCAAGTACTAGGAGGAGCAATTAAAAATTTTGATAAGACAGACATCGTTAGTGCTATCCGTTTCCTGAGCGTCAGTAATGACATTTCATAGGCACTGTTTTTCAAAGGATTAATAATTGTGATAATGTCCTGCTATTTACAGGTCATTACCCTCCGTTTAATTGTTAATAGCGAAACAGGGCTCTTCACTAACATACCTCTCATTTTGTGTAATTACAAAAAAAAAAAAAAAAAAATATACAGGGTGGTTCAAAAAGAATACCACAACTTTAAAAATGTGTATTTAATGAAGGAAACATAATATAACCTTCTGTTATACATCATTACAAAGAGTATTTAAAAAGGTTTTTTTTCACTCAAAAACAAGTTCAGAGATGTTCAATATGGCCCCCTCCAGACACTCGAGCAATATCAACCCGATACTCCAACTCGTTCCACACTCTCTGTAGCATATCAGGCGTAACAGTTTGGATAGCTGCTGTTATTTCTCGTTTCAAATCATCAATGGTGGCTGGGAGAGGTGGCCGAAACACCATATCCTTAACATACCCCCATAAGAAAAAATCGCAGGGGGTAAGATCAGGGCTTCTTTGAGGCCAGTGATGAAGTGCTCTGTCACGGGCTGCCTGGCGGCCGATCCATCATCGCCTCGGGTAGTTGACGTTCAGGTAGTTACAGACAGATAAGTGCCAATGTGGTGGCGCTCCATCCTGCTAAAATATGAATTTGCAGCTCTCTGCTAGCTCTGCGAGTCGATTTTCCTGGGCTGCGAACAAATGCTTGCTGGATGCGTGCTACATTTTCATCACTCGTTCTCGGCCGTCCAGAACTTTTCCCTTTGCACAAACACCCATTCTATGTAAACTGTTTATACCAACGTTTAATACACCACCTATCAGGAGGTTTAACACCATACTTCGTTCGAAATGCACGCTGAACAACTGTCGTCGATTCACTTCTGCCGTACTCAATAACACAAAAAGCTTTCTGTTGAGCGGTTGCCATCTTAGCATCAACTGACGCTGACGCCTAGTCAACAGCGCCTCAAGCGAACAAATGTGCAACTAAATGAAACTTTATAGCTCCCTTAATTCGCCGACAGATAGTGCTTAGCTCTGCCTTTTGTCGTTGCAGAGTTTTAAATTCCTAAAGTTGTGGTATTCTTTTTGAATCACCCTTTATATATATTACTTTACTTCCTAGTAAAAAGTGAAAATGACGTCTAGTAAAATTTTGTTTGGCTACTTGAAGCATTATCTTGGCTTTGACGTATACATCTGTCCTACCCACTTTGGCAGTGTGTATATGTCAGCTCACCAAATCATCGGCTTTCCTACTCTTACTTTTTCTTGGTGCTGAGGATAAGGTAACATCGTTTTATATTCAACTAAATTACCAGCAAGCAGAACAGATAGTTTCTCGCTGACCAGTAGGGTATATAAGGCCAGGTTGCCTCAACTTAGGTTTTTTAATTTTTTATGTGACACTTTTACAGTTTCCCTTTCTGTCATTGGAGTATTTGGTATTATGTACCCTTCCCATATTTGTCCACAAATTTTAAGCCATATCAGAATTTGGTTTTTCAGAAATAGTGTTTCGCCAGAGTAAACTTGTAGCATTACATGAGTATGTGCAATATAGTGGGATATACTTTGCGTCACGTGAGTGTTGGGGAGTCGAAACAAGTAGTGACCCATGACGTCATATCAACTTGAGATTTTTTTATACATGTAATATACTTATAAATTTTATTGATTATTTACAGAGTAAAGAATTTAATTACACACAACATTTAAGAGTTAATGATTTTTAATGATATATATATATATATATATATATATATATATATATATTTCGACATAGCAAAGAACGTTGTTGCATTATTTATAATATGTTTTCTCTTTGTAAGAACAAAATCTTCTGTGTCGCTCGATCAAGTAGTCGTCGAGTGCGGATCTGCTGTAACTTTCTTGAATGAGAATATAATTGTTAATTTACAACCCGGAGTTGATTTAAAAATTATTCTAGGGAACCACGGCCCGACTTTGGAGCAAACAAATCGCGCGCGAATTCTCAAATATCGGCGCGGAGTTTAAGATGCGCGGCTGGGAAGCCGGGGGTTATCGTCGCGTGTTTGATTCAGTAAAATTTACCACAATTTACGGACATTAGTTTGATAATAACTATCAAAGACATATATGAGCGGCATAGTAATCGTCTTGAAGCTTGAAACAAGTGAGAAGCGATTTACTGTCGGGATACGACACATATTAATCATTGGTTAGTCTGCTTGTTGATACGTTGCTTAGCAACTCATAAACAGACAGTGATAGAATTATTGAAACGATCTTTTAAGTATCAGTGACCACTACACACACATCAGAAACTAATTACTCGGTGAGTGACTTCTGGATTGGATGAGTTTTTTTTTTATTTCAGCTAATTGGTGTAAACAAACTTCCTTCTAGATTGAAACTTCATCAATGGTGTCGCGCTCATTCAGTTTAGTAGAACGATAGATAGTTCTAGCTATGCTACTATTTATAGTTTTAAAAGAAATGACAGCACATACCTGTTTTTCTTTTGAGAAATGTTCGTGGTTCAATCATCAGTCTTCTCAAATCCGAGGCACGAGTGACGCTCCCTCACAGCACTACATTATCGTGAACCACCACACACATGTGCCCTTTCTCACTACATTTCAGAATTTCTGAATTGTGTGTGTGTGTGTGTGTGTGTGTGTGTGTGTGTGTGTGTGTGTGTCTGTGTGTGCGCGCCCGCTCGCGCGCGTCTGTGTCTGTGTCTGTGTGTCCGTGGGTTAGTTTAGACTAGTGAAAAATGTATGTTTGGCAGAGATGTGAGAGTAGAGGGTTGGGAGGGCTGATTGCAAGTTGTATTTGTCGACTATATTATGACACTTTTTTCATGTTGACTGAGTCATAACGTGTAAGTAAAACTATTTGGCACATTGTAATACATTAAATTTTGGTTAATAAAGTAAAATCACGATGTGTGTATTGTTCAGTCAATGATTTATTACATCTAAAGCTGCATAATTATGCACACATAATCATAAACGGTATTATTATTTTCAAGTCAAAAGATTAACGTTCAACTTTCTCTGGAAATGTTGGGATGGAGCCGGTCAGGGCCCATGATATCATGGGACAGGTTTTGAGAAAATTGTTCTCTCTCTTTCAAAGCATTTCTCCCAACTGGCGGAGTCTGCTCCCCACCCACCCCCCACCACCACCCCCCACCCCCTTGGGACAGAATGTATGTGCCCCAACTGTCTGCATCTAATGGAATCCATAGAAGAACATGAACGTGTTTCAAATGTCTGCGAGCATTGTAACTGAGGCGGAACGTGGGGACTAGCCCAGTATTCACCTAGCGGGATGTGGAAAACCACATCCAGGCTGGCCGGCACACCAGCCCTCGTCGTTAGTCCGCCGGGCGGATTCGATCCAGGGCCGGCGCGCCTAACGGAGTCCAGGAAGCAGGGCGTTGGCGCTCTCGGATACCCTGGCGGGTATTTGCCAAAATTGTTCTGTAACATAATAAACTCATTATTACAATTAGACTACGAAAACAATTCAAATTACTACCCACGCATGGAAGTGAGGATATAACTGAAACAAACACCAGTGATTACGAATTAGTAAGTACTTTTCTCAATTTCATTTCTATTCGGTAAAAGGTATGTGTAATGTACAGGGTTATTACAAATGATTGAAGCGATTTCACAGCTCTACAATAACTTTATTATTTGAGATATTTTCACAATGCTTTGCACACACATACAAAAACTCAAAAAGTTTTTTTAGGCATTCACAAATGTTTGATATGTGCCCCTTTAGTGATTCGGCAGACATCAAGCCGATAATCAAGTTCCTCCCACACTCGGCGCAGCATGTCCCAATCAATGAGTTCGAAAGCATCGTTGATGCGAGCTCGCAGTTCTGGCACGTTTCTTGGTAGAGGACGTTTAAACACTGAATCTTCAACATAACCCCACAGAAAGAAATCGCATGGGGTTAAGTCGGGAGAGCGTGGAGGCCATGACATGAATTGCTGATCATGATCTCCACCACGACCGATCCATCGGTTTTCCAATCTCCTGTTTAAGAAATGCCGAACATCATGATGGAAGTGCGGTGCAGCACCATCCTGTTGAAAGATGAAGTCGGCGCAGTCGGTCTCCAGTTGTGGCATGAGCCAATTTTCCAGCATGTCCAGATACACGTGTCCTGTAACGTTTTTATCGCAGAAGAAAAAGGGGCCGTAAACTTTAAACCGTGAGATTGCACAAAACACGTTAAATTTTGGTGAATTGCGAATTTGCTGCACGAATGCGTGAGGATTCTCTACCGCCCAGATTCGCACATTGTGTCTGTTCACTTCACCATTAAGAAAAAATGTTGCTTCATCACTGGAAACAAGTTTCGCACTGAACGGATCCCTCCCATGAGCTGTTGCAACCGCGCCGAAAATTCAAAGCGTTTGACTTTGTCATCGGGTGTCAGGGCTTGTAGCAATTGTAAACGGTAAGGCTTCTGCTTTAGCCTTTTCCGTAAGATTTTCCAAACCGTCGGCTGTGGTACGTTTAGCTCCCTGCTTGCTTTATTCGTCGACTTCCGCGGGCTACGCGTGAAACTTGCCCGCACGCGTTCAACCGTTTCTTCGCTTACTGCAGGCCGACCCGTTCATTTCCCCTTACAGAGGCATCCAGAAGCTTTAAACTGCGCATACCATCGCCGAATGGAGTTAGCAGTTGGTGGATCTTTGTTGAACTTCGTCCTGAAGTGTCGTTGCACTGTTATGACTGACTGACGTGAGTGCATTTCAAGCACAACATACGCTTTCTCGGCTCCTGTCGCCATTTTGTCTCACTGCGCTCTCGAGCGCTCTGGCGGCAGAAACCTGAAGTGCGTCTTCAGCCGAACAAGACTTTATGAGTTTTTCTACGTATCTGTAGTGTGTCGCGACCATATGTCAATGAATGGAGCTACAGTGAATTTATGAAATCGCTTCAATCATTTGTAATAGCCCTGTATTTCTGTATGCTGGGTACACTGGCTGACTGTGGGAATGTGAGGATCGCGGGGGTACAAATTGTAAAACTGTTCCTTGCTTAAAGGCTGAGTCCCGAGCGAGGTACACACTAGATGGACGAGCACTGCGATAGATGGTGTCGCATGTCTCGATAAGGGCCTCGCAGAGGCCTAGATGTTGGAGTCGGCTGGTTATTACCTTCCATAGTGAGAACCAGCACAAAGAATGCTTTCTAAAAAGGAGGACCTGAAAGGGCATGGGAAAATAAGACGACTCAGAGTGAGAAGAATCAAAAGAGTCATTGGAAATCAGCAGTAATTGATATATGGTTTTTGTAGTGGCGTTCTGGATTGGTTCACCAAAATCAGTTTCGTAGCGGGGATCGTGAGATCATCCATGCAGTCACTATCATTGGCCGAAACGTGAAACCACTCTCAACTCTGCTTTCTGCTCCACTCTAAGAGAGAAATGTAGAGTCTATACTCGTTATTCACAGCAGGTTCTTTAGAAGGAGGGAGACTGAAACTGTTGCTACTGTTATAAACGTTTCATTCGTCACAACTTGGAAGGTCTACAGCGATTGCTAGCGAGAACTCGCTGCTCGAAGAACCAGCAAGATTTTGAGTACGAGAACCGATACAAACTATGTTTTACAACTCCAGAGATAGACCTTCTTCGCCTTGTACCGTAAAAGGGACTATGTCTTCACCTTAGAACTGCAGAAACGGATAATGTCGTCCTGCAGTTCAGAGACGGCAGACTTCGTCCTACAGTTGATCATAGTTGCTCAGGTTGAGCTTACACCTCTCAGCATCAGGCATCCTCTGCACCTGAGTCTTAGAACAATGATAAGCATGAGCCACATTTGCTTGATGAAGTGATCGCTAAGTCGATTATTTCAAGTTAGTTTTGCTGATATAAATTAACTGACACAATCAGCTAGTTGAATTCTACATATGCTTAGGCACGGGTGCTGGTGCTTATGTGTATTTTTCTGAGTCTTTTCTTTAATTTGTTGACTAATTTAGCAATCATTGGGAGCGTACGTGGACAAAACTAACTGCACCATTTCATTTCCAGTTACGTCCAAGTGCCAAGGGATTACTGTGTGCCTTTTACACTTTATAATTATTTGTTTTGTCTATTCAACGACTGAAACCAAGTTCATGCGTCTTAATAGTAAACAGGGTTTTATTGTGACCTCTGGTTTCATTTCGCAATTCGATGAAACCAATTGTGAAAAATTCCCCGTGTATTAGCATGTATAGATACACCATTGCTCCCCGACAACACTCAATTGCAGTCAATTATTGTTTAAGACTCTTTAGATGTGCGCTGTAATATATCGAGAATGGAATTTGAACGTATATCTTGACTACAGACATATACCTGTAAACCAATTACATAACTTTTTTTTCGATTTAATAAACTCTCGTATAAAAACTTTATCATTCATTATTAGTTTCCCTTGCGTATTTGCGTGTTCTGTTATTCCTGTTATGCACTATAAGGTATTATTATACCAAGTATTATATAAAAAATATGTACGTAAACCATTACATCCTGTATGAAACCAACTCGTGTTTATAACGTTTCCCGGGACTGCATTTGCATTTCCTCATTTGTGGTAGTATATCCACAAAGTTATAATGATACCATCGTCTAAACCCACTTGTTGGGTGTAAATCATCGGTGATGGTCGAACATGTCGTCGCTGGTGACTTGAGTGAGCCATAAATCCTTGCATTCCTACTGATTATAAGGTTCACCATCCCCATGTAAGATGTATGGATGAAGTCTTTGGAAAAAGCACAATGGAACATTGGTGTCGAAAGTCTTTTCCACAAGACAGTGCGCCACACGTATTGCAGTCCGCCTATGAAATTATTTTTCTGTAATGTTCCAGAAATGTGGATTTGACTAGGTAGACCACATGCTTTCTCAGCATGGTCACCAAATTTTACAACTTTTTCTCTTCTGGAAGTACATGAAGTCTCCTGTTTACGATACTTCTGTGCAGTCGCGAAAGGCCTAGCTACGGATGCCAAGGCAGTGATCAACAGTACAGGTAAGATGGCCAATGTTGACAGCATTTACCTCATATTACTATGCCAAAATCATGGTGATGTCTTGCTGAGCATTTTTTGTAGTTAACAACCTCAAACAATCAATACCGCCTTGAAAGTAGGTTTTATAATATCAAAAAGGATAAATTCGAGACACAGTGTATAAGTCTATGACGTGGCAGGGTAGCCGAGAGCGCTAATGCGCTGCTTCTTGGACTCGGGTAGGCGCGCCGGCCCTGGATCTGATCCGCCCGGCGGATTAACGACGAGGGCCAGTATGGCGGCCAGCCTGGATTTGGATTTTAGGCAGTTTTCCACATCCTGCTAGGTGAATACCAGGCTGGTCCCCACGTTCCACCTCAGTTACACAACTCGCAGACATTTGAAGACTTTCGCACTATTTCATGGCTTACTCTAGAAGCACACACGTGGAGTACACTCATTCCGTCCCGAGGGGTTCGGGGTGGCTAGCAGGAAGGGTATCCGGCCACCCTCTGCGACTAACACTGCCAAATCAATAGTAACACAGCTGACCCCGTGTGACGTGGGACAAAAGCCCCAGGAAAGAAAGCAAGAAGTGTGTAAGTCTTTGTCTACGGAAGTTGTCCATATGTCTCCTACAAGTGTGAAATAATCGTTTCCACTTGTGTTAATGTGTCTTTTTCGCCAGTCTCCCTGACGTGACAGGCCTTTTGAATTTGTGGCTTGGACTGCTTTTTATTTTCGCTCTGGGGGGTAGATAGGGACTATAAAAAAACTCCAGTTTCGATCACGCTTGCTTTTTTTCTTTTGCCCAACCTTAATAGTTTTCGGTGTTATGCCATTTTCAAATAATCGTGAAAGAGATGTAGCATACACGAGAAACAAAACAATAATGTTGGGTAAGATGTGACAAGCATAAGTCGAGAAGATACAAAGAGAATAAGAAGTGGACATATTTGCTTGTTCTCGATGTGTGTTTGTCTTACCTTATGCAATGTCATTGCTTTGCATCTTATTCTTGCTGAGTCTTTTTTAGAAAATTTGAAAATTATGTAACGTCGAAACGTGTAAGATAAGTAAAAGCTATTAAAGAATTGTGATCAATACTGAAGCTTTATCACAGGGAAAAAAAGATTGTCACATCTCATGAAGCACTTATGCAGTATGTTCCTGTAATAGACATGATTCTTCAGGATCCACAACCTACATGCACTTGCGTACAATGTCCTTCCTTCTTTATATGAACTTCATAGTTCTTCTAGAATGCTAAATGGAACTTTCATTCTGTTCTGTGGTGTCCCTATGTAATAAATATTTCCTCTAACATTGGGATTGTTTGTCACAGTGCAGTTTTCGTTGTTTTATAATTTTGATGTGGTTTTCTTAACAACTGTTTATAATATTTTTACTCTGTAGAACCTTTTACGTAACTGTGATGCTTTCAATGTCCACAGTAGAAATTTGTTTCTGATTGATTGGTATCTGTTTACTTGTCCCATAAAGCACACTAAGAAGCCATAAAGCATCGCTGCGAGGACTGTGTAACTGCATAGTCGCAAGCTGGTTTTCGTTTCAAATTCGGTTTTAATAGAAAGGGAGTCAAAACTTTCGTCACCTGCAGTAATTTGGTTATTCTCTCATTTATAACAGTTTTTAAGAAATGTTCGGCTCTGAGGTACATATAAATTTAGAAGCTCGTTTAACATCCTTGCTTAATCCACTTGTCGAGTTTTTTCATAAATTTTAATGTTATTTTGAGTTTTTAGTACAAGAGTCTCTTTTTCAAAAACAGCAAAGAGTAATCGTTAACAGAAATGAAAATTCTTCATAAATTTTGTTTAGTGAGTAGCATAAACTTAATATACAATATCGTGAAGAAAATATAACGTGCTTTGAAAAATACTTTTTAAGATTTTCAGTTACTTAAAAATTAAGAACGAAGTTGTATCCAAATTTGGACACATCCCATAACAAAAATCTTTACTTCATGGTAGTACGTGTGTTGATAAACATTCTACATGCTTATGCAGTGCTATTAAATATCCATCTTACCTTCTTTTTCTTGCCTAAGAATCTTGTTTTTGAACGCACAGTGTTGCCTAATGCTATTACACATGACTCTTACGTAGATGACTTACAGATAACAAAAGGTATTGCGACCAAGCGCAAACTCGACGGAGCCTAAAATTATCTGGCGGACGTTGCACACCCAGGTGGAAGTACCGGGCAATCTGCATCGCTGCCCACGTGAAGCAAACAGCCGTGTGCGAATTACCAATCAATTATGTACCTGAGGCAAACATCATTACGAGGAGCGGATGAAAGCAATTATGGCCAACTGATGATATTTGCCTTCGCTTGTGACTGATATTTGCTGTGAATGAATTACTTCTTCCGTGTCACTCCAGAATTACTGGCCTATATGTTCGCAGAGGAAGGGCGTGTTACGTCCATCCACTCCCATCCCCTACCTCTCTCTGTCTCTACTTCTCTCTCTGTATTTCGCTTTCTCGTCTTCTGCTGTATCAAACTTTCCCCACTGATAACTTCCTTGTGCTACTTCACTTCTTTTATTACAATGAAATTTTTCCGTATCTTGTTATTTACTCACACAATACGTTATATCTTAACTATGAGATATTTTGGGTGAACATTTAGAGCACATGTGATTCTACATTAACATTAATTATTTTTGTCTCGATTCGTTGTGTCTTTCTTCAGTTCTACAGTAGCCCTTGATTATTGATCATTTCTTTATTTCCCGTACTAGCTCTTTATATTAGCCGTCATAACCAAGTGAATTTCATATTATTTTACGGATATACGGATAGAATACAGCGGAGATAAGCCACACCGTCTCAATCCCTACTCAACTACAGCTTCCCCGTCATATCCTTCGGCTCTTAAACCTACTGTGTAGTTTCTGTACAAGTTGTAAATGTCCTTTCACTTCCTGTATTTTAACCTGCTGCCTTCAGAATTTTAAGTAGTGTATTACAGCAACTTTGTCAATACCTTTTTCTAAATGTGCAAATGGTGTGAACGTTGGTTTGCCTTTCTTTAACGTGTCTTCTAGGGTACGTCGTGAGTCTTGTGTTCATACGTTTCTCTGAAATCCAAACGGATCTTTCAGAAGTGTATTTGTACCACTTCTCCATCCTTCTATAAATAATTCGTGTCTGTATTTTGTAACCATGACTTATTAAACTGACAATTTGCTGTTATTCATGCCTGCCACAATCTGCTTTCTTTGTTATAACTACTTCATTTCTCTTGAGGTCTCACGGTATTTCGACTATCTCTCATATCCTGCACACCACTTGGTATAATTTTATCAGGGATGGATATTCTAATAAAACGAATAGTTGCGAGGGAATTCGTCTACTTTATTGACCTTGTTTCAAATTAGGTCTTTCAGGTGTCCTTCAAATTCTTCTCGCAGTATCGTGTTGCTATGCTCATCTTCATCTATTTCCTCTTCCCTTTCTTCGAAGTTCACTGCGCGCGTTTAGCTCTTCTATATGTTCCTTCCCCCTTTAACCTTCTCTTTATTTGCTCACTACTGATTTTCCTCCGCGGCGTTTCGTACATACAGCTTCTTCTCTTTCCTCCAGAGCTCTTTCTCATTTCCCTTTATTTGGTATCCAACTTCCCTCCAGTTATGGATGCTTCTATATCCTTGCATTTCTTCTCTCTCCATTCTTGTTCATTAATTTCGCACTATTTGCCAATCTCATGTTTTAGACATCTGTCTTCCCTCTTTATTGAAGTTTATTGAATTTCTATAGTTCCTCGTTACAACAACCAAATTATATATTTACTGTGAAATCTAAAAACATTGTACCAGGCTGTTTTATTTTACACATTTGATCCTCTGCAACCTTCACTACTTTACCTCGTAATTACCCATTTGTTTTCGACTGCATTCCTTTCCCCTGATTCTATGAAAAGTTGCCTCCTTTGAAATTCCTGATGTTCAATGGTTCGTTCAACTTAAGACGTCTCATAGCCTTAACTTCCTACTTCTTTGCCTTCTCGTAAGTTTTAATCTAGAGTCTGTTGTTGTTGTTGTGGTCTTCAGTCCAGAGTCTGGTTTGATGCAGCCCTCCATCCTACTTTATCCTAAGCAAGCCTCTTCATGTGCAAGTAACTACTGCAACCCATATCCTTATGAATCTGCTTAGTGTATTTATATCTTGATCACCCTCTATGGTTTACACCCTCCACACTGCCCTTCAATACTAAACTGGAGATCCCTTGATGCCTCAGAACGTGTCCTACCAACCAATCCCTTCTTCTAGCCAAGTTGTGCCACAAATTCCTCTTCTCCCCCCTTCTATTCAATATCTCCTCGTTAATTATGTGATCTACCCATCAGATCTTCAACATTCTTCTATAGCACCACATTTCGAAAGCTTCTATTCTCTTCTTGTCTAAACTAGTTATTGTCCATGTTTCACTTCCATACACAACTATACTCCACATAAATACTTTCATAAAAGGCTTCCTGACACATAAATCTATACTCGATGTTAACAAATTTCTGTTCTTCAAAAACGCTTTCCTTGCCATTGTAGTCTACATTTTATATCTCCTCCACTTCGACCATCACAGTTATTTTGCTCCCCAAAGAGCAAAACTCATCTACTACTTCAAGTGTCTCATTTCCTGATCTAATTCCCTCTGCATCATTTGATTTAATTCGACAACATTCCATTAGCCTCGTTTTGCTTTTGTTGATGTTTATCTTACATCCTCCTTTAAAGACAATATCCATTCCATTCAATTCCTCTTCCAAGTCCTTTGCTGTCTGTGACAAAATTACAATGTCATCGGCAAATTTGAAAGTTTTTATTTCTTCTCCCTGGACTTTAATTCATAGCCAATTCTTTTGTTTCTTTTAATGCTTGCTGTATACACAGATTGAATGACATTGGAGATAGGCTACAACACTGTCTCTCTCTCTTCTCAACCACTGCTTCCCTTTCGTGTCCCTTGACTTTTATGACTACCACCTCACATTTGTACAAATTGCAAATAGCTGTTTTCTCCCTGTATTTGACCCCTGCCACCTTCATAATTAGAAAGAGAGTATTCCAGTCCAAATTGTCAAGAGCCTTCTCTATGTCTACAAATGCTACAAACGTAGGTTTTCCTTTCCTCAATCTATCTTCTAAGATAAGTCATAGTGTCAGTATTGCCTCAAGTGTTACAAAATTTCTGCGGAAACCAAACTCATCCTCCCAAAGGTCGGCTTCTACCAGCTATTCCATTCGTTTGCAAACAATTCGTGTTATTATTTTGCAGCCGTGACATATTAAACTGATAGCGCGGTAATTTTCACACCTGTCAACACCTACTTTCTTTGGGACTGGAATAATTATATTCTTCTTAAAGTCTAAGGCTGTTTCGTCTCTCTCATACATCCCGCTCACCAGATGGTAGAGTTTTGTCAGGTCTGGCCCTCCCGAGGCTATCAGTAGTTCTAACGGAATGTTGTCTGCTCCTGTGGCCTTGTTTCGAATTAGGTCTTTCAGTCCTCTCTCAAATTCTTCACACACTATCATCTTCATCTATACACTCATCCATTTCCATAATATTACCGTCAAGTACATCGCCCTTGTATAGACTATATATATACTCCTTTCCCTTCTTTGCTTAGAACTGGTTTGCCATTTGAGCTCTTGATATTCATACAAGTGGTTCTCTTTTCGCCAAAGTTCTCTTTAATTTTCCTGTAGGCAGTAATTACCTTACCCCTAATGATATATGCCTCTACATCCTTACATTTGTCCTCTAGTTATCCCTACTTAGCCATTTTGCACTTCCTGTCTATCTCATTTTTGATACTTTTGTATTCCTTTTTGCCTACTTCATTTACTGTATGTTTCATATTTTCTCCTTTCATTAATTAAGTTCAATAGCTCTTCTGTTATCCAAGGACTTCTACTTGTGTTCGTCTTTTTACCTACTTGATCCTCTGCTCGCTTCACTCTTTCATCTCTCTAAGTTACCCATTCTTCTTATACTGCATTTCTTTCCCCCATTCTTGTCAATGTTCCCTAAAG
The DNA here is from genome assembly GCF_023898315.1 of Schistocerca nitens. Taxonomy (NCBI): domain Eukaryota; kingdom Metazoa; phylum Arthropoda; class Insecta; order Orthoptera; family Acrididae; genus Schistocerca; species Schistocerca nitens. Next base: position 36,195,798 of record NC_064614.1, read on the forward strand.
CTCTCTCTGAAACTCTCTACAACCTCTGGTTCTTTCAGTTTATCCAGATCCCATCTCCTTCAATTCCCACCTTTTCGCAGTTTCTTCAGTTTTAATCTACAGTTCATAACCAATAGACTCTGGTCAGGGTCCATATCTTCCCCTGGAAATGTCTTACAATTTAAAACCTGGTTCGTAGTAGTTTAACCGCACTCCCATTTTTTGTTAATTATTAAACCTACTCCTGCATTACCCCTATTTGATTTTGTATTTATAACCCCGTATTCACCTGAAAATAGTCTTGTCCTTCCTGCCACCAAGCTACACTAATTCCCACCATATCTACTTTAACCTATCCATTTCCCTTTTTAAATTTTCTGACCCATCTACCTGATTAAGGGATCTGACATTCTAAGCTCCGATCCGCAGAACTACAGTTTTGTTTCTCCTGACAACAACATCCTCCTGCGTAGTCCCCACCTGGAGATCCGAATGTGGGACTATTTTACATCCGGAATGCTTTAACCAAGAGGACGCCATCATCATCTAATTGCACAGTAAAGCTGCATGTCCTTGGGAAAAATTATGGCTGTAGTTTCCCCTTGCTTTCAGCCGTTCGCGGTACGAGCACACCAAGGCCGTTTTGGTTAGTGTTACAAGGCCAGATCAGTCAATCATCCAAACTGTTGCCCCTGCAACTACTGGAAAGGCTGCTGCCCCTATTCAGGAACCACACGTCTTTGTGGCCTTTCAACAGATACTCCTTCATTGTTGGTGCACCTACGGTACGGCTATCTTTATCGCTGAGGCATGCAAGCGTCCCCATCAGCGCCAAGGTCCATGGTTCATGGGTGTAGTTAAGGTTTATGACCAATAAATTATGGTCAGAGTTCACGCCTCTGTCTTACAGTTTAAAATATTGTTCCAAAATGTCTTTTATATAATTATATAAGAAGTCTGAAACTTCCCAATGTCTCCAAGTCACTTCCACTTACATTTACTACTTACTGCAGTCTGAAAGCAAGTGTAAGTGGGCGCGCAGGGTAGCCGTGCAGTCTTCGGTGTCTTCTCACGGTTCGTGCGACTCCCCCCATCGGAAGTTCCAGTCCTCCTTCGTGCATAGGTGCGTGTGTTGTCCTTAGCGTAAGTTAGTTTAAGTTAGATTAAGTAGTGGGAGATTAATAATTGTGATGGTGTGCTGTAAACTTACGTTCTCAGGAAGTTATTTATCAAATTAAGGCCTATCTATCTTAGTAGTAGATTTATTTTTTGACATGAATGCATCCTTGCCTGTGCTAGTCTTCTTTTCAAGTTTACTTGTTTCGTCCGTCGAGCGTTATTTTGCTTCCATGGTATCAAGATTCCTTAATGTCTTCTACTTCATGATCACCAAGTTTTATATTAAACTTCTCACTACTTTCATTTCTGGCACTTCTCTTTAGATTCATCACTGTTCGGTTTACTCTCAGTTCATATTCCTAACTGATTAGACTGTTCATCCCTTTCAATAGATCCTAGAAATCTTCCTCAAATTCTCTAACGTTAACAACGTCATCAGTAAATCATCATTGATAGCTTTGCACCCTGAACTTTCATCCCACTCTGTAACATTTATTACCACTAGTGCTTCTTTGACGTGTAGATTGAACAGCTAATGCGAAGGACTGCATCCCTGCCTTACAGCCTTGCAGCACTTTATCCATAGTCTTCTAATCTTATTATTTCCTCTTGGTCCTTCTACATATTGTATATACAGTAACCGTCACTCACTGTAGTTTATTCCTATTTTCCTCAGGATTTCGAACATGTTACAGCATTTTACATCGTCGAACCCATTTTATAGGTAGACAAATGCTACGAACGTGTCCTGATATTTCTCCAGTCCTGCTCCATTGTCAGGCAGGACGTCACGACTGCCTCTCTCGTCTTTAGCTTCCCTAAAACCAGCGTGATCATCTAATAGATTCTCAATTTTCGCTCCTATTTTTATATACACTTCCCTTGTCAGCAAATTTTGGCAGATCAGGTTTTATGCTGATTATGCAAAGATTCTCGTACTTACCTGCTTTTGCTATTTTCGGAATCATGTGGATGATGTTTTTCCGAAATGCTGATATATCGACAGTCTAATAGATTGTACTCAACAGCTTGAATAATCGTCATGTTGCTACATCTCCAACGTTTTTAGATATCCCGATAGAATGTTATGAATCCTATTGCCTTATTTGATCTCTTGCCTTCCTTAGCTCTTTTAAATTCCGACTCTGATACTGGATCCCTTATCTCTTCCCTATCTACTAAAATTTATTCTTCTATCACTTCATCAGACAAATCCTTCGCCTTATAGAGACATTAAATGTATTCCTTCACCTATCCGCTTTCTCTTTTGTGTTCAACAGCTCAATTCCCATTGCATGTTCTCGCCCTTGCATTTAATTTCACTGAAGGCTGTTTTTCCTTTTCTAGTTACTAAGTCAGTCCGTCTGACGATCGTTTCTTTTTCGTGTTCCTCACACTTTTTCCTGCAGTCAGCCCATCTTGGCTGCCCTGCACTCCTTTTTATTTCATTCCTTAGTGATTTATGTTGAGGTGACCCCATATTCGTCTTACCAGAATTCCTTATCTTCTTTTCGTTTCAGTGGCCCCTACTATATCTAAACTGAGAATTCACATTTCTCTTTTCAGATTTTGTGGCTTTCGTACCATGTTCACACTTCTACTATTTCTCGCTTCGACTGGTGGATAGTTAACCTGTTACTTTGTCTTACTCTCGTGGTCACCTCTCCCTTGACATGGCCGTCACGTGTATCTCTGGGCACTAATACAGAATCTTTTCTAATGGGGATACCACCATGACAGTTTTACAATTACAGTCAACATATCCTGTGGATACATCTTACATGTTATTAATTCATTGTTTGCATCCTCCAACAATTTTGGGAATTCCCATGTAATGTTATGAATTCCTCTTTCCGTATTTGATCTCAACTCTTCCTAAGCTCTTGCAAATTCTAACACCGATCCCTTATCTCTGTCGCTGATCATCTCTGATTCTTCGACCTTTTAGTGACAGTTTCCTACACAAAGGGAAAGACTGTGCACTGATCCTATGTCCGTTTGTCCGCCCTCTTTGACAAGGCCTTTGAGAAAACTAGATGACACCTTATGTTGGAAGTCTTGGTCACCATTTATTATGAATTATATTCAGAACCTAAGCAATATCTAGGTTAGCATCCGGGGCACAGGACGTTCTGTTTACTCAAGATGGCGAAGTGTTCGAGATGAGGTGCTATAGAAGGGAGTTGAAAATTAGATGGACTGCAAAGTTATGGAATGAGGAGGTTCTCCACATAATTTGCGCAGAAAGGAACGTATGAAAGACACTGAGAAGCAGAAGGGGCAGGATAACAGGACATATGTGAAGACATCAGGGAATAAAATGCTGTTATTTTAATAGTTTTACTAGGCAATCAGTTTTGACATTCAAATTAAATCATCTTCACTCCTGTCACATGGATGACATCAAGTACCACTCATGGATGTCTAAGGCAAGACACCAACAATGGTATCTGGTTCCCTAGATGTGCGAACTTCATGAGCATGTGACTTGTGTTATACATGCACAAGCAGTACATGGTGTCATTCAAGTGACAGGCCTGAAAATGACGTGACTGGAACGTCGAAACTGGCTGCCTCATAATACAATCAAGACAATCTCTGTTGGTACACCATTATTAGATTTCATCGACCAGCCGCTGTCCCAATTTGGAGTTGCATTTACTACCACAGAATAACTTCCACTGCACTAGAATAATTGAGGATGTAGGGTGAAAGTGCTTCTCTGATATGAAGGGGCACAGAAAAGGAATACGTAGCAGGCTGCATGAAACCTCGTCATAAGACTGATCGTTCTCAAAATAAATAAATAAATAAAACAACATTACCTCAATCTTCATCTTGCGCAGAGCTAGTTTGCAACATATAGTTGTATTAACCCACTTTGGCTATGACAATGCTTTTAGTATTCTGCTCATAGTAGTTTTCCTGCATTCCTAAACGTTTGCAGCATAATATCACAACTTCATTATTGTGTCATGTCTCTCCAAAATTTTATGTGTTACATTTATTAACTACATCGACCTGGCGTTCCTGTGTATCTGTTAACTTCGTTTTCCCTGATAATAATTTGAGACCAATATCGCCTGCAGATTTTTGCAGTAGATTTTCGAAAACAACTGCTGCCATTAAATTTTCACAAAATATATTAATGTCATCAGAAAAAGTAAGATAATTACTATGCAATCATAAGATATTTAGTTTCGTATTTTAGATTAAAATCCTTATTCTACAAATTAGCGTAATGTATGTGGTAAACGGTTCTTTCCTAACACCGCCATACCCATTCCATTATGGCAAATGGGAGAGGAAACATCTGTCGCTAAGCATCCGTATGAGCTCGTATATACCTGATACAATCATGTTTGTCAGTTCGGGAGATAGCTGTTGTGTAAGTAAGATGTAAGGCCGGAAATGCATATCCTCCTATCTCCATCTATTGTACTATAAATTTTTTCCTTATTCTGTTACCTGCATATATGACATTTCTGTGTCTTTATATATTGTAATTGTTTCATGCATGTTATATGCATATATGTCGTTGTATAATTGGTTTCTTTTGTAAATTCTATTTGTATTTTTACGCTGGGTCGTGCTAGGGAAAACTATGCTATCGAACGATTACATCGATAGGTCGTGTGGAGAACCAAAGTGTTTAGGATCTTTGGTAGTGTTAACTCTGCCGCGTGGAGCGCTGGAAAGAGGAGAGTCTGGCTGAAGTAGGGCGGTGGAGCAGGTGTGTTGTTGACACTCCCGGGAGTTGGCACGCTTCTGGGGTTTGGCAGCATGTAAATGCGCTCGACTTGCTGTGATAGTTCCTGGCATGGTGTCGCGGACAGGAAAAATTAGCAGGCACACATCAAGAGCCCGTTTCGCCTGGTGACCGTGTCGAGAAGAAGGTGCGACAACATCCAGCTTCTGCAACAGCTATGGCCGACAATGAGTGATTGTCGCCACCTCCTCGATCGACTACTTCAAACCTTCAACCAACAAGGAAGACTGAAAGCAAGTGAAGTTTTAGAACTGTATGGCAGACCTCAGCTTTTCAAACTTTTCCATTAGCATCACTAAAATATAACAACTTAGCATGAACCTTTGTTGCTCATTGTCCCAATTGCATTACCAAGCAGGGTCCCTTCCTTTTCCGAAATGAACTCAAGTGTCGTTGAAATTAAATGCCAGCGTTAATGTAATATCATTCGATTTCACTGCTTTAATTTCAAAGTTCATTTAAGGTATTTATAGCTGGCTATGAAGCACAAATTAAGAGTGCGAGTTTTGTTACCATATTTTAGCTTACCTGTGACTGCAGCTCAGCTAGGTACATACTAAATTTTACTATTGTTAATTGTTCAGAATCATTTAATTCAAGTTCAAAGTTAAATCTCTTATTTCTAAATTGCGTAGATTCAAGTAGCTTTTGAAATAATTGTTGAGGTAGCCCAAGACTATCCTTATTTTATTGAATTTCGTAGTGCTTCAGAAACAAAGTTCACTATTAATTTCAGTCACTTAATTAACTTTCAATTTTCCGGATTCATTAATTCTTTTGCTAAATTAAGTCAGACTGTAGCGAAATTTATTACTTCTGACAAACATTCAGTATTCACACAACACGTGTCAACCTTCAGTTGCCACGCTTTTGGTGTGCGATAACCTTTTTCTTTCAGTTATTATAGTAGTTGTCCATAGGACTGGTGACCGTAATTTTCCGCAAATCTCAAATATCTAATTAACGTCAGTTAATTGTTAACGTAACGACCGCATATTAACTTTACCCCTTTTCAAAATTAATTTCCACCAGTTTCATTTGTATTTTTCCTTTCATTTAGATGTAACCCTTTCCTCCTTCTTTACCAACAGATTAACTTCGGTGACGATTGCTTTTCCCAAATTTCCATTAGGTACATGTGGTTTAATTTTTCACTGTCATTAAGGTCGATAAGTGAGGAGGAGGTTACAAAGATATTACTTGAATGTTCTCTGAACGAATTTTCACAGCAAAACTCTTGATGGTACACAATGCCTCTCTTGTCGTATCAGCCACCGAACTGTATCACCGCAACATTACCGCGCATACCATAGAACCAAAGATCTTCTCTAACTACTTTATCACACGAGGGCCGCTTTTTTTCAACCTCTGATAGGCTACAAATAGAAAACAAGTTCATAGGAAACAATTATTTTATTACCAAAAGTTTTTCAGCATAATCACCTGAAAGACTGAGACATTTATCGTACCTGTGGGCAGGCTTTGCAATACCTTCTTCAAAAAATGTTGCCGCCAATGACTTCAAATAAGCACTGATGTTGTTTTGAATATCTTCGTTGGTTTGCAAGCGCTGCCCTCCTAGCTATATCTTCAGTTCAGGAAAAAGGTGAAAGTCGCTGCTGGGTGCCAGGTCAGGACCTTATGGTGGATAATCGAAAATGTCCCATTGAAATTGTTCAAGGATCCCTTGAGTTGTAACAGCAGTGTGTGGATGAGTGTTGTCATGGAGTGGCCGAGCGGTTCCAGGCGCTTCAGTCTGGAACTGCGTGACCGCTACGGTCGCAGGTTCGAATCCTGCCTCGGGCATGGATGTGTGTGATGTCCTTAGGTTACTTAGGTTAGTAGTTCTAAGTTCTAAGGGACTCGTGACCTCAGATGTTAAGTCCCATATTGCTCAGGGCCATTTGAACCATTTGAATTTGTTGTCATGGATCAACACAATTCCTGAAGTCAGTATTCCTCTTCATTAGTTTTGAATGGTTCTCCGCAAACGTCGTAAGGTTTCACAATAAGCAATTGCATTGATAGTCGTTCCAGGCTGCATACACTCTACAAGCAACACACCTTCTTGGTCCCAAAAACCTGTTGTAGATTGTTTGTTTGAATTTTTTATGGTTTTTTTTGGTGAATTTAGGTGTATCCATTGTTGTGATTGTCCTCTTCTTTACAATGTGTCGTATTAGATCCAAGTACATCTGCACTAACAGTTGATTTAAAAAAGTTCTCTCGTTCATCGTGATAATGGTCAAGGAAATTCAAGACTGACGCAATTTTGGTGACATTTGTCGGCTTCTGTCAACATTTTTGGAACACAACAAGCACAGAGTTTTTTGTAGCCTAAATTTTCAGTAACGATAGAGTGTACAACAGATCTTGAAGCTTCCTGAATTTCCATAGACAAAGCAGTTGTGTTGAACTTACGATTTTCTCTGACAGTTCTGTCAACTCCTTCAACAAGGTCCGCTGTAGCGACAGACTTGCGTCCTTGACCCCTTTCATCATACACGTCATTTCGGGCTTCTTTAAACTTTCTGCGCTATTCACGCACAACACCATAAGTCATGTAGTTGTCACCGTATTACTCGGCTCATTCTCCGGTGAATTTTTGCTGCACTATTTCCTTTTGCTCGCAGAAACCGAATTACACTTCGTAATTCACACTTGATGAGAGCAACAATGACGGCAGCCATGTTTACATGGCTGTAGTGCAACGCAGACTGATGCCTTGAGGTCGGCAATGGCGGATTGTGTAGTGCGAGAGTTGCGCAGTAGCCGACAGCGCATTTCCACTTTCTGTCGCTCGCATGGCTTCTGTACTAAGCGATCAGAGGTTGAAAACAAACAGCCCTCGTAACTGCCCGATAATGGATCCACAACCTCCAATAATACTCAATAATACTTCGTTGGTGGGTCTTAGGAACTACTTTCTTGGGTGAATTGACAACATTTCTTCAGGAGTCAACAAGTGAATCTCAGTCTGGCATTCGCCTGTTAATACTATTTTTAGATGATCATTCAGATTTAAATCACTCCGGATACTTATTCACATACGTTTAACGGTTATGATCGCTTTCAGTAAACGGTCACTAATGGTATAATCTAACGACAAGTGTCTGAAAATGTTTCTGCGTAGTGCGATACAGGTTTTCACGCCTCAGCTATCAGTCAGTGCACTAATCATGAATCCGATTCAGTCTGCTACAATTTTCTGAGGCGTTCTCCATTCCAACGTTCTCGCTGTGTTTCCCAGTTACATCTATACACACTAGAAAACAGTGTCTGAGAGCCATTCTTCCCGTTTATCGCGTAACTTTCGTTTATTTTGCAAATGAATTAAATTAGAATGACTTCATTCAACGATAACTCTGCCGTTATTCCTATTGTATGAAATATTTGTTACAAGCCACGGCTAATTTTTCTCAGGGCTCTATCGCCAGAAATATCATACGTATCCCAACAAGACATCCGTCTTACTCACGATGGATTAAAAGCCTTTTTTTTAAAAAAATATTACGCGATAACAGAATGCTTAATTATTTTTTCTGTGGGGCTTGATGTTCCAGGATAACTGCCTATGTTCAATGGCAATGTACACATTTATAGATATTACTATTAATAAAAGTACTGTACCTCTGGCCTAATATGAATTGGAAAATATTACAAGACGCCGTTTTCAGTTTATTGAGGTTATTCTTTTTAATACTTTTAGCATTAAGTGACGTTAAAAGAACGTGTATCATTTTTGTCATCAATGGCTTCGCTAAAATAATGAGCCTACACAAAAGGACCAGGACAACATTTAATTATTAAGTAACTGAATCATATGCAGGATGGGTACTCGGAACTGACAAAAACACATATTACCATAGTTAATTTTCTATATATTGAAGAAAATGCTACTATTGCTACAGATAATTGTGTCAGTTACAGACCATGAACAATAAGCACCCGTCAGCTAAAACTTCAGAATCGATAAGACAATGAAACAAAAAAATACGCTCATTCTTCTTCTACAAAAGGACAAAGATCGTAATACAAATTGCTATTCTGAGAGTGCAGCTCACGCTTCCATTGTTGAGTATAGATTATTTATACTCTTTTTTTACCCGAGGCTATGCTATACGTTGCAGATCGCCTAGTTTAAGCAGTCCGCAGATAGACGAGAGCAATTTTAGAGAGATATTGATATTAGCATCTTAGATATCGACAAATAAAGCTACATGATGTGAACAAAGTTCCCAAACGAAGCAGTTCATAAACGATTTTACAGTGAAAACGTTGCTGATTTAGCCCCTTTCCTAACTAATGCACTAGTGTGCAAAACTTAAGAAGGAAAGTAACCTTCTCATGATGTGTTAGTGCCAAGTGACATCGATGGGTAAAACTATGGCCATTCATAGAAAGAGGTGTTACGGTACAGTGCAGTAAAGAAAGTAACTGAAAGAAATGGGGAATGAGGCGGACCAGAACAACACTGCTATTGAAAGACAGTATTAACCCTTAGGTCATCGCGATTTATGATGGATCACTGGTGATTAAAGAAGTCGGGACATGGTTCTTAATACGCACTGTGATCATCACGGACGGTAGTACATTCTCCGGAACGTACTCCTCTGTTAGTAAGGAGGTCTCTTGTTAAGGCGTTCCATTCCTGTACCAGCATGCTTGATAATTGCTCAATCATCGTTGGTGCATCTGGAAGTCCTGCAATAGGGCTGTCCAGCGCATTCCACATGTGATCGCTAGGATTCAAGTCGAAGGAGCGGGCAGGACAGCCTGAGCTCTTCGGCGTCGTCACGCATTGTCATCCATAACAGTGAAGCTAGGGCCGAATACACTCCTGATAAGTAGCAGACGGGGAGGACTGCAGTCTCACAATAATGCTGATCACTGAGTTCATAGATCAGATGGTCAGAAAGCCCGTGCAACAATATGCCTTCCCACCTCGTAACATCTGGATCACAAAAATGATCATTTTCGACAGTATTCGCTGTATCCCTGTGTGTCGTTTCCTCTCTCTTTTATTACATCATGTATATCCACTGTTGAAGGAATATCCAGAGCCTCAATTCCTACTTTCACGAAACGCCTACAACTCACCCATCCACTTACAACTATAAGTGTAACGTAAGGCCTCCCCTCATCAAACTTATTAAATATTCATATTTGCCAACTCTCTGTTCCAACCAAACAACTCATCGTTCCATCCCTCCTAAAACGATAAGCCATGACAATTGCTGAACAAAAAATGTTTTATTGTTTACGACCAGTTTCGGTGTAATGCAATTCCATCTTCTGGCATGCAATAAAGTGTTGAGGAACTAAGGTTGCGTTCCATCTTATGTCATCCACGGAATGAAAGTTCCGTGTCATAATTTACGCACGTCAAAAATGTTTTGATCACCTTGGTTCCGAGAGCTCCAAAACCTGTACAGAAAATTGGAATACAGATCAACATAAACATCATTTCCGCACTTTTTATTGCTCATGAAAACCACACATTATATGTTGTGCCACCATACAGCGAGACCTTCAGAGGTGGTGGTCCAGATTGCTGTACACACTGGTACCTCTAATACACAATAGCACGTCCTCTTGCATTGATGGATGCCTGTATTCGTTATGGCATTCTATCCACAAGGTCATCAAGGCACTGCTGGTCCAGATTGTCCCACTACTCAACGGCGATTCAGCGTAGATACCTCTGAGTGGTTGGTGGGTCACATCGTCCATAAACAGCCCTTTCCAATCTATCCCAAGTATGTTCGATAGGGTTCCTGTCTGAAGAACATGCTGGACACTCTAGTCGAGCGATGTCGTTATCCTGAAGGAAGTCATTCACAAGATGTGAACAATGGGGGGCGCGAATTGTCGTCCACGAAGAAGAATGCTTCGCCAATATACTGTCGATATGGTAGCACTATCGCTCGGAGGGTGGCATTCACGTATCATACAGCCGTTACGGCGCCTTCCATGACCACCAGCGGCGTACGTCGGTCCCACATATTGCCACCCCAAAACAGCAGGGAACCTCCACCTTGCTCCACTCGCTGGACAGTGTGACTAAGGCGTTCAGCCTGACCGGGTTGCCTCCAAACACGTCTCCGACGATTGTCCGGTTGAAGGCATATGCGACACTCATCGCTGAAGAGAACGTGATGCCAATCTTGAGCAGTCCATTCGGCATGTTGTTGGCCCATCTGTTCTGCGCTGCATGGTGTCATGGCTGTAAAGATGGACCACGCCATGGACGTTGGGAGCGAAGCTGCTCACTATGCCGACTATTGCGCACAGTTTGGGTCGTAACACGACGTTCTGTGGCTGCACGAAAAGCATTATTGAACATGATGGCGTTGCTGACAGGGTTCCTCCGAGCCATAATCCGTAGGTAGCGGTCATCAAACTGCCTCGGGCGGCCTGAGCGAGGCATGTCGTCGACAGTTCCTGTCTCCCCTCCAAGTCCGAACAACATCTCTTTGGTTCACTCCGAGAAGCCTAGACACTTTCTTTTTTGATAGCCATTTCTGACACAAAGTAACAATGCGGACGGGATTGAATAGCGGTATCGACCGTCTAGGCATCGTTGAACTACAGACCACACGAGCTGTGAACCTCCTTCCTGGTGGAACGACTGCAACTGATCGGCTAGCGGATCCCCTCCGTCTAATAGGCGCTGCTCATGCATGGTTGTTTACATCTTTGGACGGGTTTAGTGACATCTCTCAAAAGTCAAAGGTTCTGTGTCTGTGATACAATATCCACAGTCAACGTCTGGAGTTCTGGGAATAGGGGTGATGTAAAGCTTTTTTTGATGTGTTTATAAAATAGGGAACATAGGCCGGCCGGTGTGGCTGAGCGGTTCTAGGCGCTTCAGTCTGGAACCGCGCGACCGCTACGGTCGCAGGTTCGAGTCCCGCCTCGGGCATGGATGTGTGTGAAGTCCTTAGGTTAGTTAGGTTTAAGTAGTTCTAAGTTCTAGGGGACTGATGACCTCAGATGTTAAGTCCCATAGTGCTGAGAGCAATTTTTTTGAGGGAACATAGGAAAGCAACAGGAACCATCATCTTACTCGTTTGGGTATACTAAGACAAGTTAGTTAATACGGCCAGACGTAGAAGACGGTGGTTTCCCTCGGATTCTTATTTATTTATTTATTTATTTATTGTTCCGTGGGACCACATTTAGGAGAAGTCTCCATGGTCATGGAACGAGTCAATACATGAAATTCTAACACGATTGTAGAAACAGAATGAAATGAAATATAAGAAACATATTCAGGCGACAAGTCGTTAGTTTAAAGAAAGAAAATCAAGAATGTAACACTGGAATTTGCTTAATTTTTTAGCTCTTCCAGGAGCTCCTCGACAGAATATAAGGAGTGAGCCATGAGGAAACTCTTCAGTTTAGACTTAAAAGTGTTTGGGCTACTGCTAAGGTTTTTGAGTTCTTGTGGTAGCTTATTGAAAATGGATGCAGCAGAATACTGCACTCCTTTCTGCACAAGAGTCAAGGAAGTGCATTCCACATGCAGATTTGATTTCTGCCTAGTATTAACTGAGTGAAAGCTGCAAACTCTTGGGAATAAGCTAATATTGCTAACAACAAACGACATTAAAGAAAATACATACTGTGAGGGCAATGTCAAAATTCCCAGACTATTGAATAGGGGTCGACAAGAGGTTTTCGAACTTACACCATACATAGCTCGAACAGCCCGTTTTTGAGCCAAAAATACCCTTTTTGAATCAGAAGAATTACCCCAAAAAATAATACCATATGACATAAGCGTATGAAAATATGCGAAGTATACTACTTTTCGTGTTGAAATGTCACTTATGTCAGATACTGTTCTAATGGTAAATAAAGCGGCATTTAGTTTCTGAACAAGATCCTGAACATGGGCTTTCCACAACAACTTACTATCTATCCATACGAATAGGAACTTGAACTGTTCCGTCTCGCTTATAACATGCCCATTCTGTCTGATTAAAATGTCAGTTCTTGTTGAATTGTGAGTTAGAAACTGTAAAAACTGAGTCTTACTCTGATTTAGCATCAAATTATTTTCCACAAGCCACGAACTTATATCATGAACTACATTATTTGATAATGTTTCAATATTACACACAAGATCCTTCACTACCAAGGTGGTGTCATCAGCAAACAGAAATATTTTTGAATCACCTGTAATACTAGAAGGCATATCATTTATATAAATAAGAAACAGCAGTGGCCCCAGCACCGACCCTTGGGGAACGCCCCATTTAACAGTGCCCCATTGGGACTGAACATCATTACCACTCTCAATATTGCGGAGAATTACCTTCTGCTTTCTTTTCTTAAAGTAGGAGGCGAACCAATTGTAAGCTACTCCCCTTACTCCATAATGTTCCAACTTCTGCAGTAATATTTTGTGGTCAACACAGTCAAAAGCCTTTGTTAAATCAAAGAAAACACCTAACGTTCGCAACCTTTTATTTAATCCGTCCAAAACCTCACAGAGAAAAGAGACTATAGCATTTTCAGTTGTTAAGCCATTTCTAAAACCAAACTGTACATTTGACAGCAAATTATGTGAATTTAAATGCTGCAGTAATCTTGTATATACAACCTTCTCGATAACTTTAGCAAACACCGACAGCATAGAGATAGGTCTATAATTGTCAACATTATCCCTGTCTCCCTTTTTATAAAGTGGCTTCACTACCGAGTACTTTAATCGGTCAGGAAACCGACCACTCCTAAAGGAAAAGTTACAGATATGGCTAAGTACTGAGCTAACATACGTGGAACAATACTTCAGTATACTGCTAGATACCCCGTCATATCCATGAGAGTTCTTGGTCTTTAGTGATTTAATTATTAACTCAATCTCCCTCTTGTCAGTATCATGGAGGAGCATTTCAGGTAACAGTCTCGGAACACTTTTTTCTAAGAGTGCTGTATGATTCCCTGTTGGGACTAGGTTTCTATTTAGTTCACCTGCTATATTCAGAAAGTGATTATTAAGTACCGTACATATATGCGACTTATCAGTAACACGGACATCCCCACTACGCACTGATTCTATATTCTCGACCTGTCTCTGCAGACCAGCCACTTCCTTTACGACTGACCATATGGTTTTAATTTTATCTTGAGACTTAGCTATTCTATCCGCATACCACATACTTTTTCAGAATGAGATTTTCACTCTGCAGCGGAGTGTGCGCTGATATGAAACTTCCTGGCAGATTAAAACTGTGTGCCCGACCGAGACTCGAACTCGGGACCTTTGCCTTTCGCGGGCAAGTGCTCTACCAACTGAGCTACCGAAGCACGACTCACAGCTTTACTTCTGCCAGTACCTCGTCTCCTACCTTCCAAACTTTACAGAAGCTCTCCTGCGAACCTTGCAGAACTAGCACTCCTGAAAGAAAGGATACTGCGGAGACATGGCTTAGCCACAGCCTGGGGGATGTTTCCAGAATGAGATTTTCACTCTGCAGCGGAGTGTGCGCTGATATGAAACTTCCTGGCAGATTAAAACTGTGTGCCCGACCGAGACTCGAACTCGGGACCTTTGCCTTTCGCGGGCAAGTGCTCTACCAACTGAGCTACCGAAGCACGACTCACGACCGGTACTCACAGCTTTACTTCTGCCAGTACCTCGTCTCCTACCTTCCAAACTTTACAGAAGCTCTCCTGCGAACCTTGCAGAACTAGCACTCCTGAAAGAAAGGATACTGCGGAGACATGGCTTAGCCACAGCCTGGGGGATGTTTCCAGAATGAGATTTTCACTCTGCAGCGGAGTGTGCGCTGGTATGAAACTTCCTGGCAGATTAAAACTGTGTGCCCGACCGAGACTCGAACTCGGGACCTTTGCCTTTCGCGGGCAAGTGCTCTACCAACTGAGCTACCGAAGCACGACTCACGACCGGTACTCACAGCTTTACTTCTGCCAGTACCTCGTCTCCTACCTTCCAAACTTTACAGAAGCTCTCCTGCGAACCTTGCAGAACTAGCACTCCTGAAAGAAAGGATACTGCGGAGACATGGCTTAGCCACAGCCTGGGGGATGTTTCCAGAATGAGATTTTCACTCTGCAGCGGAGTGTGCGCTGATATGAAACTTCCTGGCAGATTAAAACTGTGTGCCCGACCGAGACTCGAACTCGGTCGTGAGTACCGGTCGTGAGTCGTGCTTCGGTAGCTCAGTTGGTAGAGCACTTGCCCGCGAAAGGCAAAGGTCCCGAGTTCGAGTCTCGGTCGGGCACACAGTTTTAATCTGCCAGGAAGTTTCATATCAGCGCACACTCCGCTGCAGAGTGAAAATCTCATTCTGGAAACATCCCCCAGGCTGTGGCTAAGCCATGTCTCCGCAGTATCCTTTCTTTCAGGAGTGCTAGTTCTGCAAGGTTCGCAGGAGAGCTTCTGTAAAGTTTGGAAGGTAGGAGACGAGGTACTGGCAGAAGTAAAGCTGTGAGTACCGGTCGTGAGTCGTGCTTCGGTAGCTCAGTTGGTAGAGCACTTGCCCGCGAAAGGCAAAGGTCCCGAGTTCGAGTCTCGGTCGGGCACACAGTTTTAATCTGCCAGGAAGTTTCATATCAGCGCACACTCCGCTGCAGAGTGAAAATCTCATTCTGGAAACATCCCCCAGGCTGTGGCTAAGCCATGTCTCCGCAGTATCCTTTCTTTCAGGAGTGCTAGTTCTGCAAGGTTCGCAGGAGAGCTTCTGTAAAGTTTGGAAGGTAGGAGACGAGGTACTGGCAGAAGTAAAGCTGTGAGTACCGGTCGTGAGTCGTGCTTCGGTAGCTCAGTTGGTAGAGCACTTGCCCGCGAAAGGCAAAGGTCCCGAGTTCGAGTCTCGGTCGGGCACACAGTTTTAATCTGCCAGGAAGTTTCATATCAGCGCACACTCCGCTGCAGAGTGAAAATCTCATTCTGGAAACATCCCCCAGGCTGTGGCTAAGCCATGTCTCCGCAGTATCCTTTCTTTCAGGAGTGCTAGTTCTGCAAGGTTCGCAGGAGAGCTTCTGTAAAGTTTGGAAGGTAGGAGACGAGGTACTGGCAGAAGTAAAGCTGTGAGTACCGGTCGTGAGTCGTGCTTCGGTAGCTCAGTTGGTAGAGCACTTGCCCGCGAAAGGCAAAGGTCCCGAGTTCGAGTCTCGGTCGGGCACACAGTTTTAATCTGCCAGGAAGTTTCATATCAGCGCACACTCCGCTGCAGAGTGAAAATCTCATTCTGGAAACATCCCCCAGGCTGTGGCTAAGCCATGTCTCCGCAGTATCCTTTCTTTCAGGAGTGCTAGTTCTGCAAGGTTCGCAGGAGAGCTTCTGTAAAGTTTGGAAGGTAGGAGACGAGGTACTGGCAGAAGTAAAGCTGTGAGTACCGGTCGTGAGTCGTGCTTCGGTAGCTCAGTTGGTAGAGCACTTGCCCGCGAAAGGCAAAGGTCCCGAGTTCGAGTCTCGGTCGGGCACACAGTTTTAATCTGCCAGGAAGTTTCATATCAGCGCACACTCCGCTGCAGAGTGAAAATCTCATTCTGGAAACATCCCCCAGGCTGTGGCTAAGCCATGTCTCCGCAGTATCCTTTCTTTCAGGAGTGCTAGTTCTGCAAGGTTCGCAGGAGAGCTTCTGTAAAGTTTGGAAGGTAGGAGACGAGGTACTGGCAGAAGTAAAGCTGTGAGTACCGGTCGTGAGTCGTGCTTCGGTAGCTCAGTTGGTAGAGCACTTGCCCGCGAAAGGCAAAGGTCCCGAGTTCGAGTCTCGGTCGGGCACACAGTTTTAATCTGCCAGGAAGTTTCACATACTTTTTGCCTTCCTAATAACTTTTTTAAGCACCTTACAATACTGTTTGTAATGGGCTGCTGCATTTAGATTGTGTCTGTTTCTAACGTTTTGATATAATTGCCACTTTGTTCTACAAGATATTCTTATCCCTTTAGTCAGCCACCCAGGCTGCCTGTTTGTGCTAGTACCCTGTTTTGAACGTTCTAACGGAAAGCAACTTTCAAAGAGCACGAGAAAAGTCTTGAGGAAAGCATTATATTTATCGTCTACTGTATCAGCACTATAAACATCTTGCCACTCTTGTTCCTTGATAAGGTTTACAAAAGTCTGTACAGCAACAGGATCAGCTTTCCTAAAAAGTTGGTGACTATATTTAACATGTGTTGCAGCACAAAAATCTTTTGGACTTAAAATTTGTGCATCATGATCTGAAAGGCCATTCACCTTTTTGCTAACAGAATGCCCTTATAATAATGACGAATGAAGAAAAATATTGTCTATGGTTGTTCTACTGTTCCCTTGCACTCTCGTTGGAAAGAATACGGTTTGCATAAGATTATATGAATTAAGGAGGTCTACCAGCATCCTTTTCCTTGCACAATCACTTATACAATTAATATTGAAGTCACCACATATAACTAACTTTTTGTATTTCCTATAAAGTGAACCAAGAACCTCCTCTAGCTTTAGCAAAAATGTTGTGAAATCGGAGTCTGGGGATCTATAAATAACAACAGTAAGAAGTTTAGCTCCACTAAATTTAACCACACCTGCACAACATTCAAACACCTTTTCAGTGCAGTACTTTGAAACATCAATTGACTCAAATGGGATACCGTTTTTCACATACATGGCTACTCCCCCACACCGCAAAGAGCTCTTCGAAAAGCTGCCAGCCAACCTGTATCCTGGTAAAGGAAGCCTCTGAATTATCTCCTTATTTAAGAAGTGTTCAGATATACCAATAATTTCAGAGTCAACATCTATAAGCAGTTCACTAACTTTATCTCTAATACCTTGTATATTTTGATGAAATATACTAATTCCCTCATTAATCGGATACCCCAGCTTTGTAGAAAGTGGTTTCTTTGTTAGAGAGACTTCCCTTAAGCAGGAATACCTATCAGCTGACTTCAATCTAAAAAAGGTACAGCTCTAACACCCACAACTACCGGAATTTTCCCATGAGTGATCCCACCACCCCCACCTATGCTGTCACCTATAAGTTTTGCCAACCTCCCCTTCCCATACCTGTTGAGGTGTAGGCCATGTCTAGTGAAACCCGTATGGCCGATAGACTCCACCGACACCACTGAAATGTGACTCATGCCTTCTGTCATCAGCGCACCCCCAAGTCTCATGTTATTACGCCTGACGGCTGTATTAAGATGAGGCCGATCGTGACGCTGAAACAGTTCCACGAAATGCACATTCGTGTTGCCAGTGTGAGTGGCTATCTTTTCCAGGTCACCATCTATGTCATACTCCCCATCCCTATCAATACTATTACCAGCCCCACCCACAATCACTACCTGATCCTCTTTAGTAAAATCCCTACATAACCCCCCTATGTTAAAAGTCACCTGAGCCAATCCTGCATTAGGCTTCACAATGCTGGTGACCTGGTACTCACTCCCCAAAATTTCCTGCAACTGCTGGCCTACACCTCTACCATGAGAACTACCTAACAGCAGAACCTTCTTCTTTCTCTTAGACTTTGCAACTGTCCTAGCCACCGTAACTGCTGAGGTCTGCTGCATAGTTCCTACATCTACAGCTACTAGAGATTCCTCTCCACTAGACTCTGACAGTTGGTCATATCTATTACAAACACCAATAGTAAAACTATCTGAAAATCTCTTTCTCCTAGCAGATCTCTTGCCAACAGCCAGCTCCCATTCCCCAACCACCTTCTCCCTACTCATCCTATCTAGCTCCTCCTGTGCGTTTTTCAACTGCACCTGAAGGGCACAGATCTTACGCTCCTGCTCCTCTATCAACTTACTCTTGCTACATAACCGGCAGTTCCAGGAGAGGATCTCACCAGAATGCCCACTGGCTTCCCCACTGCATTCCCCCCAGTTAAAATACTTCGAACAAGTCTCACACCGCAATCCACTGCTCACGAACCTACGGCAAAGCCCACACTTCTCACTCATGGTAAAATTTTACAATTATTGAAACAAGAAAACAACTTTATCTAAGTTCCGCTACTACAATAAGAAGATGTTAAAAACTGACTACAATAATCACAAACTTGCTCTAACAAGGGAAGTAACTACTATTATTGACAGTATTAATCAACAACAAATGAGAATATAACAAAATACTAACACAGAAAGAAAATCAAACGTCTAATGACAGTAACGAAACTGAAAGTAGTTCGCAAAAATTTCTTCTGAAGTTATTTCACCGGAAAACACCAAGAACACCGGTTGAAGACTACTAAAGTTCCTAAATAAACTACTATACACAAACAATTAATTAGTACTTAGCTTTCGATGCGCCGCTACAGCTGCAACTGGTTGGCGCGGAATGTAAACACGGGTAAGAGGTTAAGTTGCTCGATACGAAACACTCACAAATATCAGGCCACAACACAAGAAATGCAGAGGTGAATGAAGAAACCACTAATAAGTCACTTATATAGTAAATATTATCACAAAAACAGTTAAAATATATATCTGAAACCTAAAAATAGATGACCGAGTGGTTCTAGGTGCCTCAGTCTTGAACCGCGCGACCGCTACGGTCGCGGGTTCAAATCCTGCCTCGGGCAACGATGTGTGTGAAGTCCTTAGGTTAGTTAGGTTTAAGTAGGTTTAAGTTCTATGGGGCTGATGACCTCAGATGTTAAGTCACAAAGTGCTCAGAGCCAATTTTTAAATGGGCATGTGGGGTTGCGGTTGCGTTACCAAACATAGGTATTTGCTAAACCTTTAATTCAAACGTCTTCGAGATCCCACATCCTCTAGCAAGAAAATCCACCCCGTCCCAACCTGTGCAATATCAGAACTCTGATACTTCCGATCCTCAGCACAAGTATAACTTGATGCAATTCCATCATTACAATCCCCCGGAAAGCTCTCTACCAAACTGACTTCCCGACACACTCTTCACCAGTGGAACTATACACTCCTCCACAGTCCGTTCACGAATTCCATTCCACCCGAAACCTGCAATTATTTCATATTTAATATTTTTAATTTCCACTGGTTCCTTGCAAATCTTTTTACTGTTAAGGACCACATATTTAGCTTCTCAGTTCGTCTCGATAGTAGAACGAACAATGATAAGTAAGCCATTGTTTCCACGTGACTTTGTGGTACCGATTCCTGAAGAAGATATCGTACTCTTCCAGTTGACACATCGCAGAATTATCAAATTCGGTTCCACATTTGCAAGCTTGGAGCAATGCTGTGATAGATATCTAGTATTTTCTAGTTAACTAACCAAGCTGGAAAGGTGTTCGGATCACAACAGCCAGCGACATTCTTGCAAAGTAAACTTTTTGCTCTCAGTGAATGTCAGAATATGAATAAATTATTAATTCACATAGCTAGTGTTGACTGGTGTTCATCTTGTTAGAAAGTAAATCGGTATATTCCGTCTACTTAACCACCTAAAAGGCTTTGTACACTGTAATACAACGCCTCTAATAAGAAACATGAGGCCATAAGTAATATCTTTGCAGATATCCAATTGGTGTGCTGAATTTTTGACGGATATTATGCTGCACCGCGCGGCCAGCGTTCAGTAGGAATAATTACAGCTGGTGGTTGCTATCTTTACATTACTGTAAGAATTAACCTGTGAGCATGATACGTTCTCCAATGTTGTCAATATACTGTCCTGATTTTTTCCATGACGACATATATAGTTTCGTGCAATATCGTCTTTGGATGATAGTAACGAACTGCAGAGATCATTGGAGAAATTTGTATTTAGTGCCATGAATGGCAATTGTCTTTAAAGGTGATGAAACGCAAAAGAATACCCACAACAAAAAAGGAGAACCCTACAGTATTTCAAGATTGCTAATGATTATATGGAAAACGTCACTTCGTTCAAATATTTGGCGCAAATACTGAGAGGCGATTTGAAATGTGTTAGGTAAGACCAGTATTAGGGGATGTAGATTTGGTGGAAGTGTTCCAAACAACTTCTTTGTGTAAATTCAAAGACTGTCTATTGATGGAAGACTCAGAGATTATTTTATTTGCATCGTCATGTATCTCAGATAGGAATCATGAGGATAAGAAAGAGATAAAGGCAATAACCAAGAAGGGTCGTACTGGCGTTTCGTATGCAGTTTCGTTTGCAGATACACTACGCGTGCTGAGAGACACATGAAAAACTTTACCTCTAAGGCTAAAGTACAGATGAGGTCACCGAATGAACCACATGTCCCAATAAAAATCCGTGACAAATGAAAATGTCCACAACGCAATTTTCCTTTTCCGGAGGTATTGAATGACGCTTGGAAAACCACAAAAAGTCACTGTTTGAAACTATGATTTAATAAATACGAATACGCTGAAGCACCATTCTCGTCAAATTAAATAACATTATAGAGGTGTCGAAATAAACCGAGAAGTGCAAAAATTAACACTGAGGAGAACAAACTCAGTTCATACAAAATTATATTCGCAGTTCTGAATATCGTGTTCTGCGTATTACTTGAATGAGTCACAGTGCCTTTTCTCAAACTACAGGCAGGCTCACTAAAATTTTATAGTTCTTAAGAAAGAAAGAAAGAAAACAAGAACAGAATAAAATAGCTACAATGAACGAAATTAAGCAGGTGTTCACGTTCAAAAAGATAAACGTCTTGTCCTCTAAGCTTTATCTGTAACAGATATTGGTATTACGAATAATGCATCACGAATTACCTCGTGTACGTAATTTGTGGTAAGTATTTGCAAATATCGAAATGCTTGTGATAGCAAATATAACCAAACATTTTAAATTCTCGCGTGTAGCAGTAATTACACCGCTTGCCTCGGGTACATAGCTGATTAATAATTTGTGTGGCGCTGCTGGCGAGGGAAATTAAACAGTAGGCTGTGTTAGCGAGTTTTTAGGCACAGACGTGATTAGTAACTCATTTGTTATTACAGTGAGCTACTTCAAACTTATCGTCGTAGGAGAAGTATAGTAAAAGTCATATATCTGCAGTGTATCTGAAGTATACTACCGCAAAACGTGTCGTGCATCTAAAGGTTATGAACTAAATTACACGTAAAGAGGGTCTCCTCTGGTTCTCTGTGATCTAGAAAGGTGATCCCCTACCAGTTATTCTCCGCGAACAAATACTGCCAAAATCCTAATTACGCCTTTAAAAACGGGCACACGCAAAAAATAAGATAGGAACAAATACTTTTTTCTTGACAAGACCCAGAATTTTATTCACTTACTAGCGAAACCAGTAATGCTTCGCAATTGCTAAATACGTGTGGGCATTCGATATACGTCCTAATCTACTTCTTCCCACACTTTATATCCCTTTCTTCCTTTCTCTCCGTTAGTCCATTTCCTCCTCCACCCCCTACATTTCTTATCTCATATTCTCTTCAGCCATCTCTTCCTCCCTCATCTCAAATGGTAGGAGAGACACCTCTCCAGCTGATAGATCTGTGAGGATAGAAGCTTAAATGGCAGTATTTCACATGGTTTTAATCTACGAACAGGCAGGATTATAAAGTCAGCCATAAACACAACTTTCCTGCAATCGACTGTTGGATCGTATCTGGATGCTAAACTTCCATTTCGAATTTTCGTGTTCGATCGTGTCTTTTGTCGATGTTCCAAATTATTTTGTTCGTTAAGCTCCAACTGAGCGAGTCGAACTCGGCTGTATCTCTTGTTCAGGAGTCACAACACATCACGCTTAAGAAATTCTAATCCATTTGCCTTCAAACGCTACCTTCGCTCAACGATCATATAGTTGGCTTGCGTTGCTACTATGCCAGCCGATATTTCAACGCCTCACTAGAGGCATTTTTTCCAAAAATATAAACGATGAAGTGAAATCAACTGAATGCAACGCACCAAATTATCACGAACCGAAATCAGTTCAAACTTTGCAACATAGCAAAGATGTGATCAGCATCAACAACACACTGAAATATTGCTTTCGATTGTGTTCATTTTCACAAACTGTAAGTATTCAATGCGGAATTTTGTGTTGTTTTTATGAAAACATGCGGCACCAGAACTGTCGGACTGAACGTCACATTTCTGTGGCGGCAGAACTGCCAAACCGACCGCCACATTTATTTCATTGATATTTTCATACAGAAATTCCGATTTCCAACTAACCAGAGGGATTTTCCAAAAAATTCCTTTTATACGTATCTTATCCTGACAATTACAAACACAACGAAAGAAGTCAGCCACGTCAGCGGAGCCGTTCTCAAATTATGATATTTCAACATGCGGCAATTTATTCTTATTCATATATATTGTAAACAGATTACTAGATAACACTAAGAAAATTGGCCATAATCTGTTTCCAGTCCGGATTTACTCTTAGTGCTATTTACTATTATTACCTAAAGTGTAATTTCTGGCCAGTGTACGTGCATGAAGCACAACTGTTCTACCTGTTTAATGACGTTTAGTACTATAACTGTTTTGTCGGATACACGGACATGAAAGAAACAATTCTGTGTTCTCATTGTATGGGCAGAAATTATCGTAGGTATGCGCAACTAGCTGTGTACATTGCAGTAGCACAGAACCTAAATAGAACTAAACTTACGAAAATATATAAACCATTATACAATATTAAAGTACTTCATTTACTTTAATGAGTGGTTCAGGCACATATTGAGAACGGATAAAAACCACATACCACAATTAACTCGACATTTGTACGTGCAGCTAATTGCGCTTAGAGCAGCTGTCACTGAGCCAACACTATTCTTTGTTACTGATGGCTTCACTGATAGAGCAAATGACTTCCAGAAGTACGCAAGTGTGTAGCCTTAAAAGCGTTGTTCGCATCAGAGTGTGAGTTCTGTTGAGCAACATTTATCTCTTAGATTTTGTTCTTTTCTTTGTAGACAGGACAGTTTCTGCTCCAAGTAGGATTGTTTTCGAAGCAGTTAGCTTCCAAGGATGGCTAGTGCATTGTGTACTTCTTTTTCGGGCAGCTGAACCAGATCCTCTGCACACGGAATCTGTTCTTTGAATATAATCGTGGTACGGTCTAAATGTTGACACTTAAAGTACTGAACAGGCTTAAGTACATAGAACTTAACTTTAAGATGGAAAAGGCCTAATGCATTGTACACTCATTCTCATGTATTAAGGATAATTGCAGAATGTGGTGCCACACAACGTGGCACTACACGAAACTGGCGCTAATAGCATAGACACAAAGGGAACACACGACACAGATCTGTAAGTCCACGGTATTGGTGATAAGTTGAGAAAAGCGTCACGAAACACATGTGCTACTAAACGCCACTGTTTTCTGTGTATGTACCCCGACATCAATATGGGATATGATGACCATGAATACGTACACAGGCCGCAAAACGGGTTGGCGTACTCTGGATCAGGTGGTCGAGCAGCTGCTACGGTATAGCCTCCCATTCTTGGCCCAGTGCCTGTCGTAGATTCTGAAGTGTCGTAGGGGTTTGAAGACGGGCAGCGAAATGTCGACCGAGAGCATCCCAGACGTGCTCGATGAGGCTTAGGTCTGAAGAACAGGCAGGCCACTCCATTCGCCTGATATCTTGTGTTTCAAGGTACTCCGCCAAGATGGCAGCTCGGCGGGGCCGCGCGTTATTATCCATCAGGAGAAAGGTGGGACCCATTGCACCCCTGAAAAGGCGGACATACTGGTGCAAAATGACGTCCCGATACCCCTTACCTGTTACAGTTCCTCTGTCAAAGACATGCAGGGGTGTACGTGCACCAATCATGATCCTACCCAACACCATCAAACCACGACCTCCATACAGGCCCCTTTCAAGGACGTTAAGGGGTTGGTATCTTGTTCCTGGTTCATGCCAGATGATATCCGGCGAGAATCACTGTTCAGACTATACCTGGACTCGTCTGTGAACATAACCTGGGACCACTGTTCCAATGACCATGTACTGTGTTCTTTACACCAGGCTTTACGGGCTCTCCTGTGACCAGAGGTCAGTGGAATGCTCCTTGCAGGTGTCCAGGCGAATAAACCATGTCTGTTCAGTCGTCTACAGACTGTATTTCTGGAGACAACTGCTCCAGTGGCTGCGGTAAGGTCCCGAGCAAGGCTTCCTGCTGTACTCCAAGGCCGTCTGCGGACACTGATGATGAGATATCGGTCTTCGTATGGTGTTGTACACTGTGGACGTCCCGTACTGTAGCGCCTGGACACGTTTCCTGTCTGCTGAAATCGTTGACATAATCTTGAGATCACACTCTGTGGCATACAGAGGGCCCGTGATACGACCTGCTGTGTTTGACCAGCCTCCAGTCACCCTAGTGTTCTACCCCTCATAACGCCGTCAATATCTTTTCTTTGAGCCATTTTCAACACACAGTCACCTTTAGCACGTCTGAAAACGTCTGCACACTTAGTCGCTGCACCGTACTCTGACATGCCCCAACACACCTCTGCGTATTTGGACTGCTGCCGGCGCCACCGTGCGACGACCTAAGTCAAACGCACCGCATGGTCATACCCCGAGGTGATTTAAATCCGCAAACCGCCCACCAGAGCGTTGTTTCACCGTGTATCAGCATTATACTTATTTTATCAGCATGAGTGTAGTTGGGTAACAATGGTTCGTTGCTGCCTATTCCAGCTGCGCATTTACTTTGCTCACGGTATTATTTACTACAGTGGCAGCTAGGCCTTTCCTCCTGTTATAGCTTCTTAGTATAAATATTCATTATATTCTGGGATCTTGCTAAACTTTTACAGTAATTTAACTCTATGCTCAAATCACTGTTCGTGTATATTTACAACGATTTGGAATTTAGCAGTTTTGTTTCTCCCTGAGGACTGTTGCGTCTCAACAGCCATCCACGCCACATCCTCGTCATCCACGTGTTTATGGCCACGAACCTTGCTTTCTGTCCC
This sequence comes from Schistocerca nitens, assembly GCF_023898315.1. NCBI lineage: Eukaryota > Metazoa > Arthropoda > Insecta > Orthoptera > Acrididae > Schistocerca > Schistocerca nitens. The sequence continues at coordinate 36,221,524 of NC_064614.1, forward strand.
ACACAACATTCCAATTTCGTATCGCACAATACTCACTTCGGTGCGCCCGGAGTTTACAATTACAGAGAACAGGCAACGTTCACCAGCCACCAGTTCAGCAGCACTGATTTGCAAAAGCTGTATCCATCCAACAGAGGCTCAGTGACACCATTTGTTGCCATGGGTCTTATCGAATGCAATGTTTACTGGGAACTTCTGCCACCGAATGTATCAGGATGGCCAAATGTAGCAGGAAGAGGTAGAAGGCACTGCATTAAGACTCTACTGAGCTTTCCAAGTGATTTATTGTTTCCAACTACAGTGCTGCGTTCCCCTCGGTCTGCGTCACCGGGTCCCGCATTGCTGAGGACACCACTTCACTGTCTGCGAAATGCTCTGGCGCGGAATGGCTGCCTGAGTGACTCACGCATGCACTGTGTGTTGGCCTTGTACGCTAGCGAAGTTGTGGTGTCGTCAGAATGCCGGCAGTCTGCATCCCTGCCGACTCAGCGCTGCTTGGTGTGAGCCGCAGGAGGACAGCTGCGTGCTCCTATCTGGCGTGGCTGAGATCACAGCGACAACAAGCGCCCACGATCCCGCGTCCGAATCTGCAGCCCTCACCTCGGGATGCCTCCGGTGTGTGTTGGAAGCCAGGACGACGGCCCGCGGTAGCGAGCTGTGCAGTGGGCCGCCACTGGCTGGCTACAGACCCCGCTTTGGCCTCAGAGGGTCAAACCAGCGATCCACCATGGACTGTAATGGTGGCGCCCCATCTGCCGCTGTGTATAGCTGGGTGTGTGACACGCCCCACCGTCCAGGACAGCTGCCACACTTCAATTAATCTCATTACAAACCCGCACCTAATTATACATGGCTATGTGCCTCTATTTTGCCATATGCGCCACTTCGCGCCACGTACTCATAACATGCTAGGTTGGTAAGTGGGCCCCTTCTACCTGTGATGTGCGACATGCAAAACCGCTACATGTACCCTCCCAACAAATTTGATGGCCCTTTTGCCTCTATTGTACTTCGCAACTGTTGGTATGCATAATCCGGCCAGCACCTGGCTCTAACCTGTGCTCACAATATTACACAAAACTAACTTTCCCTATCCAAAATGGTGGTGCCGCTACATATGGGTCATCAGTCACGAGCCCACTCTCACCACTTCATTGTCCCTGCTTCGCTTATGTAGAAGATCAGGAACCCATATGGAGATTACATTATAGTCATCTACTCGGGGAAGATCAGTTTGTATTCCGTAGAAATATGGGAACACGTGAGGCAATACTGACCCTACGACGTATCTTAGAAGCTGGCTTAAGAAAAGGCAAACCTACGTTTCTAGCATTTGTAGACTTGGAAAAATATTTGACAATGCTGCCTGGAATACTCTCTTTCAAATTCTGAAGGTGGCAGGGGTAAAATACAGGGAGGGAAAGGCTATTTACAATTTGTACAGAAACCAGATAGCAGTTATAAGAGTCGAGGGGCATGAAAGGGAAGCAGTGGTTGGGAAGGGAGTGAGACAGGGTTGTAGCCTCTCCCTGATGTTATTCAATCTGTAGATTGAGCAAGCAGTAAAGGAAACGAAAGAAAAATTCGGAGAAGGTATTAAAATCCATGGGGATGAAATAAAAACTTTAAGGTTTGCCGATGACATTGTAATTCTGTCAGAGACAGCAAAGGACTTGGAAGAGCAGTTGAACGGAATGGACAGTGTCTTGAAAGGAGGGTATAATATGAACATTAACAAAAGCAAAACGAGGATAATGGAATGTAGTCGAATAAAATCGGGTGATGCTGACGGAATTAGATTAGGAAATGAGACACTTAAAGTAGTAAAGCAGTTTTTCTATTTGGGGGGCAAAATAACTGAGGATGGTCGAAGCAGATAGGATATAAAATGTAGACTGGCAATGGCCAGAAAAGCGTTTCTGAGGAAGAGAAATTCTTTGACATCGAGTATAGATTTAAGTGTCAGGAAGTCGTTTCTGAAAGTATTTGTATGGAGTGTAGCCATGTATGGAAGTGAAACATGGACGATAAACAGTTTGGACAAGAAGAGAATAGAAGCTTTCGAATTGTGGTGCTACAGAAGAATGCTGAAGATTAGGTGGGTAGATCACATAACTAATGAGGAGGTATTGAATAGGATTGGGGAGAAGAGGAATTTGTGGCGCAACTTGACTAGAAGGAGGGATCGGTTGGTAGGACACATTCTGAGGCATCAAGGGATCACCAATTTAGTATCATAGGACAGCGTGGAGGGTAAAAATCGCAGAGGGAGACCAAGAGATGAATACACTAAGCAGATTCAGAAGTATGTAGGCTGCAATACGTACTGGGAGATGAAGAAGCTTCCACAGGTTAGAGTAGCATGGAGAGCTGCATCAAACCAGTCTCAGGACTGGAGGCCACAACAACAAACACAGGGGATCAGGAAATAGCTCCCCACTATTTGGTGAAGTGCAAAAGTGATACGTACGAGAGCCATTAATTGGTACTTGTCACTCTTGTGTAATGTCTTTGGCCCGCTGCCTAGTAACTGCAGCTCGGGCGTCCCGCTGGCGGTCAGTAACATAGGTCTTTGCTAGGATAAGGGTTCCTGCATGAACTGCGGCAGGGATATTGGTTGAGTGTCCACTGCAGTACTTCAAATTGTGGGAGACACTTTTACTGACCGGTCTGTGTAACTGCCAAGGGATTGGCTTCGGTAGATGCGTCCACATCGAGTATCGATGTAGACGTGTTGACCATTAATGGTGTGGCCATGCTATTGGAAGTGGCTATTTGCTTCGTGCTTGGGCAGCGATGAGTCGTGGTTTGGAATCTGAGTCTCTGAATACACTGCCTTCCCTGGTGGACAAGACACATGCCGAGGTTAATTTTGTCCAGCAACAACGAAGAAATTACCGTGAGCATCGGCTTTACAGCCATCGGGTGTCGCAAAGTTCTGCCATCCTGGTTATCAAGACACAGTGCCCAGTAATACTGTGCGATCCTGACCTGTTTGGGCGCATTGGTTACGTTCTGTTCATCTAATGAACAAGCGTGTTACATTTTGTTTAAATTTTATAAAGTTATGCCACGCATTTGGTAGAGGGTTTTTTGTCAGTATACATTCAGTAGGCTGGCGAGTGGACATTGTTCGTATATACTCTAAGAATAATTTATTTATTATTTATGTTTTTACGGTCAAAAAATTGCGTGAGGGCTGTGGAACTGACAGAATTGCCGCACATGTTAATTATTACTTGGCTCTCGACTCGTTCTGTTAACTTCGGCTCTGAGTAGTATTTATATTTCTATTTTTGTGGTCTCTCACACTGGTGGCCGTTTGCTGATCGCTCTGCGGTGTGTTCCCAGCCGGCTGTTGTGGCCGAGCGGTTCTAGGCGCTTTAGTCCGGAACCGAGCTGCTGTTACGGTTGCAGGTTCGAATCCTGCCTGGGGCATGGATGTGTTTACTGTCCTTAGGTTAGTTAGGTTTAAGTGGTTCTAAGTCTAGGGGACTGATGACGTCAGATGTTAAGTCCCATAGTGCTCAGAGCCATTTGAACCATTTTGTGTGCGTTATTTGTTTATTTTTTTACTATCGAAAGACTAAATATTTTATCTGTTTTATTCACTTTTAATTCAGGTTTAATTTTGTAGACTTTTGTAATTTTTCAGACAGCCTCTTACTGTGTGTGAGCCTTGACACTGTGGAATTTAAAATCTTGCAAGAGAGGCCAGTAGAGTACCTTCTCTTCCTAGAGGTTTCTGTTCAAGCGCTGCTTTATGAGTTGTGGTAACGAATCTGGACCGTAGTTTGTCAGCTGAAGCAGGTTGTTTTGATAATTTAATCAGAATGCTGTCACGGCTAGTTACAAAGTGCACTTTTCTTAAAAATTTTGCTTAACTTGGTTACCAACTATGTGGAGCTAATAACTGTATCTCTGAAGGCGCTAGTTAATGAGTGCGTTTTCTTATTCTATTGCCCTTAAAATGTATAAGCTCCCGTCTCCTTTGAGATTATTTGGTTTAGTTAATGATTACTATGTTACAATCCTCTTGTTGTAGTTGACCGTGTTTATCGAGACTTCGTTCATTGTTAAGTGCAATGGTGTGGTACTAACTGATGGAGACGCTTTAAGAACTGGTAAAATTTAATTTATTTCCTTTATCACACTGCACAAACATAAACACACTGTTATTCAAACTGTGTGCCACTACTATTAAACATAGGGATAAATCCTTCGCTACGCAACCGCCTTTGGCTCACGCAGCTTACACCTTCCGCAGCCTCTCAACAATTGCTTCTCCTTGCGACTCCCAGCGCCACTGGGCATTGTCGCCCTCCAAAGAACAACCACTTACAGATACTACACACCAGTACCCTCACAAACGGATAACAGTTGCATTTTCTCCGTATTTTATTTTGAGTGTCTACTGGTGCGGAAAGAGTCGATAGGATGTACCAGGTAAATTGCTTTTCTAAAGTGTCTGCCTGGAACATTAAGAGAGCTAATACTTCTTGTTCTTCGTGATTTTCGATCTTATTATTAACTGACCTAACTGAAACCACGTCAGTTAATTTGAGCCAGCACCTTACCATTCACCAAACTACTTCCCTACTAATACAAAAAGGTTTCCCTTAGCCCAAGCCTGTAAAGGCGTAAGAAAAAGACTACTGAAGTGAATATGGAACTATTAATCGTCTGTTAAGAGGAAATGATTGTGATGATGTGTTAGTAGTAACAGTAATAGTAGTAGCGTTGTAGTGATAGTACGGTAGCACTGTAGTGACAATACTATTATTTTGTGAAGACTAGATGCAACTAAGCTCACCGGATAAAAAATTACTCACCACAATGCGCATTCACATATGAACTGTTAACTCCTTACATCGTTCAAGTGACGTGTACAACCACGTGCGCACTGCCTCTATGTGACAGTAAGGATCATTGAGACATTTGTGCCTCATGCGGACACTGTACGTACCTATGGGTAAATGTAAGGGCGTGAAAGGATAGCGGAAGGAGGCAACGGTGTTTGGCCATGTCCACGGACAAATGGCTCTGAGCACTATGGGACTTAACATCTATGGTCATCAGTCCCCTAGAACTTAGAACTACTTAAACCTAACTAACCTAAGGACAGCACACAACACCCAGTCATCACGAGGCAGAGAAAATCCCTGACCCCGCCGGGAATCGAACCCGGGAACCCGGGCGTGGGAAGCGAGAACGCTACCGCACGACCACGAGCTGCGGGATATGTCCACGGACATACTGTGCATGAAGTTGCTGGCTTTGTTGATGTTTCGCCCCAACATGTCTACTAGCAGTGGTGTAACAGAAGTGTCAGGAAACGCGACACCAGCCCTGAGGCCGGGAGAAAATCCTAACGAAGAGGCTCCAGACACACATTTTAAAGTTGACAAGGCTTGTGAACCAAAATCGCTTCAAAACTCGACACGAACTGCTTCAGGCAGTAAATAAAAGTCGACACCAACCTGTTAGTGACAGAACGCTGTGGTGAGAACTGCATGCTGTGAACATTAGGAGTCGGTCACCCTACAATACGCCATTGCCCACGCAGACGACAAGAGTAAAGTTCATCAGGCTGGAAGGATATGTGACTGGTTTTCTGAACATTCCCCCACCCTCTTACATCTCGATTGGCCTGCAAAATCACCTGGATTGAACTCCACAGAAAATCTGTGAGACATTTTGGAACAGTGGGTAAAACGCCGACATCAGTATCCCGGAATTTGCTGGAACTGCGCGATTAAGTCCTCAACGACGCAACGTTCCTACAAAACCCTTTGGACCTACGTCCTAACTGAATGCAGGCGAATATCAAGTCCACAAGCGAAATTACTCGGTATTAAATGATACTTGTAATGATTTCTGTAGGAGTGACTAATATTTGTCCACTGAGCTTTGTTATATTATTCATAAATGTTGTCCTCGATTACACGTAAGTATATAATTCTCAATGACCTGATTCAGCTTCCTGCCATCATGAGATCGTTAACAGGTTCTTCACACAAGAATCGTCAAATAAGCTAATCACTCGCTAGTTATGCTGGTATTCGTGATAGTGGTAGTAACAGTAGCAGCAGCATTAGTAGTAGGAGCATTAATGTTAGTGGTAACGGTGCTTTTAGCAGTCATACATGTGTTGGTAGTAGTACTAAAACATTAGTAAGGCGAGCTATGTTGATACAATTGGCTGCAGTACTACACTTATGTCGGTACTGGTGGTGTTTGTGACGGCATTACTGGCAAAGTTATTGTTGACAGTAATAATCGTGGTGATGGTGTTGGTGTTGGGGATGTTGTTGTGGTCTTCAGTCCTGAGACTGGTTTGATGCAGCTCTCCATACTACTCTATCCTGTGCAAGCTTATTCATCTCCCAGTACCTACTGCAGCATGCATCCTTCTGAATCTGCTTAGTGTATTCATCTCTTGGTCTCCCTCTACGATTTTTACCCACCACGCTGCCCTCCAGTACCAAATTGGTGATCCCTTGATGCCTCAGAACATCTCCTACCAACCGATCCCTTCTTCTTGTCAAGTTGCGCCACAAACTCCTCTTCTCCCCAATTCTATTCAATACCTCCTCATTAGTTATGTGATCTACCCACCTAATCTTCAGCATTCTTCTGTAGCAACACATTTCGAAAGCTTCTATTCTCTTCTTGTTAAAATTGTTTATCGTCCATGTTTCACTTCCATACATGGCTACACTCCATACAAATACTTTCAGAAACGACTTCCTGACACTTAAATCAATACTCGATCTTAATAAATTTCTCTTCTTCAGAAACGCTTTCCTTGCCATTGCCAGTCTACATTTTATATTGTCTCTACTTCCACCACAATCAGTTATTTTGCTCCCCAAATAGCAAAACTCCTTTACTACTTTAAGTGTCTCATTTCCTAATCTAATTCCCTCAGCATCACCAGATTTATTTCGACTACATTCCATTATCATCGTTTTGCTTTTGTTAATGTTCATATTATACCCTCCTTTCAAGACACTGTCCATTCCGTTCAACCGCTCTTCCAAGTCCTTTGCTGTCTCTGACAGAATTACAATGTCATCGGCAAACCTCAAAGTTTTTATTTGTTCTCCATGGATTTTAATATCTACTCCGAACTTTTGTTTTGTTTCCTTTACTGCTTGTTCAATATACAGATTGAATAGCATCGGGGAGAGACTACAACCCTGTCTCACTCCCTTCCCAACCACTGCTTCCCTTTCATGCCCCTCGACTCTTATAACTGCCATCTGGTTTCTGTACAAATTGCAAATAGCCTTTCGCTCCCTGTAGTTTACCCCTGACACCTTCAGAATTTGAAAGAGTGTACTCCAGTCAACATTGTCAAAAGCTTTCTCTAAGTCTACAAATGCTAGAAACGTAGGTTTGCCTTTCCTTAATCTTTCTTGTAAGACAAGTCGTAGGGTCAGTATTGCCCCACGTGTTCCAACACTTCTACGGAATCCAAAGTGATCTTCCCCGAGGTCAGCTTCTACCAGTTTTTCCATTCGTTTGTAAAGGATTCGCGTTAGTATTTTGCAGCTGTGACTTATTAAACTGATAGTTCGGTAATTTTCACATCTGTCAACACCTGCTTTCTTTGGGATTGTAATTATTAAATTCTTCTTGAAGTCTGAGGGTATTTCGCCTGTCTCATACATCTTGCTCACCAGATGGTAGAGTTTTGTCAGGACTGGCTCCCCCAAGGTCGTCAGTAGTTCCAATGGAATGCTGTCTATTCCGGGTGCCTTGTTTCGACTCAGGTCTTTCAGTGCTCTGTCAAACTCTTCACGCAGTATCATATCTCCCATTTCATCTTCATCTACATCTCTCTTCCATTTCCATAATACTGTCCTCAAGAACATCGTCCCTGTATAGACCCTCCATATACTCCTTCCACCTTTCTGCATTCCCTTTTTTGCTTAGAACTAGGTTTCCATCTGAGCTCTTGATATTCATGCAAGTGGTTTTTTTTCCTCCAAAGGTCTCTTTAATTTTCCTGTAGGCAGTATCTATCTTACCCCTCGTGAGATAAGCCTGTACATCCTTACATTTGACCTCTAGCCATTCCTGGTTAGCCATTTTGTTGTTGGTGATAATAATAGCAAAAGTGCTGGTACCTATGTCAGTAATACTAGTAGTAGTAGTAGAAACGTCCGTATTGTTAATGGTGGTAGTAGCAGTAGCGATGTTAGTAGTTTAGTGGTAGTGTAAGTAGGAATAGTCCAAATATGAGGGGATGTTATGTTAGCAATAATGTTGGTGAACTCGCAGATGGGGCAGTTGTATTAGTAAGATTGGGAAGCAATAGGAAAGCAATAGCAAAGTCTATGATGCAGAATTAGTAAATATCAGAACGCCCTTAATCTGTGAAGCATCACTTAAGGATTAACATGGTCTAATTAACAATGGGAAATACTAAGGTTCTAAGCAGTAGTTGTGTAACAGACTGTAATTATAAAAGACCGAACTCAATAAAACCTTGACAGAAAGATACTATTAACAGTAATACGGGAACGCCAAAATGCCGTCGGAACTTTCTCTTTGTGTGACAGTGTAGCATTCCGCCGAGCTGCAACGGCTGCTTTCCATGTCACAGTCAGAGTTCCTACCGGCGCACCGGGCCCGTCTGCACTCTGGATGCAAATCAGCCGAGCAATTAGATTCGCGCCGCTCGCCGCCCGCCGCTGACGGCTCCGTCCTCCATTCTCCATCCTCCTCCGCCGCCCACCGTCGCCCTCTCCGCCTAGCATCCTCCCACACTCCTTTAGCCGTCACTCATTGACACCCATCCGCGCCGCCCCGCAGCAACCATGAATTCTACTCAGTCCGTCACGTCAACCAACCCCTCCGAGGTGCACTGGATCCTTCGCTTATCTGGAACCACCAATTTCGCTTAATTATGGCTGAGTCTCTAGAGTTGGAAGTGGATTCAACACACAGGTGACGACTCTGCCACGCACGTTCTCTTCATATGATAAGCAAATCACGTTTTACATAGGGGTTAGAGTTCGGAATGCTGTAGCTGCCTTGGACAGTTTGACATTACCACTCGTGCTGCAAATGCATACATGCCCAAGTACCAGCTACACTGATTAGGGAAGCGGAACCAGAGCCCTCTCTGTCGTACAAGTATTCCAATGATCTGTGTATCCGACCGTTCGTACACGATAACACCTCGTCGGTCCAGTAGCTACCATTTACCAAGATACTTAATTACTTAATCTTCGGTTTGGAATGATCTCCTACCGACTGCTATATCTAATTTACAAATTCTAGATAAATTCGATGTACAATTACACTTGTTATTTCAGTGCTTCGAATTTCCACTCGCTAGAACCATTCATAGTTCTCAAAACAGCTGAACTACTGAATTTTGGTGGCGTTTCATTCTTCTGACCTTCTTCGCGTAATGACATTAATAATTCCAAATTATGCTCTCATTTAACACTTTTAAACAATATTTCAGTGTTTCTAGGAATATTTTTAATATCTGTCTCTGTGGTTGCTTCAGCTATTGGGACATGGTTTGCTGTCCGTATACCTCTGATCTTAATTCTCTCTTCTTCTTGGTTTATTGATTGTGTCGAGTTCTGCCTCACCTTCTTGACGTTTTCTTGTCTTCGGATTACGTGATTAAAGTCACTCTTTTGCTGACTTGTATATTTTCTATTTTTGGTCGCGTGCCACCTTTACTGCCATACACCGAGCGAGGTGGCGCAGTGGTTAGCACACTGGACTCGCATTCGGGAGGACGACGGTTCAATCCCGCGTCCGGCCATCCTGATTTAGGTTTTCCTTCATTTCCCTAAATCGCTTCAGGCAAATGCCGGCCGATTTCCTTTCCCATCCTTCCCTAATCCGAGCTTGTGCCCCGTCTCTAATGACCTCGTTGTCAGCGGGACGTTAAACAGTAATCTCCTGCTCCTCCTCCTTTACTGCCATATAATCTGTATTTCTCAAGTCCCACAATTCCACCCATAACTGAAACAAATTGTACTCCTCACTGTGACACATTTATCTGTAGTTAACATACTTTCCTTCCAGGTGGCTTCCTCCACAGTCGGCTACACTCCATGCATAATTAATACATGCTGCAAGCTTACTCCTCCTTGTGATACCTTAACCCCCAGCTAGCATGCTTTCTTTAAAATTAGCTTTCTAACAGTTGGCCATTAAAACTGCAGCGCTGCGATGGTGGCATGAAATAGACACCAAACTGGCTTGAAGTTCACATTATACTTGGATATGGAAATGATTAGTGCTTCACCTCATTCGCACAAATAGGACTAAGAGCATCTGCCTATAGTATACAAGGAATGATGAGGCAGTGGGTCTCTCATTCAGAAATCTTTTCTGAATGCTGATCCAGTTGGGACTACAGTTCTTAGTTCCTTCCGTTGTACGGGTCCCCGCAAGTGTCTTACGATTGTGATATCGATAGTTTGAGGGAGGCCACAGGCAACGAAATGTAGAATCTCAGCCGCCACGTGACTAGCGGCCGAGAGGACAAAACTATGGTTGTTCAGCCGTGCAGGAACGTACAGCCAAGTGACGTGTTTGGTGAGGAGGTGGGCTCGTTTGCCACAAGACGTGTGTCCACACAGACAAAGAGAGTTCACCTGAACTGCCAATGGATTGTCGGCATTGTGACGCTGTTACAGCTTCACCCGATGCGGTAACAGACAGAGGTGCGTCCAACAACGTGAGACATAAGGACGTAAAGTTGACAGCTTCTCATCGTCTGTTCAAAACCGGTGATTACTGGCCTGTCAGCGCATTTTACAGGAACGAGCAACCTCTGGTTGAGCTGCGATCCTACTTGGCGCTTAGGTCACAACGAGGCGTACTTTGACAAGGCAGATGAAAATTTGAAGTGAGAAAAAATTTATAAATGACCTCTTAGACTAGCTACGTGACCTGTACAGTGTTGGCCTGTTTTTAATTATTAAATAAATTATATAGGTAAGATGTCATCGTGGTTATCACTGACTGCAGATGATATCCTCTTATAGTGTGAACAACTGCTTCAGCTCATTGAGGAATTCTTGTGTACAATGCACTTATTTTTTAATTATTATCCTGCAAAAGACTGTATCGTGGACCATCTTCAGGATAAATAAAACATGATCGGTTGACCATCATACGAGAGCTATGCTCAGTGTAAACGAAAAAGAACTAAAAGACATGTTGCGCAAAATGAACTCTCTAATGAGCACACACTAATGTTCGATAGTAAACGTTTGAAAGACGAAAGTAATGAGGATTAGCGTACATAAGTTTAGTGATAAATTTACAATCAAAAATGGCGAAGGAAAGTAGCCGAAATGAGAAATTCTGCTACCTTGGAAACAAAATAAATTATGACGGACGAAGCTGAGAACAACAGACGTTCAATAAGTAATGGTATATATTTTTTTGTTTCTGAAAGTAGGTTGGTTTTATCCAAAATTTCTGTACACCATATTATCCCTATACCGACGCCTCTTCTTTAGTCTCTTTTATTCTTCTTGTTTATCCCAGCTTCTTGAGATCTCTTGTGAAGAGACACGATACTAAAAGTTCCGTAGTGGCGTAGTACAATCAATGAAGTTACACCACAGTTAACAATTTAACTTTTGAAACCGCCGGCTTATTGGCATTTATGGAAAGAAAAACACTCTCTTACTCTCATGCGGTCAGCAAACTTCGTGTAACATTTTGTGTGTAATGGACCTTACTACGTTGCTAATCGTTCTAACGAATTAATTAAGCTGCTTTACAGTGTTGTTAGGCAACGTAATCAACAAGGTGATACGTGTCTCAATTAAAACTGGGCCTCGATATTCTGAATAAACCTTCGGTTAATTTTTTGTCAAAATCAGCATTTGTCTCAAAATTAATTTCTAACTTCGTGCATTAATCCCAAACAGCCCAAACGCTTTTGTAACTATTGTACGCGATTCACTGGACAGCTAGATCACGCACTGGCGTGTAACGTATTTCTAATCGAGCGCGCAGGTTTCAGTTTTCCCTAGTGGACTAAACGACTCTTTTGTAATAACGTGATGTGTCTATCTCGCCTAAAATTTAAATGAAACTGGATTTACTCTCCATTCGGGTCAAGATCACAAAATAAAATACTCCACCTAGGTCAGCGAACTGTACACGTGCACTTTTAGCTCTCTAAGTGATAAGTCGTCTGAGACTAAAAGCCGCACATAAATTCACGCTTTTTTATGCATACAAAATTCAAAACACTTTTGTATTAAACAAATAAATTATGGCATGCATTACTAATTACATATTTCCGATTCTGAATAAACTTCAAGAGCTTGTATTTCATAATCAATAAAATTTTATCTCCTGAGAGAAACGGATTCAGATTACAGTCAACTCGTGTCTGGACGATAACGACACGAATCGACACTTGCTTGGAAGGAACGAAATACCTTTACTGAAAAATACAGTCCGTTGAGTACATTACTGACTTTTATAACAAATTTGGTGCCCCTTGCACCTCTACATCCCCCCACTCCCTCTTTTCGCCACAAAATGCTATGTACTTATGTACCGCATTTTTAAAATGTGACTACGCCTATTCAGGCTGTTTTTGTTTTATTTCTAGACCATGCCCTCTTAGACATATTATAGATTCAGGTGTATCTTCTGAAGAAGGATCAGTTATTTGGGCTGATACCTAGGTAAAGGTTGGTTTCATTATCGCAATTGAGGCTGATAGTTTCTTGTATATTGATGCTAGTTACACTGTCTGCCCACCGTCTTTGCACAGCTTTGTACTGTCTTTCGTAATGGATGCTTAGACTCATAGTTTATCGTCTGGAGGCAGACACAATCTTTCAGGATCGACATAGAAGTCCCACCTTTCTCCAGAAGGGCAACACGAAGAGCTATTGTATATATACCAGCCATAATTTGTAGGCAGTGTTGACGCTGTTGTTGGCTGCTGGGGAAAATTAAATGACGGATCTTTCACGGTTTGTGGCTCGCGAGAGCAACTGAATCCTCATACGACGTCCGTGAGATGTTCGCAAATTTGATGAGCTACTTCCCATGCTGACGTCCCTTTTCAGCGTTAAATGCGGAAGCTAGCACTGCTTAAACTTCATCAGATAGTCAGAGGCGCCTTGACACACTGAACAGCGAAAACAGTCCGCGTTAACCTGTCCACGCTTGGAGACACAGCGCGCTTTACTCAAGTCTAGTGAGAATGCGTATCCACGTTTACCGATTTTCTTTGGCCATACAAGCGTTGAGAAAGAGATGTTCGGTCAGACACACAAGCTATGCATGTTGTAAGTATATTGCATTTATAGCACTCCCTACAGGCTAGTTGTTTACTGCGGATTACAAACTTCAAACAAACCGGATTGTTGCATGCTGTAAACGAACTGGGTAGCAAAGAATAGAGGGATACCGTTGGAGTTATCTCTATTCTTACATACTTAATGCTTTTGCTACAGTTTTATAATACACTACATAACTTGCCCGGAAGAGTATGACTGGTTCTTTGAAACTCGGTTCGTTTGAGTCAAATCCTCGCTTCCCACGCCCGGGTTCCCGGGTTCGATTCCCGGCGGGGTCAGGGATTTTCTCTGCCTCGTGATGCCTGGGTGTTGTGTGATGTCCTTAGGTTAGTTATGTTTAAGTAGTTCTAAGTTCTAGGGGACTGATGACCATAGATGTTAAGTCCCATAGTGCTCAGAGCCATTTTTTTTTTTTTTTAGTCAAATCCTACGCAAACCTGAAGTGGGGCAGAGAGGTTCCCGACTGGGAGTAAATGGGAGGGATTATAGTTTCAACGTGTACCTAACGTTCAGTAAAAACGTAGGTCGTATTCACGTATTCATGTGACAAAATATACCAAACGATTAATAACGACGCTATTACATCAGCTACTATGCTTAGTTCATTAAACTTACCAGTTTCGTGGTTAACTGCCGAGAGGCACGTTAGGTTACAGCAGGGCAATTCCGCTCATGTGGATAATCCGCCTGAAATAAGAAATGTTGCAACAGTAAGCTTGTTCCCCACAGAGTCAAGGTCGTTTTGCATTCGGTGCGTGCCAGTATGTGTGTCGCCCCATGTGATTGTAGCGAGGATGTTTTTTGTTACATTATTGACAGGACGGAAGAACAAACTCTGCAGTTAAGCGAATTGTCATGGATTGTTACCATAATTAAAGAATACGACCTAACAAAAAGGTGTACCCGGCATAATAACATGACATTTTAAATTCTTCATTTTCATATATAAGGACACAGATTACGCAGTGTGTATATCTACATATATTGCTGGCTTTTCCCACAAAGCACAGTGTCTTTCGAAATATCTTCACGTGATGCTATTTCGCACCGTACACGTGGAGCTATTTCCGCTCAGTCAAATGATTAGCTTAGTTGATATTTTACTACGAAATTGAAGGGAAAGTGTCTTGCACTTCATAGCAGATTAAAAATGTGTGTGGACCGAGACTTGAATGCCGAGTTTGAGTCTCTATCCGGCACGCGGATTTAATGAGCCATGAAATTTCATATCAGCGCACACCGCGCCGTAGAAAGAAAATTTCATTCTGGAAACACGTTTTCTTGGTTTCTTTTCAGATGATCCTTACATAGAAATGGAAAGAGCCAAGTGATTCATGGTCCAAGGAATGTACGAAACAAGCAGTAGAAAACGTTATAGACAGTTCCTTTGGATAAAGTGTCAGCAATTTGATACATAGTTTCAAAGAGTGTGTGTGGCTGTAGAAAGGACGAAAATTCCAGCACGTGGCAAATGCTCGTGTTTTTAACACTAAAATTCACAGGGCAGAATAGCCTCTTGACTGGGTGGAATAGTCCCACCATTTACACTGACACGCCAAAGAAACTGGTGTAGACATGTGTATTCAAATACAGAGATATGTAAACAAGCAGAGTACGGTGCTGCGGTCGGCATGGCCTATGTAAGACGAAAAGTGTCTGGCGCAGTTGTAATATCGCTTACCCTTGCTACAATGGCACAATATCAAGATTTAAGTGAGATTAGATTAGCTTTTCGTTCCATAGATCCGTGCTGAGAAGATCCTCGTGGATGTGGAACATGTCAATTTTTTTTAAGCTGAAATAACAATACTTATAGTATGAATATATACAATACATCATTTGTTTCTATTAAAAAATTCATCAATGGAGTAGAAGGAGTTGGCCACTAGTAAGTCTTTCAGGCTCCTTTTAAACTGATCGTTTTTTGTAACTAAATTTTTTATGTTTGCTGGCAAATTATTGAAGATGAGTGTTCCTGCGTAGTGGACCCCTTTTTGAACTAAAAGAAGTGCTTTTAAGTCCTTGTGCAGATCATTTTTGTTCCTGGTATTGTATGTATGAACTGAGCTTGTTGTTGGAAAAAGAGCTATATTATTTAGGACAAATTTCATTGAGGAGTAAATATACGGAGAGGCAGTAGTTAGTATACCCAGTTCTTTGAACAGGTTTCTACAGGACGTCCGTGAATTTACTTCATAAATAGTACGTATTACACGCTTTTGGACTCTGAAAACTTTTGTTTGATTTGAAGAGTTACCCCAAAATATTATACCAAATGACATTATGGAATGAAAGTAGGCAAAGTATGCAAGCTTTTTCATTTTTATGTTGCCTATGTCTGCTAACAGTCTAATTGCAAATACAGATTTGTTAAGGCATTTCTGCAGCTCTGTGGTGTCTCCTCCCAACTGAATTTATTATCAAGTTGTAATCCCAGGAATTTAAGACTGTCGACCTCTTCCATCTGCTCCTCTTCATACTTTATGCATATGCTGGGTGGAAACCTCTTACAGGTTCTGAAGTGCATACACTGAGTCTTTTCGAAGTTTGATGTCAGTGAGTTGGCTTTAAACCATTTATTAATATCCATGAAAACATCATTAGCAGATCTTTCTAGAACTACATTCGACATACTATTTATTGCAATACTTGTGTCATCTGCAAACAAAACAAACTCTGTTTCTGGCAGTGTAACTGATGAGAGATCGTTAATGCACACAAGAAAAAGCAATGGCCCTAAGATGGATCCTTGTGGGACACCACATATAATTTCTTCCCATTCTGATGATGACTGATGACTTAATTCACTAGTCCCTTGCACTGACACCCTTTGTTTCCACTTAGTGAGGTATGACTTGAACCATTTTGCAGCACTGCCCATGATACCATAGAATTCTAATGTATTTAAAAGGATGTTGTGGTTCACACAATCGAATGCCTCTGACAAATCACAGAAAATACCTGTTGCTTGTAACTTGTTATTTAATGAATTAAGTACATTTTCACTGTAGGTGTAAATAGCCTTCTCGATATCAGAACCTTTCAGAAATCCGAACTGTGTTCTTGATAATACGTTATTTGTGGTCAGATGGTTGAGAAGCTGCTGTACATTACATTTTCTAAAATTTTTGAGAATGCTGGCAAAAGTGAAATCGGTCTGTAGTTTGATGGTATCTCTTTATCCCCTTTCTTGAATAGAGGCTTAACATCTGCATATTTTAGCCAGTCAGGAAATTCCCAGTTATAATTGACTGTTACACAAGTAACTTAGTATCATACTAAACTCACAAGAACATGCCTTAAATAACTTTGTTGATATTTCATCATACCCACCAGAATGCTTTGTTTTTAAAGATTTTATTATGGAAGTTATTTCTTTTGGTGAAGTGAGTGACATATTCATGCACCTGAAGCTATTTGTAAAGGCTAGTTTCAGATATTCAAGGGCATTGTTTACTGATCCTGACAATCCAATTCTATCAGTAATGGATATAAAGTACTTGTTAAATAGATTTGCCACACTATGCCCATCAATTACTAATGTGTCATCTACCCTTAGTGCTGTTTGCTCCTGTTCCTTTCTGGTTCTACCAGTCTCCTCTTTCACTATATCCCACATTGTTTTTATTTTGTTCCCTGACATTGCTATGTTCTTTTCGTAGTGCATTTGTTTAGATGTCTGAATTACTTTTTTAAATATTTTACACTAATCCTTGTGTTTAGCTAAATCGTCAGCATTGGAGCTATACTTGGTCGACAGATATATTTTCCTTTTTGTCTTACAGGAAATTTTTATTCCTTGTGTAATCCATGGTTTTATTATAGACTTCTGTTTAATTTGAGTAACTTTTAGAGGAAAACAGTTTTCAAGCATGGTACTGACATTGTTCATGAATGTGTTATATTTTTCATTCATGTCATAAGCACTATAAACATCCTTTCAGTTCATATCTTTCAGCAGTTTTCTAAAACACTAAATTTTTGGTTGATTCACTACTACCTGTATTCAGATTTAGCAGTCTTAATAACCTGCTTAGAATATACATCTAAAACAAGGAGCTGCATGTCATGATCTGATGATCTGATAGTCCATTTATTACAGGTTTTATGATATGATTTTGTTCCTTTGATTTGTCTATAAAAATGTTATCAATGGCTGTCCTTGAGGATTTAGTGATCCTAGTTGGAAAGTTTCCAGTGTGAGTTAGATTGAAAGACAACATTACTAACTGCAGTAAATGTTTACTGGAATCAACCCAGACAGTTTTACCTTCCCTATCCTATTGAGGTGAAGGCCATGCCTACTGTAGTCCCATCGATCGATAGCATCCACAGGAATCAAATCAATGTGGGACCCTATATCCGTCCTAAGCAGCCACTCCAAGTTCACCCTCCCGACGGAAGAGTTCAAATGAGGCCGATCATGGCGTCTCAACACAGACACAAATCCCACACTCGTATGCTTCGTTACTGACGCTATCTTCACCAGGTCACACTCTATGGAATACTCAGAGTCTCTGTCAATGCTTTTTCCCGAACCACCCACTATAACCACGGCATCCTCCTTTGTGAAATTCTTGCATAAAGAACCTAAATCCTCTGTTACCTGACCCAGATCTGCACTAGGTTTGAAAAAGTTTGTGACCTGGTACTCTGGACCTAGATTTTCCTGCAGTAGTAGGCCAACACCTCTACCATGGGAACTACCTAACAACAGAACTTTGTTTCTCTTCACAAATTTCCCTACCTTTTTCAAGTCCTTGAAAGCTTGTTGTGCCCTTTCTACAGCTTCAGCTACATGAGGCTCATTCGATTCTGACTGAGTCAACAGGTCAAATCTATTTTTAAGATTTATGACAAAGCTGTCTGATGCTCTCCTTTGCCTGTTCCCCCTATTGCCCGTTGCCGCTTCCCACCTCTGTTCACCCTTCTCCCTCTTTAACCTGTCCAGATCCTCCCTTGCCTTGTCTAGGTCAGCTTGGTCAGCTTGAAGAGCTGCAATTTTCCCTTCCTGTTCCAGTATTTTCCTATCTCTACTGCAGATCCTACAATACCACTGGTGAGCCTCATTTATGTCCCCATTTCCCACGCCACTACATTCGCCCCAATGAAAGAAACTACAGCACCCATCACACCATACCCCAGAACTAACGATCCTACGGCATATCACACACTTCTCACTCATGGTAAAAACAGAAATCGTACAAACTGATTTAAGTACTGACTAAAACGTAAACAATGAACCCTAGAAACTATTCAGGACAGATATGAATAAATTGAAAGAGTACTGAATAAAAGAACTGGTGATTACATATAGGTTGAAGTCACTGTTTACTTACGATACGCGCGCGTGAAATTAAGCCTAAAATCCGTTCTATAGGCGCGAGAAGGAAAATAAACTTCTTACCCCGTTTAATCTTAAACACTTCACTAACACTTCCATTAATGTAACAACACTTGTATTATATTTATACCAACTGGAAATGTTTACCTATAAGTTTAATTCACTGCTTAATTACGATTCGCGCGCGTGAAATTAGGCCTAGAATTCGTGATACAGGCCCGAGAAGAAAAATACGCTTCTTACCCCGTTTAATATTATTTTATACTTCACTAACACTTCCACTAATTTAACAACACTTATATTATATTTATAACACCTGTAAACGTTTAAAAATAGCTTAATAACAACGCTTTTTATAATTATCTAGTGAAGCAAATACTCGAAGAGTCCGCGTCGGCGCAGTGTTGCGAACCAGTTGAATGTAGTTTTATAGTTGGGAGACAAGAGATGGGACACAGCATTTCCGAAATAGCGATGAACTGAGGATTTTGCCATTCGACGATTTTACGAGTGTATTGTGAATAGCAGGAATCCAGTAAAATATCAAATCTCCAACATCGCTGCGGCTGGAAAAAGATCGTGCAAAACAGGGAGTAAAATATCAAATCTCCAACATCGCTGCGGCTGGAAAAAGATCGTGCAAAACAGGGGCAACTACAACTGAAGATATCGTTCAGCGCGACAGAAGTACAACCCTTCCGCAAATTGCTGCAGATTTCAATGGTCGGTCATCAGTAAGTGTCAGCGTGCGAACCATTCAACTAAACGTGATCGATATGGGCTTTCGGAGTCGAAGGCCCACTCGTGTACAATTGATGACTGCACGACACAAAGCCTTACGCCTCGTCTGGCCTCGTCAACACCGGCATTGGACTTTTGGTGACTGGAAACTTGTTGCCTGATTGGACGAGTCTCGTTTCAACTTGGATTGAGCGGAAGGACGGGTATGGAGACAACCTCATGAATACATGGACCCTGTATGTCAGTAGGACACTGTTCAAGCTAGTGGAGGCGCTATAATAGTGTTGGGTGTGTACAGTAGGAGTGATATGGGACCCCCGATACGTCTAGATACGACTCCGACAGGTGGCATGTACGTAAGCATCCTGTTTGATCACCTGCACCCAATCATGTCGATTGCGTATTTCGACGGACTTGGGCAATTCCAGCAGGACAATGCTACATCCTATACGTCCAGAACTGCTACAGAGTGGCTCCAGAGACACTGTTCTGAGTGTAAATGCTTCCACTGGCCACCAAACTCCCCAAACATGAACATTATAGAGCGTATCTGGGATGCCTTGCAACGTGCTGTTCAGCAGAGACCTCCACCCTGTCGTACTCTTACGGATTTATGGACAGCCCTGCAGGATTAATGGTGTCAGTTCCCTCCAGCACTACTTCAGACATTAGTCGAGTCCATGCCACGTCGTGGCGCGGCACTTCTGAGTGCTCGCGGGGCCCCTACACGGTATTAGGCAGGTGTACCAGTTTCTTTGGCTCTTCAGTGTATATATATTGTGATTTCCGCTGTCTTCACATGTTTGGTGAATACTTTTTTCGTGAAAAGAAATTTCGACCTGTTATATACTCGAATGTATTCGCAGTTACCATAATCGTATCACATTGACAGATTTTTAAAATGGTTCGTCTCAGATAATATAGGGCTCGTAGTTGGAATGTCGGAATAGCGCTACTGTACCATACTACATTGCTATTCGCTTACGCCAACAGCACAAGGATAACAAAGAACAGCCTCTAAATAACAGCATTGTCAGTACCGAATATTGATGCATCCAAGTTTAATTTCCGTTGGTTACTCATAGTAGACTAATTGTACTTCATAAACAGATTGTCCATAATTGCCGTTATTTCTCTACGCTAATCTCCGACTGACTCATAACATCAAGGCACACAACAGACTTAAATGACAAGTAAAAGAGATATAGGTTAATAATTATTGAACTATATGAAATAAAATCATCATAACTTCTGAACAGTTTGCGTTAGGGCGTTCAAACTGCGCAGTTGGCCGTGGTGTGTGGTGGAAATAAGTATGTATTGTATAGTTTGGTTTAGCGACGAAGCCCACTTTCATTTGGTTGGGTTCGTCAATAAGCAAAACTGGTGCATTTGGGGGACTGAGAATTCGCAGTTCACGATTGAGAAGCCTCTTCGGCCTAAATGGGTGACTGTACGGTGTGCAATGTCCAGTCACGGAATAAGCGGTGCCATATTGCTTGATGGCACGGTGACAACAGAACAGTATGTGACTTCATCCGCATTATCCAAAATGACGCTGGTTTCGATGAGATGTGGTTTATGTAAGACGGAGCTCGACCTTATCGAAGCAGGAGAGTGTCTGATGTCCTGGTGGAGCATTTTGGGTACCGCATTCTGGTTCTGGCGTACCCAGAAGCCAACGGCATGGGCCTCGATTGGCCGACATATTCTCCGTATCTGAACACACGCGTCTCCTTTTTGTTGGCCTGTGGTAAAGACAAGGTGTACAGTAACAATCCTAAAACAATTGCTGAGCTGAAAACAGAAGCTGAGGTGATCTTCGATAGCATCGATAATCCGACACTTCAACGGGTCATGCAGAACTTCGCTATTCGTCTGCGCCACATCCTTGGGGATGGCAGGCATGGCGAACATGTCATAACCTAAACATGTCATTACTTAAAACCATAACATTTAGGTGTTGAATAAATTGTGTGCACGCCGTAGTTTGTAACTAATTTACGTTTTTGTTTCATGTAGTTCAATAATTATCACTTTGTACGTGGTATCTGCGTAAAATTCACGCTGGATTTTGTTAATTGTAACAAACCATTATTGCGGCTTGACTGTGAGTGACTGCTTTTAGAATTTTTGTTTTAGGGCAATATACATCTTGATAACATTTTGAAACTTAAGTCTTAAAAGAAGCGTACCAGTGCAAAATAATATACGACTTACACTAACACGTTTTTCAAATAATGTACATTCTGTTCTCATGTATTAGCATACAATAAAACTAAATACTAAATATACATACTACTGTCACAGATGTATTTCTCATGTAACATCAACACGCTAATGCAACACCGCGGCGCCGAAAGACAGATCCACACAATTGTTGACCTATATCGTTGACGTCAAACTGTTGTACAATCATGGAACATGTTTTATGCTCAAGAATTATGACTTTTTTTGGAAAATGAACATCTCCTCTATAAAAATGAACGTGGATTCCGCAAACAGAGACCCTGCGAAACTCAGCTCGCTCTGTTCCTCCATGAGATCCACAGCGCAGCGGACAATGGCGCTCAGTCTGAAGACTTGTTCCTTGACTTCAGTAAGGCTTTTGCCACCGTCCCGTATTGCCGTTTAATGAAAAAAAATACGAGCTTACCGGGTATCGGAGCAGTCTTGCTAATGGATTAAAAACGTTTTTGCAGATAGAACTCATCACGTCGCTCTTAACGGAACAAAATCGACAGATGTAAAGCTAATATCCGGAGTACCGCAGAGAAGTGTTATAGGACCGTTGCTGTTAACAATATACATAAATGATCTAGTAGAAAGCGTCAGCTGCTCTTTAAATCTATTTGCAGGTGATGCTGTTGTCTGTAGCAAAATAGTAATGCCAGAAGATAGTAAGAATTTGCAGAACGACCTGCAGAGAATTGATGAATGGTGCAGGCTCTGGCACTTGGCCCTGAACGTACATATATGTAATGTATTGCGCGTACATAGGAAAAGAAATTCACTACTGTACAGCTCACTATCGATGAAAACCAGATGGAGACAGCGTCTACCATAAAATATCTAGGCGTAACTATGCAGAGCGACCTTAAGTGGAATGACCATATGAAACAGATAGTGGGTAAAGCAGACGCTAGACTCAGATTCATCGGAAGGATCTTAAGGAAATGTAACTCATCCACGAAAGAAGTGGCTTATAAGGGACTTGGTCGCCCGATTTTTGAGTATTGTTCATCTATCTGGGATCCCTACCGGGTAAGAGTGATAGAGGAGATAGACATGATCCAACGAAGAGTTGCGCGTTTCGTCATGGGATCGTTAATCTGGCGAGAGAGCGTTACGGACATGCTAAACAAACTCCACTGGCAAACGTTACAAGTGACGCGTTGTGCATCACGGAGAGATTTTGGGACAGTACTTTTCAGGAGGAGTCGGGCAACATATTACTTTTCCCAACTTACATCTCGCGTATTGACCACGAGGAGAAAATTCGAGAAATTAGAACCAATACTGAGAGGCTTACCGACAATCATTCTTCCCACGCACTGTTCGTGAGGGAACAGGGTTGGAGGGATCAGATAGTGGTAACGAAAGTACCCTCCACCAAACACCATTAGGTGGCTTGCGGAATATGATATAGATGTAAAAGAGGTTCCTTGTGCGGTCTCTAGGTTATCCGATATTGATCAAACTGCCCAAATTTAGGAAACGTTCGAGTGCTATGTCCGTATATTGGACACAGCTCAGACCAATCTCCATGACTTGCAGACCGCATTTGAGCCGGATAGCTCCGCTACTGCTTCGATATTTTGTGGTGGTCATGGCACACCATAAAAAGGGTGAAAGCAGAGCTACACAATGCAGTGTTGACGTCTGGAATTAAAGTACTCAATACTGTACGCCTATTAACTGTTTTCAACGAAATACCACGAAGAGACAGGCACTGATCTTCAATGATGCACTAAAATTATACTACTATCAGCAAAACCTTTCGCCTCGTGCTGATTGATCCACGTCGTTGTGATAGCATTTTGGTTGTACTAGCGCTGACATCTCGTACAGAGAAAAGTGCTGGAGGCGTGTCAAGCTGAGAGCAGACTCAAGAAAAGAAAACAATCTTTCAAGAGTGGATTCAAATAAGAAGTATGTTTGCTACGTAAGGTATAAATTATTTTGATAGTAAAATAAGTGGCTGTGCTGAAAAATATTCCAAAACTTTATAATAACCACTTGGCCCATTCATTTCAGCCGGCTCTCCTCAGAAACCAGAGCAACCGACGCTCACACATGCGGCGAACAAATGGCCGCAAGCCTTACCGCTGCGAGCAGTTTGTATGGCGGGTCTGCTTGATATTAGGGGCTCGCCGTGTTTCCAGCATCATGTACTCCCCATTTAATTACGAGGAGAGTTACACACTGAGTGGTGTGTGCTTTGCAGGGAAATGAGAGCTGCAGGGGCTTTAGTCTGCTGTGCAGCACACACTGATGACATTCAGCAGCCAATTCAACGGGAAATACATTCGTACTAGTGCATTCTCTGAACAACGTGCGGCAGACAGCGTCAGGTCACCACTTGTGAAGCAGACAGCAAGAACACGCAGTGTCACTTAGAAAAGATGAAATACAGCTGATAATCACTAACACTACCGAAATTTTAATCTGTTTCAAGCACAGTGCTATCTCCTGGCACTCGAAATAGAATCTGTACTCTGTTACACAAATGTCTTTCTTGTATGTTGAAAGATATTGTGATCCTTGATAATTTCTGTCTAGTCGTACTTTGCTGTGGCTGTTTATTGTAATGATATTAATAGTAATAGAACATTGTTGTAGTTGTTGTTGTGGTCTTCGGTCCTGAGACTGGTTTGACGCAGCTCTCCATGCTACTCTATCCTGTGCAAACCTCTTCATCTACCAGTACCTACTACAACCTACATCCTTCTGAATCTGCTTAGCGTATTCATCTTTTGGTCTCCCTCTACGATTTTTACACTCCACGCTGCCCTCCGATACTAAATTGTTGATCCTTCGAGGCCTCAGAATATGTCCCACCAACCGGTCCCTTCTTCTTGTCAAGTTGTGACACAAACTCCTCCCCAATTCTATTCAATATCTCCTCATTATGTGATCTACCCATCTAATCTTCAGCATTCTTCTATAGCACCATATTTCGAAAGCTTCTATTCTCTTGTTGTCCAAACTATTTATCGTCCACTTTTCACTTCCATACATGGCTACGTTCCATACAAATACTTTCAGAAACGACTTCCTGGCACCTAAAACTATACTCGATGTTAACAAATTTCTCTTCAGAAAAGCTTTCCTTGCCATTGCCAGTCTACATTTTATATCCTCTCTACTTCGACCATCATCAGTTATTTTGCTACCCAAATAGCAATACTCATTTACTACTTTAAGCGTCTCATTTCCTAATCTAATTCCTGCAGCATCACCTGACTTAATTCGACCGCATTCCATTATCCTCGTTAATGATAATAATAATTGATGACTGACAACCTCAGCTGCCGACATGTGTTGTTGTCATACCTCGATGTGGACAGCTGAAAATGTGTGCCCCGACCGGGACTCGAACCCGGGATCTCCTGCTTACATGGCAGACGCTCTATCCATCCGAGCCACCGAGGACACAGATGAATAGCGCGACTGCAGGAAATTATCCCTTGCACGCTTCCGTTGAGACTCACATTCCCAACTGTCCACAAATCTAGATATGTATTGTACCTTATAGACATTTGCCCACTCACTCATTACTCGCGCACGCTTTGGCGATTCCCGTAAGGTACAATACATATGTAGATTTGTGGACAGTTGGAAATGTGAGTCTCACGGGAAGCGTGCAAGGGATAAGTCCCTGCAGTCGCGCTATTCATCTGTGTCCTCGGTGGCTCGGATGGATAGAGCGTCTGCCATGTAAGCAGGAGATCCCGGGTTCGATTCCCAGTCGGGGCACACATTTTCAGCTGTCCACATCGAGGTATAACAACACCACCTGTCGGCAGCTGAGGTTGTCAGTCATCATTTATTACAGGGAAAAGCTGCACGGTCATCAATGGTAACTGTTCTTTCGAGAACTAGTTACTGTCTTCGTATATAATAATAATTACTAGTATTATTAATATTCTTATTGTTCTTCTACTTTTATCAAGAAAAAAGTTAACAAGATGCATTCGTATTTTGAAAAGTGTATGTTTGTCACATTACAAACTGATGCAGGTATTTCAATCCAGTTACAGAATGTATGACATTTACGTTGGCTATTTAAACACTTTTACAGTGTACATACAGGGTGTACGAGTACCAGGTGTGACGAGTATAACTGTATATATTTTTTTTAGTGGCTGAGAATACTTCACTGAACAACATTACATCAGCATTTACTTCAAGCCGGCCGTTGTGGCCGAAATGTTCTAGGCGCTTCAGTCTAGAACCGCGTTGCTGCTACTGTCGCAGGTTCGAATACGGCCTCGGGCATGGATGTATGTGCTGTCCTTAGATTATTTAGGTTTAAGTAGTTCTAAGTCTAGGGGACTGATGACCTCAGATGTTAAGTTCCACAGTGCTCAGAGTCATTTGAACAATTTACTTTATATGAGAGACTAATAATTATAGCTAATGGTAGTAGAATATTTTTAGGTTGGTCAGTACTTCCGAGGACATGTGCAAAAGCAAGCCATTTATGCTTATTTTCCCCTAGGCAGCAGGTCAGGTGTTTAAGTGTGAGCGGGTAGCCGCAAAACGGTTACCCTGCATTGACAGATTTAGCCCAATTAGTGATACAGATGCAAATGTGCAGAAAACATCAGATAGTAAATTATGTGAGGTGTTGAACACAGAGAAAACACAACCACCACATTGCTGTGTGTACATATTAAGGTGTCACGTATAAAAATGCCTGCATTTAGAACCGATAAACCCTGAATGACGCAACTCCTTTTGGGTTTGTAAAACTACGGTTAAGTAAGAAGTGGAAGTCCTCTACTTTCAACGTCAAAACAAGGACGGCTGGACTTTCGCCACTTCTTCTTCTTCTTCTTCTTCTTTCGAATGGGCCAGCTAGGGACCACGATATTCAACTTTTCAGCCTGGAGAGTGACTTGATGTTTGACCAGTAATCTCGCATTCTCTGGCTATGTTTCTCCCTTTTCTCCTTTGTCCAAAGGGCGCCGGTCTTTTTATGGGATGATTTCTCCTGAAACCTCTTTTCCTTTAGTACCCTTCTGTGAAGTGGTCCGTTTTTATTGTCACATTCAATTACGTTCTTCCTGGTTGTCTTTGGCTCTGACAAGGGAACCTCCCCATCGCACCCCCTTCAAATTTAGTTATAAGTTGGCACAGTGGATAGGCCTTGAAAACCTGAACACAGATCAATCGAGAAAACAGGAAGAAGTTGTGTGGAACTATGAAAAAAATAAGCAAAATATACAAACTGAGTAGTCCATGCTCAAGATAGGCAACAACAAGGAACAGTAAGTACACGGTTGCCGTGGTTTCGTGGTTAGCGTGAGCAGCTGCGGAACGAGAGGTCATTGGTTCAAGCCTTTCCTCGGGTGAAAATTTTAACATTTTATTTTCAGTTTATGTGACATACGCTTATGTTTTCATCACTTTCTTAGGAGTGATTATTACATCCACAAGAAAACCTAAATCGGGCAAGGTAGAAGAAACTTTTTACCAATTCGCCAAGTGTACAAGTTAGGTGAGTCGACAACATACTCCTGTCATGTGACGCACATGCCGTCACCAGTGTCGTATAGAATATATCAGACGTGTTTTCCTGTGGAGGAATCTGTTGACCTATGACCTTGCGATCAAATGTTTTCGGTTCCCATTGGAGAGGCACGTCCTTTTGTCTACTAATCACACGGTTTTGCGGTGCGGTCGCAAAACACAGACACTAAACTTATTACAGTGAACAGAGACGTCAATGAACGAACGGACAGATCATAACTTTGCGAAAATAAAGAAAGTAAACTTTTCACCCGAGGGAAGACTTGAACCAAGGACCTCTCATTCCGCAGCTGCTCACGCTAACCACGAGAGCAGGGCGCTCCTTAGCTCACACTATCCTTGATGTTGCCTATCTTGCACATGGACTACTCAGTTTGTATATTTTGTTTATTTTTTCGTAGTTCCACACAACTTCTTCCTGTTTTCTCGATTGATCTGTGTTTAGTTTTTCAAGGCCTATCGAATGTGCCAACTTATAACTAAATCTGAGGGGGGTGCGATGGGGAGGTTCCCTTGTGAGCACTATGGGACTTAACATCTGTGGTCATCAGTCCCCTAGAACTTACAACTACTGAAACCTAACTAACCTAAGGACATCACACACATCCATGCCGGAGGCAGGATTCGAACCTGCGACCGTAGCAGTCGCGCGGTTCCGGACTGAGCGCCTAGAACCGCGAGACCACCGCGGCCGGCCCTGGTTGTCTTTCTTGACTTCTATCAGCCATGGTTTCACTATTTAAGTTTCATGTAGAAACCTCGTGACAATGAATACATCTTAATCACATAACGTAATCACCGTGAATACTGAAACATCTGTGGTAATCTTGTACTAGCTTTCCTGCCCCCAGTTCAAATATTGTGTGAAATCTTATGGAACTTAACTGCTAAGGTCATCAGTCCCTAAGCTTACACACTACTTAACCTAAATTATCCTAAAGACAAACACACACACACATTCCCGAGGAAGGACCCGAACCTCCGCTGGGACCAGCCGCACAGTCCATGACTGCAGCGACCAAGACCACTCGGCTAATCCCGCGCCTGGCCCCCAGTGACAAACTCTCTGTGCCTGTCGAGTGATATTATGTGATGCCCTGCAATCTCTCATATAACGCGTCACGTATTTCAATCTACCAACTATTAATCTTTGAGAAAAGGGGAAAATCACTGATGGCGTATCTTGACGGTGGGGTAAATATATCTGAAAGAAGATTATTTTTTTAATATCCTGTCGATGATGTGGTCATTAGAAATGGTGTAAAAGTTCAGATGGGGAAGGGAACCGGTCAAATCCATTGCGAAGGAATAATCTCGTTGTTATCGTAAAGCAATTTACAGAAAGGACATAAATCATAGATATGGATGGGCGAGAGGGTTCCACCAGCATCCTTCTGAATCGCGAAGCTATACCGGGGGTACATCAGAAAGCTATCAGATGTTGTCTTTGTAAGGGGTCCGCAGGCCCTTACTACTAAGTTTGCGCTCACACAGGTCGACAGGGCAACTATCGAGTAGTGTGTGTGCAGGTCGCGAGAGCTAGAGGGGGTTCACCGGTGTGCCGAGTGCTGCTTGGGTAGATTCCCGCGAGGCGGGAAGAACTGGGCGGAGAGTTAGAGTTGAGATGTGCTGAAGTCAGGGTGTGGTAGGTTCTCGCGAGGCGGGCAGAGCTGTGCAGAAGCCAGCAGTTGAATTAATGCAAATTATCGACAAAGGGAGTGGCCATCGCCGCGGTTTAACCCCTTTGTGTTAGTATTATACGGGAAGGTGAGAAAGTTTAATTATAGAGTGATTTAAGTGATATTAAGTGCCGATATTGAATTCCGCGTCTACCGCGCCGGCATTATTTGGATTACAGTGATTGGATGTTGCGTGTGACGATTAAGAATAACTAGAGAAACCTGTGCTGAGATTAGCCGCCATTTACAGTGTATTGACGAAGGCAGTGGCTGTCTCCTTATTTTGTGCTTTTGCTGAGAATATAGATCTTGTTTGTGAAACTGTGTTGTGTCCTTCTTACCACCAAACAGTACGTCTTACCATATTTGCGAAGGACAATACGGAATGTAACATCCCCTGAGCAGTCCAATCCGATTGCCAGCCCATTAGGTACACGGTCACATTAATAAATTATCTAAATTTGGGCTGCTATTCAAATCCCGAACGAGCGGGAACAATAAAATAAATAAAAGGGTATGTTACACCCTTGGCGACCGTGACAGGACAAGTGCAATTTTCGGACGAGTCGTACTAATTTTGCAATGTGGAATCGGGACAGTGCATGAACGTTAAAATCGCGACAAGGAACAGTGCATTTTTTTTTTGAACAATACGAAGTAATAATATCTTACGATTGTGACTAAACTGTTTTTCTTGCCATATTAAATAGCCAAATAGCGTCAATAAACTGTGTTGTAAAGTGCAAATGCGAAAATCCGCGCGAAAAACTGTGAAAAATGGACTCTAAAGAAAGACACGTGTGAACAGTAAAATAGCAAAACGAGCCAAGATTTCGTCATACAAGTTGTTAGAAAGGTGTTTAGTGATAACATGTTGACGGAAATTGCTTTTTGAACAGTGAAAATCGGACGGTTTCGTGGGGACCCATAAACTGATATGCTGACGATAATGTATTGTGGCGACGCAATTAGTGAGTGACGTCACGCAGAACCACGTAGCAGTTGCACCAAAGAGCTTCGATCCGCAAGGTGATTTCACACGACACCACGACGAGCGACGCGACTTCGAGATACCGAGCGCAGTCCCGGCATCTAGCGGCCGAACTACAAACTACGCCCGCCTACAGCGCCACGGAGCGACGCAACTTCGAGACAACGAGCGCAGTTCCGGCATCTAGCGACCGAACTACAAACTACGCCCGCCTGCAGCACCACGGAGCGGCCGACAGGGAACTACGTCGCCTTGCAGCTGATCTTCAACTTCACGCGAGCTCCAGCGGCGGCACAGCCACGCCCATCTCAAACGTCAAAACATCGCGACTCGCGGTAACGTCGGTTGGTGAGTGAAGACGACGGGCTAACATAACAGTAAATTGCAGTGTGCAGTATTCGCGATAAATAAACAGTTTTTAACTGATATTTACATTAGGAAAAGTGCTCAATTGCAGTAATTTCAGAAAAATTGCGAAACATACTCGGAAGTCTAGCATGCTTAGTTATGCACACTGCACTGGATAAATGATAATTGTTTTGATGAATTTGCATTTATAGATTTTGTGAGTGTTATGATTATCTTGTTTAAAACATTTTTACATAAACTGTGTATGTGGAAATTGTTACTGGAAATTTAGGTTTTTGAGGGCTGTTATATTCAGTACTAATGCATGTTGTATCATTTTGGGAATTAACTGAAAGGATTGCAGGGACTGTTTGATTAGTTTCATGATAATTAGAAGTGTTTTGGGTTATTGGAGGTTATTTTGTATTACTTGCCTGGGCATTAAAAAAATAAACCAAAAATGTCTTCTGAAGATAAGCAGGTCTGTGAGGCAGTAGTTGAAAGGAAAGGGATAGGACAGGAAGACAGAGATGATTCAGGAATTAGTGATTGTGGATTGTCATTAGGAAGCCCATCAGCACATTCAACTAATTATTCCGAGACACCAGGACAAACGACGAGAAATAGGTCAGTTTTAGAGGACGCTGATAGGTGGTCGATGTTGATAGACTTGATCAAGAAGAGTTCACAAGAAACAAGGGAATCGTTAGAGAAGCGTTTACAAGAAACTAACGCATCGTTAGAAAAGAATTCACAAGAAACCAAAGAAAGCCTGGAGTCATTTAAGGAAACTATAGCCCAAGAGATCCAAACGTCGCAAATGAAGATAGAATATAATCTGAAAAAGGAAATACAGGAGCTACAAGAACAGTGGAAGATGGATATCAACGAGAGAGAGAATAAGCTGCAGAAGAGTATAGACCAAGTCCAGGGAGATGTGGAGAAGGTGGAAGGAAGATTAACAAAAAAGATAGAAGACGATATTGAAGAAACGAAAGCCGAATTGGGAGAAAGAATCAACGAGGTGGAAACAAATTGCAATCATCGAATCGCAAAGGTGACGCAGATGCAGAAACAATGCAATGAGGCGGTTAAGGGGATAGGAGATAGGCAAAACCAACTAGCTGTCAATCTGAGAAATGCTATAGCCGTACAACGAGAAGAGGATAACAAGAGGGTTGAAATGGAGGTCAAGCAGTTACAACAGGGAGTGCAGCAATTGGAAAGCAAGACAGAAGAAATTGATAGACGAATTAGCAATGCCACCTTAGCCGTTGGGGGAGGTAAGGTCGTTACATTGATGAGCAGTGATAATCGGTGCATCCAAAGTAATACAGGGCAGAAATTTAGACCGAAAGGAGGGTTGCACCCAATGATATTTATGAAATGGCTAAAAGGAGTTTTCCCAGCACATCTTAAGGACTCAGACAAGATTCAATTTGCAATAGATAGAATGGAAGGTGAGGCCTTCACTTGGGGAGTCAGGAAGAAGGAAGGGACTACGAATTATGACCAATTTGAAGAGGAATTCTTGAAGAAATACTGGTCCAAAAGCCATCAATGTGCAGCAATTGAGGACCTACTCCACCGCAAGTCACTTAGTACATGGAGGGGAACGTCGGAAGAATTTGCCAAACATTCGTGGAAATGGAACGAGACTTTGGAACAACCCCTGAATGATAACGTCATGGTATCTGCGATAAAAAGAAGATTGAATCAGAAAATGCAAGAAACTATATCTGGGAGCCTAATTAAAAATAGGGAGTCCTTGATGGAGATACTGGAACAGTTGGAATCTGTTCGATCACAGGGACACGATCAAGCTAATGATCGAAACAGAGAAGGGAGTAATGACCCAAGGATTCATTTTAATCATTCGTCTGATTACCGAGGAAGAGGCGGAGGAACCGAAAAACCGAATGACACTCCAGGTGAGGTCCGGTCAAGAATGAGGGCTACCAGGACCCGAGTAAACCTGCTAAGACATAGTTAGAGCATTTAGCTATAAAATGGACCTTTGAAAGAGGGAAGTGTTTATTTACATTGTGTTTTGTGATGTATTACAATTAGAATTGCATATTTCATGTCGAAGATTGTCTCAGAATGACTATAAAACCTGTAATAACTATGTTGTAGTAATAATTCATATGTTCTGTGCTTAGGTAATAATATTTGAGAGTATATGTTGTGTGTTGTCATCTGATATTGGACTAGAGAGGACTATTGCTGGTTGAGATGAAAAATTGTAAATTTGGACAATGCCATTTATGTGATGTAGTAACCTTTTGTAGAAATTGTTGTGGAGCCAGCCCACTACCGGAGTCCAGGACTATTTTGACAATTTGTAAATTCATTAATGATTTGTATTGCATGTTTTGTTCAAATGTAACCATGTTTTTAATCCCTTGCCGATTCTTTTTCGCCTGCGGTTCGAAAGAAGTTTTTGAGGGCGGGGATGTAAGGGGTCCGCAGGCCCTTACTACTAAGTTTGCGCTCACACAGGTCGACAGGGCAACTATCGAGTAGTGTGTGTGCAGGTCGCGAGAGCTAGAGGGGGTTCACCGGTGTGCCGAGTGCTGCTTGGGTAGATTCCCGCGAGGCGGGAAGAACTGGGCGGAGAGTTAGAGTTGAGATGTGCTGAAGTCAGGGTGTGGTAGGTTCCCGCGAGGCGGGCAGAGATGTGCAGAAGCCAGCAGTTGAATTAATGCAAATTATCGACAAAGGGAGTGGCCATCGCCGCGGTTTAACCCCTTTGTGTTAGTATTATACGGGTTGGTGAGAAAGTTTAATTATAGAGTGATTTAAGTGATATTAAGTGCCGATATTGAATTCCGCGTCTACCGCGCCGGCATTATTTGGATTACAGTGATTGGATGTTGCGTGTGACGATTAAGAATAACTAGAGAAACCTGTGCTGAGATTAGCCGCCATTTACAGTGTATTGACGAAGGCAGTGGCTGTCTCCTTATTTTGTGCTTTTGCTGAGAATATAGATCTTGTTTGTGAAACTGTGTTGTGTCCTTCTTACCACCAAACAGTACGTCTTACCATATTTGCGAAGGACAATACGGAATGTAACATCCCCTGAGCAGTCCAATCCGATTGCCAGCCCATTAGGTACACGGTCACATTAATAAATTATCTAAATTTGGGCTGCTATTCAGATCCCGAACGAGCGGGAACAATAAAATAAATAAAAGGGTATGTTACATCTTACAGCAAGACGAGTCCTGGGAACATTAAGCCTCTGTGTTTTTGAATGACTCCTTGTAGGTTTCGCGTCTATAAGTAGTATAAATCTCCGTCTTCGTCGCTATTTTTATTATTTTCTCCAGTTATTCACCTTACCGTGCTTAGACCAGTGTGGCCACATTCGTCAAAACGTGTTAAGGTGTGTAATATAAGAAAAATAAAACGGAGATTAATACCATCATTTTCACTTTAATATTGTTCGTCGGTCTGTAAGCCGTACCAGATGGGACAAACAGAGGGAACAGAGAAGATCCCAAGAAGAGCAGCGGGCGCTGTGGCGATAACTGGCAGTAGGAAGGAAGCCAAAATCTGTAGACTGAGATGGGTTACAAATTACTGTAATTTATATCTTTAGTTAAGTAATAATCTTTTCCATACATAACAAATTTCGCTCTAGAAATTTACTTTAGGTCAAGTGAGCATTAACCATAAAAAGACAGATCAAACTCATTTACAGATGTAACAAAGCTCATAAGCAATATAACTTCTACTATTAAGAATTTAAAAAGTAGTAATTTTAAGACGGGTTAAAGAACGTTCTTAACAACCGGAGTATTAGTTAAAATACAGGTAAGTGGTAGTAAAACTAATACACTGTAAGACAAAAAACATGACTCACCATTATAGAATTATGCAAATTGGTCATAGACCGATATTCATGCAGATGCCGACGGAAAATTAGAAACTGCAAATTTCTGCAACCGTTGGATGAATGTGCGACGCTGCAGGCGTCATTTCAGTGCGCACGTGGCAAGGATACACACAGGGGAAATGTTGATACCAGAGCATAAAATCTTGCTCAATCTTTGCTTCCACTGAACACGCTCCTTGGTTTTATCACACATGCGGACTGTTAACATAATTTTTGGCCTAGCAGTTTATAGTCATTCGCACGCAATGTGTACAACTAACTTAGCCGTCATCCAAAGATTTACATGAAACATTTAAATACTAAACAACACACAACAACATGTTAAATACATCAGTTTACAAGAATTTAAACAATCGTTCCCTGCGGAATGTAACGGCCACTAAAACATATTACAACACTTTACCGCAAACAAGAACAGGTTTAAACCGCGTGTCTTAGCGACGGCAGAATTATCAGAACAACCGTTTACAAGTACATGATCGAAGTTCTGTCTCTATGGGCACTAGCTAATAACATTTACTTGAGGGCACGCAGTAAGTTACGTGTCTCATATCTTAGAAATCACATCCACAAATGTACACTCAACACCAGCGAGACACACGTTCCAAGCACCAAGTACCCTACAATACAGGGGGCTGCCTGCACCACTGTCGGGCGTGGCTTAGCGCTCTCTGCAGTCAGCAAGCCAGAACTCGCCTCACGCAGGACTCCCTGCCACGACTCAGACCTGCGAGATGTCACCTTTTCCGCCATAGGGAGCAAACACCAGCTCTGCCCAGCGACTCAGAGAGGCAGGGTGTTGCCAACCTAGTAACCACCATCAGAAATCGTACCCTTTACAAGTTCAATAAGCATGCGCGAAGGTGTCATGGAGATGCCCATATATATATATATATAATTTTTTTCCATGTGTCAGATAAGTTTGCATATAGACGTAATTTGAAGTGCAGAGGAGATACAATTTGCAATCGCAATTATCAAGGATAAAAAATTTCTCTTTTGAAAAAGAAGGTAAATATCGTCTACGAACTTTTATTCGATGTTGGATCCCCGGACCCTCATAAGAACTATCAATGTTTTTAGCAACACAGTTGTAAGTAGCCTATTTAGGTTTTCATGTTGGTAACGCCACGTAGCACTCTATATGAAAATCACTGACTGTGCTGTGTGCAGTCTGTGGCTGGGTGGCATTGTTGTAATATTCGCTATTGTTGTGTTGGGCTGTTGGCTGTTAACAGAGCCTAGCGTTGCGCAGTTGGAGGTGAGCCGCCAGCTGTGGTGCATGTGGGGAGTGAGATGGCGGAGTTTTGGACAGACACAGTAAATTTGTAAGACTGGATGCCATGAACTGATAATTATATATATATATATTATGACTTTTGAACACTATTGAGGTTAATACATTGTTTGTTCTCTATCAAAATCTTTCAGTTGCTAACTATACCTATCAGTAGTTAGTGCCTTCAGTAGTTTGAATCTTTTATTTAGCTGGCAGTAGTGGCGCTCGCTGTATTGCAGTAGTTCGAGTAACGAAGATTTTTGTGAGGTAAGTAATTTGTGAAAGGTATAGGTTAGGTTAGTCAGGGCCATTCTTTTGTAGGTATTTTTGAAAGTCAGATTGCGTTGCGCCAAAAAATATTGTGTGTCAGTTTAGTGTTAATCAGAATAGGTAAAGAGCGAAATGTCTGAGTACGTTCAGTTCTGCTCAGCTGTTTGAAAATTAAATAATGTAAGAGGTTTATCAGCACAGTAATTGATTAATTTTTCTAAGGTGACGTTTCGTATGTTCACCCTTAGCCGAGGATACCTCACTGGAATCTTCTGATTTTTTCTTGTAGTTTGTGTAATTAGTGTAGCTTTTGTTTATTTCGAGCGCGTAATTGTAGAGAGAATCTCCTTTGTAGTTGCAGTCGTTCATTGTTGTACAGTAAAACAGTTGTGGCATGCATGTAGATTTGCACCAAGTATTTCGCAGCGGCGCTTGCAATTAACTAGATATTATTTTCAGTCCTATGTGTTTCCAGAAAATCTTACAGCGACTGTATTTTAGCTGCCAAGAAAGACGGAGTCTTCATCGCGAATTGTAGCAGTTTTGACCTTCTTTGCCTGGCGTTCTCTGAGAATCGGAGAAATGGAAACCTCTGAAGGCCAACTCATCCCATACCTAACCAGTTCTCTCCTTACCGAAGGAAACAATCATCTATTGTCAAATTTTTTCACAGATTTTTATCTTAGACAGGAAAAAAAGGTTTAAATGCATGCATGTATGCAAAAAAAAAATTAACATGGTGCCAACGGCCTTGCCACAGTGGTAACACCAGTTCCCGTCAGATCACCGAAGTTGAGCACTATCGGGCTGGGCTAGCACTTGGATGACTTACCATCCGGTCTGCCGAGCCCTGTTGGTAAGTGGAGTGCACTCAGCCCTTGTGAAGCAAACTGAGGAGCTACTTGATTGGGAAGTAGCAGCTCCGGTCTCGGAAACTGACATACGGCCGGGAGAGCGGTGTGCTGACCACATGCCCCTCCAATCCGCGTCCAGTGACGCCTATGGTCTGAGGATGACACGGCGGCCTGTCGTAAAATTGAGAAGATTTGAGCTAACATGAAGATATGTTCTTCCTGTGAACCATTCGCGAATGGAACAGGAAAGGGAGGATGTGGCTGTGCTAATAAAGCGTCCTCCGCCACACACCGTACGGTGGCTTGTCGCATATGGATGTAGAGGTAGATGTAAATGTAGATACAGTGAGGATGAGAATTCACAAGGAGACAGAACTCCCAAATTACGCTGCTGGGCCAAAAGATTATGACCACCTGCGCGATAGCTTGTTTGTCCGTCTTTGAAACGAAATACATCACTGATTCTGGGGTCGGACAGCTTTTTGGTAGATTATGGAGGTATATGGTATCAGATGTCTGCATTTGTTATATAATTCGCGTAAATATCGGTCCGCTGATTTGCACTCGTGGTGATGGGGCCCGGTAGCGACCGAGATGGGTTCCATATGATTTACATCAGGCGAATTCGGACGCCGAGACATCAACGTGAGTTCACTAGAATGCTCCTCAAACCACTACAGCACGGTACTGCCTCTGACACACGGACAGTTATACTGCTGCAAGATGACATCGGCGTCGGGGGAAGACATCAATCCTGAAGGGATGCAGGTAGTTCACAGCTCTCAGCGAATATGTCATTACTCCCATATGTCCCATGCAAGCGAAGGAAAGTATCTCCCATAGCATAATCCTGTCCCACCAGGACGGAGTTTGTGGAGACAACCCAGTGTAACAAAAATGTGGTTCATCCGAAAAGGTGACACGTTTCCATTTGTAACCTCCCCCTCACTTATCGACCTTAATGACAGTGAAAAATTAAACCGCGTGTACCTAATGGAAATTTGGGAAAAGCAATCGTCACCGAAGTTAATCTGTCGGTAAAGAGGGAGGAAAGGGTTTCATCTAAATGAAAGGAAAAATGCAAATGAAACTGGTGGAAATTAATTTTGAAAAGGGGTAAAGTTAATAAAGAACGTAAATGTGCGGCCGTTACGTCAACAATTAACTAGCGGTAATTAGATATTTGGGGAAAATCACGGTCGCCAGTCCTAAGGACTATTACTATAGTAACTGAAAAAGAAAGGTTATTACACATATAATTAGCTCTAGAAGCGTGGCAACTGAAGGTTGACACGTGTAGTGTGAAAACTGAAAGTTTGTCAGAAGTAATAAATTTCGCTACACTCTGACTTAATTTAGCAAAAGAATTAATAAAACCGGAAAATTGAAAGTTAATTTAGTGACTGAAATTAATAGTGAACTTTGTTTCTGAAGCATATCGAAATTCAGTAAAATACAGTTAGTCTTGAGCTACCTCAACAATCATTTCAAAAGCTACTTGAATCTACGCAATTTAGAATTAAGAGATTTAACTTTGAACTTGAATTAAATGATTCTGAACAATTAACAATAGTAAAATTTAGTATGTACCTAGCTGAACTGCAGTCACAGGTAAGCTAAAATATGGTAACAAAACTCGCACTCTTAATTTGTGCTTCGTAGCCAGCTATGAATACCTTAACTGAACTTTGAAATTAAAGCAGTGAAATCGAATGATATTACTTTAACGCTGGCATCTGAATTTCGACGACACTTGAGTTCATTTCGGAAAAGGAAGGGACCCTGCTTGGTAATGCAATTGGGACAATGAGCAACGAAGGTTCATGCTAAGTTGCTACATTTTAGTGATGCTAATGGAAAAGTTTGAAAAGCTGAGGTCTGCCATACAGTTCTAAAACTTCACGTGCTTTCAGTCTTCCTTGTTGGTTGAAGGTTTGAAGTCGTCGATCGAGGAGGTGGCGACAGTCACTCATTGTCGGCCGTCGCTGTTGCAGAATCTCACGGTTGGCGCGCCTTCTTCTCCACACGGTCACTAGGCGAAACGGGCTCTTGATGTGCGCCAGCTAATGCTTCCCGTCCGCGACACCATGTCAGAAACTATCATAGCAAGTCGAGCGCAACTACACTTCTGGAAATTGAAATAAGAACACCGTGAATTCATTGTCCCAGGAAGGGGAAACTTTATTGACACATTCCTGGGGTCAGATACATCACATGATCACACTGACAGAACCACAGGCACATAGACACAGGCAACAGAGCATGCACAATGTCGGCACTAGTACAGTGTATATCCACCTTTCGCAGCAATGCAGGCTGCTATTCTCCCATGGAGACGATCGTAGAGATTCTGGATGTAGTCCTGTGGAACGGCTTGCCATGCCATTTCCACCTGGCGCCTCAGTTGGACCAGCGTTCGTGCTGGACGTGCAGACCGCGTGAGACGACGCTTCATCCAGTCCCAAACATGCTCAATGGGGGACAGATCCGGAGATCTTGCTGGCCAGGGTAGTTGACTTACACCTTCTAGAGCACGTTGGGTGGCACGGGATACATGCGGACGTGCATTGTCCTGTTGGAACAGCACGTTCCCTTGCCGGTCTAGGAATGGTAGAACGATGGGTTCGATGACGGTTTGGATGTACCGTGCACTATTCAGTGTCCCCTCGACGATCACCAGTGGTGTACGGCCAGCGTAGGAGATCGCTCCCCACACCATGATGCCGGGTGTTGGCCCTGTGTGCCTCGGTCGTATGCAGTCCTGATTGTGGCGCTAACCTGCACGGCGCCAAACACGCATACGACCATCATTGGCACCAAGGCAGAAGCGACTCTCATCGCTGAAGACGACACGTCTCCATTCGTCCCTCCATTCATGCCTGTCGCGACACCACTGGAGGCGGGCTGCACGATGTTGGGGCGTGAGCGGAAGACGGCCTAACGGTGTGCGGGACCGTAGCCCAGCTTCATGGAGACGGTTGCGAATGGTCCTCGCCGATACCCCAGGAGAAAAAGTGTCCCTAATTTGCTGGGAAGTGGCGGTGCGGTCCCCTACAGCACTGCGTAGGATCCTACGGTCTTGGCGTGCATCCGTGCGTCGCTGCGGTCCGGTCCCAGGTCGACGGGCACGTGCACCTTCCGCCGACCACTGGCGACAACATCGATGTACTGTGGAGACCTCACACCCCACGTGTTGAGCAATTCGGCGGTACGTCCACCCGGCCTCCCGCATGCCCACTATACGCCCTCGCTCAAAGTC
Organism: Schistocerca nitens; assembly: GCF_023898315.1. Taxonomy (NCBI): domain Eukaryota; kingdom Metazoa; phylum Arthropoda; class Insecta; order Orthoptera; family Acrididae; genus Schistocerca; species Schistocerca nitens. The sequence goes on from NC_064614.1 coordinate 36,261,273, forward strand.
CGTCAACTGCACATACGGTTCACGTCCACGCTGTCGCGGCATGCTACCAGTGTTAAAGACTGCGATGGAGCTCCGTATGCCACGGCAAACTGGCTGACACTGACGGCGGCGGTGCACAAATGCTGCGCAGCTAGCGCCATTCGACGGCCAACACCGCGGTTCCTGGTGTGTCCGCTGTGCCGTGCGTGTGATCATTGCTTGTACAGCCCTCTCGCAGTGTCCGGAGCAAGTATGGTGGGTCTGACACACCGGTGTCAATGTGTTCTTTTTTCCATTTCCAGAAGTGTACATGCTGCCCAACCCCGAAAGCGCGGCAACTCGCGGGAGCGTCACAGAACACACCTGCTCAACCGCACTACTCCACCCAGACTCCCTCTGCTCTGCCCGCGCTCCACGCGGCAGAGGTAACACTACCAAAGATCCTAAACACTTTCGTTCTCCACACGACCTATCGATGTATTCGTTCGATAGTATAGTTTTCCCTAGGCAAGACCCAGCGTAAAATACAAATAATATTTACAAAACCAATTATACATCGACATAAATGCATATATATACAAATAGTAAAACAATTACAATATACAAAGACACAGAAATGTTATATCTTCAGGTAACAAAATAAGGAAAAGGTTTGCAGTGCAATAGATGGAAATTGAAGGATATGCATTTCCGGCGTTACACATTGATCGATGGTCGAATCCCGATGGTCCCTTGTCCACGGCAATCGTAACTGACGATGCCGCTGGGTCAAGAAGTGAACAGGTACGTGTCGTCTGTTGCGTAGCTCCATGTTCAGCAAAGTACGACGAGCGGCGTGCTCCGAAGGAATCGTGCGTGTCCCAGCACTGGGCTCTTTCGTCAGAGATGACACAGATCATCATCTATCCTACTTTACAGAACAGACAAGCCTTCGAGCCCCACGTTCTGTGATGAATTGTGGGCGTCCAACCATTTAGCGGATAGTGGTAGTTTCACTGTCCTTCTGCGTTTTTCCGTAGATGCTCACGACAGTAGCGCGGGAACATTCGATCAGCTTTGCTGCTCTCATACTCGTTCACAGGCTCTGAGTAATATTAGGCTGTCCTTTGTTAATGTCTCTTATCTCAGTGGACTTCTCCATTTGCAGTCCATATCTTCGCTAGGATGATCACGAGTCCGTTTGTGCTCCGCACACATACTTTTGTTATCACGTCATGTGCTCGCAACAACACCAGGCAACGTCCAACGTTGCGGTGGACAGTTGTAATGTTTTGGATTATCAGTGTAGGTTCATTACTTGGCTTGGTCGCGAGGTCTGGGTTTTCGGCGGCAGCACAACTGCGTCTCGCCTTGTAGTGGATTCTGCAGAGGTGAACCGCCAATAAAATGGCGAAGGATTGTTGATGTTCCGAAAATCATGTGCTAACTTGAAGGGAGAGCAGGCACAAAATGAGAGCGAGACGAGGCGTGCTTGCAGATTTGTTAGTCCTGTTTCCAGAACACATAACTACCCTCGTCAGCACCCAAACAGCCAGATACCGCCAATCGCGTCATTGCCTCCAGCCACGCACCAGGTCATGAAGGGACCATGTAACTGCATCCCATTGGCACCCAGTGTGAGTGGAGGAGAGAAGCTTCATCAAAGTACCCACATTCGAACTCTAGCGTCAGGCGAATGTTGGAGAGACAGAATTGGTACGAAGTGAGGTGAACTTGTTTGTGGGGCTATATGGCGCAAAAGCTGCCACTGTCCAGCTCCCCCTTCTGCTATTTTCCCCACTTCTGGCCACACTGCTCGTCTTCCGACCCGGCTGGCTGGTAATAGTCGCGTAGCTGGCAACGAAACGAGCATCAGCTAAAGCTGCGACTGGTATTCTCGTGTGAGATGCTATTTAGAGAGCAACTACCCAGCTGAAAACCGATAGGTAACGTCGTAACGAGAAACGGCTGCTCCTACCATCTTGTAGGTTTTATATTAACAGAATCTTCCGTCGGTTCTTGGTAGAACAACATTATAATAAATGAAAAGCAAACTGGTGCTTTTCATTTATTGCGGGTTTTAATTAATGAATTAACGTAAATGTCTTCAAACCGAAACTTTGGGTACAGCGACTACTGGACCTGGAGACTTCACTTAATATTCTCCTTGCCCATTCTGACGAGGTTACATTGAATCTAAACTGACAAATAAATCATATTTCTAATTACATCACAATTATTTCGATGCTTAATTAATTGATAGTATTATCGGTAGGATCACCAATAAGATTGTTGAAGGAAAGCTCTCTATTTCTGAGGTGCTACAGTGCTACTTTATACACTCCTGGAAATGGAAAAAAGAACACATTGACACCGGTGTGTCAGACCCACCATACTTGCTCCGGACACTGCGAGAGGGCTGTACAAGCAATGATCACACGCACGGCACAGCGGACACACCAGGAACCGCGGTGTTGGCCGTCGAATGGCGCTAGCTGCGCAGCATTTGTGCACCGCCGCCGTCAGTGTCAGCCAGTTTGCCGTGGCATACGGAGCTCCATCGCAGTCTTTAACACTGGTAGCATGCCGCGACAGCGTGGACGTGAACCGTATGTGCAGTTGACGGACTGTGAGCGAGGGCGTATAGTGGGCATGCGGGAGGCTGGGTGGACGTACCGCCGAATTGCTCAACACGTGGGGCGTGAGGTCTCCACAGTACATCGATGTTGTCGCCAGTGGTCGGCGGAAGGTGCACGTGCCCGTCGACCTGGGACCGGACCGCAGCGACGCACGGATGCACGCCAAGACCGTAGGATCCTACGCAGTGCCGCAGGGGACCGCACCGCCACTTCCCAGCAAATTAGGGACACTTTTTCTCCTGGGGTATCGGCGAGGACCATTCGCAACCGTCTCCATGAAGCTGGGCTACGGTCCCGCACACCGTTAGGCCGTCTTCCGCTCACGCCCCAACATCGTGCAGCCCGCCTCCAGTAGTGTCGCGACAGGCGTGAATGGAGGGACGAATGGAGACGTGTCGTCTTCAGCGATGAGAGTCGCTTCTGCCTTGGTGCCAATGATGGTCGTATGCGTGTTTGGCGCCGTGCAGGTGAGCGCCACAATCAGGACTGCATACGACCGAGGCACACAGGGCCAACACCCGGCATCATGGTGTGGGGAGCGATCTCCTACACTGGCTGTACACCACTGGTGATCGTCGAGGGGACACTGAATAGTGCACGGTACATCCAAACCGTCATCGAACCCATCGTTCTACCATTCCTAGACCGGCAAGGGAACGTGCTGTTCCAACAGGACAATGCACGTCCGCATGTATCCCGTGCCACCCAACGTGCTCTAGAAGGTGTAAGTCAACTACCCTGGCCAGCAAGATCTCCGGATCTGTCCCCCATTGAGCATGTTTGGGACTGGATGAAGCGTCGTCTCACGCGGTCTGCACGTCCAGCACGAACGCTGGTCCAACTGAGGCGCCAGGTGGAAATGGCATGGCAAGCCGTTCCACAGGACTACATCCAGCATCTCTACGATCGTCTCCATGGGAGAATAGCAGCCTGCATTGCTGCGAAAGGTGGATATACACTGTCTCTAGTGCCGACATTGTGCATGCTCTGTTGCCTGTGTCTATGTGCCTGTGGTTCTGTCAGTGTGATCACGTGATGTATCTGACCCCAGGAATGTGTTAATAAGGTTTCCCCTTCCTGGGACAATGAATTCACGGTGTTCTTATTTCAATTTCCAGGAGTGTATCTTTATACATCGTTATTCCCATTATTTTTATGACGTAACTGACTCTAGTTGTCATTAATTAATCCTGTAGTCAAATGGCACTACGCTTTTACGTTCGGTGACGTACACAATTATGCCCTTCTCCACACAGAGCTAATAACCAGCGTTTGCGCCAGGATAAAGTTACTGCATTTTTTATTACCATTACTACTCACGTTTGGACCCTATCGTACAAAGTGATGTCCAATAAAGGTATTCTGAAGTTTTTTTGTTTTTTTTTTAGTTTTTATTTGTGCCCCACCTCTTCCATTCGCTCTGACGGGGCTCTTTCCGCCTGGCTGCCCAAGTTGTTTCGGTTGCCTACAGTTTTTCTGCCCAGCTAACTGTCCAGATGTTTCTTTTCTATTTGGCATATCAAGGCGTATTTTCATGCTCTTTCAGGCTTCCTTTCACTCCACCAATCCATTCTGTTGTTTCAGTTTTAGCTTTGCTGTGGGTTTCGTAGAATTCCATGAACTATCTTGTTAACTTGGTTAGTTCCATTTTTTATTGTTCCCATAAGATATTAGATTACGCTTTTTCATGTCGGCATATTTTTCATTTTTATTTGCTTTTTGTTATTTCCCCATTCATTATATTTGGTCTTTAAATTTTCCTGATTGCTTTTCGTCGTTTCTTTCGGATTTTTTTTCAGTGTCCCTCTTTCTGTTTAAGATGAGTCAGGCCCTTAAAGATAATCTAGTTTTGTGACTATGTTTCAGTGTCAGTTTGGAGTATTTTCAAATATAGTTTTTGTTACAAACGTCTTTTATAAGACAGTCTGTTTCCGCTTTATGACAACGAATTTCGCAAGCAATTTTTCGACGCTGCTTTCCCGAATTGTTTTGCCTCTTTTTCTGAACTGAGAAACTCTTTCGAATTTTCTGATTCCAATATTTCAACTGATACCTAGAGACCTACTCTTTTGTCTGCAGATGATTAGCAGTCTGTCATAATGGTTCTTCCTAATGTGATTAGTTCGTTAGCTGTAAGATTTGATATTAATGTTCACCACTGTTGGGTTACTTTTTCTATGACGAACTTGAAGGGTAAAAGAGAGTCTGTCATCCCGTTTCCAGTTTCGTTTTGATTTCAAAATGTCCCGGAATTTCTCGCATGAATTTCACATTATATTTTGTGCCAGTCAGTGATTCACTAACAATTGCTGAGGTTTTGAGCTCCAGATCTTGATATTGCAGTAGCCTGAAGGGAGACTTCGGTTCACTGAGTCATAAGATTCACAAAATTTTCAAAGTTTCGAAGTATCATTACGTAATTGTTTTAAGTCAGAATTAGTTTCAGAACTAAAATTTGTTCTGGACATCATTTGATTCATCAGAAACCTGCTTGATATTCAAAAATTTTTCCCTCAAGTTAGTTTTTGTGCTCAGCTCAACACACACTGAGGTACAATTTTGTACAGGACAGGTAGAGGAATACGCCGTCTGTAATTATTAACATTCGTCACGTCTCCCTCTTTGTTTAGCCGATGTACCAATTCACTTTTGAAATCATCCGCAGTTTTCTCAGTTTGCCAAATGTTTTGCCTGGTTTGTGTAAAAGTTTTTGGGCTAAGTGATGTCTTGAGGCATGCAATATGTTGTCTTCATTGGTTTCACCAGATACTCCGTTACTTTTTAATCTTTTAGTTTATCTAGCTAATTCCTCTTCATTTGTACTTGCAAATCTTGATTGATTTGTAAGGGAACTTCCGACAGAAATCTGTCTGTGGATTCAGGGCAATTTACAAGTTTCTTAAATTTTTTTGCGAACTTTTGTGCTGGTCTCTTGTTTCTCAAGCTCCAGTTGTACGTTTTACCTCTTGAAGAAGAGACTGGGGCTGCTATCGAATCTGATTTGTTTTAAAGTGTTCTGAGAACACCTGACGTTATGTTTTGCAAATCTTCAATTCTATTTCGTTGACTGTTTTCATATCCCCTCCATGTTTGTGTAATTAATTTTTAAGTCTCTTTTGTAGTTACCAGAACAAGCCTTGTGCGTTTTCAGATTTGTTACTATTCCATCTATTGAATGCCTTGTGTCGAGATTTCACCACCTATTCAAACACTTCATTCCTACAAGAGCGTTTTTTCATCATTGTGAAGGAGTCTGGTTTGAGCAGTTGATTGCAACTTAGCGCTTGCTTTTTCTCGAGTTTGTTTGCTAATAGCAGTGGTTCAAATTTAGTAGTATCAAATTTTGGAATTAATGACATCCTTTGCCAAATTTTTGGTTATGTAGAGGTCTGTATCAATACGTGCTCCTTTGCCTTCTTGAACATTTAAAATCTCCTTGTGATGTGGACACAGGACTGTGATATGTTCAATTTGAAATTCATCTACATACTTGTTGGTGACAGCCATATGCTTTCTTTTAAGGGTTGTTTCTTAAAATGTGTAAACATAATTTGAGGATAAATTTTGTATACAGTTCAACAATCCTCTTCCTATTTTGACTGGTCAGTTTGTGCGCAAGGAACGCACCGGTTCTTTTGCTGGTTTTTCTCTCTTTCCCTAACTGTACGTTAAGATGGCCCAATAGAGTTTTCACTCAGTTTTGTCGAATTTAGAGATTATATTTTCTGCAGCTTCCCATGACTTATTCACTTTTTCTGGCTTTGTTTTATTTTCTTGCTGTATCGATATATGCACATTAATTGCTGTGTACATTTTACTTGCACACTTTGAGGACGTTTTCAATAATCTGTTATTCAATAGCTTTACTTCAATAAAAAAACTCACAATATGTTGAAAAATACGAATTCAGTGCCATGGTGGGGTATATTTTTAAGAATTATTATCTCTATTTTACTTTTGAACGGTATGTAATTTCCGGTTTCCATTTTTACCGGATAGAACATTCTTATAATTGACAGCATCATGCGAAAAACAATTGTTTTGTAGTTTTATTTTTGTTTGCAGTAATACCTACCGTGATGTTTAACGGCGTGCTTTTATTTACATCCATAATATGAAATATTTAACTTTTAGCTGAGTTGCAATGTGTGTCACAGACAACGTAATAACTACCAGAACATAAATCCAGAGATCACATTCACTTCTCGGTGAGTCCTAAGATTTTTGTGTTTCATTGCTTGTTTCACTTCGCGAATTGATTTTTTTAAAGCGAAAAACGGGAAGCTGCTTCGCGTTTCAGAGTTCCCTATAACTGGCAGTGTAAATAATTTCAGTCTTTGGAGGAAGTATAGGACACAGGACGTCGAACTACAAGAACCTACACGTTTAGGGTGACTTTACTTTAGTACGCATTTTTTAGAAATAATTGTGGTTGCTTTATCCGCCCATGTTATGCTTAGGTAGCATTATGTACGGTTAGCACTATCAACGGCCAAACGACTTTTCTGCTGTACCGGTTATAAATTTTAAATGCACTCCTTCTTTTGAAAATCAGTCTGTCTATTAGCGACAACAGTAACATTATACCTAGAGTGATCTCTGAGATTAGCTTCCACGCACAGACAGAAAAATACACTGGGGGACTTTAATTAATTATGTGTATAGAAAAATAATAGACTAGAGGATGTTGTGATTAATTGCCAGAAAATTGTTTTTCCTACCATGTACGTCAACTTTTGCCGGCTGGAACATCATTTCTGAGGTTTAGTTATTATCGACGGTCGTGAAACACACCGCTGTACTGCAGCAAGAAGTAATACGCCCTGTAAGCATGCGGCGGGCGTCTGACAGCTCACGCACGTCTGCCCTCTACCCCCGGAGCGACCCCCGGCGTCCGACGTGAGAGCGGCAGCATGGCAACCCGGCAGGGGTCGGGGGTCGGCAGCGCCACGTCCTGCCACCACGACACCAGCTTCCTGCTCGCACCAGACTGGAGGACGCCCGCACGCGATACGCGACAACCTGCCGGAAATTTAATTTCCGCCCAAAGTTTGCCCTGTTGCCTGGCGCGCCACTCAGCCAAATTTGGAAGCACGGCGGGCTGCATTAACAAGGAACCACCCAGAACAGCTACAAGAATATTAACAAAGGAAATGCAGTGTACACCTCCCGTTAGTGAATTTGAATAGGAGCGAATAAAATCATTCGCTGCGTACATATTCCAAACAGTGATAAGAAGCCCTCATTGCGAACACCAGTTGCTTATACCTCCTCTGCAAGGTTTGCAATGCACGCTCATGGGCTATCAAACCAGAGATACTTATTAGCAGAGCACAGCTTTCCCAGTTGCCGTGATAACGACTGCGATGCTTTAAGCCACTTGAAGCAAAGGGGAAAATTACAGTTCTACAGATGTGCCCTGTAAGCAACCTTATAAAGTGGTACTATTGATACCGAACTCTTTCCCTAGATGTCTGTTCAGTCATGGGCTGTGCGGCTGGTCCCGGCGGAGTTTCGAGTCCTCCCTCGCGCATGGGTGTGCGTGTTTGTCCTTAGGATACTTTAGGTTAAATAGTGTGTAAGCTTAGGGTTCAAATGGTTCAAATGGCTCTGAGAACTATGGGACTCAACTGCTGTGGTCATCAGTCCCCTAGAACTTAGAACTACTTAAACCTAACTAACCTCAGGACATCACACACATCCATGCCCGAGGCAGGATTCGAACCTGCGACCGTAGCAGTCGCACGGTTCCGGACTGCGCGCCTAGAACCGCGAGACCACCGCGGCCGGCTAAGCTTAGGGACTGATGACCTTAGCAGTAAGTCTCATAACACTTCACACACACCTACTTGTCTTTCCATTGACGAATGGTACTTAGGATGAGCCACTGTCTATATCTTTCTGCTTAACTATTGATTCTGTTGACATTCTCGTCGTATTCACTTCCATAAATGTAAGATATAAAATTTTTGCTCATTTCTCTACATTTACATATAGAATACACACACCAAAGAAAGTTTTGCATCCCCTCGGTTCCGAGAGTTCCGGAACCAGTACAGAAAATTCGGATAGAGATCAACATAAGCAACATTTCCGTCATTTATACTGCTCATGAAAACCACACATTGCATGTTGTACCACCATACAGGGAGACCTTCAGAGGTGGTGGTCCAGGTAGCTGTGCACTCCGGTATCTCTAATACCCAGTAACACGTCCTCTTGCATTGATGTATGCCTGTATTCGTCGTAGCATACTATCCAAAAGTTCATCAAGGCACTGTTGGTCCAGATTGTTCCACTCCTCAACGATGATTCGGCGTAGATCCCTCAGAGCGATTGGTGGGTCACGTCGTCCGTAAACAGCCCTTTTCAATCTATCGCAGGCATGTTCGATAGGGTTCACGTCCAGAGAACACGCTTTCCGCTCTAGTCGGGCGATGTCACTACCCTGAAACAAGACATTCATAAGATAGACACCCTGGGGGCGCGAATTGTCGTCCATGAATACGAATGCCTATCCAATATGCTGCCGATATGGTATTGACGTATCTTACAGCCGTTACGGCGCCTTCCATGATCACCAGCGGCATACCTCAGCCACACATAATGCCACCCCAAAACAGCAGGTAACCTCCATCTTGCTGCACTCGCTGGACAATGTGTCAAAGGCTTTCAGCCTGACCGGCTTGCACCCAGACACGTCTCCGGCGATTGTCTGGTTGAAAGCATGTGCGACATTCGTGGCTGAAGAGAACGTGATGCCAATGGTTCAAATGACTGACCACTATGGGACTTAGATTTTGAGGGCATCAGTCCCCCCCAGAACTTAGAACTACTTAAACCTACCTAACCTAAGGACATCACACACATCCATGCTCGAGGCAGGATGCGAACCTGCGACCGTAGCAGTCTCGCGGTTCCAGGCTGAAGCGCCTAGAACCGCTCGGCCACATTGGCCGGACGTGAGGCCAATCCTGAGCGGTCCATTTTGCATGTTGTTGAGCCCATCTGTACCACGCTGCATGCTGTCGTGGTTGCAAAGATGGATCACGCCGTTGGCGTCGGGAGTTAAGTTGTTCATCATGCAGCCTATTGCGCACAGTTTCAGTCGTAACACGACGTCCTGTGGCTGCACGAAAAGCGTTATTCAATATGGTGGCGTTGCTGTCAGGGTTCCTCCGAGCCATAATCCGTAGGTAACCGTCGTCCATTGCAGTAGTAGCCCTTGACCGGCCTGAGCGAGGCATGTCATCGACAGTTCCTGTCTCTGTATCTCCTCCAAGTCTGAACAACATCGCTTTGGTTCAATCCGAGAGGCCTGGACATTTTCCTTGTTGAGAGCCATTCCTGGCACAAAGTAAAATGCGGACGCGACGGAATCGCGGATTTGACCGTCTATACATGGTTAAACTACAGACAACACGAGCCGTGTACCTCATACCTGGTGGAATGACTGGAACTGATCGGCTGTCGGACCCCCTGCGTCTAATAGGCGCTGCTCATGCATCATTGTTTACGCCTTTAGGCAGGTTTAGTGACATCTCTGAAGCGTTAAAGAGACTGTGTCTGTGATACAATATCCACAGTCAACGTCTATCTTCAGGAGTTCTGGGAACCGCGGGCGACGCAAAAATGTTTTTTTTGATGTGTGTGTGTGTGTGTGTGTGTGTATAAAACTTGTTGTTGCGGTCTTCAGTCTAGAGACTGGTTTGATGCATCTCTCCATGCTACTCTATCTTGTGCAAGCTTCTTCATCTGCCAGTACTTAATGCAACCTAGATCCTTCTGAATCTAGTTCAGTGTATTCATCTCTTGCTCTCCTACGATTTTTACCCTCCACGCTGCCCTCCAATACTAAATTGGTGATCCCTTGGTGCCTCAGAATATGCCCTACCAACCGATCCCTTCTTCTAGTCAAGTTGTGCCACAAATTTCTCTTCTCATCAGTTCTGTTCAATACCTCCTCATTAGTCATGTGATCTACCCATCTAATTTTCAGCATTTTTTTGTAGTAGCACATTTCAAAAGTTTCAATTCTCCTCTTGTCCAAACTATTTATCGTCGTCTTTTCACTTCCATACATGGCGACACTCCATACAAATACTTTCATAAACGACTTCCCGACACTTAAATCTATACTAGATGTTAACAAATTTCTCTTCTTCAGAAACGCTTTCCTTGCCATTGCCAGTCTACATTTTATATCCTCTCTACTTCGAGCATCATCAGTTATTTTGCTCCCCAAACAGAAAAACTCATTTACTACTTTAAGTGTCTCATTTCCTAATCTAATTCCCTCAGCATCACCCGACTTAATTTGACTACATTCCATTATCCTCGTTTTGCTTTTGTTGATGTTCATCTTATGTCCTCCTTTCAAGACACTGTCCATTCCGTTCAGCTGCTCTTCCAGGTCCTTTGCTGTCTCTGACCTCGAAATTTTTATTCCTTCTCCATGGATTTTAATATCTACTCCGAACTTTTGTTTTGTTTCCTTTACTGCTTGATCAATATACAGATTGAATAACATCGGGGAGAGGCTACAACTCTTTCTCACTTCCTTCTCAGCCACTGCTTCCCTTTTCATGACCCTTGACTCTTATAACTGCCATCTGTTTTCTATACAAATTGTAAATAGCCTTTCGCTCCCTGTATTTTACTCCTGCCACTTTCAGAATTTGGAAGAGATGTTACGACTTCTGCGCCATTTGTTAGCAGCAGATACAGTGGCTGCGCCAAAGAAAGACGGCGTGCAGTTTTACAATTATTTATTGAACTTACTTTACAATTTCTCCCTCGTCGTCGCTGCCCAGCCCTGCGGATCCCTCCGCCTGGCTGCTGCTGCGTAGATTCTGCAACAATGCGAGCAATGCGCGCCACTGATCGCACTTTGGAGCCTCAGGCCACCAGTACTCCGCTGAAGCCTGGATGCCCTGTGGTTGAGACGAACTCGACGCCGCTCGGCGCCCCAGTACGGGCACGTCCATGGACCCGAGTCTCCATGAGGTCAGCTGCCGACACCTGCTGCACCGGTGGCTGGAAAGCCGTCAGTCGCGATGTCCGTGAGGTCCCGTCATGGACGGACCACGCGCCGTGGGGCAGGGTTGCTGTGAAGTCCGGGCGTCAGTCCCCGGCGGCGCCTGTGCCCAAGGACGCGCTGCGGCCGGTCCTGCTGGAAGTTCTCGCTGTAGTTAGTCAGCCATGGTGCCGACTGAACTCGGGCGGACCTCCACCAGAGCTCAAGTTGACATCTGGCGGCGAAGGGATGACTCCTGCTAGCAGGAACAGACTTCTGGAATCGTCACCTTCGAAGATTGAACATTCGGACACGGACCACGTCCGTCCTCAGATCTGAACTGCTTGCTAGTGGCTTCTGTCTGTTGCTGCCTGCGCTCCACTATTTATATCCGGCAGGAGGACGTTTTTTACTCTCGGTGGTAGCTTTTCATTATCACTCCCGCAGTATATTGTAGCGTAGCTTATCGTGCTGGCCTCACTTCTCCCTACTCAGCACTCTCCAGGCTTCGCTCGGCGCTCGGTCTGTGTGCGTCCTTGTGTCGGCCTGTTGGTAGGCTGCTGCTGTCAGCCACGCTATCTGTGCCTACCTATTGATTGGCGACTCCATGTTGTCTTGTACACAACGACCAGGTAACAGGTATACTTGAAAAAGAGACAGCATTGGTCGTATATTTTTTACTATTGCAAAATCGATTTTCTGTCCCTTTGCCTTTACCTTTGCCCAAAATTTCTTAAATACATTTGACTCGCTTGAGATCGGTCTGAATATTAAACAGCTTCACTAGATTCATATGAGAAGCACTGTGCATGTCAAAGCCTCGCCCAAGTGGCGACTTGCAAAGTACTTTAATACTAAAATGTAGACTTTCATGGCCGGAAATATCATGTCCATTATAATTATCCGGGCTGTTATGCCGTGGTCCATTGATGAATTCTGTGTCGATTCCCAAAGTTTCGTCTCCGACTGCGGGAGACATCTTCAAGAGGGTCCGTAGCTCGATGGAAGGTCCAACACACCCACTGGCTCGCTACTGTCAGTAGACGAAACGTTGAGAATCGACACAGAATTCATCAACGGACCACGGCATAACAGCCCGGATAATGATAATGGACAAATTACTTTAATGTAATGTATTGCTTATCAGTAGGTCGTAAGGCCCATAATGGTTGTTCTACGCAACCGGCGATTAGTCAGTAGATGCAGCAACAACCAAACAAAATTGTGGATTAAACATCTGGACTGACCTTAAAGAGAAAGAAAACACACAAAACTAAATACAAGAAAGACCTAAACAAGTTACTTTGGCAGAAAACCATGGAATTGTAATGTACAAGAGCTGACTGAAAAATAATGCCTCCACCTTCGTAACTCTTCAACAGTGGGCAGAATTGGTATTAGGCAGGTACTGGCTTGACCGTAGAGTCTTCCCTACAGCTCCAGCTGGCGGGAAGCCTTAGCATTGAACGGTTGTGTTGTTACAGTCTAAAGTATCGAACCCCGCGCAGACGGTCGGTCAATGCTATTTAAGCAACGTGCAGTCACTGAATTCTTGACAGCAGAAGGTGTCACCCCAAAGGAGATTCATCAGAGAATGAAAGCAGTTTATGGTGACTGTTGATGTGAGTACTGAGCGTCATTGGGCGAGTAAGTTTAAAGACGTTGAGGCTGGAACATTTGAGCTGCGTCACAGACAGAGTTGGACGTCCTGTGACAGCAACCACCGAGTTTCACAAACAAAATGTTGACAGACTAATTCAGGACGATCGTCTTATCACTCAGAGAGAAATTGCAAGCACAATCGACACTTCACAAGAACGTGTGGGTCACACTATTGCTTTGCTTCTCTATCGGAAGATCTGTGTGTGATGGGTACCCTGGCTGCCGACCCCTGAAATGAAGGTGCACAGTCTTGAATTTTGCCAGGAACTCCTCTCGCGTTACGAGAATGATGGTGACGTTGAGAGAACTGTGAGGCTGTGGTTGCGAAGAGACAGCGTCGACTCCTTCCATGACGGCTTCAGAAAACTTGTTCATCGTTGGTAGAAGTGTATCCAACTGGCTGGTGATTATGTGGAAAAGTGAATACTGGTAATTAAAGATGACATTCTCATGATTATTTCTGCATTTGATTTATTAAAATTTTCGCATCCAAACCGAATTAACGGAGGTGGAGGCATTAATTTTCATTCAACCCTAGTGTCTCCAAAACTGAAAGATTACCAAATAGTCGTCCGACAGATGCATGAGTATTGCTTTCCTGTAATGGTTCAAATGGCTATGAACACTATGGGACTTAATTTCTGAGGTCATCAGTCCCCTAGAACTTAGAACTACTTAAACCAAACTAACCTAAGGACATCACACACATCCATGCCTGAGGCAGGATTTGAACCAGCGACCGTTGCGGTCACGCGATTCCAGACTGTAGCGCCTCGAACCGCATGGCCACTCCGGCCGGCTTTCCTGTAATCCTTACCAGGTAGGGATAATAGAGAAGAAGGGCAACATCGAAAAATCGGATGTACGTTTGGACATGGGTTTCATTTAGTATGCAAGTGATAGTTAGGAAGGCGCTGATAAAAGCTATAGTCACGGTCACTACAAGAGACACCCTGTGCGTCTCTGGGAGATTCTAGTTAAAATTCCTGTAGGGTATATTCTAAGACATTTAACTGGTAGAAGCCGATCTCGGGGAAGATCAGTTTGGATTCTATAGAAATGTTGGAAAACGTGAGGCAATACTGACCGTACGACTTATCTTAGAAAATAAATTAAGGAAAGACAAACCTACGTTTCTAGCATTTGTAGACTTAGAGAAAGCTTTTGATAATGTTGACTAAAATACTCTCTGTTGCGGCCGCATATAGTTAGCGTTGCTTCACGCAGTGGAGAATAGCAAAACAGAGGCACGCTGGCAACAGAGGCATTGCGAAGTAGGTAGGCACATATACTTGAAAAAAGAGACAGCATTGGTCGTATATTTTTTACTATTGCAAAATCGATTTTCTGTCACTGCAACTCACACACTGGAGACGAATAAAAATCATAGCATGAAATATATATATATAGGGCTATTACAAATGACTGAAGCGATTTCATAAATTCACTGTAGCTCCATTCATTGACATATGGTCACGACACACTACAGATATGTAGAAAAACTCAAAGTTTTGTTCGGCTGAGGCCGCACTTCAGGTTTCTGCCGCTAGAGCGCTCGAGAGCGCAGTGAGACAAAATGGCGACAGGAGCCGAGAAAGCGTATGTCGTGCTTGAAATGCACTCACATCAGTCAGTCATAACAGTGCAACGACACTTCAGGACGAAGTTCAACAAAGATCCACCAACTGCTAACTCCATTCGGCCATGTTATGCGCAGTTTAAAGCTTCTGGATGCCTCTGTAAGGGGAAATCAACGGGTCGGCCTGCAGTGAGCGAAGAAACGGTTGAACGCGTGAGGCAAGTTTCACGTGTAGCCCGCGGAAGTCGACGAATAAAGCAAGCAGGGAGCTAAACGTACCACAGCCGACGGTTTGGAAAATCTTACGGAAAAGGCTACAGCAGAAGCCTTACCGTTTACAATTGCTACAAGCCCTGACACCCGATGACAAAGTCAAACGCTTTGAATTTTCGGCGCGGTTGCAACAGTTCATGGAAGAGGATGCATTCAGTGCGAAACTTGTTTTCAGTGATGAAGCAACATTTTTTCTTAATGGTGAAGTGAACAGACAATGTGCGAATCTGGGCGGTAGAGAATCCTCACGCATTCGTGCAGCAAATTCGCAATTCACCAAAAGTTAACGTGTTTTGTGCAATCTCACGGTTTAAAGTTTACGGCCCCTTTTTCTTCTGCGAAAAAATCGTTACCGGACACGTGTATCTGGACATGCTGGAAATTGGCTCATGTCACAACTGGAGACCGACAGCGCCGACTTCCTCTTTCAACAGGATGGTGCTCCACCACACTTCCATCATGATGTTCGGCATTTCTTAAACAGGAGATTGGAAAATCGATGGATCGGTCGTGGTGGAGATCATGATCAGCAATTCATGTCATGGCCTCCACGCTCTCCCGACTTAACCCCATGCGATTTCTTTCTGTGGGGTTATGTGAAAGATTCAGTGTTTAAACCTCCTCTACCAAGAAACGGGCCAGAACTGCGAGCTCGCATCAACGATGCTTTCGAACTCATTGATGGGGACATGCTGCGCCGAGTGTGGGAGGAACTTGATTATCGGCTTGATGTCTGCCGAATCACTAAAGGGGCAGATGTCGAACATTTGTGAATAAAACTTTGAGTTTTTGTATATGTGTGCAAAGCATTGTGAAAATATCTCAAATAATAAAGTTATTGTAGAGCTGTGAAATCGCTTCAATCATTTGTATTAACCCTGTATAATAGTCTGGAAATCAAGGGGGGGGGGGGCAAGGTCCACGAGGAAAGGAATAACAGTCTGGTTATGAACGCACGGCGTCACTCAAGTACACAGTTTCACTTCGGACTCCATGATTGTATCGTTCCAGTTGTACTGGAAAAACACATGCAGGAGCCCAAGTAAATGAATCATGGTTAGGCCGCCGGCTACCCGAGCATGTTTTAAACGACATTTTCCCCGGTCTAAGTGAAAACAGGCCAGTTCTGTCTCGTCAGTAACAACTCGCCTCGGTTCGTTGCCAGAACTTACCAACTGCAAGAGGATATAAGTATACATGTGACCACAGCAATTGCGGTTGGCATCTGCACTACAGAAACAGCCACAGCTAGTAAAGAGGATGAATTTCGCGCCTCAGATCCCGACCAAGAGTCTGCACAGCTTTGCACAACCGACCAAAAGTTTTTCGGTGCCTCCCGTCCCGACCAAGAGTATTTTACTCTTTGTCCAGAACAACTGTTTTTACCTTCGTGTGCCGACCAAGGGTAAAGTAAAGCGACAGTCGTCTGACCACAATGCAGAAAGACCGCCAAAAATTATTGACTACCCAATCAGACGGAACGTTACACACCCCACCACGTAGCGAACGTTCCTCATCACAGAAGTTTGTAATTGTTTGGACCAATAACGTACTCTCATAGTTTAAACGAGTTTACGCAGAAAGCAGCAGGGTCATAATATGAAACATACACAGCTTCTGTTGAACAATTTCATTTACCTTATACAACTTAATACAACAAAACAGCTTGGAGCTTAACAACCGCACCACAATTACGATAAAACGTTTTTCAAACCTCTATCAACATTTACGTAACCAATGTATGAAGCATTAATTATAGTTGCTCCTGGCACAAACATTTAATGAAACCAAAACTTGCCAAACTCTAAACCGGCTAGACTAGGCTATACAATGACTTCCCCAGCCGGTGCCCAAACTTCTGACAAAAGAAAAATCAAGTAGGTGCCAGCAGAGATAAACACTAATTAAAATAACAAACATTTAATAAAAGAGACCCTTGGCATCTAAAGATTGCTTGGTAACACACACAGAAAACCTAGCTTAAAAAAATTTAAACCTATACAACTCACAAGGTACAAATAACACCGTGAATGATAAAGGACAATTAACCAAGTGCAGCCTTAATGAATAGAATCAGGTACTAATGAAAGAGTGCCACTCAATCTTACAAGATCGAAGTCATACTTCAAGCCCAAGGTACTTTCGCCAGAGAGGCGGAGGACCGGGGTACCGCGCTTAACGACCTGACGGGGCCAGAGACAAAGAGTGAAGCAATAATCAGACGTGACCGAGGTGGAGGACCCCCATATGGAGCCGGTCGAACGAATCATAGTTCCGCTGGCAATTTTTATTTATTTATTTATTTATTTATTGTTCCGTGGGACCAAATTAAGGAGAAGTCTCCATGGTCATGGAACGAGTCAATACATGAAATTATACGAGGGCCATTCAGAAAGTAACCTCCGGTTGATTTAAAAAAATACACCAAGTTAAATAAAAATATTTTAATATATACATCTTACAACTACATCTTTGCACTATTTTTCTACATAGTCTCCATAGCGATTGAGGCACTTATCGTATCTCTTCACAAGCTTTCAAATTCCTTCTGCATAAAAATCACCCGCTTGTGCCTGGAGCCAGCCTGTGACCGCATCTTTGAGCTCTTCGTCGTCATCAAACCGCTGTGACCCGAGCCATTTCTTCAAATGCATGAAGAGGTGATAATCACTTGGCGCCAGGTCTGGGCTGTAAGGTGGATGGTTGATAACATCCCACTTGAAGGACTCAAGAAGGGCCGTTGTTCTGCGAGCAGAGTGAGGACGGGCGTTATCGTGCAAAAAAACGATACCGGAAGTCAGCATACCACGGCGTTTGTTCTGTATAGCCCGTCGTAACTTTTTTATTGTTTCACAGTACACGTCTTGATTAATGGTCGTACCACGTTCGATGAATTCAACCAACAACACCCCTTTGGCATCCCAAAACACCGTTGCCATCAGTTTTCTGGCAGAAAAATCTTGCGAGGCTTTTCTTGGTTTGGTAGGCGAATTTGAATGTGCCCACATCTTTGATTGTTCTTTTGTCTCAGGGTTCACGTACTTAATCCAGGTTTCGTCACGGGTCACGATTCTGTTTAACAATGGTTCTCCTTCGTCCTCATAACGTGACAGAAAGTCTAATGCAGAGGCCATTCTTTGAGTTTTGTGGTGGTCGGCAAGAATTTTGGGCACCCATCGTGCACAGAACTTACGGTAACCCAATCTTGCTGTCACTATCTCGTACAAGAGAGTCTTAGAAATCTGTGGAAAACCAGTAGACAACTCCGACATTGAGAAACGTCGATTTTCACGAACTTTTGCATCAACTGTCTGAACGAGTTCGTCAGTCACCAATGATGGTCTACCACTCCTCTCTTCATTATGAACGTTTTCTCGTCCACTTTTAAATAAACGTACCCATTCACGGACAACTCCTTCACTCATAACTCTTGGTCCGTACACGGCACAAAGCTCACGATGAATAGCTGCTGCAGAATATCCTTTGGCTGTAAAAAACCTTATGACAGCACGCACTTCACATTTGGCGGGGTTTTCTATTGCAGCACACATTTCAAACTGCCACAAAAACTAAACTAGCGCAGATACAACGTTCACTCGACCACGGCTTGATGCCGACTGACCTGTTGAGTGCGTGAACGCACAGATGGCGTCGCTACTCCCCCCACAACCCGCACTGTGACCAATCGGAGGTTACTTTCTGAACCGCCCTCGTAACACGATATTAGAAACAGATAAAATGAAATACAAAAAAACATATTCAGGTGACAAGTCGTAAGTTTAAATAAAGGAAATCAACAATGTAACACTGGAATTTGCTTAATTTTTTAGCTCTTCCAGGAGCTCCTCGACAGAATAGGAGTGAGACATGAGGAAACTCTTCAGTTTAGACTTAAAAGTGTTTGGGCTACTGCTAAGATTTGAGTTCTTGTAGTAGCTTATTGAAAATGGATGCAGCAGAATACTGCACTCCTTTCTGCACAAGAGTCAAGGAAGTGCATTCCACATGCAGATTGGATTTCTGCCTAGTATTAACCGAGTGAAAGCTGCTAACTCTTGGGAATAGGCTAATATTGCTAACAACAAACGACATTACAGAAAATATATACTGTGAGGGCAATGTCAGAATTCCCAGACTATTGAATAGGGGTCGACAAGAGGTTCTCGAACGTACACCACATATAGCTCGAACAGCCCGTTTTTGAGCCAAAAATACCCTTTTTGAATCAGAAGAATTAGCCCAAAAAATAATACCATACGACATAAGCGTATGAAAATATGCGAAGTAGACTACTTTCCGTGTTGAAGTGTCACTTATTTCAGATACTGTTCTAATGGTAAATAAAGCAGAATTTAGTTTCTGAACAAGATCCTGGACATGGGCTTTCCACAACAGCTTCCTATCTATCCGAACGCCTACGAACTTTAACTGTTCCGTCTCGCTTAAAATATGCGCATTCTGTCTGATCAAAATATCGGTTCTTGTTGAATTGTGAGTTAGAAACTATAAAAACTGAGTCTTGCTGTGATTTAGCATCAAATTATTTTCCACAAGCCACGAACTTATTTCTTGAACTACATTATTTGATACTGTTTCAATATTACACACAAGATCCTTCACTACCAAGCTGGTGTCATCAGCAAACAGAAATATTTTTGAATCACCTGTAATACTAGAAGGCATATCATTTATATAAATAAGAAACAGCAGTGGCCCAAGCACCGACCCTTGGGGAACGCCCCTCTTAACAGTGCCACATTGGGACTGAACATCACTACCACTCTCAATATTGCGGAGAATTATCTTCTGCTTTCTGTTCTTAAAGTAAGAGGCGAACCAATTATAAGCTACTCCCCTTACTCCATGATGGTCCAACTTCTGCAGTAATATTGTGGTCAACACAGTCAAAAGCATTCGTTAAATCAAAGAAAACACCTAGCGTTCGCAACCTTTTATTTAATCCGTCCAAAACCCCACAGACAAAAGAGAATATAGCATTTTCAGTTGTTAAACCATTTCTAATACCAAACTGAACATTTGACAGCAAAATTATGTGAATTTAAATGCTCCAGTAACCTTGTATATATAACCTTCTCGATAACTTTAGCAAACACCGATGGCATATAAATAGGTGTAAAATTGTCAACATTATCAATGTATCGCTTTTTATAAAGTGGCTTCACTACCGAGTGCTTTAATCGGTCAGTAAACCGACCACTCCTAAAGGAAAAGTTACAGATATGGCTAAGTACTGGGCTAACATACATAGAACAACACTTCAGTATTCTGCTAGATACTCCGTCATATCCATGAGAGTTCTTGGTCTTTAGTGATCTAATTATTAACTTAATCTTCCTCTTGTCAGTATCATGGAGGAGCATTTCAGGTAACAGTCTTAGAACACTTTTCTAAGAGCGCTATATGATTTCCTGTTGGGACTAGGTTTGTATTTAGTTCACCTGCTATATTCAGAAAGTGATTATTAAATACTGTACATATATGCGACTTATCAGTAACACGGACATTCCCACTATGCACTGATTCTATGTCCTCGACCTGTCTCTGCAGACCAGCCACTTCCTTTACGTAGACCATATGGTTTTAATTTTATCCTGAGACTTAGCTATTCTATCTGCATACCACATACTTTTTGCCTTCCTAGTAACATTTTTAAGCACCTTACAATACTGTTTGTAATGGGCTGTTGCATTTAGATTTTGACTGTTTCTAACGTTTTTTTATAATTGCCACTTTGTTCTACAAGATATTCTTATCCCTTTAGTCAGCCACCCAGGCTGCCTGTTTGTGCTAGTATCCTGTTTTGAACGTTCTAATGGAAAGCAACTTTCAAAGAGCACGAGAAAAGTCTTGAGAAAAGCATTATATTTATCGTCTACTGTATCAGCGCTATAAACATTTTGCCACCCTTGTTCCTTGATAAGGTTTACAAAGGTCTCTACAGCAACTGGATCAGCTTTCCTGATGACTATAACACGTGTTGCAGCACAAAAATGTTTTAGAGTTAAAATTTGTGCATCATGATCTGAAAGGCCATTCACCTTTTTGCTAACAGAATGCCCTTCTAGTAATGAGGAATGAACAAAATGTTATCTATGATTGTTCTACTGTTCGCTTGCACTCTCGTTGGGAAGAATACGGTTTGCATAAGATTATATGAAATAAGGAGATACCAGCACCCTCTTCCTTGCACAATCACTTATACAATTAATATTGAAGTCACCACATATAACTAACCTTTTGTATTTCCTATAAAGTGAACTAAGAACCTCCTCTAGCTTTAGCAAAAATGTTGTGAAATCGGAGTCTGGGGATCTATAAATAACAACAGTTAGAAGTTTAGCTCCATTAAATTTAACCACACCTGCACAACATTCAAACACCTTTTCAGTGCAGTACTTTGAAACATCAGTTGACTCAAATGGGATGCCGTTTTTCACATACATGGCTACTCCCCCACACCGCAAAGAGCTCCTCGAAAAGCTGTCAGCCAACCTGTATCCTGGTAAAGGAAGCCTCTGAATTATCTCCTTATTTAAGCAGTGTTCAGATATACCAATAATTTCAGAGTCAACATCTATAAGCGGTTCACTAACTTTATCTCTAATACCTTGTATATTTTGATGAAATATACTAATTCCCTCATTACTCGGATACCTAAGCTTTGTCAAAAGTGGTTCCTTTGTTAGAGAGACGTCCCTTAAGCAGGAATACCTATCAGCTGACTTCAATCTAAAAAAGGTGCAGCTCTAACACCCAGTACTGCAGGAATCTTCCCATGAGTGATCCCACCAACCCCACCTATGCTGTCACCTATAAGCTTTGCCAACCTCCCCTTCCCATACCTGTTGAGGTGCAGGCCATGTCTAGTGAAACCCGTCCTGGTGATAGACTCCACCGACACCACTGAAATGTGACCCATGCTTTCTGTCATCAGCGCACCCCCAAGTCTCATGTTATTAAGCCTGACGGCTGTATTAAGATGAGGCCGATCGTGACGCTGAAACAGTTCCACGAAATGCACATTCGTGTTGCCAGTCTGAGTAACTATCTTTTCCAGGTCACCATCTATGTCATACTCCCCTTCCCTATCAATACTATTACCAGCCCCACCCACAATCACTACCTGATCCTCTTTAGTAAAATCCCTACATAACCCCCGTATGTTAACAGTCACCTGAGCCAATCCTGCATTAGGCTTCACAATGCTGGTGACCTGGTACTCGCTCCCCAGCGCCTCCTGCAACTGCTAGCCTACACCTCTGCCATGAGAACTACCTAACAGCAGAACCTTCTTCTTCCTCCTCCTCGAATTTGCAACTGCTCTAGCCACCGTAACTACTGAGGTCTGCTGCATACTTCCTACATTTACAGCTACTAGAGATTCCTCTCCACTAGACTCTGACAGTTGGTCATATCTATTTTAAACACCAATAGTAAAACTATCTGAAAATCTTCTACTAGCAGATCTCTTGCCAACAACTAGCTCCTATTCCCCAACCCCTTTCTCCCTCCTCATCCTATCTAGCTCCTCCTGTGCGTTTTTCAACCGCACCTGACGGGCACAGATCTTACGCTCCTGCTACTCGATCAACTTACTTTTGCTACATAACCTGCAGTTCCAGGAGAGGATCTCACCAGAATGCCCACTGGCTTCCCCACTGCATTCCCCCCCAGTGAAAATACTTCTAACAAGTCTCACACCACAATCCACTACTCACGAACCTACGGCAAAGCCCACACTTCTCACTCATGGTAAAATTTTACTTTTTATAAGTTCCGCTACTACAATAAGAAGATGTTAAAAACCTGAATGCAATAATCACACACTTACTCTACAAGGGAAGTAACTAGTATTATTAACAGTATTATTAAACAACAAATGTGAATATAACAGACTAATACTGAAAGAGAATCAAACGTCTAATGACACAGTAACGAAGCTGAAAACAGTTCCCAAAAGGTTCTTCTGAAATTATTTCACCAGAAAACACAAAAAACTCCTGTTGAAGACTACTAAAGTTCCTAAATAAACCACTATACACAAACAATTCGCGACCGCTACGGTCGCAGGTTCGAATCCTGCCTCGGTCATGGATGTGTGTGATGTCCTTAGGTTAGTTAGGTTTAAGTAGTTCTAAGTTCTAGGGGACTGATGACCACAGATGTTAAGTCCCATAGTGCTCAGAGCCATTTGAAGAAACAATTAAGTAGTACTCAGCTTTCTATGCGCCGCTACACCTGCAACTGGTCAGCGCGGAGAGGTTACGTTGCTCGATACGAAACACAAATATCAGGTCACAATGGCCAAATCGTCAAGCTCCAATGCCACGCCCTACCGCACCAGACGCACTGCGCTCCCTGTAACTGAAACATAAATAAACTACAACAGCACATCTGCATTTACAGATTCACACTACACAAGACACAAAACCATAACATTTGAAACAGTATAGCTCACCTAAAAAAAGAGTTTTTAACTCAGCAACTTAAGCATTCATTTAAACACCATAACACCACGCGATAGTAAGAGCTGAGTTTCATGAAACCTGATGCGATTTTACGAGACAGCATCGACTTTCGTTACTCGTCACTAATGTGTAGTTACTTGTATTTAAAAAGCACGGTTAGCACCACCATAACCATACAATCACTAAATAATGAGCAGCTCACCGGTGTTGCTTACATATATCTGCTGATCCTGTATCAAGTAGTGAGAAACCAGGGTGGAATGCCTAAGGCCTGTTATCATGGCATGTGTGATTTGCCGTGGCACACTCGGGACCAAACTCACACTGCAGAGAACATTGATTAACCATTAGTAGATATGACTAAGCACACAGTTGCACCTGCTTTGGCCAAACACTCACCATTTGAGCAGGCGGACGGTTAATCCAGGCGACGCTCCGGAAAACCCTTATTCTCGACGTTCACTGCGTGGTGAGTACAGAACTCAGCTTCACAGCCGCCTCTGGCCGCAGCACCCCACTCGTGACACGCACAATGAGCATGCGCATCAAGTATTGGCCAAACCTCCCGACCCAGTAGTACCTCGCGACCGACCGACCACACAGTCACCACTGCCTCGACACTGCAGGCTGAAATAGCCGGACCCGCAATTAACAACTGACTCGCGGCCGTCCAAAACAAACTGGAAAGCAAAGATGACACTTTTTTTTTTTTTGGTCATCAGTCTACTGACTGGTTTGATGCGGCCCGCCACGAATTCCTTTCCTGTGCTAACCTCTTCATCTCAGAGTAGCACTTGCAACCTACGTCCTCAATTATTTGCTTGACGTATTCCAACCTCTGTCTTCCTCTACAGTTTTTGCCCTCTACAGCTCCCTCTAGTACCATGGAAGTCATTCCCTCATGTCTTAGCAGATGTCCTATCATCCTGTCCCTTCTCCTTATCAGTGTTTTCCACATATTCCTTTCCGATTCTGCGTAGAACCTCCTCATTCCTTACCTTATCAGTGCATCTAATTTTCAACATTCGTCTATAGCACCACATCTCAAATGCTTCGATTCTCTTCTGTTCCGGTTTTCCCACAGTCCTTGTTTCACTACCATACAATGCTGTACTCCAGACGTACATCCTCAGAAATTTCTTCCTCAAATTAAGGCCGGTATTTGATATTAGTAGACTTCTCTTGGCCAGAAATGCCTTTTTTGCCATAGCGAGTCTGCTTTTGATGTCCTCCTTGCTCCGTCCGTCTTTGGTTATTTTACTGCCTAGGTAGCAGAATTCCTCAACTTCATTGACTTCGTGACCATCAATCCTGATGTTAAGTTTCTCGCTGCCCTCATTTCTACTACTCCTCGTTACCTACGTCTTTCTCCGATTTACTCTCAAACCATACTGTGTACTCATTAGACTGTTCATTCCGTTCAGCAGATCATTTAATTCTTCTTCACTTTCACTCAGGATAGCAATGTCATCAGCGAATCGTATAATTGATATCCTTTCACCTCGTATTTTAATTGCACTCCTGAACCTTTCTTTTATTTCCATCATTGCTTCCTCGATGTACAAATTGAAGAGTAGGGGCGAAAGACTACAGCCTTGTCTTACACCCTTCTTAATACGAGCACTTCGTTCTTGATCGTCCACTCTTATTATTCCCTCTTGGTTGTTGTACATATTGTATATGACCCGTCTCTCCCTATAGCTTACCCCTACATTTTTCAGAATCTCGAACAGCTTGCACCATTTTATATTGTCGAACGCTTTTTCCAGGTCGACAAATCCTATGAAAGTGTCTTGATTTTTCTTTAGCCTTGCTTCGATTATTAGCCGTAACGTCAGAATTGCCTCTCTCATCCCTTTACTTTTCCTAAAGCCAAACTGATCGTCACCTAGCCCATTCTCAATTTTCTTTTCCATTCTTCTGTATATTATTCTTGTAAGCAGCTTCGATGCATGAGCTGTTAAGTTGATTGTGCGATAATTCTCGCACTTGTCAGCTCTTGCCGTCTTCGGAATTGTGTGGATGATGCTTTTCCGAAAGTCAGATAGTATGTCGCCAGACTCATATATTCTACACACCAACGTGAATAGTCGTTTTGTTGCCACTTCCCCCAATGATTTTAGAAATTCTGATGGAATGTTATCTATCCCTTCTGCCTTATTTGACCGTAAGTCCTCCAAAGATGACACTAGCGGGACAAAAGTACTGGCACCCACACGCCTGACGTATCAAGAACCCCACGTTGGAAACGAAAGCAGGTCGGACCAGTCCGAAAGACCGGAAGTTACCACCTCTAATAGACGGCGTCAGCTCCCTCGGTAGGCTAATTTGTACATCATCCAGTCCAGCATCAAACGCTCTGGTCAGCAACCGCCAAGTGTTGGCCCCAAAGAGGGAGAGGTGAAATTCCTTGTGGGAGACAGTGTTTGTCAGCCACCGCACGATCTTATACACGGACTAATCTCCTGCATAAAGTTTCCAGAAGAATCCGGTTTGTACATTAAGCCGGCGCCAGCCGCGCGATTATCAAATTCCTATCGGGGACTAATGTGCAGGCGATTGCCCTCCTGCGACCCGCACAAGATTGTATCTGTAACCAGTGCAACTGGCGGAAATCCTAAGACATGGTCACTGACGTTCCCGACAACAAGGCCAATTGGACATCGCACACCAGTGGTACCGACTGAAACGTCCCCTTTGAAAAATTGTACAAGATTGTGCTTAAACTGACGCACAATATTTTTAGCGCAACGCAATCTGACTTTCAAAAATCCGTACAAAAGAATGGCCCTGACTAACATTAACCTATACGTTTCACAAATGACTTACCTCACAAAAATCTTCGTTACTCGAACTACTGCAATACAGCGAGCGCCACTACTGCCAGCTAAATAAAAGATCCAAACTACAGAAGGCACTAACTACTGATAGGCATAGTTAGCAAATGAAAGATTTTAATAGAGAACAGACAATGTATTTACCTTAATAGTGTTGAAAAATCATAATATACATAGTAGCAGTTCATGACATCCAGTCTTACAAATTTCAAAACTCCGCCATTTCTGTCCCCACATCCACCACTGCTGGCGGCTCACCTCCAACTGCGCAACGCTACACGCTGTTCGCATCCAGCTGCCGCTGCCCAACACTACAATGGCAGACAACAATGCGAACTAGCCACAGACTGCACACAGCACAGCCAGTGATTTTCATACAGAGCGCTACGTGGCGGCGGCGTTACCAATATAAGAACCTAAACAGCCTACTTACACGACTAAGGGGCTGGACCGCCAAACCACCCGTTGTACTAGCCTCACACTTCATCTGAGGAGCCAAATATGTCGGCGACACAGCACTGTCTGCCACTACGACTGCCTTTGTCACCTGCTGGGGCGTACCGCCCCGCGACTGAAGGGGAAATGAGAACTAGTCAGAAACCAACGCGCAATTAATGGCAAAATTCTTTGTCAGAGACGAATAGTAACATCCGCAATCATCATATAAGTTTCATTTGCACATTAATAACCGCATTGTACTAACAACACCTCCGTAAGGATCTATTTAGCAGGCAGGAGTGGCCGAGCGGTTCTAGGCTTTACAGTCTGGAACAGCGCTGCTGCTACGGTCGCAGGTTCGAATCGTGCCTCGGGCATGGATGTGTGTGATGTCCTTAGGTTAGTTAGGTTTAAGTAGTTCTAAGTTCTAGGGGACTGATGACCTCAGATGTTAAGTCCCATAGTGCTCAGGGCCATTTGAATCATTTTTTTTTTTGGATCTTGTTATCTCTCGACTGGGTAACTAGTGCTCTTAAGATGAGACTGAGCTATACAACATCAATTTTTTCAAAAAAAAATGTTCATGGATGTTTCACATCTTTGGAGTGTTTCTCTCCAATCCCGAAAGGAAGTGGCTGTATTAGAATTGTGTCTAAAAATATTTGAAATAAGGAGTGCGCGAAGATTCGTGGAGCACTGACAGCTGCCAGAGAGGTCAAGGTGGTAAGTACCGACCAGAGACCTGCATGTGACGCCATAACGGCGAACTGCACTGATGGCCAGACAAAAAATGTAGATGAAAGTTGCACTATATCATTTGATTCAAGTGAATCCAAAGAAAAGGAAAAGAAAAAAGGTACCGCTGCCGCTGAGTCTCGTAGAAGCTGATTCTCCCTTCAGTATGCGATGTTTGAAGACTAAGAATGGAGGAGTCCCAGCATTACTTTAAGACCCTCCCATAAAAGAGAGGTCTGTAAAGGCTGAGGATGGATCAACCAGTCTACGAGATGTTGCCTGGAGAAGAGAAAATGCAAGAGATTGGCTACCCCGGTATAGAATTGCCAAGAAGAAGGAGGCTTGCGGGAAGGGAAAACGTATGGTGCTGGTGTATTCTAATTGGTATGTGCCTTGTACTGGCATTCATTTTTCAGTAATTCGCATAAATTTGCTTTTCAAAGTTCAATGGCAACTATTTTATCCTAAATATTAATCAACCTCAATTAAATTATTTCAAGAAGTAGTCTTGAGGTATATGTATACTTCTATGCAGTAATGTTATCCATCAGCGATGGATAAAGAAAATTTAAGTTTGACACTTGAAAACTACACTGAAAGTAAATTAGTAATATTTCTCAGAAAGTGAATGGATAGAACCGTTGAACGATGCTTTTTAAATGCATCTAAAAATTTGGAATATGAAAATTTAGGTCTGAGTACCAAAAGCTGCTTTTAAAAAATACCATGAAGAATCGTATCAAAAATTCAAATCTCAAAAACCACTGATGTTCTGAATTTCAAAGCCTGGATACTGGTACGGCTTTATGTGATAGATATGATTTTAAAAATCGGTTGTAATAAGCAAATTAGAAGAAAAGTTAAATTTTTGGGTGGTGTGTCTTCTCAGTTTGAATGAAACTGGTAGACTGGCTCAGGCCTAACGTGTTTTAACTTTGTCACCTGCAAGTGTTCCACCATGTGCCAAATCTCTCTGCATCTTGTGACAGTTTTCTAGAGTTTTCTGTATCTAAAAGTTTCCGGCATTCAACAGCAACAATCGAAAGCCTAACGCAGATCCAACGTCATCCAAAAGATAGTTTATATTCATAGTGAACAGTAACGCTCCTCTAACACACGATCGGAGATCACAGGAAGCCATAATTTCATCTGACAATATAGTCCTGGTACCAACGTGTTCGTCGTGTTAAATTTTATTTCCTAAGATCTATTGATACGTAATCGGCATGGTTTCAGAAAACATCGTTCTTGTGCAACGCAGCTAGCTCCTTATTCGCACGAAGTAATGGCCGCTATCGACAGGGGATCTCAAGTTGATTCCGTATTTCTAGATTTCCGGAAAGCTTTTGACACCGTTTCTCACAAGCGACTTCTAATCAAGCTGCGGGCCTATGGGGTATCGTCTCCGTTGTGCGACTGGATTCGTGATTTCCTGTCAGGAAGGTCGCAGTTCGTAGTAATAGACGGAAAATCATCGAGTAAAACTGAAGTGATATCAGGTGTTCCCCAGGGAAGCGTCATGGAACCTCTGCTGTTCCTGATCTATATAAATGACCTGGGTGACAATCTGAGCAGTTCTCTTAGGTTGTTCGCAGATGATTCTGTAATTTACCGTCTAGTAAGGTCATCCGAAGACCAGTATCAGTTGCAAAGCGATTTAGAAAAGATTGCTGTATGGTGTGGCAGGTGGCAGTTGACGCTAAATAACGAAAAGTGTGAGGTGATCCACATGAGTTCCAAAAGAAATCCGTTGGAATTCGATTACTCGATAAATAGTACAATTCTCAAGGCTGTCAATTCAACTAAGTACCTGGATGTTAAAATTACGAACAAATTCAGTTGGGAAGACACATAGATAGTATTGTGGGAAAGGCGAGCCAAAGGTTGCGTTTCATTGGCAGGACACTTAGAAGATGCAACAAGTCCACTAAAGAGACAGCTTACACTGAACTCGTTCGTCCTCTGTTAGAATATTGCTGCGCGGTGTGGGATCCTTACCAGGTGGGATTGACGGAGGACATCGAAAGGGTGCAAAAAAGGGCAGCTCGTTTTGTATTAACACGTAGTAGGGGAGAGAGTGTGGCAGATATGATACGCGAATTGGGATGGAAGTCATTACAGCAAAGACGTTTTTCGTCGCAGCGAGATTTATTTACGAAATTTCAGTCACCAACTTTCTCTTCCGATTGCGAAAATATTTTGTTGAGCCCAACCTACATAGGTAGGAATGATCATCAAAGTAAAATAAGAGAAATCAGAGCTCGAACAGAAAGGTTTAGGTGTTCGTTTTTCCCGCGCGCTGTTCGGGAGTGGAATGGTAGAGAGATAGTATGATTGTGGTTCGCATATTTATACTCAACAGGGGTACCCTCCCACGTGACTTGGGAGGAGGTAGGAGAGTCCTCAAGTTCCTGGAGATTCCTCAGATAATTTTGGGCTGATTTCGGAAAAGTATAGTTGTTGCATGTACTGGTCGCCTATGGAGAGCTATAAGTAAACAAACGGATTCCAGTGACTCGTCTTCAGTTAAATTCGTCTGTCAGTCATGTCGAAAGACAGCTAAGGATACTGTTGTAGCCCACAGAACATAACAAAAAACTTTTCAAGTTATATCATTTACTGAGCATCAATCGTTAAGTCAAAATAAATAGCAGCATGCTTGTGCCTGAGAAAAATTTACTTGGTCTCTTCACTAGAAAAGTCACAGTCTCCACTTGACTCCCGCCGTGTTTCACTGCTGTCCATTTTTTCATTGGCTGAAGCCTATCCCAACCAAGAATACACCGTGCTTACATTCTACAAACATGATTTGTCTCATGAAGACCACTTTCTTGACTAAACTAGTATATTACAGCAATATTTAAGTAAAGAAACGTTATAGCCATTCTGTCACTTTCACATAATTTACAACAACTATAAATAACGGTTTGTCCATTATTCCTGCACAAGTGCGCCGATGGTAAATGACAACAGATTGTCCTTACATTTTGTTTATAGAGTTGTTTAGACCTGCTTGACAGAAGGGTCTTTTGGTTCTCGGCTCCATTGTGGTGTTCGCTAACACATGCAATTGATCGCTTTTAAATTAGCATAGTTTCTTAATAACACACTCAGAATGTGGATAAAGTTACTGGTAAAATAGTAAACTGTTCATTAAGTAAATGCACAAGTATGATGAAATAGGAGATACTCATGCAGTGTTCATCTGCTGTGTAAATGTGGAGAATACGATGTTCTGACAAACAAGAAAGATACAGAAGACATGATTCACCAACATACATTTCAGCGTTGATAGTCATAATGAAATACTTTTATCTGAGATATCGCATGTTGAAATCGCAGGAAGTGTTCAAAAGTGATGCCAATTGTGAAAATTGAAATATTGCTGCTCATGGCACGCGCCTCATATCATTGGGATGGCCGATGTATTCAGATTTGTATTAATATTTGACTGTAAATTATTATAGACTCTCAAAAATCTATAAGAGGCCATATCTCAGCTTGCCTGACTCTCTGTCATTTCTTGGAGTATTATCTTCTGCCCAAAGATCATGCGAGCGACAGCTTTGGAATTTACCCGTTTCTGGTGATGCTGCTTGACTCTGGCTGATTGGAACTGGTCAACCAGGCAGGGTGGCCACCGAGCGCCCTCTGTTCTTGGTCTGCTAGAGTTCAGTCGTGCAACAAAATGGCCTAGGTGGACGAATAACTCGCCCACGTACTCGTGACGTTACACTGCGACGTAAATATTCACTACCACCCGTGTGATATCACACGCGAGAAAAAATCGTAGGAGGCAGAGCACATCTAACATTTAGCTTCACAATAAATAACTTTTCAGCCAATTTATCATCCATTTTAGCAGTTGGCATAATTGTATACGAATACATTACGGCATTGACGAAAGCTGATCTTGATATAAATCTCCTGCTGCCCCCATTTTCCACCGTTCCTTTCATTTGCATTTCCTCTTCAAATCCTGATTGGCCGGAGTTGAAAACGAATACCTTACAAAACGGTGTGATAATTTTGCTATATATTTTCGGACCGATTGTGGGGCGGCGGTTGGAATAATTTTCTATATTAAATGTTTTGTAATGTAGATGCATTTCCAGGCCGATGCACCAATTGTGGGGCGGCTGGTGGAATTTATGTTGTTATATAAAATGTTCCCATTATTTATTTAATGCTGTTGTTTGCCTTTCTCAACACTGGCTCTGTAACTACAATATTGGCAATCAGAAAGTGATTAGCAAAACGTGAAGCCTGTTATTAGAATTCCTAGTGCCCACTTCATCTGAGACATACACTTATAGCTACAGCTTATAGTTCTGAGGAATTAGGAGATTGTCTGGGATTCATAATCAAAAACGATTCTCTAAAAATGTTCACTATATTCTGAAAGTCACAGACCAAAAAAATGAATCCACACTATCCAACTACCAGAGCAGTTCAGAGTCTAATGCACTGATGCAACTATAACTGTCCAAATTAAATGTTTAAGTGAATTCTCGCCATCATTAGATGATAATGTTCATCAAACGCCACGCTAAATAATCATAGAATGTTTGTCCCGCGGCGGCACGTGAAAATACGATATTCGCAAACTGAAGATAGATCATTAAAGTCATCCCAGAATTAACACTTCACTCGAAAACGATTTCATGGTTACGCGTATCCCGAGTATCTTATTACGGCATCCGAGGCTGTTTATAGCAATGATACCGACGCGACGCGACTCCTGGCACAGATGGTGCTCTAATCAGCGTCTGGAGAGAACTGGGGCCTTACTTCCTCGCGCAGCATTCTTATATATAAAGCCGCGGTGCGGACGGCTAAAGGAATGCCTGATCAAATCAGCTCTCCCGACTAGCCACTGGGCTAGTAATGCACCACTTTAAGTTATCGAATAAATCATTGCTTCATTTGCTGATGGCCGATGAAACTTTCAATTTAAATGTGCAATCAGCACTCAGGTAAGTAATCATAATAAAAGTCTGACGTGGCTAAGTCAAATATTTTGGGCGAGAGAATTAATTTAATTACACTACACGCAGTAGACGAGCTCTGAACTTGCCCTTTGGAGACACGCTATCGCTATAGTTTTATAGTTATTCAATTGAAATTTTTCACATCTTTATGATTATAGCGGATCTCCCTTCTACTTAAATTTAAACATCCTAGTTTTATTTATTCGCCTACTTAATCTATCTTGCTTCCATAATTTTTAAGACAAACCAGAAAATCATGAATTTCTACTAAAATTTTAATTTGTGACATCCAGAATACTGTTTCTACTAAATTATTATGCAAAAGGAATCTAAATATAAATTTTTAAGTTTCTAGCTCTTTTCTGTTGCGCCAATGATTTTTACAGAAAAACGTCCAAATTTCGAAAATGGTTAAAGTTATTGAACTGATATTCAACA
The DNA here is from genome assembly GCF_023898315.1 of Schistocerca nitens. Taxonomy (NCBI): domain Eukaryota; kingdom Metazoa; phylum Arthropoda; class Insecta; order Orthoptera; family Acrididae; genus Schistocerca; species Schistocerca nitens. Next base: position 36,294,328 of record NC_064614.1, read on the forward strand.
CATATTGATTTAGTATTACTCCTGACATGCTAGAACCGTTTCATGTTATTTACTTGATTTTTAAAGCATTGCGCAACATTTATGACGTCAGACGTAGTTACAGCGGACTAGGCTGGCACACAATGGAAAGACTGATGAGAATTTTATAAGGCGTGAGTAGGCTGCTTCCCTACACGATTCCACAGGTTGCCGTGCATCGTCAGGTTGATGCTTTCTTCGAAATTTCGTTATCTTACGTCTTCTAAACCTGCAACACTGTCTGAAGTTATAAAACTATCCTCTACTTTCCTTGACATCACTGTAATCTACATCACGCCCAGTTTGATTTGTATAATATGGCATGTCACTATCATGCACATCCTTAAATTCTACCGAGCATTCTCGAAAGTCGCTGTAGCACTGCTGTGAGTTAATCGTATACTTAATAGTTCCACTACGCTCCATAGCCTCATGCTGAGCTCACCATTAGTGCCTGCAGTCCCGCCATCTGTTGGCGTTAGCAGCCAATATTATGGTTCCATGGTAGAGAATATGTGCCACTTCTTTCTACCTCTGCGAAATTCCTTGCGTTCCTTTCTAAGGAAATGTCCGATAAAAGTTTTTGTAGATATAATGCAATGTTTGCTTTGTTTATATTACTATTGCTCCGCTTTGTATCAACATCACTAGCGCTGCAGCACTGCTGTGAGTTACTTGTCGACTAAGTAGTTCGACTACGCTCCACAGCCTCTCGCTGTGCTAACCAATGGATACTTTCAATCGCGCCCCCTGTTGCGGTTTGTAGCCAACATTATGGTTTCATGGTAGACAATAAGCGGGACGTCGAATATTGTAAACTTCATTGGCCTTTTGCAGCCTCGCACTCAGAGAATTCCTTGTAAGACAATATTACAATTAGAACAACATTTTATTTTGTAGACGAAACACCTAACCTAATAAGCAACTTTTGCAATTGATTGCCTGACGCTATTTACTAGTCCAAATCAAAAATACCTGCTTGGGTTGCACTTCAATTCGTGGCAAAATATCGAGACAGTGTGGCAACGACGCCAGGTTACGCAGAATACTGGGATAGTGCGTGAACATTCATTTCGACATATCAACTAGTTACCTGTTTCAGATAACGGAACCACTTCCACTCCATCGAAGCTGTTGTCGGGAGCTTGATGTCGTCCATTTATAGGCTCCAGGACGCGCACGATTTGCAACAACTGGCTGGGACGTACACATCTCGCACAAAATTTTTGAAACATGAAAAACACAACACATTACCGTGCCTACACAGTGTAGGAAAACCCTTGGCACTGAAAACTGTTTCCGGTCATCTCGGAATGGATAACTACAGGTCTATAAGATTTTGAAGGTAATCTTATAACTTTCTTCCTGCAAAATAGTGGCGTGATCAGGTAATTATGATAGATGTGGGTAGCGATCACAAACCCTTCCCTTCAAGGTAGACCAAGAAGACTCTTTAGTATCGGGGCCTGGTGAATGTGGATGTCAGGGGAGACCGGACAACTCATCCTCATGCTCACAGAACCAATCCTCGACGGTGCGAGTGAACAGGTGTGATGTTGCCTTCGCACGCATCACAACTGGAGAACAAACATTGTACCATGGGATGGACCTGATAAGCCGAATCATCACCGGAAGCCCCTACGTTTCTCACTTGGGACAAGAAGTTGGCCAGAAGCTGGAAAAACACTGTGAAACGATTCTCTTCCGATCAAATGACTTTCTACCATTGCTCCATGTTTTATAGCCTCGGCACCTCTTATCTCTGTTACGGACATTTGCAACAGTGTTGAATGGTGTCGGAATTACAGCTTGCCCTGATGTTTCCATCTCCCTTCGTGTTGTTGTGGCGCTGACAGGGATCGCAAGTGCGACATTCAGTTCTACAGTGCCGGCCGAAGTGGCCGTGCGGTTAAAGGCGCTGCAGTCTGGAACCGCAAGACCGCTACGGTCGCAGGTTCGAATCCTGCCTCGGGCATGGATGTTTGTGATGTCCTTAGGTTAGTTAGGTTTAACTAGTTCTAAGTTCTAGGGGACTAATGACCTCAGCAGTTGAGTCCCATAGTGCTCAGAGCCATTTGAAGCCAGTTCTACAGTGTCTTTTGCACCTGTCGTCTTCTTATCTGTCGTCACAGTCCTCTTCAACTTTGTGCCACGATCACTCAACACGCACTTTGTGACTTACCGGCTTTTTCCAACTTTCCCTGTATACGCTGTAAATGATCGATACGGTGCCTCTTGAAACACCCAACACTTCGGCTACCTTGGTTAGCGAAGCATCCACCATACGATCACCAATAATTCGGCCACGTACAAATTGACTTACGTCAGACATAACACGAGGGGCGTTCAATAAGTAGTACAACACATTTTTTCCTGAAAGCAGGTTAGTTTAATTCAGGATTCCAATGCACCATATTATTCCCCATTATTTCGGCTACGAAACCCTACGTTAAGCTTATCTATTATGGATAGTTCAGAACTCGTGACTCTCAATTGAATTTGAATATATAAAGCTGCAATCAGTCGCTTTTTTGAATAGTTATTTATTCTTCCATGACCCGGTTTTAGAAACTTTTCAGGTTCTTCTTCAGATGGTTTTCTGATCGTTACATATCTCTTTCTAGTAAAATTCTGGGTGCTGGCTCTGTGACAAGAAGATGTAACATGCTTCAACGTTTCACCATGAGTAGTGTTTATATGTCGATTTAGATGCAAAATTTTTTAATTTTTTACTTACTACGACTGTATGGGCGGCTTTTTCTGTTAGTGTCTGCTTCCATTGTGATGGCCAGTTGGTACATCGCATCACACACGTTTCCGCAATGTGTATGGATTTGCACTGTGACAGCGAAACTTTGCCAGCATTCTGCATGCACTATACAGCTTGTGCTTGTTACAAAGATCTTCAGTCATGGATATGACACAGGCCTACTTCTCTCAGATATATTATTTGTTTTTGTTTGCATGTATTTAAGTCGATATATGGCAAATAATTTAATCAGAACTGGCGTTAAAATGAGAGTTCAAAATAAAATAAATCAAAAAATTACTTCAAGAACAAACTTCAAGTGATTTGATCTCCTGCTTCTATTAGTCTATCAATGTATAAAACTGTCAATTTATGAGCAGATACTGTAATCAAGATTTGTATCAACAGGAATAAAATAATACAGAGTTACACACTGAAGCGCCAAAGAAACTGGTATGGGAATGAGTATTCAAAGACAGAGCTACTCGTGATGACTGGGTGTTGTGTGCTGTCCTTAGGTTAGGTAGGTTTAAGTAGTTCTAAGTTCTAGGGGACTGATGACCATAGATGTTAAGTCCCATAGTGCTCAGAGCCAAAGACAGAGCTATGTAAACAGGCAGAATACGGTACTACTGTCGGCAACGCTTATATAAGACAACAAGTCTCTGGCGCTGTTGTTAGATTGGTTACTCCTGCTACAATCGCAGGTTATCGAGATCTGAGTGAGTTAGAACGTGGTGTTGTAGTCGGCGCACGATCGATGGGACACAGCATTTACAAGGTAGCAATGCACTGGGGATTTTTCCGCACGACCATTTCATGAGAATACCGTGTACATCAGGAATCCGGTAAAACATCACATCTCCTCCGATATCGCTGCGGCCGAAAAAGATCCTGCAAGAACGGGACCAACGACGACTAAAGACAATTGTTCGACGTGCCGGAAGTGGAACCTTTCCGCAAATTGCTGAAGATTTCAGTGCTTGGCCATCAATAAGTGTGAGCGTGCGAACCATTCAACGAAACATCATCGAACTGGGCTTTCGGAACCGAAGGCATACACGTGTACCCTTGATGACTGCACGACACAAAGCTTTATGCCTTGCCGGGACCCGTCAACCCCGACATTGGACTGTTGATGCCTCGAAACATGTTTCCTGGTCGGGCGAGTCTCGTTTCAGGTGGTAACGAGCTGATGGATGTGTCAGGGTATGGAGAGAACCTCATGAATCCATGGAGCCTGCGTGTCAGCAGGGGACTGTTCAAGCTGGTAGAGGCTCTGTAATGGTATGGGGCGTGCGTAGTTGGAGTCACATGGGACCCCTGATACGTCTAGATAGGATTCTGACAGGTGACACGTACGTAAGCATCCTGTCGATCAGTCCATTCATGTCCATTTTGCATTCCGACCGACTTGGGCAATTCCAGCAGGACAATGCGACACCCCACACGTCCAGGATTGCTATAGAGTAGCTCCAGGAACACTCTTGTGAGTTTGAACACTTCCGCATGAACGTTATTGGACATATCTGGCACGTCTCGGATCGTGCTGTTCGGAAGAGATGTCCATCCCTCGTACTATTAATGATTTATGAACAGCCCTGCAGGTCTCATGGTGTCTATTCCCTCCAGCGCTACCACGTCGTGTTGCGGTACTTCCGCGTGCTCGCGGGGGCCGGACACGATATCAGGCAGATGTATCAGTTTCTTTGGCTCTTTAGTGCAATATTTTTCAACATAATCTCTGTTCAGTGCGACGGCCTTGTACCACCTTACTGGGAGGGACTGTATGACTGCGGTACAGCTCTCGTTGTCGACGTCAGTCAAAGTCTTGCTGCATTGATAACTACTTCGTCATCCACGTACTGCTTCCCACAGGGTCATCCTTCATTGGGCCAAACAGATGGAGTCTGGAACGTGCGAGGTACAGGGAGCACAGTGGACGAGGAAGAAGTGGCCAATGATGTTTTTGAGCTCCACTGAGGTGCGCAAGCTTGTGTAAGGCGTTGGTTGCCATGGAGAAGGATAAATTCGTTTGCATTTTTGTGGCGACGAACACGCTGAAGTTGTATCTCCAGTTTCCCGAGGGTAGCACGGTGTACTTCAGAGTTAATCATGGCACCATGAGGGAGGACGTCAGACCCTTAAGAGTTCCAGGAGATTTAACTGGCGGAGGGTGTATTTCGAATTTTTTTTCTTCGAAGGAGAGGTGGTGTGGAGCCACTTCATGGATTGCCATTTTCTTTCCGGTTCGAAGTCATGAACTCGTGTCGCTGACTGTGACTATGTTCGACAAAAACTTGGCACGATCAAACTCATAACGCGCAACCAACGTCACACGGATGGTCTTTCGCTGCTTTTCTTACAGGTGGAAAGGAACTCAGCAGGCACCCACCTTTGACTACCCAAACAGGTGGACGGGTGGGTCAGCACTACTACCAACAGGGACGTACAGTTGAGGAGAGAGGTGTTTGATAATGATCCGTCGATCACTTGCATGTGATGCAGGGCATGGGGCAGATGGCCAGGTAGAGGCTAGTCATCGACTAGGAAATCCTGCTAGCATCGGAATTCAGGTGGCGTGCCCGCTTAGCGAAATAAGTTGGCCAAGTGGCCCAGTATATGAATTAAAAATTTTATATGTTTTCCGAAAATAACAAAACTGCTCACAGACATGTTACCTAAAATTTAAAGATAGCTTTTGATTTGCGATAGTGAGGCAAGCCAACATTTACAACACGCCTGTAACAGTATTAATAACGAACTTATTGATATTGGTCTTTTCCTTTTTTTGTAAAATCTATAACCAGCGATGCAGTCATGCAGTGTATACATACGTACATCGCTTTAAAGCTCTTGTTACCAGCAAGGAGTAGAAGACACTATTATCCTTCAATAAATAAATAGTTATAATCAAATTTAGAATATAGACAAATGCGTAACTAAAGAATTTTCCACATGAATAAATCTGATTAACGCGAGCATGAGAACCCAGGCCAATGAACGCATACATTTCCATGTTTACTTAACAATATTTCTGTATTTCAATGTATCTACAATTGTAATTTTACTAGCGCAGACCTCCCCCCCCCCCCCCCCCTGAGCCATGGACCTTACCGTTGGTGGGGAGCCTTGCGTGCCTCAGCGGTACAGATAGCGGTAACGTAGGTGGTGCTACCACAACGGAGGGGTATCTGTTGAGAGGCCAGACAAACGTGTGGTTCCTGAAGAGGGGCATCAGCCTTTTCAGTAGTTGCAGGGGCAACAGTCTGGATGATTGACTGATCTGGCCTTTTAACATTGACCAAAACGGCCTTGCTGTGCTGGTACTGCGAACGGCTGAAAGCAAGGGGAAACTACAGCCGTAATTTTTCCCGAGGGCATGCAGCTTTACTGTATGGTTAAATGATGATGGCGTCCTCTTGGGTAAAATATTCCGGAGGTAAAATAGTCCCCCATTCGGATCTCCGGGCGGGGACTACTCAGGAGGACGTCGTTATCAGGAGAAAAAAAAATTGGCTTTCTACGGATCGGAGCGTGGAATGTGAGATCCCTTAATCGAGCAGGTAGGTTAGAAAATTTAAAAAGGGAAATGGATAGGTTAAAGTAAGATATAGTAGCAATTAGTGAAGTTCGCTGGCAGGAGGAACAAGATTTTTGGTCAGGCGAATACAGGGTTATAAATACAAAATCAAATAGGGGTAATTCAGGAGTCGGTTTAATAATGAATAATAAAATAAGACTGCGGGTAAGCTACTACAAACAGCATAGTGAACGCATTATTGTGGCCAAGATAGACACGAAGCCCACGCCTACCACAGTAGTACAAGTTTACATGCCAACTAGCTCTGCAGATGACGCAGAAATTGAAGAAATGTATGATGAAGTAAAAGAAATTATTCAGATAGTGAAGGGAGACGAAAATTTAATAGTCATGGGTGACTGCAATTCGGTAGTAGGAAAAGGGAGAGAAGGAAACGTAGTAGGTGGATATGGATTGGGGCTAAGAAATGAAACAGGAAGCCGCCTGATAGAATTTTGCACAGAGCACCACTTAATCATAGCTAACACTTGGTTCAAGAATAATAAAAGAATGTTGTATACATGGAAGATGCCTGGAGATACTGACAGGTTTCAGATAGATTATATGTCTTAAATTGTAAGACATTTCCAAGGGCAGATGTGGACTCTGACCACAATCTATTGGTTATGAACTGTAGATTAAAACTGAAGAAACTGCAAAAAGGTGGGAATTTAAGGAGATGGGACCTGGATAAATTGACTAAACCAGAGGTTGTACACAGTTTCAGGGAGAGCATAAGGGAACAATTGACAGGAAAGGGGGAAAGAAATACAGTAGGAGAAGAATGGGTAGCTTTGAGAGATGAAGTAGTGAAGGCAGCAGAGGATCTAGTAGGTAAAAAGACGAGGGCTAGTAGAAACCCTTGGGTAACAGAAGAAATATTGAATTTAATTGATGAAAGGAGAAAATATAAAAATGCAGTAAATGAAGAAGGCAAAAATGAATACAAACGTCTCAAAAATGAGATCGACAGAAAGTGCAAAATGGCTAAGCAGGGATGGCTAGAGGACAAATGCAAGGATGTAGAGGCTTATCTGACTAGGGGTAAGATAGATACTGCCTACAGGAAAATTAGAGAGAGCTTTGCAGAGAAGAGAACCACTTGTATGAATATCAAGAGCTCAGATGGAAACCCAGTTCTAAGCAAAGACGGAAAAGCAGAAAGGTGGAAGGAGTATATGATGTATGAGACAGGCGAAATACCCTAAGACTTCAAGAAGAATATAATAATTCCAATCCCAAAGAAAGCAGTTGCTGACAGATGTGAAAATTACCGAACAATCAGTTTAATAAGTCACGGATGCAAGATCCAAACGCAAATTCTTTACAGACGAATGGAAAAACTGGTAGAAGCCGACGTCGGGGAAGATCAGTTCGGATTCCGTAGAAATATTGGAACACGTGAGGCAATACTGACCCTACGACTTATCTTAGAAGCTAGATTAAGGAAAGGCAAACCTACGTTTCTAGCATTTGTAGACTTAGAGAAAGCTTTTGACAATGTTGAATGGAATACTCTCTTTCGAATTCTGAAGTTCGGAGGGGTAAAATACAGGGAGCGAAAAGCTACTTCCAAATTTGTACAGAAACCAGATGGCAGTTATAAGATGCGAGGGGCCTGAAAGGGAAGCAGTGGTTGGGATGGGAGTGAAACAGGGTTGTAGTCTATCCCGATGTTATTCAATCTGTATATTGAGCAAGCAGTGAAGGAAACAAAAGAAAAATTCGGAGTAGGTATTAAAATCCATTGAGAAGAAATAAAAACTTTGAGGTTCGCCGATGACATTGTAATTCTGTCAGAGACAGCAAAGGACTTGGAAAAGCAGTTGAACGGAATAGACAGTGTCATGAAAGGAGGGTATAAGATGAACATCAACAAAAGTAAAACGAGAATAATGGAATGTAGTCGACTTAAGTCGGGTGATGCTGAGGGAATGAGATTAGGAAATAAGACACTTAAAGTTGTAAAGGAGTTTTGCTATCTGGGGAGCAAAATAACTGATGATGATCGAAGTAGAGAGGATATAAAATGTAGACTGGCAATGGCAAGGAAAGCGTTTCCGAAGAAGAGAAATTTATTAACATCGAGTATAGGTTTAAGTGTCAGGAAGTCGTTTGTGAAAGTATTTGTATGGATTGTAGCCATGTATGGAATTGAAACATGGGCGATAAATAGTTTGGACAAGAAAAGAATAGAATGTTTCGAAATGTGGTGCTACAGAAGAATGCTGTAGATTAGATGGGTAGATCACATAACTAATGAGGAGGTATTGAATAGAATTGGGGAGAAGAGGAGTTTGTGTTACAACTTGACTAGAAGAATGGATAGATTGGTAGGACATGTTTTGAGGCATCAAGGGATCACGAATTAAGTATTGGAGGGCAGCGTGGAGGGTAAAAATCGTAGAGGGAAACCAAGAGATGAATACACAAAACAGATTCAGAAGGGTGGAGGTTGCAGTAAGTACTGGGAGACGAAGAAACTTGCACGGATAGAGTATCATGGAGAGCTGCATCAAACCAGTCTCAGGACTGAAGACCACAACAACGACAACAACAACTACCGCAGGGTTGCAGTGCTAAGGAGTGTAAAGACTTTGTTTTGACTATGATAACTGCAAATCCATATGTAGAAAATAATGTCAATAAAGGTAATTGCGACTGCTAAATTTATAGTGAATGTTGTAAGATGAAACTATCCAAGTGTATTTAATGTATATTATGAAATGTATAAATGGCTGAATAGTGGTCAGGTTGAAAAAACACTGTATTTACTAATGTATTGACAATGTGGTGAAGTTTCTAAATAAGCAAGTACGACAGAGCCTGGTGTTTTTGGTACCGGTAAGATGTTTTGAATGTAGTTTGCAGGCAGAGCGCCAGTCGGGTTTAAGTGTGTTATTTTAGGCTTAGAACATTAAATTGTTCGCGAAATGAGAACTTACAATGTTATCGATTACTATGAACGCTGTCGTCATTGGGTTTCAAACCAGGTTTCTGTGGATAATTATTTTACAACTGCGCAGTATCTGTTGATGTTCAAATACGGTGGGGGAGCTGTGAGGTACAGCAAATTTGCTGCAGTGTGCAATTTGATTAGTGGAGTAAACTGGAACAGCTTTAGTCGCGATAACAATGTTAGTGAACATTAGGTTTCGCATTGAATATTAACAAGACTCTATGCTGTTCAACGTTGGGATTTTGGGTGTAGGTTTGCGTGATTTGGTTGCACAGCTCTACGCATTTACTCCGTACTTCCGGCTTACACTACGAATTTACAGTTTCTTTGATATCTGGAATCACTTTTGCGTTCAGTTATGAATCGATGTGAGGTCACCATTTGCATTTATTCATGTGCTTATATGAATCAGCTTCTCGTAGCACTTTAAACCATACCTTAAGTACAACATTATTATCACAAGGGATTGTTTCGTACTGCTCAGCGTTAAGTTTTCATTAACCATTTATTGTTTATGTATTTACTTTCGTACTTGCTGCTGTCTAAATCTACTGATTATTCCGCTTTCAAGTCTACATTTTCATTAAACTAGACATCGAGCGACAGTTTTATGGAGTACCAGAAGTCAATGCTATACGATTTGTGGTTGATAATATAAATGGTTATATGTAATGGTCGAGAACACATGAGTTTATTCTCACCATGGTGCTTCCTGTAATCGACATGCACTGTTTGTATTGTATCTATATCCTTGTTCTTTTCCATAGGCGAGCTTCTGGAAAATATTTAACATAAAATTCGACCATATATGGATGCTGCAGTTGTACTTTCCTACGTATTGTGCCTGTAGGGAAGCAACCTACTCTCGCCATATAGAATTCATATGCTTTCCATTGTGTGCCAGCCTAGTCCGCTGTAACGAGCTATGACGTCACGAATGTTGCGCAATACCTCAAAAATAAAATAAATAATCTCAAAAGTTAATAGCATGTCAGGAGTGATACAAAAATAATAATGTGTCAAGTTTCAGTATAGTAACTTCAACAGTTTTCTAAATTTGGATGTTTTACGTAAACATCATCGGCGCAACAGCAGGGAACTAGAAACTTCAAAATTTATATTCAGATTCCTTTTTCATTGTAATTTAACGGTAATAGCACGCTGGATCACACAAAGCAATATTTTGGTTGAAATTCATGATTTTCTGTTTTTGTGTCCTAAAAGTGCGGAAGCAAGATAGATTAAGTAAGTGATTAGATAAAACTAGGATGTTCAGATTTAGGTAGAATGAAGTCGTGACTAGTTTCAAAAAGGTATCTATAAAACTATAGCTGTAGCCTCTATCCAAAGGGCAGGTTCAGAGCTCATCTATTGCATGCAGTACAACTAAAATAATTCTCTCGCCAAATGTATTTAACCTAGCCACATTAGAGTTTTATTATAGAAACGTACCTGTATGCTGATTGCACAATTAAATCGAGAGCTTCATTGGCCTTCAGCGAATGAAGCAATTAATTATTTAGTAACTTGAAGTGGTGTTTTGCTAGCCCAGTGGCTAGTCAGTAAGGCAAATGTTGTCGGCTGCGCTTTCGGCCGTCCGCACCGCGGCTATACAGGGTGAGTCACCTAACGTTACCGCTGGATGTATTTCGTAAACCACATCAAATACTGACGAATCGATTCCACAGACCGAACGTGAGGAGAGGGGCTAGTGTAATTGTTTAATACAAACCATACAAAAATGCACGGAAATATGCTTTTTTAACACAAACCTCCGTTTTTTAAATGGAACCACGATAGTTTTGTTAGCACATCTGAACATATAAACAAATACGTAATCAGTGCCGTTTGTTGCACTGTAAAATGTTAATTACATCCGGAGATATTGTAACCTAAAGTTGACGCTTCAAACCTCCGACGTTCAGTTGCGTGTTGTAACAAACACGGGCCACGGTCGGCCAGCAGCATCTGCAGGGACATGTTTACGATGACGACCGTGTTTACGAGTGTGGCTGTAGTGCACTGTTGTGGTCTGGTCTAGCTGTCGCAGTGTCCGCATGTAGCGCTTGCTGCTATTGTTATTCTGCATTCGTCTCCGCACGCAGACCAACTGTAGTACACCGTGTTACAAGACGTCTGTGATAGTGTAGAGTTGTAGGAACTGTGACCATGGTGTATTGAACTCTGAAAAGGCGGGGGTGATACTCATCTATGGCGAGTGTCGACGAAATGCAGCTGAAGCTTGTAGGTGTATGCAGAACGGTACCCGGACAGAGAGCATCCAACGTGCCGCACATTGCAAAACATCTACCGCCAACTGTATGCAACAGGTATGGTCCTAGCACGCAAACGGGTCCGGAACAAGCCCGTCACTGGAGAATCGGGTGCAGTTGGTGTGTTAGCTGCTGTTGCCATGAACCCACACATGAGTACACGGGTTATTGCGAGAGCCGGTGGACTGAGTGAAAGTAGTGTCATGCGCATACTGCATCGTCACCGCTTTCACCCGTTTCATGTGTCGCTACATCAGCAATTACATGGTGATGACTTTAATCATCCAGTGCAATTCTGTCAACGGGCATTAACAGAGAATGCGTTGCAGTTCTACCTGTTTACCGATGAAGCGGGTTTCACAAACCTCGGAGCAGTGAATCTACGGGACATGCATCACTGGTCCGTGGACAACCTCGCTGGCTCAGACAGGTAGAGCGACAGCGACCGTGGACTGTAAATGTATGGTGCGGAATTATTGGCGACCACCTCATTGGTCCTCACTTCATTGCAGGTGCCCAAACAGCTGCAACATACATCGCGTTTCTACATAATGATCTGCCAACGTTGCTCGAAAATGTCCCACTGGAAACGCGTCGACGTATGGGGTATCAGCATGATGGTGCACCTGCACATTCCGCAATTAACACTAGGCTGACCCTTGACAGGATGTTCGACAGGCGTTTCATAGGACGTGGAGGACGCATAAATTGGCCAGCCCTTTCTCCTGATCTTACACCTCTGGACTTCTTTCTGTGGGGTACGTTAAAGGAGAATGTGTCCGTGATGTGCCTACAACCCCAGAGGATATGAAACAACGTATTGTGGCAGACTGCGGCGACATTACACCAGATGTACTGCGGCGTGTACGACATTCATTACGCCAGAGATTGCAATTGTGTGCAGCAAATGATGGCCACCACATTGAACATCTATTGGCCTGACATGTCGGGACACACTATATTCCACTCCGTAATTGAAAACGGAAACCACGTGTGTTCGTGTACCTCACCCCTCATGGTAATGTACATGTGCGTCAGTGAAAAAGACCAATAAAAAGGTGTTAGCATGTGGACGTAATGTGCTGTTCCAGTCTCTTCTGTACCTAAGGTCCATCACCGTTCCCTTTGGATCCCTACGTAATTCCGTGCTCTCCGATACACACGACCGAACAGCGGAGGAGCGGTACTCTAGCGTCAACTTTAGGTTACAATACCTCCGGATGTAATTAACATTTTACAATGCAACAAACGGCACTGATTACGTAATTGTTTATATGTTCAGATGTGCTAACAAAACTAACGGGGTTCCATTTAAAAAACGTAGGTTTGTGTTAAAAAACATACTTCCGTGCATTTTTTTATGGTTTGTATTAACCAATTACATTAGCCCCTCTCCTCATTTTAGGTCTGTGGAATCGATTCGTCAGTATGTGATGTGGTTTACGAAATTATGTGGTTTACGGATTATTGAACATCTTCGTTATCTAGGGTTAATAGGTTCCGTGCAATAGACTCAGAACAGCTCTGATAGTACAATAGCTGATACGGGTAATTATTTCTCTGGAATTTTACGCTTTATCGTTTTCAGAATATAGTGAAAATTGTCATAGTAAACTGCATTTTCTATGAATCCCAGCTATCATTATAAATCCTCAGAGTAATCAACTTCAATAATCAGTAACTCTAATTCTCCATCAGGGTGGGCACAGTGAACTCTGATTACAGGCGTCACGTTTTTCGTAATCACTTTCTGGTTGCCAACATTGTAGTTAGAGAGCCTGTGTTCAGAACAGCAATACAAGAGAAATACGTATAATTTACTTCTCCCCCCGCCACCCCACATGCCCTTAGCGTTAGTATATAGTTAAAAAAATTCTTTGACCCTCATTTCTTCTCATTACACCTAGCCACGTTTTCCATACTAGAACCTAAATTTTCAGCTATATGTCACGAGCTCAGTATTGAATGTTGTGTGTAATAACTCATATGATTCCACTTGTAAAACTAATAATTAAATGGTTTGTACATGAAACAAAAAGTTTAACATTTTTTGTTTCACTTTCGGTAACTACATTCTTATTACATTCACCTATACATTGACCAATAAAGTAGGTTGTATCTCGACTTCATACTGCACTTTCAATAACATGTAATCTAACTTACTTACATATGGTCGTTAGAAATACAGTAGGCAATTATCTTTATTTTGGCTCTTTAAAAATCATTTTAATTCTTAGTGAGCTATCTACGCTGTAATTCTCCTTGTCTCTTAAGTGGGTTTTGCGACTAATTTGCCAATGTATTTAAATTGAACACGTGACATATGGCTTCATTAAAAATATATTAAAAGGTAAGTACGATTATAAAAATCTATATTTTATATTTTACAACGAATTAAAAGTTTAAAGTATTTAAAAACATTATTTTTTAATTTTTATAGGAAGAAGTTGTTTTGTAATATGATTTCGATGGTTTCATGCATAGTAAAATTGTGTAAATGCATTGCAAGCAATTTTATGGATCTGTATTTGTACTTACACTTTGCACGATTCGATGTATTCCTGTTAGTTACTACTACAGTCCCACCTTGTGGCTGAACATAACGTCTGGTATATTTACTCCCGAATATGAGTTTTCATTCAACTGCCAAGTGAACATGGATATGTGTTCGTATACTCAGTGCATTACATCTTCATCTACATCTAAATGAATATTGTGTAAACGACTTTTAAGTTCATCGAACCACCTTCACAATAATTCTCTATTATCCAATCTCTTACAGCGTTCGTAAAAAACGGACACCTATATCATTCGGTGGCGGCTTCGATCTCCCTTACTTTATTATGGTGAGCGTTTCTTCCTATGTACGTCAGCGTCAACAAAACATTTTTGCATTCGGAGGAGAAAGCTGGTGATTGATATTTCGTGAAAAGATTCCGCAGCAATGAAAAACGCCTTTGTTTTAATGATGTCCACCCCAAATCCTATATCATTTCAGTGATACTCTCTCCCCTACTTCAGGATATACACATCGCGCTGCCCTTCTTTGAACTTTCTCGATGTACTCCATCAATCCTAATTGGTAAGGATCCCACACCGCCCTGCACTATTCTAAAAGAGGGCAGTCAAGCGTAGTGTAGGTAGAGTCTTTTGTAGATTTGCTACATTTTCTAAGTGTCCTGCAAATAAAACGCAGTCTCTGGTTAGCCTTCCCCATAACATTTTCTGCATGTTTCTTCGAATTTAAGTTTTCATAAATGTAATTCCTAGATATTTAGTTGAATTTACGGCCCATAAATTAGACTGATTTATCGTGTAACGAAAGTTAAACGGATTTCTCTTAGCACTCATGTGGATGACCTCACCCTTTCCTTGATATTTTATATAATTGTGGTTTTACTTACGACAAGCCGATATACTGAGCCTTCATTGTACTGGAAATGTCTTTTTACGATGTGACGCGATATATTAAGTGCATGGTCGAGATTCTTTGAAGTGTAGTGCATAAGCTGCGTTATATCTCCATATTTTGTAAAGGCAATGTTGTGTTGATATGTCACACTTGTGAATTGCAGTTTGAAGTTTTTTACTTCTGCTTTGATTTTCACGTCAGTGGGCTTCATGATTGATCTACACATAGACTAGGGCTCAAAAACAACAGTGCGCGAGCGATCCCCTTTGATTACGCGATCTACTCAGAAATTTCACTTCATGAACTTGCCCTCTGCTGGTTTCGTAGTAACTGATTGATCGCAGATGGAGATAATTATCTTTTGCATGTGAGTAGTAGCGTTGCTGTGGAATTTGTCTCTTTAGGGGTAAACCTTTGAAGCGACAGACACCAGTAGAGTTGCATGCCAATTCTCCGTAATGATGTCACGATAATCTTCGTCTTTTTACCATCGACCTTACGTTTCGACCGTTCAGCTTTTCGTTGAAACAGGCTTTTATGCAGTAAAGATGCTTAAAGGTACGCTGAAAGATTTATGTTGTGTTATTTGAACTTAATGACACTTTTTACTAAATATAATGAGTGAAATAAAATAATAAAAGCTGGAAAATGTTTGTATAGGCTCCCTATGTTTATACCTTCAGAGCACAGTGACACGTAGAACATCCAGCGAATGCAAGACCTAGGAGACAAGATATTCACATGCGGGCACCGTGATCAGTTCGACATACTCTATTACGTTTTTGTCCCATGCGCTCCTCAATAAAGTTCATACAACATGACTCGCCATATTCGTCCATTCGCTGAGGCAAGGGAAGGGCTCGCTTCATCTCCAACACACAGAAAATGACTTAGAACGCTGCTAAGACACTACGCTTCCGTTCAGGAGGACGTCGGTTCGGATCCGCGCCGAGTTTTACTTTGAAAATACACATCTGATTACTATGGACTTACGGTAAAATCATATAACGTCAAACACGAAGATAAGCAGTATAAATTCCCGGCGTAACGAGCCAGCATTATCTTGCTGAAATCAATGCCTTCTCTGCGCGATAGCAATGGAGATACTATCGAAGACAGTCTGTCAAAGCAGAGTTACTAAACACAGCCTTTAGAAATGCTTTCACAAAAGGAGACGAAGTAAATATTCCAGAATTCGGATCGAGAACAGCAGCCAACATGAGTAATGTGGAAGTAAATATCCTCGGGGTAGTGAAACTACTTAAATCATTTAATGAAATCAGGTCTCCTGGTCCTGACCGTACACCAATTAGGTTCCTTTCGGAGTATGCTGACGCATTAGCTACATAATTGACAATCATATACAACCGTTCGCTCGACGAAAGATCCGAACGCAAAGACTGGAAAGTTGGACAGTCGCACCATTATTCAAGAAAGGTAGTAGGAGTAATCCACTAAATTACAAGCCCATATCGTTAACGACGATATGCAGCAGGATTTTGGAACACATATTGTGTTCGAACATTATGAATTACCTTGAAGAAAACAGTCTATTGACACACAGTCAACATGGGTTAAGAAAACATCGTTCCTGTGAAACACAACTATCTCTTTATTCACATGACATGTTGAGTGCTATTGACAAGGAATTTCCGATCGAATCCGTATTTCTTGATTTTCAGTAGGCTTTTGACACTGAACCACACAAGCGGCTTGTAGGAATTTGCGCGATTTCCTGTCAGAGAGGTGACAGTTCGTAGTAAACTGCAAGACGATTTAAAAAAGATATCTGAATGGTGCGAAAAGTGGCAGTTGACGGTAAATAACGAAAAATGTGAGGTCATCCACATGAGAAAAAGAACTCGTTAAACTTCGGTTACACGATAAATCAGTCTAATCTAAAAGCCGTAAATTCAACTAAATACATAGGTATTACAATTACGAAGAACTTAAATTGGAAGGAACACATAGAAAATGTTGTGGGGAAGGCTAACCAAAGACTGCGTTTTATTGGCAGGACACTTAGAAAATGTAACATACCTACTAAGCAGACTGCCTACACTACGCTTGTCCGTCCTCTTTTAGAATACTGCTGCGCGGTATGGGAACCTTACCACATATGTCTGACGGAGTAAATCGAAAAAGTTCTAAGAAAGGCAGCACGTTTTGTATTACCGCGAAATATGGGAGAGAGTGTCACAGAAATGATTCAGAATTTGGGCTGGACATCATTAAAAGAAAGGAGTTTTTCGTTACGACGGAATCTTCTCACGAAATTCCAATCACCAATTTTCTGCTCCGAATGCGAAAATATTTTGTTGATACCGACCTACATAGGGAGGAAGCATCGCCACGATAAAATAAGGGAAATCAGAGCTCGTACGGAAAGATATAGGTGTTCATTCTTTCCACGCGCAATACGAGATTGGAATAACAGAGAATTGTGAAGGTGGCACGACGAACCCTCTGCCAGGCACTTAAATGTGATTTGCAGAGTATCCATGTAAAAAAAAATGTAAGTCCAGGACAGCTTGCAATGAAGGGCAACAAAACGGGGCGTAAATTGTCGTCGACGTAGAGCTGTTCTCTAAGGGCGCTGTGGATGACAACAGATGGGGTCCTGCTGTGAAAAGGATTCGCACTCCAGAGCGTCAACCGTGGTTGTTGGGGAGCTCAGACTGGCACCCTACTGCTGTCCAGGGCATTTCCAGATTCGTCTTCACTGACTCACTTCGAAGTGGGACTCATCACTGAAAACAATGTTTGTTCAGTCAATGAGAACCCAGGCTGAAGAGTAGTTTTGAGACGCCCTGGACAGAGATGGGATACCAACACGACTGTCGCCTGCGACACGGCCCTACAACTGAGGCCGCACCCTACGTCAGCGACAGAAGCGAGCGACAGCGCGCGACAGCTTCAGGTGACAAAACACAACCGCAGGTGTAGTTACGGAAGTGTGCTACGTGAGCGACATCTGGCAACGTTTGATTTCAAACACGTTTGTATCTTGTCGCTGCAGCACGCGCGACAGAGAGCTACAGCCATATGTGAACTCGGCAAAGCAGTGGAGCGGACGCGACGGCACCTACGAATTACTCAACATCCGATTTCAAGAAAACTATTTGGTGAAAAAATTTGATTCTTCCGCAACCTATAGCTTTATATCCTTAAATTATAAAGGTCAGATTTTATTTTCATGATTCGTCATAGTTACTGTGCTGCACGAAATTGAGTACACGGTTACACGAAATTGTTAAGAATTTTCAGAGGCAAAATCATATTGTGTTGACATTCCGTATAGTTCATTTAAGGCCATACATTTTTGCGTATGAAATGTAACCAATATATCTAAATTGTATTTCAAGTTGTGACTGGAATATCTCTTTTCATTCTTGAAATATTGACTGTTGTACCCGCGTACGGGTCGCTCATGGCGCGTCCGAATCTTTCCTGCGGTTCGGGAATCAGTGGTCGTCAAAATCGTCATATCTCATAACAGGTTCAAGATATCGAATCGACCAATTTTGGAAATGACAGCACGCAGAAATGGCTATTTTATGATATGATTAACACACGATATCGTTTTGTAAACGCGTGAGCAGAGTGAAAACAAGGCTCCCTAGAACTTACACGATGAGGTTTTGTCCAAATTTTCACAGCCAAACAAAGGGAGAGAAACAGGTAAATGGGGTATCGAAGTGACCAGCCTGAGGTCTAGTTTGCCATGAAAATATTTAACTGCTTGAAAGTAATCAGTGTAATGAACGAAAACGTAATTCAAAAAATATTCAAATGTGTGTGAAATATTATGGGACTTAACTGCTAAAGTCATCAGTCCCTAAGCTTACACACTACTTAACCTAAATTATCCTAAGGACAAACACACACACCCATGCCCGAGGGAGGACTCGAACCTCCGACAGGACCAGCTGCACAGTCGATGACTGCAGCGCCTTAGACCGCTTGGCTGAAAACTTAATTAATAAGATGAGGAAAAATTGAAATATTTCACGAAAACCTGCTGTAAATAAAGTGTCAAAAATGTCATCTGTTCAAGAAGAAACTATTTTGCACATAAAAAGATACATAGGTAGGTATTTAAATGTCAAAAAGCTTCCTTCGAATCAAGTATGTTAGGAAGGCAAATGAGAGTCAGTAAGATCATGCTTCCTGAATAAAACTTGAAATTAAAAAATGAAAGAAATCAGACAAATGTTTTATGAAATTATTTGTGTAAAAGGAATAAGTAGATCAAAAAAACATTTTACGTGCCTTTGAGTGTTGCTCGAAATCATTAACAGAAAATGAGGTGCACCAAACGTTTCCCTAATATTTTTTTATTTCTTACAAATCGTTACACAAAACGATTGACTGCCTTTTGGTTCAAATGGCTCTGAGCACTATGGGACTCAACTGCTGAGGTCATTAGTCCCCTAGAACTTAGAACTAGTTAAACCTAACTAACCTAAGGACATCACAAACATCCATGCCCGAGGCAGGATTCGAACCTGCGACCATAGCGGTCTTGCGGTTCCAGACTGCAGCGCCTTTAACCGGACGGCCACTTCGGCTGGCCTGACTGACTTTTCAAAAATTTTGTAAGCTTTAGTTTTACAGACTATTTAGAGTGATTGAAACGCCTGGCCTTACCAATGACTGCTGATGAATTACGTTCGCAACATCAAATATCTGTAAAATTAAATGGCTCATTGTAATTTATTAGGAATCAAATGTGTATGATATACTGGGATAGGTGTGAAAATCAAGTTCGTTGGAAAAACCTTAAAAATATACTTAGCGATGCAGTATACATAAAACTTAGTATACAGAATCGTAACTGAGTCAGTAAAACTTTAAGAATAGCTGGGAACTGAACCTACAACCTTCACCCTCACTTATATTTATGAGCTGTACACGCTAACCATACACCACCGCTAGCTATTTATCACTGCTCCCAATCTGTATGCTTATGTTGGTATTTAGCATAGTTTGTCAGGTAATAGTCATTCCGCTGCATTTATTGGTTGTTAAAAGTTCTTGATCGTGTAAAAAAGCATTCGTATTTAATTTATTGATGATAGTCGAATGCTCTTCTGCTCATTCACATGTATTCAAATAGCTTGTCTGGTGATATTCGTAGTTGACGATACTTATGATATTCTCCATGGAGATTCTTCCCTTTGCAAAGTTCATGCACAGCATTCCTTTTCACTTTATTTTCTTAAGTAGACCTAATTCTGTAGCCTTACTCTCCAGCTACAGTATTCCACAGGTTAAGGACGCCGTTTTATAGAACCAGCTGGACGGCTCTAAGCAGCCATCTTGTAGCTCGACATGGTCGCTCGCACGCTGGACGCCCAAGTTTGTCGCCCGATGCTGCTGCTTGTCGCCGGAGTGTCGCGAATCCAGAAGTCGCTCGCTGTCGCTCACGTAGGACACTGCCCAAGAGTGGTGGACTTCGGTGTCACTTCTTTTGGCATTAGAACCCTTTTGGTTGTCATCCGTGGCATCACAAACATATGGCTCACAATTTTAGACGAACAGTTGGTAACAGATAGGTTTTTTAAATTAAAATACGGAACGTAAGTACGTTTGAACATTTTATTTCGGTTGTTCCAATGTGACACATGTACCTTTGTGATCTTTCATTTCTGAGAACGCATTCTGTACAGCGCAATTACCTGTAAATACCACATTAATGCAATAAATGCTCAAAATGATGTCTCTCAACCTCAGCGCATTTGGCATAACGTGTAACGACATTCCCCTCAACAGTGAGTAGTTCACCTTCCATAATCTTCGGACATGCATTGACAATGCGCTGACGCAGTTTGTCAGGCGTTGTCGGTGGATCATGATAGCTAATGTCCTTCAACTTTCCCCACAGAAAAAAATCCGGGGACGTCAAATCTGGTGAACGTGCAGGCCATGGTATGGTGTTTCGACGACCAATCGACCTGTCATGGAATATGCTATTCAATACCACTTCAACCACACGCGAACTATGTGCCGGACATCCATCATGTTGGAAGTACATCGCCATTCTCTCTTACAGTGAAACATCTTGTAGTAACTTCGGTAGAACATTACATAGGAAATCAGCATATATTGTACCATTTAGATTGTCATCGATAAAATGGGGTCAATTATCCTTCCTCCCATAATGCCGCACCACACATTAACCCACCAAGGTCACCGATGTGCCACTTGTCGCCACCATCGTGGATTTTCCGTTGGCCAATAGTGCATATTATGCCGGATTACGCTACCGCTGTTGGTGAATGACGCTTCGTCACTAAATAGAACGCGTGCAAAAAATCTGTCATCGTCTCGTAATTTCTCTTGTGCCCAGTGGCAGGACTGTACACGATGTTCAAAGTCGTCGCCATGCAATTCCTGGTGCATAGAAATATGGAACGGGTGCAGTCGATGTTGATGTAGCTTTCTCAACACCGACGTTTTTGAGATTCCCGATTCTCGGGCAATTTTCCTGCTACTGATGTGCGGATTACCCGCGACAGCATCATTTGTTACAGGTCGTGGTTGACGTTTCTCATGTGCCTGAACGCTTCCTGTTTCCTTAAATAACGTAACTATCCGGCGAACGGTCCGGACACTTGGATGAAGACGTCCAGAATACTGAACTGCATACATAGCACACGCCCGTTGGGCATTTTAATCACAATAGCCATACATCAACACGATATCGACCTTTTCCGCAATTGGTAAACGGTCCATTTTAATGGTTCAAATGGCTCTGAGCACTATGGGACTCAACATCTTAGGTCATAAGTCCCCTAGAACTTAGAACTACTTAAACCTAACTAACCTAAGGACATCACACACACCCATGCCCGAGGCAGGATTCGAACCTGCGACCGTAGCAGTCCCGCGGTTCCGGACTGCAGCGCCAGAACCGCTAGACCACCGCGGCCGGCGGTCCATTTTAACACGGGTAATGTATCACGAAGAAAATACCGTCCAAACTGGTGGAATGTTACGTGATACCACGTACGTATACGTTTGTGACTATTACAGCACCATCTGTCACAAAGTGAAAAAAGTGGTCCAACTAAAACATTCATATTTCTTTACGTACTACACGAATATGTAATAAAAAATGGGGGTGCCAATTTAAAAAACCCAGTTGATATCCGTTTGACCTATGGCAGCGCCATCTAACGGGCCAACCATAGCGCCATCTGGTTTTCCCCTTCAAGCTAGACAAGTTTCGTTCTTTGTAGTTTTTTCGTTTGACGCTTATTTCGTGAGATATTTGGCCCGGTCACTATCAATGGACCACCAGCCATTTTGATATATGTATGGATCTTGCAGTCTCTTGAAAAGAAACGCTGGGGGGGGTAAGAACTATCCACTTATCAAAGGAGTAGGGCTGGGAGTGAAAGAACAGTGCAGCTCGTGACGCGCAAAACCTCGTAATTTATCCGTCCAATGTTTGAGAATCAGAACACTTAAAGGCTTGCAAGAATTTTTACACATAATTTCAAAGCCCCAAAAAATTATGAAAGGAAAGAAGTTTATCGCTTATTACGGTTTCGCTGTGAACACAGTAAAACAGCAGCACGAAGCATGACGTTTTAACTCGTTATCTCCTTACCACTGACTGTATTCGTCTTAGCTATTACCTGGAGAGAAACACTGTGGCTGTAAGAGCCACCACCCTCATATTGGGATGGAGGTGTTAACATAGAGAGATAGAAGGGGCCCATAAGTAGATGGACAGACAGAGAGGAGGAAAGAGAAGATGGACACAGATGGGGAGGAAGGATGATGTGGACAGAGAGAGGGTGCAGGAGGAGGCAGACAGGTAAAGGAAAGCTGAGGAGACAGAGAGAAGTGGGTGAACTACATGGAAAGGGAGGGAAGAAGTTAGACAGAAAGAGGTGGAAGAAGAGGTGGCCAGGGAGAGAGAGAGAGAGGAGGGAGAGATGCACAGAGATAAGGGACAGGAGCAGTTGGACAAGGGAAGAGGGAGCAGGTGGACGTAGGGGGAAGGAAAAGACGAACAGAGAGAGGGATCGGAGTAGACGGACAGAGATTTGGATTGGAGGAGGTGGACAGTGAGAGGGGGTGTAGGATGCGGAGAGAGAGAGAGAGAGAGAGAGAGAGAGGGGGGGGGGGGGAAATGGAGATAAGGGAGGACAGAGGGAGTCGGAAGGAGGAGAGTGTCTGAAAGAAGATAGGAATAAATACTATCTCGGGCTACGCCGAGATGGTACTTAGCTAGTGCAAATCATATAAGCTATTGCGCCAGGGCTTGCTGCTTATTGGCTTTTGGCAGCTTTAATTTCATTGTTTGCCTACGTCGTGATCACTTTCTGCAAGACGACGGCACATCACACTCAGTCTGTGGTAACAGGCGATGCGGCGGTGCCGACACCGAGCGCGGCGCAACGTCAGCCGGCGCGGCGGCGTTTGGACAGCGGGCCGGAGCGGACGGGCGGACGGGCGGCTGATCCGCGCCCCGCTGCGCTGAGTGGATTGCCTCTCAGAGGGCAGGGCGGCCTCTCCCAGGGGGCGCGCTGTGTTTTAACGGAATTAAATGGACGCTCCCAGCCGCTGCGTCTGTCCTGTCGGCTGCTTTCAGATGCGAGTCGCGACCTATTTCCTAAAAGCCACACGACGACTCCTCCCTTTAATTTTGGTTACATCGTGCCGCTGCTACCAAGCAACAATTATTTTCTGAGGTCGACAATTCCTAAATAAAAATAATAAATGTACTTACTTGACATATCTTTATTACTATTCAATATAATCAGTGTTAGTTTGCAAGTAGCCTGCTTGTCGTCTGTTTTAATACGAGGCCCTCACACGCGGAAATACAATGCAAGCCTCAATGCTATCTAACACGATCACAAAATCGATTCCCGCGGGGGGCAGCAGAGCGGCCAGGGCGCCTTGCCACGGTTCGCTCGGCTCTCCCCGTTGGAGGTTCGAGTCCTTCCTCGGGCATGGGTGTGTGTATTGTTAGATTAGATTAGATTAGTTTAGGTTAGTACTTGTTCTATAGATCATGAATACGACACTTCGTAATGGTGTGGAACGTGTCAGGTTAAAGTGTAGCGTAAGTTAGTGTAAGTTAGATTACGTATTGTGTGAGCCTAGGGACCGATGACCTCAGCTGTTTGGTCCCATAGGAACTTACCACAGCTTCCCATCAAAAACGATTGAGAAGAGGAACAATATTATCCGAATATCTTACAAAACATGAGCGAATCCAAATTAACATTCAGTGAAATTGATAATTCACATATCGGCACTATCTACATGAATAAGCCTCC
The DNA here is from genome assembly GCF_023898315.1 of Schistocerca nitens. Lineage (NCBI taxonomy): Eukaryota > Metazoa > Arthropoda > Insecta > Orthoptera > Acrididae > Schistocerca > Schistocerca nitens. Next base: position 36,318,624 of record NC_064614.1, read on the forward strand.
CTATGTAATGAGCTGACACACAGAAACTCGAATTATCAGTTAGTGACTCTTAGGAAAGGAACACGAAATTCCAAAAAGCAACTGAGCAGACTACCCATATGTCGATAGGAGAAATAATATAACAAGGGACAGTTGCGTTACTTTAATACCTGGTGGGTTCACAGAGAAATGACTAATTATGTCCTAGATGACTAGGGAAACACACAAAAACCTGAGGCTGGTAAGCTTTCCTCGCCTCATATGACAGGCAAAAGCTACCTCCTATTGGTACACGTGCCCCAGTGTAATCCATCACCATTACATGCCCAGGTAGACAAAGAAAACAAAACAGTGACTAAATACAGTTAATTATACGGGATACATACTCACAAACACACACACACACACACACACACACACACACACACACATCTATCACAAAGCGAAAAAAGTGGTCCAACTAAAACATTCCTATTTCTTTACGTACTACACGAATATGTAATAAAAATTGGGATTTCTATTTTTAAAAAAACGAAGTTGATATCCGTCGGACCTATGGCAGCGCCATCTAGCGGGCCGACGATAGCGCCATCTGGTTTCCCCCTTCAAGCTAGACGAGTTTCGTTCTTTGTAGTTTTTTCGTTTGATGCTTATTTCGTGAGATATTTGGCCAAATATATATCAGAGAAGACACACCGTGTAGTGCTATGTATTAACATGAGACGCTCAATAGGTACTATCTTGTTTGTTGTACAAATTGATAAATGAAGCGCTGGCTAAATTCGATAAATTAATATGGCGATATATCGGAGAAAACATTAAACACTTTGAGACGCATTTAGCACAGAAGAAACACTTTGAAACGCAAGTTATTAACACAAGATACTCAAAAGGGTTCCTATGGCCAAAGTCGGAGTCGACAAAGAAATCACTAACGAAATTGGGTCAATAAAACTGGAGATATATCAGAAGCAATATTAAAACATTTCTGAGATATAGTTGGCAAATAAAACAAACTATGCAGTCTGTTGATCAGCACGACACACTCACTACTGGCAAGTTTCGAAGTCACCAAAGAAAATCCTGTACTGCAATGCTTCTGTAGTTAAGAAGAACGATGCAACAGCCGTTATGAAGTGAAGTTCATATGTCGTCGCACCCGCGTACTGAACGGGAATTACACAATTTGTGTACAAGTACAGGTTACGCCGCAGGAACGACGATATATGTATCTGGGTCGCTAAGGAGCGTACGCAAATCAGAGGCTCGTTATTTACGAGAAGTACATGACCTGTTCATAGACATGTAATGCCACATATCTCTAGAAATCTACCAAATAACAGTCAGATCCCTGGTATGGAGAATCAGTGATGTATTTCATTCCAAAGACGGACAAATAAGCTGTTAAGCACGTGTTCATAATGCTTTGGCTCATCAGCATACATAATGTAACAGAACAGCGTTACTTACACATTTACATATGATGTTGTCACAATCTGATACGATTTATTGATGATTATTTAAAGATGATTATGGGCTGAGAGAGTTATGGAACAATTGTAATAGTGTACTGCGATTGGTAAGGCACACATTTTATGGTAATATACGAGGGTGAGTGAAATGAAAACCTTCAATTTTTTAAAATATTATTTATTGTGCAGAAGTAGTACAAAGCTGTATCACTTTTCAACATAATCTCCCCCACGTTCAATGCAAGTCCTCCAGGGCTTACAAAGTGCATAAATTCCTTTAGAAAAAAATTCTTTTGGTAGTCCGCACAACCACTCATGCACCGCGTGGCGTACCTCTTCATCAGAACGGAACTTCTTTCCTCGCATTGCTCCTTTGAGTGATCCAAACATATGGAAATCACTTGGGGCAAGGTCCGGTGAGCATGGTGGATGAGGAAGACACTCAAAATGCAGAACTGTGATTGTTGCAACTGTTGTAGGGGAAGTGTGGGGCCTTGCACTGTCATGTTGCTAAAGGACACCTGCTGACAGCAATCCACGTCGCTTTGATTTGATTGCAGGCCGCAGATAATTTTTTAGATCTGTGTATGATGCACTGGTGACAGCGGTCCCACTAGGCATGTAATGCTCCAAAATGACGCCCTTTTCGTCCAAAAACAGAATCAGCATATCCTCGCTGCTGATGGTTCTGCTCGAAACTTCTTTGGTTTTGGTGATGTGGAATGGCGTCATTCCTTGCTCGCGCTCTTCGTTTCCGGTTGGTGGAAGTGAACTCAGGTTTCGTCCCCAGTAACGATTCTTGCAAGGAAGCTATCACCTTCTCGTTCAAAGCGCCAAAGAAGTTCTTGACAAGCAGCAACACGTCGTTCTCTCATTTCAGGAGTCAGCTTCCGTGGCACCCATCTTGCAAACACTTTGTGGAACTGGAGCACATAATGCACAATGTGGTTTGCTGACCCATGACTAATCTGTAAACATGTTGCAGTGTCATTCTGTGTCACTAGGCGGTTTTCCTTCACTATGGCTTCAACTGCTGCAATGTTCTGTGTAGTGACAACTCGTTTGCCTGACCTGGACGAGGAGCATCTTCCACTGAAGTCACACCATTTGTGAACTTCCTGCTCCATTCGTAGACTTGCTGCTGTGACAAACATGCATCACCATACTGAACCTTCGTTCAACGATGAATTTCAGTAGGTTTCACACCTTCACTACGCAAAGCCGAATAACAGAATGCTGTTCTTCCGTGGTGCAAGTCGCAAGTGGAGCGACCATCTTTATACTGATGCTGCGACTGTATGTGTGCATCTGCACTATGCTGCCACCTACAGGCCATTCTGCACGCTGTTTTTAGCACGCTTACCAACTTACACGATAACGGCGCGAAATTTCGATTTGCCTAACGGCACAAACATATTGGCAAACCCCGATTTCTTCCTGAGGTCACTATAGTTTATTATTACTAAAAGTGTAGCAGTTTCGCAAAGAAAAGAGGAACACATTATGCCTCAGGCCGGCCAATCTTTTTCCCTTCTTATTCTCTTTGGGGAACGCCTTTTAGAAGAGGGAATGTGCGCAGTGGGCTGACACAATGGATATTGTCGAGATAGTGTTGGCAGGTGTTTCTTGTTATTTCCCTCTTGTGAACGCCTTTCATGTGGAACAACATACACTGCAGACACACTGAATTAGGAAAGGTATCCCACTAGCAGTTGTCAAGTGAGGTAATTGATTGGTGTTCTCTTCAGGTTGTTAAATATTTTTTATCCTAACATTTATACAATTTCTGGACGAAGATGATAATTAGCACTTCTGCAGTAGTGAATCGTCACGTGTAAATTGTAGCCGAGGATGCAAGCCTTTTACAGATCGGTGTACAGTGTTGCATGCATGACACCATCTTACATAAAGAATGCTTCGTAAAGGTATAAATTATGGTGTTTCTGGTATATCCAGTTAATGAAAGATGTGAATAGTCCGCGGAAGTGGTTTTGGATCACTTTCTCAACTGTATTGCTTATGACAAGGCAAACTTCACATAATTTATTTCATTATTCATTTAAAAGAAACAGACTTCTGTCAACAAAGCCTATTAGAAACTCTGTTTTGATTCTATATATTGACAGTTAATTCTTACAAGTATTACCATCTTCTTTGAAGTACCTATATTTACTTTGATTAAATTCTATCTCAAAATTACTGTATATTGAGTGGAAAAGTAACAATAATAGATGCATGTTTTTCTGGCTTATCAAAGAAATAAAGTGAAGGCACGTACTCTGATGGGCGACATTATACTAGTATTTCTTTCTTTCTTTATTTTTTTACAAGCTTTGAAATGTTTGAAAAGCAGGTCTTTAGAGATCTTATCAGTTTTATTCTGCGAATGCAAACAATAATCACTGTTATTAAAATGCAATTTAAGTAACTATTCTAAGTTCAATCAACAGACTTACTTTGTGTATTTATGTACTCTCCTAGGGCCACTGCATCGTTATGTCATTCGAGATTTATCGGAAACCAAGCACTGCAGACAACAACGCACATTCCTATTATCCAAAAATTTTTCATATTTTCATGTTATGATTAATCGGTTGATAAACGTGCCTTTGGAACACGACACCATACAAAAAGAGATACAAATCAATATATATATTGTAGAACGAAATTACTTTGAACCTAAAATTGTCGTATTCCTAAACGATAATCGCACTACCCCCTTACAATCCACCATACACAAGGAAATAACGCTGACAGGAGAGGTATCAACGAAACAAAGATTTACATATGTACGCGCTACATATCTAGGAAAGATATCACACACAATGAACGCACTACAAAAGCAAGCTAACATAAAATTTGTATACCAGACAAGACACAATCTGCGAACACTGCTACACTCGCGAAAACAATATCAACCTATATTATAATACTGGGTTGTTAAAATTCAATGTAAAGAATGTGACAAAATCTCTACAGGTCAGACTGTGTGGAATTCCAATATTCTTAGAACATGTTATTGATAGCAACAGTAACCCATCAACTTTCTTCCACTGCTTGGAAACAGAACGACATACAGCGGACGACACAGAATGCTCTGCCGAGGTTTTACATATTGCACAAAAAGGACGATTAATAAATATTCCTCGAGAAATTGAATTATATTCACACACATAAAATTACCCTCAAGAACTTCTAAACAGATGGACTGTTTTGAAACATAGACATTAAACAGAAAATTTTATTGAAAGTATCCCTCCAAAGAACAGACAAGGAGGAAAACAAAATTTACAAACATACGAGAGATAATGTTACCACAAAGTTAAAAGTAACCACTGGAAATCAAGCATTTACGTAAACCACATTAGTAAATTGTTACAAACCTCGCACAATACAACACTCTCTGGCATAACCAATTCCATGAAGGCAATAGTATTAAATTACATATAACTGTACAACCCCATAAACAGGAATCATACAAGCAATATAATGTAGCTGATAAGAACAAACGTATAACCTAGAGAATACCAAAGAAACAAACTGCTTATAACTATGTAACATTGTTGAGTCAATTGTCAACATAACTGTCAAGAAACATCATAATGAAGTAAACTTTCATAAATCTACAATTATATAAATAACAATTCCAACAAAAATTTAACATCTACTATGGCTCCAACAGCATGAAAGGTTGTAAAATAATATGACAGGAACTGAGACATCGATGACATAATGACATTTCGCTATAAAAATACAGCAAACAGCCACTTTTTAATGCGTTTTATTGATGCCAATATGCAATTCGGCTTTGCACCCATCTTCAGCTGCCAAATTACATGTATCTTCAGTTTCTACAGTAGTACAACCTCGACAGCAGTTTGGATGCTGCAGCTGGCCTGTGCAAATCAACGATTCCTATCATTTACTTCAATTTCGCGAGTTACGCAGTATCAGTTGTTCATTTTACTTACGTTCTCCTCTCCTTGTTTTTTCTTGGTTTTTCTTCTTTTTTTGTGTTGTTGCAAAAAAGAAGAAAAGCCAAGGAAAAACAAGGAGAGGAGAATGTAAGTAAAATGAACAACTGATAGTGCGTAACTTTAAACTCGCGAAATGGAAGTAAATGTTTGGAATCGTTGCTTTTGCACAGGCCTGCTGCAGCATCCAAACTGCTGTCGAGATTGTACTACTGTAGTAAATGAAGATCGATGTGATTTGCCAGCTGAAGATGGGTGTAAACCCGAAATGCATATTGGGATAAATAAAACGCATTAAAAAGTGACTGGTTGCTGTATTTTTACAGTGAAATATCATTATCCACGGCCACGGAGCTCAACAGTCCAAATAAATTGGACAAATTGTTGATGACATTATGATATCGAAAACACCTGATGTATGTAGCAAACCACAATTCTGCAATAAGTTAAATTATTTACATAAAAATTAGAAATATTGTAACAAACTATGTACTTTTCATAGATAACCTGAAGATGGAAATCACGACGAAATAGGCCTACAGTAATAAAAAATAAAATCAAACACTGCAGCTTCTTTGGGGTGGCAACATAATACAGTAATATCTTTATAAAACTTACTTTTAAAATTTGTCCTTTCACGGCATGACGACAGCTATGAGAAACTAGAATTATTATTTTTTGGGAGAAAACGTCTCTAGGAGAGTTATATTGGCTCCTGGCTCAATGACAAAAGCTGAGACGGTGCTTTAGTGGGAAACATTAACTACTAAAATGATAACTAAATGGAAGAGTGAAGTGATGTGTATAATTTGTTTCTGGATAAAACGATCTCCTAGACTGTCCACTGAACGATTTTAAAGAAATCTGACAACCTAATTGATATTCAACAGATAGAGATGCAGTTGATATTTGTAACAGATTACAGTTTTTATCAAATGAGGGCTCCGAGCTAAAAGTTTTCCATCTTTAGTCGCAAGTCTAAAGCTAGACGCAACAAAATACGGCAAGGTCACAAATCGTAACTGACAAGAGTAGACATTTGTAATAAAAGATAAGACAATACTATAATTACTAATAGAGAAGAAGATATGCGTTGCTGTACGTGGCGACCATGACAGGACTTTGCCAAATTTGATATGTCTTAAGATTCTAATTATCACATTAATTTAGTTTTGTCCAGTGGCGCGAATGTGCACACAAAGTATTATCCATTGCATTGAGTAACGTGCTACTGGATCGTATTTACGCACAGTATAAACGGGAATGGAACGCTACCAGAATTTGAGAGATAATACACGAGAACAGTTTGAGACTAAGGCAATGACGATAAACCTGTATTTGTTGATCGTTGGATGGTCCAGGTATATGGGCAGCGGGCTGGCGTCATGCTGTACCACTTTATGGCCGAGGGAGTCAGGAACAAGGGAAGAATGATTACCACAACCATCTTAACGGATTCTAAGGGAATTGGACACCACAGTTATTGGGCGCTGAGAGGCCTGTGATATCATGTGACTGATGTTAAAAGAGAATCGGAGGAGTTTGGTTGGAGAAATTGAGACCTAAGGCATTATGTCAGTCAGCAACTATTCAGTGCTCACATAAGGCAAATTTTGCGAAATATTATAATAAATTAGAACTTTTTGGTAATAAGCCGAATTCAGAACGTTCCGTGTACGATACATAGAGGGATAAGAGAATAGCGATACGATATTCCTAGAAAAATAGAATGTAATTTGAAGGAATTGAAAAAGGAAATGGGGATATTTAATGCAGTTTGAAGTGACGCGGACGAGAAAAAAAAGAAGATAATAAATACTTATTTGCCCGTGACTTCTGTTCATAAAGAAGTACACTGATGAGCGAAAACATTATGACCACCTGCTTACTTGCTTGTTTGTCCGTCTTTGAAACGAAATACAGCATTGATTCTTTGTATCAGGGATTTGACAGTTTATGGAGGTATGTGGCATTAGATGTCTACGCACAAATCATGTAATTCGCGTAAATAACGAGATGGTAATATTCCTACACTCGATAGTGACCCAGACAGGTTCCATATGATTTGAACCAGGCGAATTTGGTCGCCAAGACATCAATGTGACTTCACTATAATGCTTCCCAAACCACTGTAGCACGTTTATACGGTTTAAACGGCTCTGAGCACTATGGGACTTAACATCTGAGATCATCAGTCCCCTAGAACTTAGAACTACACTCCTGGAAATGGAAAAAAGAACACATTGACACCGGTGTGTCAGACCCATCATACTTGCTTCGGACACTGCGAGAGGGCTGTACAAGCAATGATCACACGCACGACACAGCGGACACACCAGGAACCGCGGTGTTGGTGGTCGAATGGCGCTAGCTGCGCAGCATTTGTGCAGCGCCGCCGTCAGTGTCAGCCAGTTTGCCGTGGCATACGGAGCTCCATCGCAGTCTTTAACACTGGTAGCATGCCGCGACAGCGTGGACGTGAACCGTATGTGCAGTTGACGGACTTTGAGCGAGGGCGTATAGTGGGCATACGGGAGACCGGGTGGACGTACCGCCGAATTGCTCAACACGTGGGGCGTGAGGTCTCCACAGTACATCGATGTTGTCGCCAGTGGTCGGCGGAAGGTGCACGTGCCCGTCGACCTGGGACCGGACCGCACCGACGCACGGATGCACGCCAAGACCGTAGGATCCTACGCAGTGCCGTAGGGGACCGCACCGCCACTTCCCAGCAAATTAGGGACACTGTTGCTCCTGGGGTATCGGCGAGGACCATTCGCAACCGTCTCCATGAAGCTGGGCTACGGTCCCGCACACCGTTAGGCCGTCTTCCACTCACGCCCCAACATCGTGCAGCCCGCCTCCAGTGGTGTCGCGACAGGCGTGAATGGAGGGACGAATGGAGACGTGTCGTCTTCAGCGATGAGAGTCGCTTCTGCCTTGGTGCCAATGATGGTCGTATGCGTGTTTGGCGCCGTGCAGGTGAGCGCCACAATCAGGACTGCATACGACCGAGGCACACAGGGCCAACACCCGGCATCATGGTGTGGGGAGCGATCTCCTACACTGGCCGTACACCACTGGTGATCGTCGATGGGACACCGAATAGTGCACGGTACATCCAAACCGTCATCGAACCCATCGTTCTACCATTCCTAGACCGGCAAGGGAACTTGCTGTTCCAACAGGACAATGCACGTCCGCATGTATCCCGTGCCACCCTACGTGCTCTAGAAGGTGTAAGTCAACTACCCTGGCCAGCAAGATCTCCGGATCTGTCCCCCATTGAGCATGTTTGGGACTGGATGAAGCGTCGTCTCACGCGGTCTGCACGTCCAGCACGAACGCTGGTCCAACTGAGGCGCCAGGTGGAAATGGCATGGCAAGCCGTTCCACAGGACTACATCCAGCATCTCTACGATCGTCTCCATGGGAGAATAGCAGCCTGCATTGCTGCGAAAGGTGGATATACACTGTACTAGTGCCGACATTGTGCATGCTCTGTTGCCTGTGTCTATGTGCCTGTGGTTCTGTCAGTGTGATCATGTGATGTATCTGACCCCAGGAATGTGTCAATAAAGTTTCCCCTTCCTGGGACAATGAATTCACGGTGTTCTTATTTCAATTTCCAGGAGTGTGTTTAAACCTAACTAACCTAAGGACATCACACACATCCATGCCCGAGGCAGGATTCGAACTTGTGACCGTAGAGGTCGCGCGGTTCCATACTGAAGCGCCTAGAACCGCTCGGCCACACCGGCCGACAGCTATAGCTCAGGGACACTGAAATTTATACTGCTGAAAGTTGACATCGTCGTCGGAAGAGACATGAAAAGGGAAGGAATCCGGTGGTTCGCAGCTGTCACCGTTTCTTCGAGTATTACGACATGTCCCTTGCAAGCACAGGAGAACGTCTCCCATAGCAAAATAGTGCTCCACCAGCCAGTGTAAGTGGCGCGCTGCACTTTCGAGTCGCCGTTTACCTCGATGACAGCGTTTGTGGAGACGCCCATCGACCTAGTGTAGCAAAAATGCGATTCCCCTGAAGAGCCGACATGTTTCCGTTGATCAACGGTCGAATCACAAGGGTCCCTTGCTCACTGCAGTCTTAACTGGCGATGTGAACACGCAGGAGTGGTCCGCTGCAGAGCTGCATATTCAACAATACACGATGAACGGTGGGCACCGAAATACTTGTGCAACAGCATTGTGTTCTTTCGACAGAAATGCTACAGATCACCATCTATCCTACTTTACAGGCAAGACGGGTCTCCGAAACCCACTTTCCGTGAAGAGTCATGGACGTCCAACAATTTAGCGCCTAGTGGTGCTTTCCGTAGATGCCAACGACAGTACTCGTGCACAGACTCTGCGTAATAATAATCTATCCTTTGTCAAAGTCGCTCATGAATTTCTTCGTTTGCAGCCCATATCTTCGCTAGGGTCATCCACCGTCCGTGTCTGCTACGCTTACATACATTTTTTACCACGTCACATGCCCGCTACGTCACCAGGTGGTATCCAATATCACGGAGGGCAGTGGTTATAATCTTTTGAATCATCAGTGCATAACGAGGTATTCCGGACAAAAAGGTTATTTAGTTCATAATCAGAAATTATATTGCCTAATACTGTTATCCATTAAGCAATGAATCTGGATATTATTGTCTCCCGTCCGTCGAAATCATTTTGGAAAAAGTAACATCCTTTTAAATTTTCATATTTCTGAATAAAATCAATAGCAAAACTAAATCACCAGCGTACTAGTTGTAATGCCTGACGACTACAGCCTTGGCCTCAAGGCTAGATATAATTTCATCCTCCATTGGAATATGTGGATTTGGACCGCAGGATTCCAAGCAGAATTTAAGGAAACGCCTCTGTCTGTATTTATAGAATCATCTCGTTATTTTCACCTGATCAAACATCAGTGAGACATGTTAATGCTGCTTGCTCGTCTGATGGCAGTTAATACTCTCTATAGATAACTGCTGATAGTTTTATTTGTGGTGTTATGCGTTTATGTTACATGTGTTGTCTTTCTGCATATGTCGTATTATGCTTGTTTGTAGGCGTGTCTACTGAGGGTCCATATTTCCTTGCTCAGCTATCTCTTGTTGCATTTAAGCCTTGATCATCAGAGTTTGTCCACCTGTCGACGCAGCAATTGCGAAAGATATCCTTAAGATGTCTTCAAGGGGACATGCTCGAGAAAATGACAAAAAATTTGAAAGAAATTTATCTATAGAAAACATCATTTCATGCTGATTTCAAAAATGTATAGTTTATGGGCATTATCATTTTCCGTTCATTCTAAAATTGAGGTTGAACGTAATGTTACACAGGGGCCATGACCATCTGTCAGTTTGAAGTACGTCAGAATACGTGATGCATTACTTTTTTCTTTCGTTTTTGCCATCGTTAGTTGCGGATCGTTAACACAAGTGTATTCTAGAAGGCACTGACACCCGGAACCAAAGTACAGGCATGTCTAGAAGGCTATGTTTCGAATGTAAATAAGGATCTGAGATTATATGGTTTCCGAAATTCATACGCATGTGGTTTTGTAGTTATTGTGTGTTGTTTTGTTTCTGTGTGTGTGTTTCCTGTGCTACAAATGCCGAGAGTAAAGAAATTTAGCTCCAAACGAAAGTTTTTCGGCAACCAGTTCCAAACTCAACCGAATAATACACATCAGTTGCTTCAAAAGTCGCCCGCGGAAACTGTGTCTACAGGCAGTGCTTCTAGACGTAAGCTTCCGCTGTCTGAGTGTAATAAGAATAAGCCTAGTAGTATTGTGAACAGCAAATAACGACGGAAATGTTATTGTGAAGCTAAATACGCTGTCAAGTCTTTTGAAGAGTGCTGTGAAATAAGTACTGCAATTGTGAAGATAGTATTGACGTTTCTGAGGGCATTTCTGCAAGGAAGGGTCTTTCAAGTCGGTTAGTGATTGCCTGTAACTCGTGTAGCAGCATTTGATGGATCTTGGCAGAAGAAAGGTCATACTTCTCTGAATGGCGTTGTAACTGCCACATTTATTGAAACTAATAAGATACTTGATTAGGAATGTCCAACCAAGCACTGCTAAGGTTGTTCAAGTAAATTTATGGACACCCATGTTTTTAAAGAACTTTGATGGCCCATGTGGAAACATGGAAACGAAAGGAGTTCTAAATAGTTTTATAAATTGAGAGGTCAGTCGTGGTGTGAGGTATGTAGATACCTTGGGGATGGAGACTGTAAAGGACACACTACTGTTGTTATTGACAGACCATATGGGGACCCTCTGATAGAAAAGGTTCAATCTGCTGGGCATGTACAAAAAAGAATGGGAGCTCGGATGAGAAAATTACGTAAAGACTTAAGTGGAAAAAAACTGTCAGATGGAAAACACATGGGTTGTCCACGTCTTACAGAAAGTGAAACAGATTTTTTGACTCAATATTATGGACTAGCAATAAGGAGGAATGAAGAGGATTTGGAGAACGTGAGAAGAACTGTTTGAGCAACATGGTTTCACAGAATGTCAACAGATGAAACCCCACAGCATGTTTTGTCTCCGAAAGGGGAAGATTCGTGGTGCAAGTACTGGTTGAGCAATGCTACAGACACACAATATACTCACAAGCATTCCTTACCACTTGCTGTAATGGAGGCAATTAGGTCTATATATAGGGATCTGACAAACAAAAATTTACTTAGGAAATGTATGGATGGTCTCTCTCAGAATGCAAATGAAAGCTTCAACAGCTGTATATGGGAGAGAATACCCAAAACCGTATTTGTTGGGCTGACAGTGCTGAAGATTGGTGTAATGGATACAATAATAATATTCAATGATGGTGCAATTTCAAAAATCAATGTTATGAAGAAATTGAACATCCAGATGGGAAGAGCTTCAGCTGGAACTGCTATTGATAAGCGGCGGATAACCGAAGCAGAGATAGCTGCCGAAGCTGCTACCAAGGAGTCAAGGATAGAGAAAAGAATGAAGAGAAAGAGTTTAGAGGAAACAGGAGGAAAACTGGAGTATGCAGCTGGAATGTTCTAATAGAGCATAGTGTAAGTTAATAAATTTGTACATCTTCTTTTGAGATTTAGCGAAAACGTGAATTTTCATCATTCAGTTACACTTTTCTCCTAAATGACTGAAGTTAAACTCACAAAAATTGGTCCAGATATTTAGAATGACTTCCTCTAACTCCTTTGCTTACTATTTCCTGAAAAATTTATAACGTGATGATGATGTCTGTGATATTTAAGCTACATTTTCAAATATTTTTGTTATAATAAAATAAATTACTTGTCTTTTACACAGACCAGCATCAGGGAAGGAAACTGGAGGCATAAAACACTTATGTGAATGTTGTATGACCTTTCTGACTTTTTTAATAGCTGTGCAGTCAGTGGTTCAAAAGAAAATGGTACAGCAGTGAAATAATGCTCCGTTTTTTATACTATTATAAATATTGATGTGAGTACCAGAATATAAAAAGTTTCTCAATGAATTTTTGTGAAATGCCTTGACTAATGAACCTAACTGTGTGTATAAATCTCGATCTAACTTTCATTTATACATCAGTTGCACTATGAGCGTGAACATAATGCTGAAGCCCATTCAGGGGCATGTCCCCTTAAGCTGTTTGAACAACTTGTACGCTGGGAGAAACTCTTGTTTCGCAATGAAAGTAATTTATCCAAGTTCTTGAAATATTGTGGCCTTGGCACTAAAGCGCTAGGGCGTCCGTATAAATACACAACTAATTCCATATCCAGTGGCTCGGGCATGTATGTACATACACTACTGGCCATTAAAATTGTTACACCACGAAGATGACGCGCTACAGACTCGAAATTAAACCGACAGGAAGAAGATATTGTGATATGCAAGTGATTAGCTTTTCAGAGCATTCACACAAGGCTGGCGCCGGTAGCTACACCTACAACGTGCTGACATAAGGAAAGTTTCCAACCGATTTCTCATACACAAACAGCAGTTGACCGGCATTGCCTGGTGAAACGTTGTTGTTTATTCTCTTCTAAAGAGGAAACATGCGTAACCATCACGTTTCCGACTTTGATAAAGGTCGGATTGTAGCCTATCGCCATTGCGGTTTATCGTATCGCGACATTGCTGCTCCCGTTGGTCCAGATCCAATGACCGTTAGCAGAACATGGTAAGAGGGTAATACGGAACGCCGTGCTGGATCCCAACGGCCTCGTATCACTAGCAGTCGAGATGACAGGCATCTTATCCGCATGGCTGTAACGGATCGTGCAGCCACGTCTCGATCCATGAGTCAACAGATGGGGACGTTTGAAGACAATAATCATCTGCACGAACAAAACTTCCTGGCAGATTAAAACTGTGTGCCCGACTGAGACTCGAAATCGGGACCTTTGCCTTTCGCGGGAGAGTGCTCTACCAACTGAGCTACCGAAGCACGACTCACGCCCGGTCCTCACAGCTTTACTTCTGCCAGTATCTCGTCTCCTACCTTCCAAACTTTACAGAAGGTTTCCTGCGAACCTTGCAGAACTAGCACTCCTGAAAGAAAGGATACTGCAGAGACATGGCTTAGCCATATCCTGGGGGATGTTTCCAGAATGAGATTTTCACTCTGCAGCGGAGTGTGCGCTGTTATGAAACTTCCTGGCAGATTAAAACTGTGTGCCCGACCGAGACTCGAACTCGGGACCTTTGCCTTTCGCGGGCAAATGCTCTACCAACTGAGCTACCGAAGCACGACTCACGCCCGGTCCTCACAGCTTTACTTCTGCCAGTATCTCGTCTCCTACCTTCCAAACTTTACAGAAGCTCTCCTGCGAACCTTGCAGAACTAGCACTCCTGGAAGAAAGGATACTGCAGAGACATGGCTTAGCCACAGCCTGGGGGATGTTTCCAGAATGAGATTTTCACTCTGCAGCGGAGTGTGCGCTGATATGAAACTTCCTGGCAGATTAAAACTGTTTTAATCAGTTTAAACAGTTTTAATCTGCCAGGAAGTTTCATATCAGCGCACACTCCGCTGCAAAGTGAAAATCTCATTCTCAATCTGCACGAACAGTTCGACGACGTTTGCAGCAGCGTGGACTATCAGCTCGGAGACCATGGCTGTGCTTATCCTTGACGCTGCATCAGAGACAGGAGCGTCTGCGATGGTGTACTCAACGACGAACATGGGTGCACGAATGGCAAAACGTCGTTTTTTCGGATGAATCCAGGATCTGTTTACAGCATCATGATGGTCGCATCCGTGTTTGTCGACATCGCGGTGAACGCACATTGGAAGCGTGTATTCGTCAACGCCATACTGGTGTATCATCCGGTGTGATGGTATGGGGGCCATTGGTTACACGTCTCGGTCACCTCTTGTTCGTATTGACGGCAATATGAACAATGGACGTGGCTCTATCCTTTCTTCGATCCCTGCGAATCCTTACATATCAGCAGGATAATGCACGACCGCATGTTGCAGGTCCTGTACGGGCCTTTCTAGATACAGATGTTCGACTGTTGCCCTGGCCAGCACGTTTTCCAGATCTATCACCAATTGAAAACGTCTGGTCAATGGTGGCCGAGCGACTGGCTCGTCACAATACGCTAGTCACTGCTCTTGATGAACAGTGGTATCGTGTTGAAGCTGCATGGGCAGCTGTACCTGTACACGCCATCCAAACTCTGTTTGACTCAATGCCCAGGCGTATGAAGGCCGTTATTACGGCCAGAGGTGGTTGTTCTGGGTTCTGATTTCTCAGGATCTATGCACCCAGATCGCGTGAAAATGTAATCACATGTCAGTTCTAGTATATTTGTCCAATGAATACCCGTTTATCATCCGTATTTCTTCTTGGTGCAGCAATTTTAATGGCCAGTAGTGTATTATAAAATACAAGAGACGCCAATACTATGCCTTGAGGAAATAGGCATGATTTCTGCCTTCTATACTAGATGGTGTCGGCTCTGCACGCGCAGGGTGAAGTCAGAAAGAGTGAAGCCCTTCTTTGGGCGGCGAGCACCCTGTCACGGGGCGCATCGGCGAGAGCGGGTGGGCGGCTGCCTGTCGGCGCCAGCCATTTGCATAAATCCGATGCGCGGCCGGATACATACGAGCAGCGGCAGCTGCCACTCTGCGCTGTTGTTGCTGGTGTTGTTTTTAGCGGTGCGGCGGTGTTGGTTCCGCTGTAAAGCATCCGACACGCCGGCCTCCCTGCTGCTGCGGTCAACGCATATTTTTTTATGGCGGACATTTCGCTTTCAGAGCGGGATCGTGCTGGATATCAATGCTGGATATCAATGAAAACAAACGAAATAAAAAGGCGGCATGACAGCTAAAACAGCCAATATAATTATCTCTGTAGATGCTGGGACTGGAGAGAATAAAATTAACACGCCCGGTGAACACACACGTCGTTTTTGATGCTTCTTTTATCTGTGACGCAGTGAAGTCGTCTTTGCGATTGTTTCCACTGCCGTCGGTCTGTTGTAGAATTTTTTAACATGTGTTTTGCTCGCGTATCGTGTCATTTCTGGAAAACCTGAATCTACTCTGTAGGATATATACTAAGATGGTATCTGTTCTTTCGGACATGCCCGAAAGAACAGATACCATCTTAGTATATATATATATATATATATATATATATATATATATATATATATATATATATATATATATATATATATTAGGCTCACCGGCCACTTGACCATCTTTTCCTTCTGTGCGAATCCACAAACAGTGCCCGAACTCTTACGGGAATGGGCAACGCGCCGCGAGTAATGAGTATAATGTGCGGGGGCACTACGAATGTAGTGCGGTACAATACGTTAAGAATGTGGGTTTCACGGGAGGCGTGCCGGAGATAAATCCCTGCAGTCGCGCTATACTCTGTGTCCTCGGTGGCTCAGATGGAGAGCCGGCACGGTACCTCAGCGTGTTCGGTCAGAGGGTTAGCTGCCCTCTGTAATAAAAAAAAATTGAGTTAATGGATCAACGACGAACTGAATCGGATGTCTTGTGACATCCGCCCCGAGCAGATGCAACGAACAAAAAAAAAAAAAAAGATGGATAGAGCGTCTGCCATGTAAGCAGGAGATCCCGGGTTCGAGTCCCGGTCGGGGCACACAGTTTCATCTGTCCCCGTTGACGTTTGTAAGCAGCTAAGGGTGTTCATTTCATTGTAATTTTACTCTGTAGGAATCAACATTGATTCCGGAAACAGCGATCGTATGAGACCCAACTCGCTTTATTTCTTCATGACACCCAGAAAAAATTAGATACAGGCTCCAAGGTGGATGCCGTTTTCCTTTATTTCCGGAAGGCGTTCGATACAGTTCCGCACTGTCGCCTGATAAACAAAGTAAGAGCCTACGGAATATCAGACCAGCTGTGTGGCTGGATTGAAGAGTTTTTAGCAAACAGAACACAATGGAGAGACGTCTACAGACGTTAAAGTAACCTCCGGCGTGCCACAGGGGAGTGTTATGGGACCATTGCTTTTCACAATATATATAAATGACCTACTAGATAGTGTCGGAAGTTCCATGCGGCTTTTCGCGGATGATACTGTAGTATACAGAGAAGTTGCAGCATTAGAAAAATGCAGGAAGATCTGCAGCGGATAGGCACTTGTTGCAGGAGTGGCAACTGAACCTTAACATAGACAAATGTAATGTACTCCTATTGCGAATACATAGAAAGAGGGTGGTTGATTGTATGATTATATGATAGCAGAACAAACACCGGTAGCAGTTACTTCTGTAAAATATCTGGGAGTATGTTTACGGAACGATTTGAAGTGGAATGATCACATAAAATTAATTGTTGGTAAGGCCGGGTTGAGATTCATTGAGAGAGGCCTTAGAAAATGTAGTCCATCAACAAAGGAAGTGGCTTACAAAACACTCGTTCGACCTATACTTGAGTATTGCTCATCAGTGTGGGATCCGTACCAGGTCGGGTTGACAGAGGAGATAGAGAAGATCCAAAGAAGAGCGGCGCGTTTCTTCACAGCGTTATTTGGTAAGCGTGATAGTGTTACGGAGATGTTTAGTAAACTCAAGTGGCAACTCTGCAAGAGAGGCGCTCCGCATCGCGGTGTAGCTTGCTGTCCAGGTTTCGAGAGGGTGCGTTTCTGGATGAAGTATCGAATATATTGCTTCCCTCTACATATACCTCCCGAGGAGATTAGGAATGTAAAATTAGAGAGATTCGAGCGCGCACAGAGGCTTTCGGCAGTCGTTCTTCCCGCGAACCATACGCGACTGTAACAGGAAAGGGAGGTAATGACAGTGGCATGTAAAGTGCCCTCCACCACACACCGTTGGGTGGCTTGCGGAGTATAAATGTAGATGCAGTTATCCCTCTGAAGTGTTTATTACTCCCAGCATACCTATAAACGTTCTGTGACCACTTTTTCTGACCTGGCACTGCTCAGCCCCTAGCCTACTGCAACCGTCCATCCGGATTTTGCCCAAAAACACCTGTTTATTTCGTGCAGGCACTTTCAATTATCAAGAAAGGTCTTGAATGATTTAAATGTCACTATATCAAGAGCTAATTGGACTCGTTGGTAACGCTGTCAGCTTGATTCTTACTACGTCCGGACGACCCGGTAAAGGTTAAATTTAGTGAAGAGTCAGTGTCGTTTTTGCAGGAATTCAAATTGTGCCATGATGTATAATTGTTACACCATTTTCATAAAAAACTGAGGTTTTGGGAATTTTCTTGTTACTTTAACCCTATTTTGGTGCTTTGCCCCGCATTTTAAACTTTCTAGATGACAACCTTACTCAGGAATAAGTGCCGGTGTCTGCTTGACTGATGGGTCAGTGCAAGAATTCGCGAACGTCCTCGGCGATTTCCTCACTGGAGAGAACTGTATTACTTTTGAGATAGCGATAATCAATTGGACGTGCCTTCACTGCGGCTGCCTAGCTGAAACTGAAAGCTACTTTGGAAAAGCCAGAGGGACTCAGCGTTAGAGTAAAGCATTTAGCCGTAGCATGTGGTATAGTCGTAGAAAATCTATTCAGCATTTGCCACAAAGCATTACACTCTCAGTAACGTTCTTTGTAAGAAAGGAAAATCAAACAGTAAGAACAATAATGAGTGTATATGCTGTAATAAGCAACAGTGTGAAAATGACACAAGTTCCTTTTAATTTTCCGGTATCATTCGGAGAATGTCGGCCAAAGTCAGCTAGGTAAGGAATAAGTCATTTCACGATTGACATAAAGCTGATTAAATTTTATAAAAGAGAAAAAAAAACCAACACAAGAATACAAAAATTTAGAAGAACTCCGAAGAAGATATAGAGTAGAATGGAACTGTTATTTGCATATTCCGTGGTATATAATTGCTATCTCTTGCTCTGGTGTGGAATGATTCACGTTTACGCAGTATGGTATGCTATCCCATTGAAATACAAACAGTGATTTACATTTAATTACATAAAATCTCTCTTAATTGAATGTCTCTCTCTCTTATTAACCATACAGATATTCGGGTATAGTGTAAGAAGATTTCAAGCAAATATGATTTCAATTTGGGTGTGATGCTTTTGTTATCTGCTAAACTCTCTAGATCACTCGGCACATGACCAAATATTTTTGCCGTTGAACACCGCACTCCTTTCTGCGGCACACTGAGGTTGAAGGAAGGAAGGATAAATCATATCTCATATTTTCGAATACTACTGTTTTCGAACTGACATTGTCGACAATGTATTGTTCAAATGGTTCAAATGGCTCTAAACACTATTGTACTTAACATCTGAGGTATAAGTACCCTAGACTTAGAACTACTTAAACCTAACTAACCTAAGGACACCGCACACATCCATGCCCGAGGCAGGAATCGAACCTGCGACCGTAGCAGCAGCGCGGTTCCGGACTGAAGCGCCTAGGACCGCTCAGCCACAGCGGCTGGCTAATGTATTGTGAGGCTGTTGTCAGTATACCTGTCTACAAGCATATGCAACAAAAGCTTTTTTTTTATTTACTGATTTATCTACACAAACCATTTGTAATTCGCCTATGTGTTCGGGCCTTGTGCAACGTAAAAGTTATACGTGATTCATTGACCAATTAATACAGTACAACAGGTGTCAAACACAGGCGTTATAACTATTAAAATTTGAAACTGAATAAGAGCTCTAATATTACGCTGTAGCTGTATATTTTTAAGTTGTATCTCCTGCTGTATATAAATGCTGTGTCATATGACATAGGGAGCTGTTACAGAATGCCGCAGAATAACAGTTGGTGTTGGTATGCAAAGTTCTCAGCGTCCCTCAACTGATAAAAACCATCATCGTTGACGAATGACCTGTCTGTCTTACAATCAAAAAGTGTCATCACTTTACCGATACTGTATACTGAGATGACGAAAGTCATTGGATACCTCCTAGTATCGTGTGAGAGATCCTTTTGCACAGCACAGTGCGGCAACCCGACGTGACATGGACCCAAAAGTCCCCAGCAGCCATACTGAACCATGCTGCCCATATAGCAGTGCATAATTACGAAAGTGTAACCGGTGCAAGATTTTGTCCACGGATGAATTCAGTGAGATTCATATTGGCCAATATGGGTGGCCGAGGTTGGTGTTGTGGCTGAGCGGTTCTAGGCGCTTCAGTCTGGAACCGCGCTGCTGCTATGGTCGCAGGTTCGAATCCTCCCTCGGGCATGGGTGTGTGTGATGTTCTTAGGTTAGTTACGTTTAAGTAGTTCTACGTCTAGGGGACTGATGACCTCAGATGTTAACTCCCATAACTGATGAACTCAGATGTTAAGTCCCATAGTGCTTGGAGCCATTTTAGTCATTTTGGGTGGCCAAATCATTCGCTCGATTTGTCTAGAATGTTCTGCAAAACCCATGAATCGCTGAAAATTGCCTCCAGGGTGCCGAAAATAATCATTTCCAGTCCAAGATGGCTTCAATTGTATCCGAAGTCCCAGTCCATTCCATGTAAATACAGCCCATGCCATTATGAAGGGAATTCTGGTGTTCCCCGTGGTAGTGTTATAGACCCTTTGCTGTTCCTTATCTATATAAACGATTTTGGAGACAATCTGAACAGCCGTCTTAGGTTGTTTGCAGATGACGCTGTGGTTTATCGACTAATAAATTCATCAGAAGATCAAAACAAATTGCAAAACTATTTAGAAAAGATATCTGTGGTGCGAAAATTGTCAGTTGACCCTAAATAACGAAAAGTATGAGGTCATCCACATGAATGCTAAAACGAACTCCTTAAACTTCGGTTACACGATAAATCAGTCTAATTTAAAAGCCGTAAATTGAACTAAAGACCAAGATATTACAATTACGAACAACTTAAATTGGAAGGAATAGATAGAAAATGTTGTGGGGAAGGCTAATCAAAGACTGCGTTTTATTGGCAGGACACTTAGAAAATGTAACATACCTACTAAGTAGACTGCCTACACTTCGCTTGTCCGTCCTCTTTTAGAATACTGCTGCGCGGTGTGAGATCCTTACCAGATAGGACTAACGGAGTACATTGAAAAAGTTCATAGAAGGGCAGCACGTTTATATTATCGCGAAATATGGGAGAGAGTGTCACAGAAAGATATAGGATTTGGGCTGGAAATCGTTAAAAGAAAGGCGTTTTTCGTTGCGACGGAATCTTCTCACGAAATTCCAATCACCAACTTTCTCCTTCGAATGCGAAAATATTTTGTTGACACCGACCTTTATAAGGAGGAACTATCACCACGATAAAATAAGGGAAATAAGAGTTCGTACGGAAAGATATATGTGTTCGTTCTTTCCGCGCGCTATACGAGATTAGAAAAATAGAGAATTGTGAAGGTGGTTTGATGAACCCTGTGCCAGGCACTTAAATGTGATTTGCAGAGTATCCATGTAGATGTAGATGTAGACACCGTCAGCATCCACAGTGCCGTGATGACAACTTGGTTCCATGGCTACTTGGGGTTTCCACCACACTCGAACCCTACCATCAGGTCCCACCAACTGAAATCGGGAGTCATCTGACGAGACCATAGCCTTCCAGTAGTCTAGGGTCCAACCGACATGGTCACGAACCCAGGACTGTTGCAGGCGATGTTGCGCTGTTAGCTAAGGCTCTCACGTCAGTTTTCTACTTCCGTCCCCTAACGGACGCGTTTGTCCTACGTGCCAAATTGATTTCTGCGGTTATTTCAAGCAGTGTTGCTTATCTATTGGCAATGAAAGCTCTATGCAAACGCCGCTGCTCGCGGTCGTTAAGTGAAGGCCAACGCTCCCTGCGTTGTCCGTGGTGAGACGTAATACCCGAAATTTGGTATTCAGAGTAACCGCGTGAGACTGCGGATCTCGGAATGTTTAATTCCGTAACGATATCTGAAACAGAATGTCCCATGTGTCAAGCTCCAATTACCACTCCGCGTTCAAAACCTGTAAATTACCATAGTGAGGCCATAATCACGACTGAAACCTTTTCACATGAATCAGCTGAGTACAAATGACAGCTCCGCCAATGCACTGTACTCTTATACCTCGTGTACTCGATACTAGCGCCATCTTTATATGTGCATATCGCTATTCCAAAACTACTGCCTCCATTACGACAGATCCTTAAACTTGCATCGTCACTTCACAGATTTCCTAATGTGATAATTTAGTCCCTCCAGTCAAAAGGATGAAAAGCGGTTGCCAAGAGGACCCACTGATACCATAACGTTTGAGTTTCTACTGGAGGGTAATGTGGTTTTGATGACGTCATGATTTCGCAACAGAACTGGGACTTATCTTTACATAGTCAGAACTCAGACTAAGTATCTCATCGAGAAAGAGAAGTTGTGATACTTGTTTACATTATCTTTGAGTAGAAATGGTTCAAATGGCTCTGAGCACTATGGGACTTCACATCTGAGGTCATCAGTCCCCTAGAACTTACAACTACTTAAACCTAACTAACCTAAGGACATCACACGCATCCATGCCAGAGGCAGGATTCGAACCTGCGACCGTAGCAGTCACGCGGTTCCGGACTGAAAAGCCTAGAACCGCTCGGCCACCGCGGACGGCTTTGAGTAGAAGATTGTCTTACCATCTATCTTTCATAGAGTCTGACAATGGTATATTTCGAAGTATCCCGTGTGGCAGAGATGTTTGCATATAACATCTGTTACATGAAGCACAGAAATAGTTAATTTCCAAATCCATGGGAATGTTTGCTGTTGATATAGTTAATTAGTAGATTTTAAAGTAACTGATTTCCATATATATATATATAACTTACTAACGAAAATCTGTATTCCATCTTTCAAACTTTTCTTATCTGCTGGACGTCTGTTGAAAATTAAAGATATATATAGCAGTTCGTAATTTTCTGTACAACGGTCAAACATTTTCCCACATAAAATAGTAGCGCATTGTGCAAAATAAAAGATAGCTGAAGGTTCACCATGACTTTTAACAAAGTATATTTGTAACCCAAACAAGGGCTGTCAGAACTAACTGTATGGCCAGTTAGTGAATTTCGTGTAGACCACTGTTTAAGCGTCAAGGAATTTTAAGTTTGGCATCCCTGTGCGCATAGTCCTTCACCGTTAATTGTATTCTCACTCAAAACGGAGTGTAAAGTTAACCCAGCAAGCCCTGTATCGAAAAACGACAGCTAGTCACACACTGATCTGTGTAATCAGCTGATTACTACACATAGCTCAGTGTGTGACTAGCTGTCGTTGTGAATTATGCTTCTTTATGAAAATTATTGTACACTACTGGCCATTAAAATTGCTACACCATGAAGATGAATTGCTACAGACGCGAAATTTAACCGACATGAAGAAGATGCTGTGATATGCAATTGACTTTTCAGAGCATTCACACAAGTTTGGCGCCGGTGGCGACACCCACAACGTGCTGACATGAGGAAAGTTTCCAGCCGATTTCTCATACACAAACACCAGTTGACCGGCGTTGCTTGGTGAAACGTTGTTGTGATGCCTCGTGTAAGGAGGAGAAATGCGTACCATCACGTTTCCGACTTTGATAAAGGTCGGATTCTAGCCTATCGCGATTGCAGTTTATGGTATCGCGGCATTGCTGCTCGCGTTGGTCGAGATCCAATGACTGTTAGCAGAATATGGAATCGGTGGGTTCAGGAGGGTAATACGGAACGCCATGCTGGGTCCCAACGGCCTCGTATCATTAGCAGTCGAGATGACAGGCATCTTATCCGCATGGCTGTAACGGATAGTGCAGCCACTTCTCGATCCCTGAGTCAAAAAATGGGGACGTTTGCAAGGCAACAACCATATGCACGAACAGTTAGAAGACGTTTGCAGCAGCATGGACTCTCAGCCCGAAGACCATGGCTGCGGTTACCCTTGACGCTGCGTCACAGACAGGAGAACATGCGATGATGTACTCAACGACGAACCTGGGTGCACAAATGCAAAACGTCATTTTTTCGGGTGAATCCAGGTTCTGTTTACAGCATCTTGATGGTCGCATCCGTGTTTAGCGACATCGCAGTGAACGCACATTGGAAGCGTGTATTCGTCATCGCCATACTGGCGTATCACCCGGCGTGATGGTACGGGTTGCCATTGGTTACACGTCTCGGTCACCTCTTGTTCGCATTGACGGCACTTTGAACAGTGGACGTTACATTTCAGATGTGTTTCGACCCGCGGCTCTACCCTTCATTCGATCCCTGCGAAACCCTACACTTCAGCAGGATAATGTACGACCGCATGTTGCAGGTCCTGTACGGGCCTTTCTGGATACAGAAAATGTCCGACTGCTGCTCTGGCCAGCACATTCTCCAGATCTCTCACCAACTGAAAACGTCTGGTCAATGGTGGCCGAGCCACTGGCTCGTCACAATACGCCAGTCACTGCTCTTGATGAACAGTGGTATCGTGTAGAAGCTGCATGGGCAGCTTTACCTGTACACACCATACAAACTCTGTTTGACTCAATGCCCAGGCGTATCAAGGCCGTTATTACGGCCAGAGGTGGTTGTTCCGGGTTCTGATTTCTCAGGATCTATGCACCCAGATTGCGTGAAAATGTAATCACATGTCAGTTCTAATGTAATATATTTGTCCAACGAATACCCGTTTATCATCTGCATTTCTTCTTGGTGTGGCAGTTTTAATTGCCAGTAGTGTACAAGCTATTACTTTAAAAACTTTGTATTACTACGATGGGCTCCAATGGTTGACAAAGGTCATTTGAGGGAAACTAATAGCGAAGAGCATTGTACGGAATAAAGGACACCTGAAAGTTCACCATGAATTTTAACAATTGTCTGGCTTCTGAATATCCCCGCCTGCAACCATATATAAATATTTTTTGTGACTGCATCAAATGTATCAATATGTGGTACCACACTATTTACCAAAGGGAACTAGCTTTCACCTTTCACTGTCAGAGGTAATTAATAAGTTCCTTAACTGACGTACCGTATCATGATCTATAAAAATACGCTGGAGAAACCCACGTTTCAGCGACGGTTACAGTGTCCCTCTTCTGAGACCCACAAGAAAGCCACTGTAACCATGGCCAAAACACTGGTAACACTGGTTTCATGATATAATACTCTGAAAACGATTTTAGGGGAATCGACTGTGACGCGGAAGCCTAAGCGGTTATATAATGCAAAAAGTCTTTGATCAAAGTTGCTGATCTGGAGATATGACACAGCAAAATTTGTTATGGGAACTGAGTTTTTTACTGAAAGGAGCAATGATACAAACCGGGCCATCGAAGGATTATAATACTTCTCAAACTTTTCTTGTATGCACATAATACTTCGAAGAACCAGATAAACTGGTGAAATTGTAAATACTGCAGAGCATGGCATGCCGAACTGAACGTCACCTTGCCGGCCGCGGTGGTGTAGCGGTTCTAGGCGCTCAGTCCGGAACCGCGCGACTGCTACGGTCGCAGGTTCGAATCCTGCCTCGGGCATGGATGTGTGTGATGTCCTTAGGTTAGTTAGGTTTAAGTAGTTCTAAGTTCTAGGGGACTGATGACCACAGATGTTAAGTCCCATAGTGCTCAGAGCCATTTGAACCATTTTGAACGTCACCTAGGCACTCAGCCGAATAAATTGGAGAGCAGCTCTTTCACTAGTCTTACATCCTATAAATGACTGGATCGGATAAATAGAACCGATAAATGCCTCTTGACTGTGGAGTGATTATGGTGCCGATGATGATTGCAACTACGAACATCGCCGGCCGGTGTGGCCGAGCGGTTCTAGGCGCTTCAGTTTGGAACCACGTGACCGCTACGGTCGCAGGTTCGAATCCTGCCTCGGGCATTGATGTGTGTGATTTCCTTAGGTTAGTTAGGTTTAAGTAGTTCGAAGTTCTAGAGGGCTGATACCCACAGATGTTAAGTCCCATGGTGCTCAGAGCCATTTGAACCATTTTTAACTACGAACATCAGGAAAACGATCCTGGTGCCAGCAAATGCATTAAAAATCAAGGAAACGCCCAATACCATCACCGTCTGACTGACAGGTCAACCGAACGACGAGACACTACAAAAATTTTGGTTTTACAACACACCATAGGAATGTATTTCAGTCAACACGAGCTCTTCCCACCTACGTATGAGTGATCTGAAACTTTTTCCACATTGGAACTCAAATGGGCTACTTCGTCAAGGGCCACTGTAGCAGCTCGCGTTAGTAAATCTGATAAACAGCTAATGTATGTTGGTTAAATCTAGAGACCGAGGATGAAGCTGAACGTTCCTTATAATATTGATGGACAAGAAAAAATGTTATGATGAATACTACTGATGCCTGAAGAGAGAGACTGCTTACTCTGATTCCAACGCGAGCTTTACAAAGGAACCATATCAGAATTCGTCTTAAAGGATCTAGAAAACACACAGTAAACTGAAATCTGTGAGACGTGGTGGGACTTTGAACCATGATCCTTCAGAATGCGTGTCCAGTATCTTACCATTGCTCAATTCTTTTCCTTTTTTGAACGAAATTTTATGATGACAGTCGCAGTGGCCAGGACAGCATGCATGTTCTCGTATATCTTGAGTATCCTTAGAGTCAGACGTCTGTTACAATGCTTTATAAGATGCATCGAAAAGTAATATGGGTTTGGCATCGAATCGCAGGCTGAAATGCAACGCTATTGACCAAATTTGCTTCGCACCGTGCAGTGATGTGTGACCTGTCGGATTATTACGGCTGGTGCCGCTAAGCTGTTTGCATGTTTGACAGACAACATTTCAATGGTAGCAATTCGCTCTGTCAGTTTCCACGCTGTTGCGAGACATTCGGTCACTACAATTCGAAGTCTACCACGTTAGTGAGGAGCTGACAGTTGGCGCATTCTCGAGATAGATTACAACACCAAAAGACTCCGAATACTCATTACTGTTTGCTCCAAGGGCGTTTCTTATGTTACTCACAGGTTGTAGGAACGTTTAGTATTATAAAATGTTACAGGAAAGTGATAAAACTGTGTGTCTTGTCCAGATTATATCTAATTCCATCTTTTGTTCATACAGAAATCTTATACTTTTATGTATAAAATTATGTTAGTATGATTTTTTATTAGGTTTCAACTGCAGTTTATAAAAATGAAAGAAAACGCTTAGGGTGCTTCTACGTCGAATGAACAATGTTTGGATGAAGACAAAATTTGTGCTCGCAGGAGCTAAGTATTTTAACCAATTAGGTGGATATCATTCGGTCTGTATTTTGCAGCTGTAAAACAAAACACGCAAATATTCCAAATGCGTGAAGTTTCAACCCATCTGTTGTAACACATTCACCAATATGACGTCACACAAAGCAACATACCGAAAATTTAATAAAGTACGGGAAATGATACAACATGGTTAAGAGAAACTGATGAGTTCAAATACATCAACCACACTGTCGTTTTCCATCTCAGAATTCGGCCACTGAAAGAGATCTTCTTAAAATATGAGGAAAGCCTTCGGTATCTATTCATTCATTCCCTTTGGATTTCCCAGTGTTTTCTTATTGACAAGAAAAAAATGGTTCGAATGGCTTTGATCACTATGGGACTTAACATCTGTGGTCATCAGTCACCTAGAACATAGAACTACTTAAACCTAACTAACCTAAGGACATCACACACATCCATGCCCGAGGCAGGATTCGAACCTGCGACCGCAGCGGTCACGCGGTTCCAGACTGAAGCGCCTAGAACAGCGCGGCCACACAGGCCGGCATTGACAAGAAAGCCCTGGAGGATAACATACAGAGATTGGAAGCCCGGTGCTTTCAAGATCCTGTCGCTTATTGAGCCTGAATGAGTGATACACTACTACATAATACTTTTTCCCAGTTAAAATTCCTTCTGTTATGAATCATACTGAAATCCCGTGCATTTACTAATATGAATATTAACTTCTTAATACGGATCAACAGTCTTATATATTGGTTTCACCGCTGAGGACGTTCCACGAACGATCAAACTCAAAAGCTGCGGGGATACGAATTTTATCGCTTGAAACTCAGAAAATTGTTCCATAATGTCTTCATACGTTAGTTCGTATTTTTTTCTTTATTTGGCTATAATCGCTATCTTTTTCTTCTTCTTCTTTCCTGCATATATACTCCGGTCTTCCTCTGTATTTTTACCCTCTACAGCTCCGTCTACCAAGAAAGCTATTATCTTATGTCTTAACGTATGTCCTACCATCCAGTCCCATCTTCTTGTCAGGATTTTCCGTATACACCTTTCTTCCTCGAGTCTCGGAAGAACCTCTTCTTCCTTGCAGTATTACTCCATCAAATCATCAACATTCATCTGCAGTACCATATCTCAAATGCTTCGATTCTCTTCTGTCCCGGTTTTTTCGCAGTTCATGTTTCAGTAGCATACAATGCTGTGCTCCAGACGTACATTCTCAGATATTTCTTCCTCAAATCAAGGCCTATGTTTGATACTAATATGCTGCTCTTGGACAGGAATGCCCTATTTTCCAGTGCTAGTCGACTTTTTACATCCTCCTTGATCCACCTGTCATGGGTTATTTCGCTGCCTAGGTAGAGTCCCTTGACTTCGTTACTTCGTGATCCAGAATTCTGATGTTAAGTTTCTCGCTGTTCTGTTTTCTGCTACTTCTCATTCCTTTCATCTTTCTTCTATTTACTCTCGATCCATGTTCTATACCCATTAGACTGTTCATTCTGTTCAACAGTGCCTGTAGTTCTTCTTCACTTTCAGTGACAGTAGCAATGTCATCAGCGAATCTTATCATTGATATCCTTTCACCATGAATTTTGATATCACACTTGATTCTTTCTTTTATTTCCGTCATTGCTTCTTCGATGCATTGACTGAACAGTAGGAGTGAAGTGCTACATTCATTCCTTCACTTTTTTTAACCTGAGCACTTCGTTCAAGAGCATCTACACTTACTTTTCCTCTAGGTCCTTGTACATATTATACATTACCAGTCTTTCCCTATAGCGTACACCTAGTTTTCTCAGAGTTTCGGATATCTTGCATTATTTTGTACTGTGGAACACTTTTTCCAGGTCGACAACTGCTCTGAACGTGTCTTCATTTTTCTTCAGTCCTGCTTCCATTTGAGCCGCAACGTCAGAACTGCTTCTCTGCCAAACTAATAATCATCTAGCAGATCCTATACTTTCATTTCCATTCTCCTGCATATTATTCTTGACAGAAACTATGATGAATGAGCTATTTCGCAGATTGTGTGGTAATTCTCACACTTGTCGGCTCTTGCTGTCTTCGGTACTGCATGGATGACGTTTTTCCGAAAGTCAGACGGTAGACCGCCAGTCTTATACATTCTACACACCAACGTGAATGGTCGTTTTGTTGCCACTTTCCGGAATGATTTTAGAAATTTAAAGTTATGTTAAATTCTGACTCTAATCTTGGATCCACTACCTCTTCTCTATTGTTTCCATCTATCTGCTCTCTCTTCTTCGTTTAACGGTGCAATTTCCAATGCACTATTATTGTTTCTGCCCTTGCTTTCAACTTCATTGAAGGTGGTTTTGACTTTCCTACATGCTATTAGTCCTTCGCCAATCACTTCTTTTTCGGTTTGTTCACATTTTTCATGTAATCAGTTAGTCTTAGCTTCCCTGTATTTGTATGCTCGTATTTCTGAATGTCCCTGAAATTTTTTGTACTCATTCTATCTTAGATCATCTGAAGTATTTATTCTGTTACATATGGTTTCCTCGCAGTTATCTTCCTGGTACCTATATTGTCTTTCAACTCCAGTTATTTCCGTTTTTAGAGATGTCCATTCCTCTTAGACTGACCTGCCTACTGAGCTATTTCTTATCGCAGTAACTATAACAGCAAAGAACTTCAAGCGTATCTCTTCAATCCTTAGTGTTTCGGTACCCCACTTCTTTGTACAGTATCTTTCTGATTGTGTCTTAAGCTTCAGGATACATTTCATCATTATTAAATTGTGAACTGAGTCTGTATCTGCCCCTGGATACACTTCAAATTCCAATATCTGATTTCGGAATCTCTCCATGACCATGATGTAAACTAACTGAAGTCTTCCCGTACCTCCCGGACTTTGCCAAGTATGCCTCCTCCTCTTGTGGTTCATGAACAGCGTATTCGCTAATACTAGTTGAGACAAATGGAAAAAAGTAAGTAAACTATCATTTCAAAAGTAATCGCTATAAGTGTTAATGCAAGTATCCCACTGTGTGACTAAATAGTCAATGCCTTCACGGAAAAATGTTAGCGGTTGTCTACTGCGACTGTACATAACACTTACTGTTTAAGTGCACTTGCTCTTCCAAACAGCATCCCATATGGGAAAACCAGTTGCGTCTTTGCGTATGATTACTCGTACTTTAAATACTTGGGTTATGTACGGATTTCTTTAAAAGGAATAGCTCGACGTAGCCATAGGGTGGAGCCGCACACATCTGTTTTCGTGCCCTGCAGCTAGTTCGCTGCATCTAATAACCTGCAGTGATGGTCTTGCAGTCAGAGTCTATGTTTTGGCTAGAATCGCGAGATAATAAAATATACAGAAAGACAAAATAAACGTTCAATGAATAATTTAATAAAAATGGTTTTATTCTAATGTCTGTAACTGATGTAGACGACAGAGAATTATGTTGAATAATGTTTATTCAAGAAAGGACATCTCAAATAAACTTTAAGTTACGATGTTCAGTTAAAATACAGACACAAAAGTTACGTTGAGAACGTTATGAGGAAGGTAGCAAAATTACCAAACTAAATAGCCATTGAAGAGACGCGAAAGCTAAGTCCATTTCGTATTCGTAATAAAAGAAATATTCACCAGCTCAAGACAGTTCAGAGTGAAGCATGATGATTTTCAGTCACATGCGATTCTAAGTGTAGTAACTCATACCCTGTTTATCCTCAGTTCCGTAAATCAAGAGGCAAAAGTTGATGTCGTACTGTGTAACACATTCAGATTTTTCAAAATATGAATTCCGTTGACAACATAAAGTATGGCAGCGGCTTTTCACCGTCCAGAATCTGTCACCTATACTTCCAAATCACGCACGATGCCACAGACATGTCTTGTCTTCTTCGAGCATAAACGTGAAAGGGTCCAGAATCGCTCCCTTGAGCTCTTCACACGAAAAATCCCCGTCTCCCATTGATTCCCGTAGTGTTCCGCTACTTATTGCTTTTTCACTGGCTGAAGGCCGCCCCATCAAAAATACAATGTTCTTACGTTCTACAGAAATGATTTGATTCGACCACTTCCCGGAATAAACTAATGTATTACAACACTATTTATATAAATAAATGTCATAAGCATTCGGTTACAGTCATTACATTAATTACAAATTGAAGTTTGTTCACATGAAAATAAGCTAGTATTCTTGTGCAAGTATTTTCATGGTAAACGACAACGAACTGTCGTCACGTTTTGTTTGAACAATTATTTATACCTTATTGACAGAAGCATCTATTGGTTTTTTCAGTTGTCGTGTCTGCTAACACATGTAACTGACAACTTTTAAATTAGCCATGATTTTGTATTATCTGTTGCAATTAATATCTAAATAAACTTTGGTTGTCATCCGCGGCATCTTAAAGCACAGCGATACGTCGACGATATTCCACGCTCCGTTTCGTTGCCATTCACGGCAAGCCATTCTGGGCTTACATTTCAGCAGGATAATGCCCGCCCCTACACGGTGGGTATTTGTATTTGTGCTTGCTAAACCCTACCTTGGCCAGCAAGGTTGACAGATTTCTCCCCAATGGAGAACTTTTGGAGCATTATGGGCAGAGCTGTCTAACCACCTCGGGATTTTGACTACCTAACGGGCCAATTGGACAGCATTTGGCACGATATCCCTCAGTAAGACATTGTAACACTCCCTTATTTGATTATTATTGCCCGGTCGTTCGGGATCTGATAGCAGCCCACATAAGCATTAATTAATGTGACCGTGTACCTAATGGGGCTGGCAATCGGATTGGACTGCTACAGACTTGTTACATTCCATTTTGTCCTTCTCAAATGCTGCAATAATGAAATGTCTGGTGGCAAGAGAACAACAACACAGCTTCACTGATCAAGACCTACATTCACATCAGAAACACAAAAATAAGGAGACAGCCACTGCCTTCGTCAATACACTGTTAATAACGGCTAATCTCAGCACAGGCTTCCTCGCTATTCATTATCGTCACACGCAAATTACAATCACTGGAATCCAACACTGTAATCCAAATAATGCCGGCGCGGTAGACGCGGAATCTCAATAACGGCACACAAATATCGCTGATCACACTTGTAATTAAACTTCTTCACTTTCCCGTATAATACTAACACAAAGGGGTTAAACCGCGGCGATGGCCACTCCCTTTGTCGATAAACTTATGCATTAAATCAACTACTGCTGGCTTCTGCACAGCTCTCTGCCCGCCTCGCGGGAACCTACAACACACACAACTGACTGAACTGACTCTCGCTCTCGCGACCCAACACACTAATAGATAGTTGCCCTGTCAACCTGTGCTGATGCAAACTTAGTAGTAAGGGCCTGCGGACCCCTTACAACATCCAATAACCGTCAGTCAATGCCAAGCCGAATAACTGCTCGCATAAGAGCCAGAAGTGCCCCACGTTTTTTTGACAATTGTGAAGGTTTTTCTCTTGAATGAATCATACAATGTTTCTGAAATTGTAATCATTTGTTTGTCTGTAGATATGCATCACATCTATTGATTTCTGTCCTATTCGCATAATCCGTCTTCCTATATAACAACAGCTGTAGCAAGTGAAACTTGGAAATAAACATCCTTGCAGAAGGATAACTTCCCGAATACTGAGACTCCATAATTGTACATGTACGTTATGAAAATATAACAATTGTGAGCACATTTCAGCGTTTTTTTGTTCAATACCAACACTATCTCTGGTTCTCCAATTCTACCGTTTCATAAAATTTCAAATAAGCATCTATACTCTTGGCAGATAAGCTTTAAGACCGATCTATACTGAAACCGGTAGTTTCCAATGACGTACCTTCATACAGCTATGCGGCTTTTGGAAACACATCATTCTTGACCTTCAAATGTTATAATTCTTACGATAATTTGTATGATTATTGATTGGTGAATGTTTTTAATTGTTAGTCACAATAATCATCAATGGGTTTAACTGGATATTGCACACCTTCAGAAACTTATAAAACTTCTTGCTGGACGATAAAGGCCTTTCTCAGAGCTGGAGGTGGTGTTACACGATTCCGCACGATGTCTCCTGGGGCACGTCCGGAATATTTTGAAGAATGCCACTGTGTTTTACGGTGGCTGAGACGGTTCTGCGACCGTGTGGTCTGCAGATTCCTCGACTTGCGCCATAGGGTGGTGGGGTTTCGGGTTCCGCTGGATAGGCCAGGAGTACACTACACGCAACAAGCGGCTACACGGGTAGCAGGGGTTGTGTGGCGTGGGCTGGGCGGTTTTTTAGGTTAGATGGCCTTGGGCAAGTACAGAAAGGGCAACAGCCTCAACGGGTGCGGGGCAAAGTCAGGACATGCGGGGACCAAGCAGCAATCGGTATTGTAATTGTCAACTGTCGAAGCTGCGTTGGTAAAGTATCGGAACTTCAAGCGCTGATAGAAAGCACCAAAGCTGAAATCGTTATAGGTACAGAAAGCTGGCTGAAGCCAGAGATAAATTCTGCCGAAATTTTTACAAAGGTACAGACGGTATTTAGAAAGGATAGATTGCATGCAACTGGTGGTGGAGTGTTCGTCGCTGTTAGTAGTAGTTTATCCTGTAGTGAAGTAGAAGTGGATAGTTCCTGTGAATTATTATGGGTGGAGGTTACACTCAACAACCGAGATAGGTTAATAATTGGCTCCTTTTACCGACCTCCCGACTCAGCAGCATTAGTGGCAGAACAACTGAGAGAAAATTTGGAATACATTTCACATAAATTTTCTCAGCATGTTATAGTCTTAGGTGGAGATTTCAATTTACCAGATATAGACTGGGACACTCAGATGTTTAGGACGGGTGGTAGGGACAGAGCATCGAGTGACATTATACTGACTGCACTATACGAAAATTACCTCGAGCAATTAAACAGAGAACCGACTCGTGGAGATAACATCTTGGACTACTGATAACAAACAGACCCGAACTTTTCGACTCTGTATGTGCAGAACAGGGAATCAGTGATCATAAGGCCGTTGCAGCATCCCTGATATGGAAGTTAATAGGAATATAAAAAAAGGGAGGAAGGTTTACCTGTTTAGCAAGAGTAATAGAAGGCAGATTTCAGACTACCTAACAGATCAAAACGAAAATTTCTGTTCCGACACTGACAATGTTGAGTGTTTACGGAAAAAGTTCAAGGCAATCGTAAAATGCGTTTTAGACAGGTACGTGCCGAGTAAAACTGTGAGGGACGGGAAAAACCCACCGTGGTTCAACAACAAAGTTAGGAAACTACTTCGAAAGCAAAGAGAGCTTCACTGCAAGTTTAAACGCAGCCAAAACCTCTCAGACAAACAGAAGCTAAACGATGTCAAAGTTAGCGTAAGGAGGGCTATGCTTGAAGCGTTCAGTGAATTCGAAAGTAAAATTCTATGTACCGACTTGACAGAAAATCCTAGGAAGTTCTGGCCTTACGTTAAATCAGTAAGTGGATCGAAACAGCATATCCAGACACTCCGGGATGATGATGGCATTGAAACAGAGGATGACACGCGTAAAGCTGAAATACTAAACAACTTTTTCCAAAGCTGTTTCACAGAGGAAGACCGCACTGCAGTTCCTTCTCTAAATCCTCGCACAAACGAAAAAGTGGCTGACATCGAAATAAGTGTCCAAGGAATAGAAAAGCAACTGGAATCACTCAACAGAGGAAAGTCCACTGGACCTGACGGATACCAATTCGATTCTACACAGAGTACGCGAAAGAACTTGCCCCCCTTCTAACAGCCGTGTACCGCAAGTCTCTAGAGGAACGGAGGGTTCCAAATGATTGGAAAAGAGCACAGGTAGTCCCAGTCTTCAAGAAGGGTCGTCGAGCAGATGCGCAAAACTATAGACCTATATCTCTGACGTCGATCTGTTGTAGAATTTTGGAACATGTTTTTTGCTCGAGTATCATGTCGTTTTTGGAAACCCGGAGTCTACTATGTAGGAATCAACATGGTTTCCTTAAACGGCGGTCGTGTGAGACCCAACTCGCTTTATTTGTTCATGAGACCCAGAAAATATTAGATACAGGCTCCCAGGTAGATGCTGTTTTTCTTGACTTCCAGAAGGCGTTCGATACAGTTCCGCACTGTCGCCTGATAAACAAAGTAAGAGCCTACGGAATATCAGACCAGCTG
This sequence comes from Schistocerca nitens, assembly GCF_023898315.1. Taxonomy (NCBI): domain Eukaryota; kingdom Metazoa; phylum Arthropoda; class Insecta; order Orthoptera; family Acrididae; genus Schistocerca; species Schistocerca nitens. The sequence goes on from NC_064614.1 coordinate 36,353,906, forward strand.
TGTGGCTGGATTGAAGAGTTTTTAGCAAACAGAACACAGCATGTTGTTATCAATGGAGAGACGTCTACAGACGTTAAAGTAACCTCTGGCGTGCCACAGGGGAGTGTTATGGGACCATTGCTTTTCACATTATATATAAATGACCTAGTAGATAGTGTCGGAAGTTCCATGCGGCTTTTCGCGGATGATGCTGTAGTATGCAGAGAAGTTGCAGCATTAGAAAATTGCAGCGAAATGCAGGAAGATCTGCAGCGGATAGGCACTTGGTGCAGGGAGTGGCAACTGTCCCTTAACATAAACAAATGTAATGTATTGCGAATACATAGAAAGAAGGATCCTTTATTGTATGATAATATGATAGCGGAACAAACACTGGTAGCAGTTACTTCCGTAAAATATCTGGGAGTATGCGTGCGGAACGATTTGAAGTGGAATGATCATATAAAATTAATTGTTGGTAAGGCGGGTACCAGGTTAAGATTCATTGGGAGAGTGCTTAGATAATGTAGTCCATCAACAAAGGAGGTGGCTTACAAAACACTCCTTCGACCTATACTTGAGTATTGCTCATCAGTGTGGGATCCGTACCAGATCGGGTTGACAGAGGAGATAGAGAAGATCCAAAGAAGAGCGGCGCGTTTCGTCACAGGGTTATTTGGTAACCGTGATAGCGTTACGGAAATGTTTAATAAACTCATGTGGCAGATTCTGCAAGAGAGGCGCTCTGCATCGCGGTGTAGCTTGCTCGCCAGGTTTCGAGAGGGTGCGTTTCTGGTTGAGGTATCGAATATATTGCTTCCCCCTACTTATACCTCCCGAGGAGATCACGAACGTAAAATTAGAGAGATTAGAGCGCGCACGGAGGCTTTCAGACAGTCGTTCTTCCCGCGAACCATACGCGACTGGAACAGGAAAGGGAGGCAATGACAGTGGCACGTAAAGTGCCCTCCGCCACACACCGTTGGGTGGCTTGCGGAGTATAAATGTAGACGTAGATGTAGACAAGCAGAGCATTGCTGTTCTGAAATACTGGTGAATACTGCGCTAGAATTTGCTGCAGGCCGTGACAACGTCAGTTTCCGGTGGGAGCGCAGAAGTGCAGCGCCTACCACGCCTTCCATCCCTACTTGTAACCCCTACCACTGCCGCTTGCCTTGTCCCTTGTTCCCGCTAACTCTGCAGTTCCCGCCGACAAGCGACAAATTAGCCTCTCCGTCTCAACAGCGGCCCGCCAGCAGCGGTCGCCATAATTAGTCGCAGATTCATGAGAATGTGCAGAACCCGCTTCTGTCGGTCGTTGTAGCCTCTGTAGAACAATCGGCCCCCCAGGGAACAAAACACGTAAGGCAGCCGCACGTCGGTACTTAACCGCAAAACAGCGCAGCTGGCGACTTACAGATTCCGACTGTGGCGCACCTTCTGTGTTTCGGGAAACGAAGCATCAGTAGAGATGCGAAGACGTACAAAAGCTACTAGGGAAAGTAACAACAGCACTGCAGAAAAGCTTACAATTACAGACGTGTGACGTTTGAAACAACATACTGTAACCTCAAAATGTGTGTTATATGAAAACAAACCAGCCGTTGTACTACGGAAACGATGACGAGTTGGAAACGAAGCAGTTGTGGAGCTTCGAAGATATGCAAAAGCTACCAGAGAAAGTAACATATACAGCACTGTAGAAAAGTTTACATTTACAGACGTGTGACGTTCCAATTTACATTCTGTAACTTCAAAAATTGTTTTATATGAAAAGAACCAGCCACTGTACTACGGAAACGATGACGAGCTGGATGATGCAAAAAGAAAGCTTTTACATTCATTGTTGTCGTGAGTGATATCGCCACAGCTCTTCACACTAGTCTACCCTGTTCACGGCTGTTCATCTCTGAATAATCGCTTCAGCGTACATTCATTTGAACCTACGTGCGGTATTCAAGCCTAGTTATCCATCCAAAATTATTGCACCCTCTCTTCCCTGCACTACAAACTGGCTAAGGGTGCCTCAGGATGTGTACTATTAGCCGATCCCTTCTTTTAGTCAGATTGTCCCTCCCCAATTCAATTCTGCATCTCTTCGTTAGTTACTCGCTTTACTCATCTAATCTTCAACAATCTTCTTTAGCCTCATGTTTCAAATGATTCTCTTCCCATCTTGTCTTAACTGCATGTAGACCAAGTTTCTCTTCCGTGCAAAGCTACGCTTCACACTAATACCTTCGTACCCGTAAAAGACATCCTCGAGATTAAATTAATGTTAGACGTTAACAAATTCCCCTTTTCAGAAATGGTTTTCTAGTTATTGCTAGTGTGCATTTTATATTCTCTCTACATGCTACTACTGTCGACAGTTATTTCGCTGGCAAAATAGCTAATCTCATCTATTACTTTTACTAATTACTATTAAAAACAGTCTTGATCACGATTTATTTAACAAGGTGACCGGTTTCGACCACTACTGTGGTCATCTTCAGACCATTGAGTAGGAACCTCTTTCTGTTGGAGAATCACTACTCACTACTCAGTGATTCTCCAACAGAAAGAGGTTCCTACTCAATGGTCTGAAGATGACCACAGTAGTGGTCGAAACCGGTCACCTTGTTAAATAAATCGTGATCAAGACTGTTTTTAATAGTAATTATTTATAAGACATTGATCACTGCTGTTCCCATAATGCATTCAAAAGTAATTTATTACTTTTAATGTCTCATTTTCTAACGTAATTCCCTCAGTATCGCCTTATTTAATTCGACGACATCCCATTCACCTTGTATTAAATGATTTCCTTTTCTGAAATTCAGGTGTTTATGTTCCATATTGTCTCAATGCTAATGAAAATTGTTACCCTTAGTATTAGAAAACTGCATAAATTTTGAGGCTGTAATCAGATATATTTACTTCTTTCACATGTACTGGGAATAATTTTTGTATGTAATCGACTTGGTTTTAGAGGACAGATCTAAGAAGAAAATTTTTTGGGTGCATTAAGAGTGATTATTAATATTGACTTACTTTATAAATTTTTGAGTCATTGTAGACTTTCAAGAAAACTGTGATATTTGGTTCTGTGTAGTATTATTGGCTCCTGAAAACTGAGTTTCTTAAAATTCACAGTATTTTCTGTCAATACCTGGCAGAAATGATGACAACATTAAATAGGACAAGTGCGTTCAAGAAATGGTTCAAAGGGCTATGAGCACTATGAGCACAGAAGTCGTTAGTCCCCTAGAACGTAGAACTACTTAAACCTAACTAACCTAAGGACATCACACACATCCATGCCCGAGGCAGGATTCGAACCTGCGAACGTAGCGGTCGCGCGGTTCCAGACTGAAGCGCCTAGAACCGCTCGGCATCTACGGCCGATCGGGACAAGTGGGAAATACTTCCAAATATTCCCCAGTGCTGAAGCACTGAGTTCAAGAAGGGGTCTTGTTAGTAGGCTGTTTAGGTTTTTATGTTGGTAACGCCACGTAGCGGTATGAATATCACTGACTGTGCTGTTGCAATCTGTGGCTGTTGGCATTGTTGGAATATTCGCTATTGTAATATTGGGCAGTTGGGTGTGAACAGCGCGTAGCGCTGCGCAGTTGGAGGTGATCCGCCAGCAGTGGTGGATGTGGGGAGAGAGATGACTGAGTTTTCAGAGCGGACGTTCTGGACATGTGTCCGTCTGAAAAAGGAAAATTATAAGACTGGATGTCATGAACTGATATATATTATTACTTTTGAACACTATCAAGGTAAATACATTGTTTGTTCTCTATCAAAATTTTTCATTTGCTAACTATTCCTGTCAGTAGTTAGTGCCTTCAGTAGTTAGAATCTTTTATTTAGCTGGCGGTATTGGCGCACGCTGTATTGCAGTAGTTTGAGTAACGAAGATTTTTTTGAGGTAAGTGATTCATGAAAGGTTTAGGTTATTGTTAGTCAGGGCCATTCTTTTGTAGGGGTTACTGAAAGCCAGTTTGCGTTGCACTAAAAAAAAAAAAATATTGTGTGTCAGTTTACTGTTGATCAGAATAAGTAAAGAGAGAAATGTCTAAGTACGTTCAGTTTTCTCAGCTGTTTGAAAATTAAATAACGTAAGAGGTTTCCCAGCACTGTCATTTATAAATTTTTCTAAGGGGACGTTTCAGTCTATTCCATCAGCAATCATTTTGAGGAAACCAACAAGAACTTTATAAATTGTATAATTATGCAGTAGGCTTATTTTTTGTCATGATATATGTCGTTAAGTACATATTTAGAAGAACTGTTTGAATCTGAGGAACTTTTATTCATTAAAATAAGTTTAAAAACTGCCAATTAATCCCCTTTTAACACTGAACAGGAAGGCCCTATTTTCATAAATTACACAGTATAAAAATTACCTATATATTTTACCTCTTTATACACTGACTCATTGAAGTAGACTCAACCGAACAAAATTAGATTCATCACAGCAGTTTTCAAATGGATGTTACAAACAAATTTGAAATCAGCTCGTTTCACCCGTTTTCCGCCGGCCGAAGTGGCCGTGCGGTTAAAGGCGCTGCAGTCTGGAACCGCAAGACCGCTACGGTCGCAGGTTCGAATCCTGCCTCGGGCATGGATGTTTGTGATGTCCTTAGGTTAGTTAGGTTTAACTAGTTCTAAGTTCTAGGGGACTAATGACCTCAGCAGTTGAGTCCCATAGTGCTCAGAGCCATTTCACCCGTTTTCCTTTCTGGATCTTACGGTGTTGGTTCTATTCCTTTGTCGAAAAATCATTCGGCAATGATCTTGAAGTAATCCTGGTGTCTTAAAAGTATTAATTCAACCATTTTAGCAACATCATTGGCCTTGAAAACTTTTATTAGTACTAAGTCACAGTAGGCTGTGAGCACACCCGACATTGTGAATGCATACGAGATTTCTTAGGTGGAAAGTCGTATACAATTTGGTCACTGCAATGAGGAGATGATGCCACACATTTTGATGTTACTGAGAACTCAAGTATTTTACATAAAATCACAGCCCGTTAATTCGCTTTCACTGAAACAGATTTTCTGAAAAAGGAATGAAAATGATTTGCAAGATCAATAATCAATACTTTGCAGCACATTTGGAACACGATCTGTGTCAGACTAGTACGTAATATGTCATTCCACTGTGAAGGGGTACACATCGTGTCTTGTTTTCCTTTTTTAGTTCTGTTGCTGAGAAATGTCGATCACATGCTGTGTGCGATTGGCCTCGTGAAGGAAACATATGATGTACTTCAGAAAACATACTGTTCTGCACTGAAGTACAGCAAAGAACTCCTATTTTGAGCCGTATACGCATCTGACAAAACAGTTTCCCTACAGTACTAGCTACATGAATTTAAAAACTCATGCACACGGCTTCATTTCAGCCAATCCTAGCAGTTGTGTCGTCATATACATACATGATAGCTTTATCATTAGAGAATATGTGTATCCCAAAAAAGAAAACCCAAGACTGCCTGTAATAGAGCATCTCCCCGGCACTGTATGCGTGGAACTGGAACGTTGTATATACAATCAAGATTAATCATTTCTGCTGTTCCTTTCTCACCCCTTTGAATAGTTGCCCACATCTTTTCATTCTATCATAGAATTCTTTCGCTCTTAACATCTGAAATTTAAGTTCTTTTGTCCACTTGTATGTTTGCAGCTATGTCTGTTTCAATGTTAATTTTATGTTTAGATTGTTCACAAAGCCCACATATATCCATATATGCACTGTAGGACGAATAACTCCATAGCATAAATTATCTTCGAAATTATATATATATATATATATATATATATATATATATATATATATATATATTCATCTACATGACTACTCTGCAATTCACTTTTAAGTGCTTGGCAGAGGGTTCATCGAACCACAATCATACTATCTCTCTACCATTCCACTCCCGAACAGCGCGCGGGAAAAACGAACGTTCGAGCTCTGATTTCTCTTATTTTAATTTGATGATCATTCCTACCTGTGTACGTTGGGCTCAACAAAATATTTTCGCATTCGGAAGGGAAACTTGGTGACTGACGTTTCGTAAATAGATCTCGCCGCGACGAAAAACATCTTTGCTTTAATGCCTTCCATCCCAAGTCGCGCATCGTATCTGCCACACTCTCTCCCCTATTACGTGATAATACAAAACGAGCTGCCTTCTTTTGCACCCTTTCGATGTCCACCGTCAATCCCACCTGCTAAGGATCCCACACCGCGCAGCAATATTCCAACAGAGGACGAACGAGTGTAGTGTAAGCTGTCTCTTTAGTGGACTTTTTGCATCTTCTAAGTGTCCTGCCAATGAAACGCAACCTTTTACTCGCCTTCCCAACAATATTATCTATGTGGTCTTTCCAACTGAAGTTGTTCGTAATTTTAACAACCAGGTACTTAGTTGAATTGACAGCCTTGAGAATTGTACTATTTATCGAGTAATCGAATTCCAGCGGATTTCTTTTGGAACTCATGTGGATCACCTCACACTTTTCGTTATTTAGTGTCAACTGCCACCTGCCACACCATACAGCAATCTTTTCTAAATCGCTTTGCAACTGATACTGGCCTTCGGATGACCTTACTAGACGGTAAATTACAGCATCATCTGCGAACAACCTAAGAGAACTGCTCAGATTGTCACCCAGGTCATTTATATAGATCAGGAACAGCAGAGGTCCCAGGATGCTTCCCTGGGGAACACCTGATATCACTTCAGTTTTACTCGATGATTTGCCGTCTATTACCACGAACTGCGACCTTCCTGACAGGAAATCACGAATCCAGTCGCACAACTGAGACGATACCCCATAGGCCCGCAGCTTGTTTAGAAGTCGCTTCTGAGGAACGGTATCAAAAGCTTTCCGGAAATCTAGAAATACGGAATCAACTTGAGATCCCCTGTCGATAGCGGCCATTACTTCGTGCGAATAAAAAGCTAGCTGCGTTGCACAAGAACGATGTTTTCTGAAACCATGCTGATTACGTATCAATAGATCGTTCCCTTCGAGGTGATTCATAATGTTTGAATACAGTATATGCTCCAAAACCCTACTGCAAACCGACGTCAATGATGTAGGTCTGTAGTTCGATGGATTACTCCTACTACCCTTCTTAAACACTGGTGCGACCTGCGCAATTTTCCAATCTGTAGGTACAGATCTATCGGTGAGCGAGCGGTTGTATGTTTGCTAAGTAGGGAGCTATTCTATCAGCGTAATCTGAAAGGAACCTAATCGGTATACAATCTGGACCTGAAGACTTGCCCGTATCAAGCGATTTGAGTTGCTTCGCAACCCCTAAGGTATCTGCTTCTAAAAAACTCATGCTAGCAGCTGTTCGTGTTTCAAATTCTGGAATATTCCATTCATCTTCCCTGGTGAAGGAATTTAGGAAAACTGCGTTCAATAACTCCGCTTTAGCGGCACAGTCGTCGGTAACAGTACCATCGGCACTGCGCAGCGAAGGTATTGACTGTGTCTTGCCTCTTGTGTACTTTACATACGACCACAATTTCTTCGGATTTTCTACCAAATTTTGAGACAATGTTTCGTTGTGGAACCTATTAAAGGCATCTCGCATTGAATTCCGAGCCAAATTTCGCGCCTCTGTAAATTTTAGCCAATCTTCGGGATTTCGCGTTCTTCTGAACTTCGCTTGCTTTTTCCGTTGCCTCTGCAACAGCGTTCGGACCTGTTTTGTGTACCATGGGGGATGAGTTCCATCTCTTACCAATTTATGAGGCATGAATCTCTCAATTGCTGTTCCTACTATATCTTTGAATTTGAGCCACATCTCGTCTACATTTGCATATTCAGTACGGAAGGAATGGAGATTCTCTCTTAGGAAGGCTTCTAGTGACACTTTATCCGCTTTTTTAATAAAATTATTTTGCGTTTGTTTCTGGTGGATATGGAAGAAATTGCATTAAGCCTAGCTATAACGACGTTGTGATCACTAATCCCTGTATCAGTCATGATGCTTTCTATTAGCTCTGGATTGTTTGTGGCTAATAGGTCAAGTGTGTTTTCGCAACCATTTACAATTCGCGTGGGTTGGTGGACTAACTGCTCGAAATAATTTTCGGAGAAAGCATTTAGGACAATCTCGGAAGATGTTTTCTGCCTACCACCGATTTTGAACAAGTATTTTTGCCAACATATCGAGGGAAGGTTGAAGTCCCCACCAACTATAACCGTATGAGTGGGGTATTTATTTGTTACGAGACTCAAGTTTTCTCTGAACTGTTCAGCAACTATATCATCGGAGTCTGCATGGATAACTCCTATAACTTCGTAACTGTTAAGCAGCATCAGAGATATTTCTTCCTTGTACTGGTTTTCCCGTAACGCGTAACCGTGTACCGTAAAGGACGAATAAACTTCTATATTAAAACACTGATATCCACAGGAATGTTACGCTGTTGGATGTGTTAATCTCGACCATCTGATGATGGTATTTTCAATAATCGCTTCGTAATACCATGACGTACTACAAATTCCTTTTTGACCACCATAACGTCTCGGAAACCTACATTAACCTATGCCAGAATAAAAGTATTAATATATAGCTTTTTCACTGCTCTATTTTCGCTAATAATATATTCGTTCACTGATTTACTACTCACCTTATAGTAGAAGTTTTCTGGTCTTTCGTATGTGAGGCACGATGAGGGAACTTAGATAGGTGTCATGTGGATCTATTCATTAGATTAAATTCGCTCTTTGAATCATAAGATAACTTACTGAAACATTTTCTTTTGCATCTGTAAGTAGGAAGAAAAGGGCAACACTATTTGGTACTGATATTGTAAGGGAACATTGGAATCCTCACTCAGGAGTGTATTGCGTATGCGGGTACGTGAATAAATAAGGCAGCATGAATTTCATGATTATTTTTCTCCTAAATGCGACACATGTAGGTATTCCTGTGAAAAACTACGAATCTTTTGTAAACATCAATAATTAAACACAATTATATAACCTGGTACATTTCTTATGAATGAAGAGCCTATTCTTAAGCGTATTTACCTGCAGCAGTCAGTTTGTCTTGCTGGAAAAAGTTCTCATTTCGAATTTTCATTTACTTCACCACTTACTTTCTTCAATTTCAAAATATTTCTGCCGGCCGAAGTGGCCGTGCGGTTAAAGGCGCTGCAGTCTGGAACCGCAAGACCGCTACGGTTGCAGGTTCGAATCCTGCCTCGGGCATGAATGTTTGTGATGTCCTTAGGTTAGTTAGGTTTAACTAGTTCTAAGTTCTAGGGGACTAATGACCTCAGCAGTTGAGTCCCATAGTGCTCAGAGCCATTTGAGCCAAAATATTTCTATTCCATATCTTAGGCTTCCCGGTTTTACTTCTTTTTTTTTTTTTTTTTTTAACGATCCAGAGCGTTGATCGCCGCTATCACTGCTACTGTCAATTTTGCCACCAGTACAAACAAATGAAAATCAGCGCACGGCGATGTTCCCGTCAAGCAGCAGCAGGGAGATTCGTGCAAGAAAAAAGACTTTGCAGATGGTAAGTCCTCTCTTCAATCTTATATATTTCCCTATGAACCCAGTGTAACAAGTCTCGTTTTTAAGTTAAATAGTGCCGAATGCAGTAGTATACACCGCAACTCTTGACTACGGTAGCATAAAATACTGGATAAGTGCCTTGAAATCATTGCTTCAGTTATATTTATTTGGTCATGAACCTGGTTTCGGCTTGTTAGGTCATCTTCAGGTGACGACTGAAGGTCGCAGACACAGATACAATGAGATGCGACATACACTGATACATACACTGATACATACACTGACACATCACCGAGGAAAATGATTACACAATTATACGTCAGCTTCGCAAAAATGGCAATTTTAGGCCTGTTCTCGACTTTTGTGATAGGGGGATCCAAATAATTAACAGAACCTCCCTTTTCCGCTTCCGTGGTAAAATTTATTTTCGAATGCATGCCACCTACGAACTGCGAAAATTCTGTGATATCATCTTTTATCAGAAGAAGGATGGCGTCCGCGACCTGCTTATAATAGATGTTTCTGTCTTTCATATGGGGATAACTTTCAAAGAATCTGCTTTCCGAATCGTTTACAAAAACATTTTCCATCGTTCCAATTAAAAAATTCCTCATACCTAGGCAATATCTTTGCCAGTATACATTATTAAAACCGAAAAAAACTGTGAAACATCATAAATTACAAAAGATGTATCAGCTCAATTTCTTCTGCAACGCTAACCTTATCATGCTTCAGTAAATTACATCTAATGACGTCAACAGTTGCGTTACTGGGAGCATTGCTGCATAATTTTTTTATATGTAGGTGTGCTAAAGCTGTCCCACCTGCAACGTGCACATCTATAATTTCTTTTGCCAACTCTCTACTGTTTTTCATCCCATAGTATTCTTAGAAAGTGAACACTGCTTTATGGTTCCTATTCGAAATTCTGTTAAATTTACGTGTGGCTACCCTCATGACTGTTCACAGCTGGGCCTATCGGATTATTAGCTTATGAGAGTTACGTGAGAACGTAATCGAGGGAGCTTGCAATTCGTCATTTTGCTACGTCTTTCTCATAGTTTGTAAAGGTAAATTGAGAACTATTTATTTTCTTAAGCAAGTCTTCTGAAATTTCTTAGTAGAATATTTTGCAACATTTCTATGTTTTTCTCTCTGAAAATTCCTTTTTTTGTGTGAGCCACTACCAAGTTACCCTTATCAGCCTTTATAATTACAGCTTTCTTTTCTTCCAATGTTTTATTTAATTTATTTGAAACCTGTGCTTCAGAGTCAAATTTACTGGCTTGTATTAAGCAGTAAGTGCTCTACTACTTTTAACTGCTGTCTCTCACACCTGAAGTTTACTGCATTTGGCTACTTCACAGATGATCTTAAAATCTACACTTGCGTCAGCAATATTTTTCTCTCTAGAATTTGGGGTAATGGTTTGTTGCAGTCCCTTCTCAAACAGAGTGTCTCTTCCTCACTAAATCCAATACTTTTCAAATTTTCCACCCTGTCATTGAAAGAATCCTGTTTTGCTTTTCCTATAATATTGTCCCTCTTCATCTGGTTCATATGAAATATTTTTCTGTACATTCCACCTTACTTTATCGGAAATCTTTTGCCAAACGAAACAAAAATATATGGGAGACAATTCGTTGCTAAGCTGCAAATGGAAGCCATAAGCCTCTCTACACAATAAGTCCATGTGTTAATCAAGTACCCAAATCTGCATTCGGGCCCAGTTTTACTTACTCTTGATGTGGCGCTACGTGAGATATACACAGCATAGTTTTGCAGAGTGACTCTTATCGGTTGTGGCTTTCCTATTTATTTTTAATTTCTGTTTTTGTAATCCGTTTTATATTTTACAGCTCACCTATGTATTTCATCTTTTACTTTTAATTTTTCGTGTCTAGCAGAGACAGTGATACTGTTGGGTTCCGATTGAGTGATGAAGGTGATCAGGCAGCTAAGTTCGTTTGTTTTCTACGCACTCCCAAGGACAGTAGCAGTGTATCCATTCCGTTTGCTTGTAGACTAACTTCTGAGTGCAAGTGTGATAAAGTGTAAATGTTGTCGCAGCGTGTGTCTGATCATTGGAACCAGCCCGGTATGCAACTAGTGGGATGTGAGAAACCACCTAAAACCACATTCAGGCTGGCTGGCACCCTCGTCTTTAACTTCGATTTGATCCGGGCTCAGAGTAGCTCCCTGTCCCGGAAGCGGTAGCATTAATATGCGCGCTAACCGGGGTTGTAGCACGGTTGGAAAAACTCAAGACTGTATCTTCATTTTGCTTCTCAAAGATTTTAATCGTGTCTAGCTCCCAAAGCGTCCTTAATAATATTCAGCACCGGAGGCAAAATAAAACAACCTACTTTACATATATGATGTGGTTTCAGAATACGTTCGCAGTAAGCGGAGGGTGCAGACTATTCATTTGCAGTGGGAGCATTCCCACCCTGGGATCTAGTGAAATGAGAAATCTGACGTATCATGGAACCAAGCGGCATCTACAGCCACCGACATTGCTTTGAAATTACCGTAAACATACTATGAGGCGTATCCGGAAAGTGAGGTTCGATTTGGCGCGAAAACCACTCTGAAAATCCGATGTAACTTTGCACAGGTGTGTTGGGCAGCGTCTCTAGTGTGTGGCCGTTTTCAGTTCAGAGCGCAAAGTGATCACGCAGAGATGCCTAAAACAACAGTGTCTCCCGCCAAGTATGTGGATCTGGTGAAAGATTTCGCCTGAAGCTATGCAACCCAAAAAACATAAATGTCATGCGTTTGTTTTTTCAAGACAATTCCCAACCGCATTCTGCAGCTGCAATGAAGACGCTTCTGCTGCGTTTTAGATGGGAAGTGCCAGATTACCCACAACGCAGCCCTTAACTGGGTCCCTCCGATGTTTATCTCTACTCACATGAACCACTGTCTACGAAGACAACATTTTGGTACAAACAACGAAAGGCAGACCATCGTAGAGAAATGGCGGAAAGCACAGGCAGCTGTTTTCTGTGACGAGGATGCTGGAAAGTTTGTACAACGCTTCGACAAATGTCTAAGTCGGAGCGGCGACTATTTAGAGAGGTATTTGGAAGGTGTGGCTAACTGTTGTAAGAAAAAAAAATTCCCCTGTGGTTTCCATTTCGCAACCGGTCGGACCTTACTTTTCCGAACAGCCTTCGCACTTACGTCAGGTCAAGAGCCACGGAAAACCTCAATGGCAAGTGAGGCGGAACTTGTCCCAAAAAACGAAAGATGCTTATTATGCGGTGTTACAACCTCGAATTCCAAAAAAGCCATTGTTTACAGGGACACATTTGGACTGTAAAACTATTTCTCTCGTCATTCATCTCCGCTACAAAAATGGTTCAAATGGCTCTAAGCACTATGCGACTTAACTATTGAGGTCATCAGTCGCCTAGAGCTTAGAACTAGATAAATCTAACTAACCTAAGGACATCACACACATCCATGCCCGAGGCAGGATTCGAACCTCGGACCGTAGCGGGCACTCGGCTCCAGACTGTAGCGCCTAGAACCGCACGGCCACTCCGGCCGGCTCTCCGCTAGAACCACGCCTCTTTACCTCTCCATCTACGTCGGCTCAACATATACAGTACTTCTGCGTGTGAATGTGAATGTGAGTCGGGGCTGATGTAAAGCACATGCTTCTTTCGTGTCCTAAATTTGGCTTGGATCTTATGGACTTTTTGAAGGCACGGCTGAGCATTACGTCGTTCCTCAATCAGTTTCTTGTCTTCCGTTCACCAAGGACACTGGCCTTTATCAAGCTATTCTTAATTTCGCCAAGAGTTTGAGGAAAGTCTGTAGGATTTAGTGATATGCATATTTCATTTTTATGTCTTGCTTACGACGAACTTTCAGAAATGATGTTAACTGATACTCTGTGTGATTAAAAGTATCCGGACACCCCCAAAATTATACATTTTTCATATTAGGTGCATTGTGCTGCCACCTATTGCCAGGTACTCCATATCAGGTCGACTGTTTCAGATGTGATAGTGAAGTGGAAGTGTGAAGGGACTCGTACAGCACAAAAGCGTATAGACCAACCTCGTATGCTGACTGACAGAGACAGCCGACAGTTGCAAAGGGTCGTAATGTGTAATAGGCAGACATCTATCCAGAGCATGACACAGGAGTTCGAAACAGCATTAGGATCCACTGCATGTACTATGAAAGGCGGGTGGTAAGAAATTTGGATCTAATGGTCGAGCAGCTGCTCATAATCCACACATCACGCTAGTAAATGCCAAACGACGCTTTGTATGGTGGAAGGAGCGTAATTTTAGACGATTTAACAGTAAAAAAAACCTTGTGTGGAGTGACGAATCACGGTGGCGATCCGATGGCAGGGTGTGGGTATGGCGAATGCCTGGTGAACGTCATCTGCCAGCGTGTGTAGTGCCAACAGTAAAATTCGGAGTCGGTGCTGTTTTGATGTGGTCGTATTTTTCATGCAGGGGCTTGCACCCCTTGTTGTTTAGCGTGGGACTATCACAGCACAGGCCTACATTGATGTTTTAAGCACCTGGATTCCCACTATTGAAGAGCAACAAGATCGAGCACCTGTTCGTAATGCACGGCCTGTGGCAGGGTGGTTACACGACAATAAAATCCCTGTATGAATTGGCCTGCACAGAGTCCTGACCTGAATCCTACAGAACACCTTTGGGATGTGCTGGAACGCCGAATTCGTGCCAGGCGTCACCAGTCGACATCGATACCTCTCCTCAGTGCAGCACTCCGTGAAGAATGGGCTTCGATTCCCAGAGAAACCTTCCAGAACCTGATTGAACGTATGCCTGAGAGAGTGGAAGCTGTCATCAAGGCTAAGGGTGGGCCAACACCATACTGAATTCCAGCGCTACCGATGGAGGGCGCCACGAACTTGAAAGTTGTTTTCAGCCAGGTTTCCGGATACTTTTCATCACGTCTAATTTAATTCTGAATGTAATTTGTGCTGGACAAAACTGAGTAATTTTGAGCTCTCCTATCGATGAATATTCATTTATGTGTTATGCTCACAAAGTTCAGTATACCTGGCGACCATGTGTTTCATATAACTAAACAGACCAAACTATCTGGTGGCCAAATAATTAAGAAAAGATATCTGCGGTTTATTAAATAGAGACAAACAAATTATGGAAGTTTGGTTTTCTTGTATTTAACAGTTCTCCAAAAAACATTCAAAAATAACTGGTCAGACTGACACATTATTTATGATTATGTAATGTCCCAGTTGATTCGTATCGTTCTAGGATGACTCGCAGACAGGATTCCTATAAAATCACACTTGTTACGCTGATTGTTTTTAAGAAACACTGTAACGTCTGTGTTGTGTACCAAGCAACGGTATACAACAAACACTACGAGAGACCACCTCTTCAGCAGTGCCAGCTCCGCGCTGACTGCCATCGTCATAGAGCAGCGCTCGTCAGTCGCTGTTGGAGTACCAGTTAGTCTTACTGTTTTAGTGTTCATATTAAAAGACATCTTTAAAACGAATATCGCACTAGACTAATTTGGGTCCTCTGTGTCAAATGGGTGCGTGATATTCCGCTTTAAAAGTAATTTTGTCGTTACGCGAAACGAACTCGCGTTCCCCAACGACACTGGGCATGGCATCAAAGATGTGTTTGTTTGTGCTGACTCCAGCTTCACATTGCAAAAACAAAATTGCAAATATTGTACGCCTGACGACTCTTAGGAGGAACATTCGGTGTACAAGAATGAGACGAAAAATAAAAATTTCTCATTATTTTGAAAGAAATTAGAAATTAACATTTCAGAACAAGTTGCAACAGTAACAGAGTTAATTAAGGAATAGTTAGCTGTGACAGTTAAGTCTGTTGTTCGGAATTATGCTGGTCACAGCTCTACGCAACGGAAAATAGTACTTGCGTTGTTTTCATGGCACTGATTACGGTGAGATGATGCCTAGCAGCTCCCTACCTGATCTGCCATAGTTACGGTATAACTTATCCAAATGAAGGTTTTCAGTGCGTGCAGATTCAACAATCTACGATGACATAGGGAGATAGCAAACAACTGATTAAAATACAATCCTGGAAATGGAAAAAAGAACACATTGACACCGGTGTGTCAGACCCACCATACTTGCTCCGGACACTGCGAGAGGGCTGTACAAGCAATGATCACACGCACGGCACAGCGGACACACCAGGAACCGCGGTGTTGGCCGTCGAATGGCGCTAGCTGCGCAGCATTTGTGCACCGCCGCCGTCAGTGTCAGCCAGTTTGCCGTGGCATACGGAGATCCATCGCAGTCTTTAACACTGGTAGCATGCCGCGACAGCGTGGACGTGAACCGTATGTGCAGTTGACGGACTTTGAGCGAGGGCGTATAGTGGGCATGCGGGAGGCCGGGTGGACGTACCGCCGAATTGCTCAACACGTGGGGCGTGAGGTCTCCACAGTACATCGATGTTGTCGCCAGTGGTCGGCGGAAGGTGCACGTGCCCGTCGACCTGGGACCGGACCGCAGCGACGCACGGATGCACGCCAAGACCGTAGGATCCTACGCAGTGCCGTAGGGGACCGCACCGCCACTTCCCAGCAAATTAGGGACACTGTTGCTCCTGGGGTATCGGCGAGGACCATTCGCAACCGTCTCCATGAAGCTGGGCTACGGTCCCGCACACCGTTAGGCCGTCTTCCGCTCACGCCCCAACATCGTGCAGCCCGCCTCCAGTGGTGTCGCGACAGGCGTGAATGGAGGGACGAATGGAGACGTGTCGTCTTCAGCGATGAGAGTCGCTTCTGCCTTGGTGCCAATGATGGTCGTATGCGTGTTTGGCGCCGTGCAGGTGAGCGCCACAATCAGGACTGCATACGACCGAGGCACACAGGGCAACACCCGGCATCATGGTGTGGGGAGCGATCTCCTACACTGGCCGTACACCACTGGTGATCGTCGAGGGGACACTGAATAGTGCACGGTACATCCAAACCGTCATCGAACGCATCGTTCTACCATTCCTAGACCGGCAAGGGAACTTGCTGTTCCAACAGGACAATGCACGTCCGCATGTATCCCGTGCCACCCAACGTGCTCTAGATGGTGTAAGTCAACTACCCTGGCCAGCAAGATCTCCGGATCTGTCCCCCATTGAGCATGTTTGGGACTGGATGAAGCGTCGTCTCACGCGGTCTGCACGTCCAGCACGAACGCTGGTCCAACTGAGGCGCCAGGTGGAAATGGCATGGCAAGCCGTTCCACAGGACTACATCCAGCATCTCTACGATCGTCTCCATGGGAGAATAGCAGCCTGCATTGCTGCGGAAGGTGGATATACACTGTACTAGTGCCGACATTGTGCATGCTCTGTTGCCTGTGTCTGTGTGCCTGTGGTTCTGTCAGTGTGATCATGTGATGTATCTGACCCCAGGAATGTGTCAATAAAGTTTCCCCTTCCTGGGACAATGAATTCACGGTGTTCTTATTTCAATTTCCAGGAGTGTATCTTTTACGAACATTGGAGAGTCATAAGGCTTGGTAGCTTATGGAAACACAATTCTGAGCCATAGCAACAGCGTTAAGTTTGTAATGCGCTACCAGCAAGTCCTCCAAGCAACGGCGATCCCTTCACAAGACGGTGGCATTCCCTTCTCTTATGTGCCGCAGAAGACGATGGCCGCCTTTGTCGTCGAGACCAGTACCCACGTGATACATAAGGTGAAGGAGTTACGGGCTGAGTTGCGCCGTAACTGTGGGCGGAGTCTCCAGAGAGGCAGCGGATACGCCGTGCACGACGGCAGCGTCAAGTGAAGCCGCACGCCGCGCCCTTGTCCGCCGGACCTCGCCGAAGTTACCCCCGCTGGCTGCTGCCGCCGTACCCTAGCATCCCGCCCACACGCAGTGGCGCGCCTAAGTGTCTGGCAAACTCCTGTCTGCGTCCGTCACAGAGGACCCACTCTCGTGTCTCTTCCTCCAATCTGCTTCCTACACCAAGAAACGCTCTCACTGCCCATCCTTCACCCAATTTTTTAAATCCTTTACAGCTTTGCGTGGTTGAGAACAGCTCAAACATTCAGTAGTTTTTTTCTTCGTCTATAATAAAACATTACACACTTACGTAGTACAAATATAATACACTCCTGGAAATTGAAATAAGAACACCGTGAATTCATTGTCCCAGGAAGGGGAAACTTTATTGACACTTTCCTGGGGTCAGATACATCACATGATCACACTGACAGAACCACAGGCACATAGACACAGGCAACAGAGCATGCACAATGTCGGTACTAGTACAGTGTATATCCACCTTTCGCAGCAATGCAGGCTGCTATTCTCCCATGGAGACGATCGTAGAGATGCTGGATGTAGTCCTGTGGAACGGCTTGCCATGCCATTTCCACCTGGCGCCTCAGTTGGACCAGCGTTCGTGCTGGACGTGCAGACCGCGTGAGACGACGCTTCATCCAGTCCCAAACATGCTCAATGGGGGACAGATCCGGAGATCTTGCTGGCCAGGGTAGTTGACTTACACCTTCTAGAGCACGTTGGGTAGCACGGGATACATGCGGACGTGCATTGTCCTGTTGGAACAGCAAGTTCCCTTGCCGGTCTAGGAATGGTAGAACGATGCGTTCGATGACGGTTTGGATGTACCGTGCACTATTTATTGTCCCCTCGACGATCACCAGTGGTGTACGGCCAGTGTAGGAGATCGCTCCCCACACCATGATGCCGGGTGTTGGCCCTGTGTGCCTCGGTCGTATCCAGTCCCGATTGTGGCGCTCACCTGCACGGCGCCAAACACGCATACGACCATCATTGGCACCGAGGCAGAAGCGACTCTCATCGCTGAAGACGACACGTCTCCATTCGTCCCTTCATTCACGCCTGTCGCGACACCACTGGAGGCGGGCTGCACGATGTTGGGGCGTGAGCGGAAGACGGCCTAACGGTGTGCGGGACCGTAGCCCAGCTTCATGGAGACGGTTCCGAATGGTCCTCGCCGATACCCCAGGAGCAACAGTGTCCCTAATTTGCTGGGAAGTGGCGGTGCGGTCCCCTACGGCACTGCGTAGGATCCTACGGTCTTGGCGTGCATCTGTGCGTCGCTGCGATCCGGTCCCAGGTCGACGGGCACGTGCACCTTCCGCCGACCACTGGCGACAACATCGATGTACTGTGGAGACCTCACGCCCCACGTGTTGAGCAATTCGGCGGTACGTCCACCCGGCCTCCCGCATGCCCACTATACGCCCTCGCTCAAAGTCCGTCAACTGCACATACGGTTCACGTCCACGCTGTCGCGGCATGCTAACAGTGTTAAAGACTGCGATGGAGCTCCGTATGCCACGGCAAACTGGCTGACACTGACGGCGGCGGTGCACAAATGCTGCGCAGCTAGCGCCATTCGACGGCCAACACCGCGGTTCCTGGTGTGTCCGCTGTGCCGTGCGTGTGATCATTACTTGTACAGCCCTCTCGCAGTGTGCGGAGCAAGTATGGTGGGTCTGACACACCGGTGTCAATGTGTTCTTTTTTCAATTTCCAGGAGTGTAGAATAAGAGGCTTTTTAACATAAAATGTTCCTGTTTCAATTTGCCTCTCAGGTTTTCCACCGACGACAATCTGCTTGCGTAGATAACTTAGTCGGTAGAGCACTTGCCTGTGATTGGCAAAGGTCCCAGTTTAGAGCCCTGGTCCGGTTCACTTTCCTTCATCGAATACGTTGGAAGGTTTATTTTCCGGGTAATATCCACTGAAGTTCACCAGCGAGGAGAAAAGAGGCGTATTCGTTGAAGAAGTTACGGGAAGAGCATAGGCGTAATTGCTATTGTGAAAAGCTACCTAGTCACAAATAATATGCATGTGTTGTTGTTGTGGCCTTCAGCCGAAGGCTACTTTGCTGCAGCTCTGCATCCTACTCTACTGCAAGCTTCTTCATTTCCAAATAACTACTGCAAGGTACATCATTCTCAAACTGCTTGCTGTATTCATCTCTGGGTCTCGCTCTACGATTTTAACCCCCCGCCCCTCACTTCCCCACTTTCCTGCAATACTAAACTGGTGATCTCTTTATATTTTAGAATGTGCCCTATTAACCGATCCCTTCCTTTAGTCAAGTTGTACCAAAAATTTCTTGTCTCCCCATTTCTCTTCATTACCTCCTCAATAGTTAGTGATCTACCAATATAATCTTCAGCATTCCTCTTCTTGCCTAATGTTACCTACAATCACGCCACTATCCCTTTGTCCACTGCGGTAAAGGATTTTAAGGTGACCATGTTTGTACCTGCAGCAGTGTTGTGCACTATTTGGTAAGTTTTGTGTATAAAATATGTAAAAAATCTAACAGAACTGTTACAATATGAAGGGAGTAGTTAAAGAATAACTGTACTTTTTAAATACGGGTACATGCTCACATGCTGATCACATAAAGATTGGTTTATATGAAAATAAAAAGAACTCATTTAATAACAGACGTAAATATACATCCCTTTTTTGTTCAATACAATATTATTTCTGCATTAAAAATTATTCCGTGGAGTAAGTAAAATTGTTTAGGGGAATGTATAACGTTATACGGAATCATTTCATAAACAATTTTCTTACCTCACAAGCATTACACATCATTAGTAAGGTATTGATTAGGGACTTTTGTAGTGACATTATTTACTGATTTCATAAGTAAACTAGGTGGTAATAAAGAAAGACCTTCAGTTTTTCATCTAGTAATTTACATGTGATCACTCTATCCAAAATGCACTGGTTTACCTACAATGAGTGTGATGAGACACTACAGCATGATTCAGATAAACTGTTCTTTTCAAATATTTCCGAATTCGGTTAAGGTATTTTAGTTCTGCTTTAACCTAGATTGGTTGCGATAAAGTGTACTTAAACGACTTGTAGTATCTTTTTATAGCTGCATTAATCACAGTGACATTGGTATCAACATCGCTTTTCAAATGAAAATAAAGTCAATTCAGCTGCTAGTACTACTGGTGTAAAAGAGACGAATTCGACGTTGTTTCATTCTCAAAAATTCGATTACTAGTTTAGGAATACTTATAATAATTAGAACTTTGGATTTATCTGTTTTGGACATGAAACGACTGCTGTCTTAGGTGGAAGTTCGTGGTTTCATACCCAGATAAGGAGCAAGCACAGTAGAGCGCTGCCGCGATAACAATGGAGCACAAAGGAAATGTGGCTTTGATTATCCTAACAACAGCCAAGCAATTCTGTTCACCACGAAGCTCAAGCTTCCCAACTGCCATATGACAATTGTTGACATGGCCTTTACTTTGTATGACTCAATCAATCAAACACCTTGGTCTTACCATACATACGAGATTGACTTGGGAGGTCGCACATAAACAATGCGGTAGATAAGATTTGTGGCCCGTCTATTTCATCCACTCATAAAGAATGATGCACCATCACACAATGAAACACTGACTACGTGGTGCGCCAAAATTCTTCCGGGAGCCTTTTATG
Source organism: Schistocerca nitens (assembly GCF_023898315.1). NCBI lineage: Eukaryota > Metazoa > Arthropoda > Insecta > Orthoptera > Acrididae > Schistocerca > Schistocerca nitens. Next base: position 36,374,924 of record NC_064614.1, read on the forward strand.
ACTGTAGGCTGTCCAAAACGAGATATTCCGAGTTAGATTGGACGCTCCCAGCTATACTCTTAACACACGCATTAGGCAACTACTCTGAGTGATCATCCATCGACAACATCATCTAGACAAAAACAGATAATGTATCAAAACAGCTGCTTCGCCCCACAATGTAATCAGTTCACAAGGCCTAAACTCCCGTATTAGTTTCATAAACGGCCAAAGATGATACTCACACGATTCTTTAGCAGCTGACACACGTTTGTAGTCTACAAAACCAACAAATTTATACATAGTTCATACCCCGTCACATTTCTAATCATCTGTGGTACTGTTTGAGGTCAAACTGCCATATTGTTCTCTGTTTGTCTATATGTCCAAAATGAGTAAGTGGCTTTTATTCTGTTTGTGTCCTTCACGTGAGCCGAGTGCTAGCTGATTTGATAAAAATTAATGTTTTCCAAACCGAAAGAAACTACATATGTTACTTGTTCACATATAACGCAGAAGGATCGAAAAAAAGGCGGTTGAGTTGCCTGCAGAAAGACATCCCATCAAACGGTGTCCAATAACAATGGCAGTTCAGCGAAATCGTTGCGGCGGGATCTTCTCACGAACTTTGTCACCAACTCTACTCTCCGAATGTGAAAATATTTTGTTCACTCCCACCTTCATAGTGATATATGGTCACCGCAATAGAATGAAGGAAATCGGACCTCACACGGAAATACATTAGGTGTCCATTTTACCAACGTGCCATTCGAGAGTGGGAAGGTCGAGAAATAGTCTGGAAGTGATTTTATGAGCTGTTTGGCAAGCGCGTAAGTGTGAAGTGCAAATCAGTCATGTTCAGTGATGATCCTGCGCTCCTGTCGTAATTGCCAAAACTGTACCTTTCTACCATTTTTTCTTCACAGATATAATAAATTTTTTTAATTTGTAAGGTAGGTTTAATAAAAATGAAGTGTCTCTGAAAAATATTACTTAAATGAGCTCTGTAGACGACATATATTGCACAGAATAAATTAAATGTTTGATTGTAGTAAATAAATTACAAACTATACAAACTTTCTACAAGAATTGAAAGTCTTAGTGTTTGTGCTAGTTACTGTACATTGATTTTACCTTGATGAAAAACAAAGAACAGATTTAATTTGGTACTATTAAATTATTAACAGTGTATCAATCATTAACACGAAGTAAAATAAATAGGACTATAATTAAGTGCTGAGAATACTTTGTTTTCCAAGAACTGAATTATTATTATAATTTTACTTCCTATTTCCTTGCTCTGGCGCAGCACACCCTTTTATAATATCACTGAAATCAGATGCAGTAGCTGTGCCGCATTCTGTCCACAAGATATTTGAATTTGACCGTCTGCTTTACATATTCTCGACCTTAGGTAGTTGTTTATCATCTTTAGTTTACTTAAAATGCGTTGAAATTATTATAAATATCTTCAAAACTATTTCGGTTTTGGATAAGCATCTCGTACCCCTTACTTCACACTGGACTCGCATTCGGGAGGACGACGGTTCAATCCCGCGTCCGGCCATATTGATTTAGGTTTTCCGTGATTTCCCTAAATCGCTCCAGGCAAATGCCGGGATGGTTCCATTCAAAGGGCACGGCCGACTTCCTTCCCTAATCTGATGAGACCGATGACCTCGCTGTCTGGTCTCCTTCCCCAAACCAACCAACCAACCCCTTACTTCGAAAGAAAAAGTTCAAAATTTACAAATGGGAATTTGTGTCGGTGCCCATCATCAGATCTTTCTGCTGTAATTTGAAAGTAGATATTTCGTTAACAAGTGCTGCTGAATTCGATCTAAATGTGCTGCATATTTTTTTTCAAAATAAGATACAGGGCCGACTATACCTCTTTCTTGATAGTAAATTAAGATGAAATGTCGTGTACACGTGGAATCTGTTTCTCACATTTAAGTTATCATTCTGTCAACTATCTGGAAGCAATCTAGATTTACTCTAGTCCTCATATAGGAGAATTCAGCATAAATTGGGAGCTTTCGGTAAAATAGCAAATTGAAATTTCCTGGCAGATTAAAACTGCGTGCCGGACCGAGACTCGAACTCGGGACCTTTGCCTTTCGCGGGTAAGTGCTCTCCTTCTGAGCTACCCAAGCCACGGTCCGACACGCAGTTTTAATCTGCCAGGAAGTTTCATATTAGCGCACACTCCGCTGCTGAGTGAAAATCTCATTCTGGAAGCAGCAAATTATTTGCCACAAGACTCGGTGGCCTACCAAATTCTAACAATACTGTAGCTACAGGGTGTTTAAAAAATGACCGGTATATTTGAAACGGCAACAAAAACTAAACGAGCAGCGATAGAAATACACCGTTTGTTGCAATATGCTTGGGAAAACAGTACATTTTCAGGCAGACAACCTTCGAAATTACAGTAGTTACAATTTTCAACAACAGATGGCGCTGCGGTCTGGGAAACTCTATAGTACGATATTTTACACATATCCACCATGCGTAGCAATAATGTGGCGTAGTGTCTGAATGAAATTACCCGAAACCTTTGACAACGTGTCTGGCGGAATGGCTTCACATGCAGATGAGATGTACTGCTTCAGCTGTTCAATTGTTTCTGGATTCTGGCGGTACACCTGGTCTTTCAAGTGTCCCCACAGAAAGAAGTCACAGGGGTTCATGTCTGGCGAATAGGGAGGCCAATCCACGCCGCCTCCTGTATGTTTCGGATAGCCCAAAGCAATCACACGATCATCGAAATATTCATTCAGGAAATTAAAGACGTCGGCCGTGCGATGTGGCCGGACACCATCTTGCATAAACCACGAGGTGTTCGCAGTGTCGTCTAAGGCAGTTTGTACCGCCACAAATTCACGAAGAATGTCCAGATAGCGTGATGCAGTAATCGTTTCGGACCTGAAAAATGGGCCAATGATTCCTCTGGAAGAAATGGCGGCCCAGACCAGTACTTTTTGAGAATGCAGGGACGATGGGACTGCAACATGGGGCTTTTCGGTTCCCCATATGCGCCAGTTCTGTTTATTGACGAAGCCGTCCAGGTGAAAATAAGCTTCGTCAGTAAACCAAATGCTGCCCACATGCATATCGCCGTCATCAATCTTGTGCACTATATCGTTAGCGAATGTCTCTCGTGCAGCAATGGTAGCGGCGCTGAGGGGTTGCCGCGTTTGAATTTTGTATGGATAGAGGTGTAAACTCTGGCGCATGAGACGATACGTGGACGTTGGCGTCATTTGGACCACAGCTGCAACACGGCGAACGGAAACCCGAGGCCGCTGTTGGATCACCTGCTGCACTAGCTGCGCGTTGCCCTCTGTGGTTGCCGTACGCGGTCGCCCTACCTTTCCAGCACGTTCATCCGTCACGTTCCCAGTCCGTTGAAATTTTTCAAACAGATCCTTTATTGTATTGCTTTTCGGTCGTTTGGTTTCATTAAACCTCCGTTGAAAACTTCGTCTTGTTGCAACAACACTGTGTTCTAGGCGGTGGAATTCCAACACCAGAAAAATCCTCTGTTCTAAGGAATAAACCATGTTGTCTACAGCACACTTGCACGTTGTGAACAGCACACGCTTACAGCAGAAAGACGACGTACAGAATTGCGCACCCACAGACTGCGTTGTCTTCTATATCATTCACATCACTTGCAGCGCCATCTGTTGTTGAAAATCGTAACTACTGTAATTTCGAAAGTTTGTCTGCCTGAAAATGTACTGTTGTCCCAAGCATATTGCAACAAACGGTGTATTTCTATCGCTGCTCGTTTAGTTTTTATTTCCGTTTCAAATATACCGGTCATTTTTGAAACACCCTGTATGTAGCAACAAAAGCTCCATTGTTAAACATAAGCTAGCTTTCTAAGCAGTAGCTGTATGAACGATGTGCGCTGTTGGCACATAACACAAGTGACGCATGATCGGTAGTAGTCATTTCCCTGCGTGCTACTTGGACAAAATGACTCAGTCACAACAGCGTGCCTTTTCAGTCGGGTGTCGAGCGAAAGGTTTCTTCTCGCAAGCAGAATACAGGAACAGTTGGCTCAGGAGAACTCACATATCTCAGCCGGTTCATTCTTAAATCGTCTTTCTCGTTTTTTTCGCCTAACTAGGCTGGTTTTTGCGCTTCCTGTGTCCGTTATCTTAGCGGGGGGGCTATCTCGCCACGGCCTCAGTACGGCGTCTGGTCATGAAGATGGTGAATGCGCCAAAAATTATTATTAGAAGGGCACTGGCATACTGGTCAGAAGGTAAGCAGCAATCAGCCGAACGAATGGAATAATGTTTTAGTGGCTGTCGGATATAATCCTCGTATTAGTTCCCGAGTAACTGCGAGTGACGCTGGAATAAGACAGTCCAGCGTTGCTCACATTTCGTGGATATTGCTCTAACCTTATCTCGTGGCACTTCACTAGCGGATTAACCAGCGACGTTGCAGAAGAGGCATGGAATACTATGGCACGGATCTGATGCAACATCAGGACAACAGGTTCTTTCTTCAAAGAATTATCAAAAATTATGAAAAGTTGAATATAAGAATCATGCATCACTGGGTAGCAGAAATTGTCATTGAAACCAAATGTAGAAGCTATGTTGTATTCTATCGACAAGATAGTTGAATTCGACAGTCTGCTTCACCTATAATCGACCTTAAGCATTGGACGAGGCAGGCTGAACACCAAAGGCAGTGGAGTGTGATTGCTTGATACGGAATTATTGGAGACTACGATTCTGGTCCTTACATATTGAAAAACCATTAACGGGTAAAAGATAAGCACAATTTCTTAACGAAGTGCTACCAACTGTTCTAGAGGACGTACCACTTCAAATATGTAGATTAGATGTCACCTGCGCCGTAGGAACCTGGCTGACTACCACCTTGTGGCTAGAAAAGCGCTCACCCTGCTCTTTCCTGGTTGCACTTCTGATTTTACGGTAAGAGGATTTAAACCTTCGTGCTGTTGAAGTATGGGTAATGGTATCAAGGGGATTTCTTTAGTCTTTCCCGAAGTTTTTGTACTAGCGATTGCTAACGGCCGGCCAGGGTGGCCGAGCGGTTGTAGGCGCTACAGTCTGGAACCACGCGACCGCTACGGTCACAGGTTCGAATCCTGCCTTGGGCATGGATGTGTGTGATTTCCTTAGGTTAGTTAGGTTTAAGTAGTTCTAAGTTATAAGGGACTGCTGACCTCAGAAGTTAAGTCCCATAGTGCTTAGGGAAAACTTTTGACAATGTTGAATGGAATACTCTCTTTCAAATTCTAAAGGCGGCAGGGAGAGAAAGGCTATTTACAATTTGTACAGAAACCAGATGGCAGTTATAAGAGTCGAGGGGCATGAAAGGGAAGCAGCGGTTGGGAAGGGAGTGAGACGGGATTGTAGGCTGTCCCCGATGTTATTCAATCTGTATTTTCAGCAAGCAGTAAAGGAAACAAAAGAAAAATTCAGAGTAGGTATTAAAATCCATGGAGAAGAAATAAAAACTTTGAGGTTCGCCGATGACATTGTAATTCTGTCAGAGACAGCAAAGGACTTGGAAGAGCAGTTGAACGGAATGGACAGTGTCTTGAAAGGAGGATGTAAGATGAACATCGGCAAAAGCAAAACGAGGATAATGGAATGTAGTCGAATTAAGTCGGGTGATGCTGAGGGAATTAGATAAGGAAATGAGACACTTAAAGTAGTAAAAGAGTTTTGCTATTTGGGGAGCAAAATAACTGATGATGGTCGAAGTAGAGAGGATATAAAATGTAGACTGGCAATGGCAAGGAAATCGTTTCTGAAGAAGAGAAATTTATTAACATCGAGTATAGATTTAAGTGTCAGGAAGTTGTTTGTGAAAGCATTTGTATGGAGTGTAGCCATGTATGGAAGTGAAACATGGACGATAAATAGTTTGGAGAAGAAGAGAATAGAAGCTTTCGAAATGTGGTGCAACAGAAGAATGCTGAAGGTTAGATGGGTAGATCACATAACTAGTGAGGAGGTATTGAATAGAATTGGGGAGGAGTTTGTGGCACAACTTCACAAGAAGAAGGGATCGGTTGGTAGGACATGTTCTGAGGCATCAAGGGATCACAAATTTAGCATTGGAGGGCAGCGTGGAGGGTAAAAATCGTAGAGGGAGACCAAGAGATGAATAGACTAAGCAGATTCAGAAGGATGTAGGTTGCAGTAAGTACTGGGAGATGAAGAAGCTTGCACAGGATAGAGTAGCATGGAGAGCTGCATCAAACCAGTCTCAGGACTGAAGACAACAACAGCAACAACAACAACAACAACAATGGAAGAGTCAATGTACTAAAAGCAAAATTCTAACTCAAAAACAGTTAAGCCAAGTTTTCCAAATTTAAAAGCACAGAACAGTTGTAGAATAAAGCACCACCTAAAAATAAAATGTAAGACAACATTAACAATTTATGACAAGGAGTTGCAGATCAGGCGATGATGATAATAATAATAATCTTGAATAACTAAATTTGTGGCCTTGAACAGATGTCTACAGGCATCAATGGATGCTTAATATATGAAACTAAGTCCACTAGGGCAGCAGAGGGAGACAAACACGCAATGTGATAGCAGTAGAAGAGGCGAGCAGACTCAAAAGCAGTAAAACAGTCGACAACTTATACTAAAGTTCATATATGAAATTAGCTGGCTAGCAGGGTCGCAAAGCACACACGATACCTCCGTCCAGTGGTGTTCAAATGGTTCAAATGGCTCTCAGCACTATGGGACTTAACATCTGTAGTCATCAGTCCCCTAGAAGGTAGAACTACTTAAACAGAACTACCCTAAGGACATCACACACATTCATGCCCGAGGCAGGATTCGAACCTGCGACCGTAGAGGCCGCACGGTTCCAGACTGAAGCGCCTAGAACGGCTCGGCCACATCGGCCGGCCGTCCAGTGGTGTAGAAACTATTAAAATGTGCAGTGGAGTACGTCTTGTTTCTATTTTATTATTATTTTCGTGCACTTAGGTCCAGTCTTACGCACACAGTACAAACAGCAAGTCCCGCTTCCGGTCTCCCTCTTGTATTCAGTACAGTAATAATTATGAAATAATCCTTGGCTCCCCTGCAGCATACAAACTGCATTAACACTACTAATTATCCATAAAAATGTGTTCCAAGGAGTGGGGATGTTGGTGAGCACAAGCAAGTTTTAGAGCAATTTCTCGAGCATGCAGTTTCCCAGGTAATATAGAAACGCAGAACTTGCACGGACACTAACAAGCCATGGCACTCAGTAGTAAACAATACGTTGCCAAAACTGCCCATACCATATTTAGTTATTACTCCTCGTTCGTCGCAGTTCGCTAAACGTACTCAGAATGGCTGGAGAAAGCACAGAACAGAAACAAACGCGTGTATATACTCCCCACAGTATGCCAGGTCAGCCGTGGGAAAGTCACTCGCAAATCAGAAAGGCAACCAGGATGCTCGGGGCCATAACAGTCGTTTATAAAATTCAAAATTACTTTCTGTTGCTGCAAACGGGCACTCGCCGTAATATCCACAGTGCCGAGGTGAGACAGATTCCCAAGCCAACCGTGTTTCCTCCACGTGGCTGAGTGGCTGACAGTTTGAATTCCAACTTGTATCTCGTTAATTTTGAAAAGGGGTAAAGTTAATAAAAAAAGTAAGTGTGCGGCCGTTACGTTAACAATTAACTAGCGGTAATTAGACATTTGAGATTTGGGGGAAATTACGGTCGCCAGCCCTAAGGACAATTACTATAGTAACTGAAAGAGAAAGGTTATTACACATATAATTAGCACTAGAAGCGTGGCAACTGAAGGTTGACACGTGTAGTGTGAAAACTGAAAGTTTGTCAGAAGTAATAAATTTCGCTACACTCTAACTTAATTTAGCAAAAGAATTAATAAAACCGGAAAATCGAAAGTTAATTTAGTGACTGAAGTTAATAGTGAGCTTTGTTTCTGAAGCACGCAGAAATTCAGTAAAATACGGTTAGTCTTGGACTACCTCAACAATCATTTCAAAAGCTACTTGAATCTACGCTATTTAGAAATAAGAGATTTAACTTTGAACTTGAATTAAATGATTCTGAACAATTAACAATAGTAAAATTTAGTACGTACCAAGCTGAGCTGCAGTCACAGGTAAGCTAAAATATGGTAACAAAACTCGCACTCTTAATTTGTGCTTGTGTAATCTAAATATTGTAGCCAGCTATTAATACCTTAACTGAACTTTGAAATTAAAGTAGTGAAATAGAATTATAATATTATAATGCTGGCGTTTGAATTTCAACGACACTCGGGTTCATTTCGGAAAAGGAGGGGACCCTGCTTGGCAATGCAATTGGGACAATGAGCAACGAAGGTTCATGCTAAGTTGCTGTATTTTTGTTTGAAAAGCTGAGGTCTGCCATACAGTTCTGAAACTTTACGTGCTTTTAGTCTTCCTTGTTGGTTGATTGAAGGTTTGAAGTCGCCGATCGAGGTGGTGGCGACAGTCACTCATTGTCGGCCGTCGCTGTTGCAGAAGCTGGATGCTGGCGCGCCTTCTTCTCGACACGGTCACCAGGCGAAACGGGCTCTTGATGTGTGCCAGCTAATGCTTCCCGTACGCGACACCGTGCTAGAAACTACCATAGCCAGTCGATCGCAATTACATGCTGCCAAACCCTGAAAACCCGGCAACTCGCGGGAGCGTCACACAACACACCTGCTCAATCGCACTACTCCAACCAGACCCCCCTCGCTGCCCGCGCTCCACGCGGCAGAGTTAACACTACCAAAGATCCTACACACTTTCGTTCTTCACACGACCTATCGATGTATTCGTTCGATAGCATAGTTTTCCCTAGGCAAGACCCAGCGTAAAATACAAATAATATTTACAAAACAATCCAATCATACATCCACACACATATATATATATATATATATATATATATATATATATATATATATATATATATATATATACTCCTGGAAATGGAAAAAAGAACACATTGACACCGGTGTGTCAGACCCACCATACTTGCTCCGGACACTGCTAGAGGGCTGTACAAGCAATGATCACACGCACGGCACAGAGGACACACCAGGAACCGCGGTGTTGGCCGTCGAATGGCGCTAGCTGCGCAGCATTTGTGCACCGCCGCCGTCAGTGTCAGCCAGTTTGCCGTGGCATACGGAGCTCCATCGCAGTCTGTAACACTGGTAGCATGCCACGACAGCGTGGACGTGAACCGTATGTGCAGTTGACGGACTTTGAGCGAGGGCGTATAGTGGGCATGCGGGAGGCCAGGTGGACGTACCGCCGAATTGCTCAACACGTGGGGCGTGAGGTCTCCACAGTACATCGATGTTGTCGCCAGTGGTCGGCGGAAGGTGCACGTGCCCGTCGACCTGGCACCGGACCGCAGCGACGCACGGATGCACGCCAAGACCGTAGGATCCTACGCAGTGCCGTAGGGGACCGCACCGCCACTTCCCAGCAAATTAGGGACACTGTTGCTCCTGGGGTATCGGCGAGGACCATTCACAACCGTCTCCATGAAGCTGGGCTACGGTCCCGCACACCGTTAGGCCGTCTTCCGCTCACGCCCCAACATCGTGCAGCCCGCCTCCAGTGGTGTCGCGACAGGCGCGAATGGAGGGACGAATGGAGACGTGTCGTCTTCAGCGATGAGAGTTGCTTCTGCCTTGGTGCCAATGATGGTCGTATGCGTGTTTGGCGCCGTGCAGGTGAGTGCCACAATCAGGACTGCATACGACCGAGGCACACAGGGCCAACACCCGGCATCATGGTGTGGGGAGCGATCTCCTACACTGGCCGTACACCACTGGTGATCGTCGAGGGGACACTGAATAGTGCACGGTACATCCAAACCGTCATCGAACCCATCGTTCTACCATTCCTAGACCGGCAAGGGAACTTGCTGTTCCAACAGGACAATGCACGTCCGCATGTATCCCGTGCCACCCAACGTGCTCTAGAAGGTGTAAGTCAACTACCCTGGCCAGCAAGATCTCCGGATCTGTCCCCCATTGAGCATGTTTGGGACTGGATGAAGCGTCGTCTCACGCGGTCTGCACGTCCAGCACGAACGCTGGTTCAACTGAGGCGCCAGGTGGAAATGGCATGGCAAGCCGTTCCACAGGACTACATCCAGCATCTCTACGATCGTCTCCATGGGAGAATAGCAGCCTGCATTGCTGCGAAAGGTGGATATACACTGTACTAGTGCCGACATTGTGCATGCTCTGTTGCCTGTGTCTATGTGCCTGTGGTTCTGTCAGTGTGATCATGTGATGTATCTGACCCCAGGAATGTGTCAATAAAGTTTCCCCTTCCTGGGACAATGAATTCACGGTGTTCTTATTTCAATTTCCAGGAGTATATATATATATATATATATATATATATATATATATATATATATATATATATATATATATATTAAAACAATTACAATATATAAAGACACAGAAATGTTATATCTTCAGGTAACAAAATAAGGAAAAAATTATGGTACAATAGATGGAAATAGGAGGATATGCATTTCCGGCGTTACATCGTCCCTAGCCAGGGTGCCTGCTTCAGGCGATGTACAGCCCAAAGGAATGTCAACTCGTCTGCGGCAACAGCGGACTCTCCGGATAATACACAGTTCCGCCGACAAGACAAGACTCGCGAGTACGCCATGGACGTCCATATCTCTGTCTGCCTGTCCAATGGTGGGAAGTCGTCTTTCAGGTACGCAGCGACTGCTCGCAGACACTCGCTGGGATTGGCTCCTATCGAAATAAACAAACAGCCCCGGTACGGAAGTGCACGGCTCATACACCTAACTATTACTCTTTTTTTAATACGTGCTTCGATTAATGGATCGACATCATGTACCTATCAGGCACTCATTCCCCCTCCCCCTACCCTCCCCCCCCCACCACCCCCCACGCCGCTATAAACATCGAAACTTGAAATTTTTAAAACATTATTTACATGCCGCACATGTCACATTACTCTGATGAATGTAGCCCTAAAATCTGCCAAAGCAGATATTATTTTCTCAAATATAAACATGTATGCACAAAGAGAGGGTTTCACGGCATCTGCAGATCGTCGAACTCCACCTATTGTCGCCTACATTATCGTTGACAAATCAATGAAAACTTCTCGCTACTCATACCTTTAAGTATGATATTATAATTTTCTTATCATTATGTATCTAGGTTGTGGTGTCACCGCCAGACACCACACTTGCTAGGTGGTAGCCTTTAAATCGGCCACGGTCCGTTAGTATACGTCGGACCCGCGTGTCGCCACTATCAGTGATTGCAGAACGAGCGCCGCCACACGGCAGGTCAAGTCTAGAGAGAGACTCCCTAGCACTCGCCCCAGTTGTAGAGCCGACTTCGCTAGCGACGGTTCACTGACTACATACGCTCTCATTTGCAGAGACGACAGTTTGGCATAGCCTTCAGCTACGTCATTTTCTACGACCTAGCAAGGCGCCATGTTCTTCAAGAATGTATTCTGAACTGATAATAATGTGAATCATGTACCGTCAAGAGCGACGTTCATCATTAATGGATTAAAGTTAAGTATCAAAGTAATTCCGTCCGCTTTCTGAATTCTAATTCCTTGTCCTGTTCCAGACCTCACGGAAGTATAGTTCTTCCCTCCTCACGCCATCCTGCGTGAGCTAAAACACGTGCATTTCGGCCTCCTCTAGTAACACGGTGTTGGCACTTCTGCCAACACAACGTAGGTTGTTGGCAAAATTTATAGATTCTGCAATGGATCTTTAGTTCTTCTTTTTATCTATTGACAGTATGAAGCACGACAGCTGTCTGGTTACAGCACTGTGAATAGCTCATGTCAGTGTCCTGTGAAAGATATAAAAAAAAGTGGAATAACGTAACAGATTAACTTGATCACACGCTGTGAAACAAGTTTTCGCCCTTCATTGACCACGAAAAGGCGTTTGAAAAAGTAAGTCGGAACAAACTCTGAGAAAATTTAAGATACAGGGGGATTGCATCTCATATTATAAGAGCTGTACAGGGTTTCTATATGAATAGTCCGCCCCCGGTAGCTGAGTGGTCAGCGCGACCGACTGTCAATCCAAAGGGCCCGGGTTCGCTTCCCGGCTGGGTCGGAGATTTTCTCCATTCAGGGACTGGGTGTTGTGTTGTCCTAATCATCATCATAATTTCATCCCCATCGACGCGCAAGGCGCCGAAGTGGCGTCAAATCGAAAGACTTGCACCAGGCGAACGGTCTACCCGACGGGAAGCCCTCGTCACACGACATTTCATTTCATTTCTATATGAATAACAAAACACAAATAAAAATAGCAGCAGCAGACATAATATGGCTGAAATAAACCGAGGAGTTAGACAAGGACGTCCGCTCTCACCTTCTCTTTCTGATATGTCTATCGACGTTGTGAGGAGACTTTGGATACAGACAGTAAAACATTTTAAAATTAACTTCTTGGTTGTTAGTACGTTACTTTTTACTGGCGACCAAGTAATTATTTGTCAGAATGAAAACGACTTACAAGAAGTTGCCTTTAATTTAAGTGAAACAGTCAGAGTATATAATCTGAACGCCTCCATCACAAAATCTGTGACATTCTTAGGACAGCTGCCCATGCGATTTAAGATTGAAATTGACGAGCAGATCATAGAAAACGTTAATGTATTTAAAAATTTAGAGGGCGGTATTACATATAGGGGAAACAATGACATACAAAATAAGTTATACCTATTTATCTGTTTAATTTCTTCATTTCTGTTGCCATATTGTCCGTAGTTGGCCGGCCGGAGTGGCCGAGCGGTTCTAGGCGCTTCAGTCCGGAACTGCGCGACTGCTACGGTCGCAGGTTCTAATCCTGCGTCGGGCATGGATGTGTGTAATGTCCTTAGGTTGGTTAGGATTAAGTAGTTCTAACTTCTAGGGAACTGATAACCTCAGAAGTTAAGTCCCATAGTGCTCAGAGCCATTTGAACCATTTGTCCATAGTTGCTTTTCCATTCTTGAGAGTGTTTTCGTTTGTAATTGCAACGACAGAACGAAAATACATGCCAGAAATTAAACTGTTCCTGTGAAACTTCATGCAGAACAATGGGAAATAAAGTGCACTTTACTAAAGTTCTATAACGTTATGGCTATACCAGCACTGACCTATGGATGCGAAAACTGAACTTTTCAGAAGTCAGATGAAAAGAGAATAGAATCACATGAAAAGAATTTCCTTAGATTCGTGGCTGGGTATACTTTGATGGATAAAAAGAGAAATGATAACATCCGAGCTGAACTGAATGTGGAAAACATAACTGACATAATGAATCAATATCTGTTAAGGTTTAGAGAACATACTGTCACGTAGAAGAAGGTGTAATTAGATTAATGACGAACACTAACTTCACTTAACGGAGGTATAGTCAGCACTTGCACTTACAAGAGCGCGGAGCGAACAGCCTCCGGCCAGAACACATACAGTATGTATACAGCTACAGAACATTCCAGTACAATGATTCTTGACATTTGTGGATACTTCTAGAGCGTACTCGAACCGAATATACAAATTAAAACTATGCAGTCCAGGTGAGTTTTGAATTCACGACCATCCATGCAACAGTTCAGTATCATAACTACTACAACACGGTGCTAGTCAGCTTCTCGTGCGACATAGCTCCCTCCTTAAGAGAACAGTGTCTCGGTCTTACGTCGTCCTAGTCCAGGAACGAGACATCGGTCCTGCATACTCCGACTACCGATGACTGACGCTCGCCCTGGCAGTGATCTTCTTAGAGCTTCTTTTGCCGCTACTCAGCTTCTTGTACGACAATACAGACCGTGTGCCAGATGAAAGGATCACTAAAGCCATAGACACAATATAAACAAAGAAGCGAGAGATCTTGAGAAGGACCAGCAGAGAGATTATAACACTATTGGCGCTGTGTGCTATGCTTATTTTTGTAACAATACCTTCCAACCTGTTACAAAGGAGCCACGTATAACACCTTTGGGCCAGTATATGCCAAATATGATCTACATCGGCAGTATACTGTTACCCTCTGGGAGGAATTTTGAATTTGACAGGGTGTTACCTAACAGAATTAGGGGAATCGGACATGAATATAGTATTGTTAGCAATTGGTGGGAAACAGAAAAAACTAATTTTGTCAAAAGTTACTGTAACAGAATTCTTGTAAATAAAATAATAAAACGGTCGCCAGCCAGCCTAATTAGGCATAACAATGAGGAATCATTATTTTGTATGAATCTATCTTTACTTGTGCAAAAGAAACTTTCATTCCTTACTTCTCAATGAAGTGCAATGAACCTCTACAGTAACCAGACGAAGTACACAGTGAATAGCAGTAGTTATGAGTAGCATGTAAAGGCAATCACAGAAATGAACAGAAACTTTGTCCCTGTTGAGCACAATTTGGAGTCCTTTCTTTCAATAATGTAACACATAAATTGTTCTCAAAGACAACGCAAGACTACATAGTACCGGACAAAAGTTCAAGTTTGATTAACACACAAAAGCACATCACAAAAGTAACAAGATAGCACTATTCACATACCTTTTATATATACTCTTTTAGATAACCATTTTAGGTTCCTTTAACTAGAAAATAACTATTCATTTGGTTTTCTTTCTAATATAAAAGATTGGAATGGAGGCCCTCAAACTAACCCTGCTTTATTTCAGAAAACAGTTTGCGTTAAAATACCAGCTTAGTTACTTCCCCACTTAAGATCATTTACCTTGCAATAGTTTGAAACAAATTTTACTATGAATATTCTCTACAGACTTCAAGTAAAAATTACACTTTGAATAGCATCAGAACCTAGTGCTTTATAATACCGCTTGTGAAGCAAGTGATTTTTACTGACAACTTTTTATGTAGCTGACTTTAAAACACTGACAATTATAAAATATAAACAAATCAGAACACATTAGAGATTTTCATACATTCAATAATTAATGCCTCCCTTTATATCATTGAAATAAATAATTTAACTACTCACTTCTATATATTTTTGCATTCAGAGCTGTGCACTGTTAAATAACACAAATGATTATCAGGTTTTCACACACAGGCACACACAGGGCACTCGGATATTAGTCATTATGAGGAGAGGACCCTGATAGGTACCATGAAGCGAAATAATTCATCTACATCTACATCCATACTCCGCAAGTCACCTGACGGTGTGTGGCGGAGGGTACCTTAAGTACCTCTATCGGGTCTCCCTTCTATTCCAGTCTCGTATTGTTCGTGGAAAGAAGGATTCTAGGTATGCTTCTGCGTGGGCTCTAACCTCTCTGATTTTATCCTCATGGTCTCTTCGCGAGATATACGTAAGAAGGAGCAATATACTGCTTGACTCCTCGGTGAAGGTATGTTCTCGAAACTTCAGCAAAAGCCCGCACCGAGCTACTGAGCGTCTCTCCTGCAGAGTCTTCCATTGGAGTTTATCTATCATCATTCATGGTTCGAACACAAAGTTTAGTATTAATTGCATTTTTATTGCAAATTAATTCACAGAAATACTCTGGTTCATACTATTATACAGTTCTAACCTTTCGACTCTGATGAAGTAGTGGCTCAGTAGAGATGGCGAGCCCGTGGCGACTACCTGGTGTCTCCTTTGGCAATAATAAGCTCTATTAAATTCTTCTTGGCGACGTGAATACCATTTTTAGAGCGATTTCCTATACGAGAGTACCCTCTTACAGCAGTAACCACATCCGAGGCCATTCCATCATAGATTAGGATACCGAAAGCCTCACTCGGCACCTGCGGTGTTGACTCCATACCTGCTGGCCACTGAATCTTCACTGTACTCTCTCGCTTGCCACCCAGACTGAGCGCCAATTCCACCTATTGGCTCGCGCCAACTCACATCCGTTGCGGAGGGGAAGTACTATGTCTTTTTCATTATACAATGCAACTTCCTAAGTATCTAACAGTTTTTTACATTATTATTTCCCTTGCATAAACAAACCTATTTTAGAAAGTCTCATTATTTAAGTACACAGTCACAAAAAAATGGTTAAAATGGCTCTGAGCACTATGGGACTTAACTTCTGAGGTCATCAGTCCCCTAGAACTTAGAACTACTTAAACCTAGCTAACCTAAGGACATCACACACATCCATGTCCGAGGCAGGATTCGAACCTGCGACCGTAGCAGTCGCGCGGTTCCGGACTCCACGCCTCGAACCGCTCGGCCACCGCGGCCGGCACACAGTTACAATTCTAAAAAAAGAAAAACATATATCGTAAAAGTATATTTCCTTACAGTAAATCAATGATATTAAGCAGTAAAGAGAAAACACTTCACAATTCACATCATTAATTGCACTGAAAAACTACACGGTCTCGGGCGCTGCAGTCACGGACTGTGCGGCTGACCCCGGCGGAGGTTCGAGTCCTCCCTCGGGCATGGGTGTGTGTGTTTGTCCTTAGGATAATATAGGTTAAGTAGTGTGTAAGCTTAGGGACTGATGACCTTAGCAGTTAAGTCCCATAAGATTTCACACACATTTGAACATTTACATTTTTGAAAAACTACTCCCTATCGATCATGGTGTTACAAGATGACTTCATCAGTCTTAAATCAGACGGGACGGACCAACAAGTCCAATCCTTGATGTAGATTTAGATGTAAATGTAAGACCGCAACACAGTGTGCGGTTTGCAGGCGGGGAAGGGGGGGATTTCCCCTCCCCCCCTCTGCATCAGACCATCCCCTCCTCTGGTTTTAGTTTATGCATCCCAACCTGGGATGTTTGTTTCCCACGTACTGGAGTAAAACTTTACATATAATTTAAATTTGTGGAGCCTAACACTGGAAGTTTTTAATAAGTCTTACTATTAATACGTTTCAGTTTTCTATCATCAGAATAAGTACAACTTTTCACAAATGTGCCTCTACTTTTTGAATTCCCCTCGTATAACTGTACCCGTATGTAGATGATTTTGTAAATAAGCTTTACCTATAATGTACTTTTAAAGATATAACAAGGGATGGCTTTTCTGATAGTGCATACGCGTCAATAGTGAGTTTCGGCATTAAAATCTATTTATAAATAGCTGTTTAACCATGCGTAACGCCACGGTCAATGCTAGTAACATATATAATTCTACTAACCCCCTAAGACATCCCTCCCCCCCCCCCCCCCCCCACTGGTAAAAGCACAAATCGCACCCTGCCGCAACAGCGACAACGGCCGAAAAGACCTGTGCGACAGCTAAAGTAACGCGAAATGCGAAGTTAAACAGGAAGCCGAAGTGAAACGAAAGACTGACAGGGGTAAACCACAAGTAAAGCCTCGGCGCTTGATTAAACGCACTGCGATAACGGCGCGGTGTGCGTTATGAGATGTAGGCCGCGCCTTGCAGAGCCCACACACAGTGTTCGCCGCCATTCTTTCCGTGCCGCGGCGCGGCCGTGTGTGCGGCCCACACACGCGCTCAGCCCCCTGCCTGTACGCCGGGGTCCCGTCAACGCAAAGCCTGCCACGCGTCCGATATTAAATTCTGGAGCGCGACCCACCGTCTCTGGCCGACCCGCCCTCAAGCCGGAAACTCCGCCACACAGCAATATCTGCCGGCGGCATCGCATCCAACGCGCCCCCACCGCCACTGCGCAATGCGTATACGCAGAAAAATCGCGGTACTCAAATCTCGTGTGATCGTACACCGTACTGAAACGTACCAGCTACATATGCCGCTTTAGTTTGAACGTCGACAATATTACACTGCAATGTGAACGCGTGAGAGATTAAAACTCTTTGTGGGACCTGGACGCAAAGCTGGAACCTTTGACTTTAGCGGGCAAACACTGTGCCGATCGAAATTCACAGACGCGACTCACGATTCGCCCCCACAGCGTTACTTCCGCCAGTATATCAAAGCTTCCAGGGCATTCACTGGAACGTCTGTGACGTTTGGAAGGTTTATTTCCACAATTTCCTTCACCTTTCTTTCAAGGTACTGAGTTGTCTGGGGGTGTGGGATTGCTTCTGTGCAGTGTTGGGCCAAGGTGGTGTAAGAAGGTGAAAGGTGGCTACACTGAGTCACAGCGCCAGAGATTGCACCAAAGATTATTATTCCGCCGCCTCCACAGGCAGTAGTAGTTCAGAGGTTGCCGTGGGCAGTACTTGTTGAGAGGATGTCGAGGGCAGTAGTAGTTCAGAGGTTGCCGTGGGCAGTACTTGTTGAAGGGATGTCGAGAGCAGCACTAGTTCAGAGGATGTCGAGTGCAGTTGTTGTTCGGTTGGGTGAGAGAGTAGGCGCTATTCGGTTGGTGTAATGTATAGATGGAAGATGTTGCAATGATCACAGTGTATTTTTCGTCAATATATATCGAGGTAAAAAAAAAAGTATTTCACATTTCTTTAATGACAATGCCTCTTGGTCACAGGTTCAGTCAACAAAGCATCTGGGTCGTGTTCATGTATTAGACTTATAATTCTGGCTTCTATGTGGAATTATAGTATTTCTGGTTTTTCAATTAGTTCATTGTAAATGGTGTTTAAAATATCTTGTCGTATTGAGGAAGAACCGTGCCAGATACAAGTGCGTTGAATCACACTACCACACACAGAACAGTTACACTTGTGCTTTGTTGTTTCGTAGCTTTTATAGGTGCAGGGGACTTAATTAATCAATTGTGTTAATGGAAATTTCTTGTCATTCTTTATTTTTATTTTATGCAGTCAGATTGCGTGCTAATACTAGTCAGGGCTAACCGGTTACGAGACTTCGTAACCGGACACACAGCTACTAAAATTATTGCATTATAATTAAGCCCCCATGCAAAGGTCACGGGAATAGGTCGTTGGTAGCTTAGACAAAGACCAACCATTGAGCTACATTTGTAGCATCACGGTTAAGCCAGCGGCCATGTCCTGTCAGAGCACATGGTGATGTCGGCACATAACAGTTATGAGCTGACGACCACTACCCACTGACTTAGGCATCTAGCATTGCTGACTCCAGTAACTTGGGCGCACATGACCTAGGTCAGCAACACTGAAGACTGCCAAGGTGCTTGCAGGGAATGTCAGCATCCGGTGGTGGAACTCGCCGCATCAAATTATAGCGTTCGGTGCCCAGGTGCCCAAACCAGCACGGAAGTGTGGGCTGAAGTACTGCATGGGAATCATTTCACTGCCCTTCAGGACAGACGTCTGGTAACTGCTCGTGTGTGACGGGAGGTAGGCTACCACCAGAGTAGTACCAAGTTCAATGAGTACAAAATGACAAACGAAAATTTTTACCAAGGGCGGGATTCGAACTCAGATCTGCTCACTAGGTAGACGCGCTAACCACTATGCCACCTAATTTAAAACAATTATTTAAGGAACAATGTTACACGTTCCAAATACATACTAAGTACATGTACTAACCATGCACACATGTTATACATGAAATGATTTAAACAAAAAGAGTGTCATCATTGCAATTACGCTGATGTTAAAGAAATACAACAAAATATTGTGTTACTTACTAAATTACCAGAAATAATTAATTTGAACATTAAGAAAAGTTTTTTTAGAAACATTCAAACTTCTTGAAACATGAATAAATAAAAAACGCCCTTGAATTACATGTGCTCCAATCTTTACAGAAGCATAAATAGCACTTTGTAAAAGATATCAGCAAGTTTTTAGGATAATTTTTAATATATTAATACACAGAAGTAAATCGTCTCCGTGAGAGACAGTTTAAGGGAAAAACTGGTGTTTAACCTTCTCAACTCAATCAGACTAGCTATCAGCATTTCACACAATTGTATGGAAGTCACCAAATTTGGAAGATTTAGACCTATCGCACATAAAATCAATTTAATAATCATATTAGACCATCTCTTAAATACCTGAGAATGGCGGAAAAGAGATGTTATAAAGATGACTAGCCTTCCAATTACACTTTCTGGTCAACAATGGAATGTTAATTATCTGTAGTGATCAGACCTATATAATAGATCTTTCACTGAAAAACTGACTTACACATCACAGTGCAAAAATGAGCAGGGAAATTTGCCATTCATTGAGTATTACATTATATCAGATACAGTCTTATGGTTTTAACAATTTTATAAAGACATTTACATAAAAACAGCCAATTTTCATATTTATACTATAAACCAATAACGCAGCTTTAATGTTTTGTGTTTTGACATTATTAGATACACAATCTGACTGTCACGTAAGTTCTGTACATTAGCTTATAAAATTTCAAAAACTACTTTCTGAAGTAGAAAAAGCACACACCAAAAATAACAGTGAAATGTATATCCTTAAGGTAACTACATTACATCATTTTCAACATAGTCTTCTTCTATTAATTTTTAAGATATTACCGAATTTTTTCTTGTGATTCGAATACCTTCTAATTTTGTGGTATTCATACAGCGTGTGTGCCCTGAACTCTATGGTGCTGTCGGATCCTAGTTTCTTAATGACGTAATTAACAAAATTTCCCAACAACCAGTACACAGAATTAGTTTTCCCTTCTGGGAAATAGCGTGTTTCAGGCCTATGTATCAATGACAGCGATGTACTCTCAGGGAATGTCCTTGTAATCAGTAGTATTTGCTCTCGGATCCACTTCCAACTATTCATGTGACCACTGCAAGTGTATATGTGTCAACTATGGCATTGTTGGCATAATTTCTTTCACAGAGTCCGATTGTATACAGTCTTTCATTGGTGCTAACTATTTCGTTAACCCTGGAGCAGCCACTCTACGCAGACGCACGGACTACCCTAGCACGCCTCCCTCTTCCTTTCAAATTCCCATTGATGCTTCAGCCCACTTGTTATTCCCCGTAACCTCGAACGGCATGGTATAGACTCTCCAGCTATAGTGAAATAGCACCTCAGAACAGAATGAAACGAGAGATCCTGGAGTATGGGCTTTGAGCAAATGAAACTATCTGGTTTCAGAGAGCTTTTCAGGTCTCAAACATTTGTCATGTATATAGGGTGGTCCATTGATAGTGACCAGGCCAAATATCTCACGAAATAAGAATCAAACGTGTGGTGTCACCGCCAGACACCACACTTGCTAGGTGGTAGCTTTAAATCGGCCGCGGTCCATTAGTACATGTCGGACCCGCGTGTCGCCACTGTCAGTGATCGCAGACCGAGCGCCACCACACGGCAGGTCTCGAGAGACTTACTAGCACTCGCTCCAGTTGTACGGACGACTTAGCTAGCGATGCACATTGACGAAGCCTCGCTCATTTGCAGAGCAGATAGTTAGAATAGCCTTCAGCTAAGTCCATGGCTACGACCTAGCAAGGCGCCATTAGCTTTACATAGCTTGTATCTAAAGAGTCTCACTTGTATCGTCAAGAGCGATGTACAACAAGGATGGATTAAAGTTAAGTATTCCAGAAGCTACGTACTTTTCTTTATAGCATTCATTACGTATCCTGTTTCAGACCTCACGCCATCCTTCGTGAGCTTATAGCGTGCATTTCGGTCTCTTCAAACCACACTGTGTCGGCACTTCTGTCGACACATCAAAACGAAAAAAACTACAAACAACGAAACTCGTCCAGCTTGAAGAGGGAAACCAGATGGCGCTATGGTTGGCCCGCTAGATGGCGCTGCCATAGGTCAAACGGATATCAACTTAGTTTTTTTAAATAGGAACCCCATTTTTATTACACATTCGTGTAGTACGTAAAGAAATATGAACGTTTTAGATGGACCACTTTTTTCGCTTTGCGGTAGATGGCGCTGTAATAGTCACAAACGTATAAGTACATCACGTAACATTCACCAATGCGGACGGTATTTGCTTCGTGATAAATTACCCGTGTTAAAAGGACAGTTTACAAATTACGGAAAAGTCGATATCGTGTTGATGAATGGCTGTTCTGATCAAAATGCCCAACGGGCGTGTGCTATGTATGCTGCGCGGTATCCTGGACGACATCATCCAAGGGTACGGCCCGTTCGCCGGATAGTTACGTTATTTAAGGAAACAGGAAGTGTTCATCCACATGTGAAACGTCAACGACGACCTGCAGCAAATGATGCCCAAGTAGGTGTTTTACCTGCTGTCGCGGCTAATTCGCACATCAGTAGCAGACAAATTCCGCGAGAATCGGGAATCTCAAAAACGTCGGTGTTGAGAATACTACATCAACATCGATTGGACCCGTACCATATTTCTATGCACCAGGAATTGCATGGCGGTGACTTTGAACGTCGTGTATAGTTCTGTCACTTGGCACAAGAGAAATTACGGGACGATGACAGATTTTTTGCACGCGTTCTATTTAGCGACGAAGCGTCATTGACCAACACCGGTAACGTAAACCGGCATAATATGCACTATTGGGCTACGGAAAATCCACGATGGCTGCGACAAGTGGAACATCAGCGACCTTGTCAAGTTAATTTATGCTGCGGCATTATGGGAGGAATGATAATTGGCCTCCATTTTATCGATGGCAATCTAAATGGTGCACTGTATGCTTATTTCCTACGTAATGTTCTACCGATGTTACTACAAGATGTTTCACTGCATGACAGAATGGCGATGTACTTCCAACATGATGGCTGTCCGGCACATTGCTCGCGTGCGGCTCAAGCGGTATTGAATAGCATATTTCATGAGAGGTGGATTGGTCGTCGAAGAACCATACCATGGCCCGCACGTTCACCGGATCTGACGTCCCCGGATTTCTTCCTGTGGGGAAAGTTGAAGGATATTTTCCATCGTGATCCACCGACAACGCCTGACAACATGCGTCAGTGCATTGTCAATGCATGTGCGAACATTACGGAAGGCGAACTACTCGCTGTTGAGAGGAATGTCGTTACACGTATTGCCAAATGCATTGAGTTTGACGGACATCATCTTGAGCATTTATTGCAAATGGTTCAAATGGCTCTGAGCACTATGGGACTCAACTGCTGTGGTCATAAGTCCCCTAGAACTTAGAACTACTTAAACCTAACTAACCTAAGGACAGCACACAACACCCAGACATCACGAGGCAGAGAAAATCCCCGACCCCGCCGGGAATCGAACCCGGGAACCCGGGCGTGGGAAGCGAGAACGCTACCGCACGACCACGAGATGCGGGCGCATTTATTGCATTAATGTGGTATTTACAGGTAATCACGCTGTAACAGCATGCGTTCTCAGAAGTGATAAATTCACAAAGGTACATGTATTACATTGGAACAACCGAAATAAAATGTTCAAACGTACCTACATTCTGCATTTTAACTAAAAAAAAAACATACTTGTTACCAACTGTTCATCTAAAATTGTGAGCCATATGTTTGTGACTATTACAGCGCCACCTATCACAAATCGTAAAAAGCGATCCAACTAAAACATTCATATTTCTTTACGTACTACACGAACATGTAATGAAAAATGGGGGTTCCTATTTAAAAAACACAGCTGATAGCCGTTTGACCTATGGCAGCGCCATCTAGCGGGCCAACCATAGCGCCATCTAGTTTGCCCCTTCAAGCTAGACGAGTTTCGTTCGATGTAGTTTTTTCGCTTGACACTTATTTCATGAGATATTTGGCCCACCCTGTATATGCAGACTGAAGTAATGAATGGAAATTTTTGCCAGGGTCACGATTTGAACACAAGTCTCCTGGTCGCTAGGCAGACGCGCGCTAATCACTACGTCACCCTGGCACAGTTGCTTTGTAAAAATGCAAACAGTAGGTCACTGTGCCAGGATGGAGTAGTTGTTAGAGCATCTGCATAGTGAGCAGGAGTCCTGGGTTCGAATACTAGCCTTGGTACGAAATTTCATTCATCGCTTCATCCTGTATACGTACATCATAGACATTTCAGACTTGAAAATCTTTCTGAAACCATACAGCTTTATTCAGAAAAGGTGCCCTTGGCAGCACCATAAAATATAGCGGGGGAACCAGAACTTGTACTGGCTGCGTGCTGTACAGTGTTGCTCGATCATGTGGCGTGTTACTCTCGTCCCTGTAGGCGCAGCTGGATTGTCCATCCCGGTGTCCACGTTAATGAATGTTTACGCCCGTACACGGCCTGCTTTCTGTGTCAATGCGCTGTTTGCAGCCATGCTCTGTACAACAGATCCGTGACGTAGGAGTGTGGTAGGGGTTTGTCTCACCCTGCAAGAGCTCGAGTTTCCTGCTGCGTTTGCAACATCTCGGTGCTTGTCCTCGTCCGACTCATGCTGTATAAACAGCCCCGACACTGCAGTTAGCAAGCAGGAGCGCTAACAAGCGTCGCCTGCCTTCTACTGTTGTGGCTGAATTGCTGTTTTCTGAGGTAACACCCAAAAATTTGTGATGGCGTTACAGTATTCACGAGATTTCTGTCATAATTTGGATATTTACTTCCACTAGTACCTCTATCATCGTACAAATTATACCTTAACTTTCGCCAGTACCGGCACTGAGTCCGCCGGAGTGGCCGTGCGGTTTTAGGCGCTGCAGTCCGGAGCAGAGCGACCGCTACGGTCGCAGGTTCGAATCCTGCCTCGGGCATGGATGTGTGCGATGTCCCTAGGTTAGTTAGGTTTAATTAGTTCTAAGTTCTAGGCGACTGATGACCTCAGAAGTTAAGTGGCATAGTGCTCAGAGCCATTTGAACCATTTTTTGAGCCTACACTGATACCCCCAAGACATTGTGACCATTGCCCACCACGACGTTGAATGACGCTTGGTGGTGTTGCAGGCACTTGGCGCGGTAACAGAAGTATGAAAGCGGAGCAGACACCGACGGGGATCACCCTAGCCAAGATATGGGCTGCAAGTGGGAAAATCAATTGAGAGAAGCGGCTTTAACAAAGAGAAGATCATTTGCGCAGAGCCTGTGAACGAAAATCTCGAAAACAGTGAAGCCGGTAGAATGTTCACGTGCTGCTGTCTACGGAAAGAGGCAGGTCAGTTAAACTACCGCTAGGCGCTAAAAGGTTGGATGTCTACGACACTTCACAGAACGTCGTGTTGTCTGCTCTGTAATGTAGGATAGACGGTGGCCCGTGACATCTCTGTCGAAAGAGCACATTGCTGGTGCACACGACGCGTGTTTCTGAGCACACCGTTCATCGTGCATTGTTGAACATGGAGCTCCGCAGCAGACCACCCCTAAAAGTGTCCACATGTTGACCCAGCGACATCGCCAATTGCGATTGCAGTAGGCACGGGACCATCGGGATTCGACCGTCGCTCAATGGAAACGTGTCGGCCCTTCGTGTGAATCACATTTTTGCTACACTAAGTCGATGAACGTCTCCACAAACGCCGTGATCGAGGTGAACGGCGGTTTTTAACGTGCAGCACGCCACGGATGCAAGCTGTTGGGAGCCGGCCGAAGTGGCCGTGCGGTTAAAGGCGCTGCAGTCTGGAACCGCAAGACCGCTACGGTCGCAGGTTCGAATCCTGCCTCAGGCATGGATGTTTGTGATGTCCTTAGGTTAGTTAGGTTTAACTAGTTCTAAGTTCTAGGGGACTAATAACCTCAGCAGTTGAGTCCCATAGTGCTCAGAGCCATTTGAACCATTTGAACCAAGCTGTTGGGAAGAGACATTCTCCTGCGCTCGCATGGGAGCTGTGGTAGTAATCGAAGTCACGCTGACAGATTAGAAGCATCTGCCTCCGTTCATGCTTGATGTCTACCTCGACGGCGACGTTATCTTTCGTAGCATAATTAAAAGAACTTGCCCCCCTTCTAACAGCCGTGTACCGCAAATCTCTAGAGGAACGGAAGTTTCCAAATGATTGGAAAAATAGCACAGGTTGTCCCAGTCTTCAAGAAGGGTCGTCGAGCAGATGCGCAAAACTATAGACCTATATCTCTGACGTCGATCTTTTGTAGAATTTTAGAACACGTTTTTTGCTCGCGTATCATGTCGTTTTTGGAAACCCAGAATCTACTCTGTAGGAATCAACATGGATTCCGGAAACAGCGATCGTGTGAGACCCAACTCGCTTTATTTGTTCGTGAGACCCAGAAAATATTAGATACAGGCTTCCAGGTAGATGCTATTTTCCTTGACTTCCGGAAGCCGTTCCATACAGTCCCGCACTGTCGCCTGATAAACAAAGTAAGAGCCTACGGAATATCAGACCAGCTGTGTGGCTGGATTGAAGAGTTTTCAGCAAACAGAACACAGCATGTTGTTATCAATGGAGAGACGTCTACAGACGTTAAAGTAACCTCTGGCGTGCCACAGGGGAGTGTTATGGGACCATTGCTTTTCCCAATATATATAAATGACCTAGTAGATAGTGTCGGAAGTTCCATGCGGCTTTTCGCGGATAATGCTGTAGTATACAGAGAAGTTGAAACATTAGAAAATTGTAGCGAAATGCAGGAAGATCTGCAGCGGATAGGCACTTGGTACAGGGAGTGGAAACTGACCCTTAACATAGACAAATGTAATGTATTGCGAGTATATAGAAAGAAGGATCCTTTATTGTATGATTATATGATAGCGGAACAAACACTGGTAGCAGTTACTTCTGTAAAATATCTGGGAGTACGCGTGCGGGACGATTTGAAGTGGAATGGTCATATAAAATTAATTGTTGGTAAGGCGGGTACAAGGTTGAGATTCATTGGGAGAGTCCTTAGAAAATGTAGTCCATCAACAAAGGAGGTGGCTTACAAAACACTCCTTCGACCTATACTTGAGTATTGCTCAACAGTGTGGGATCCGTACCAGGTCTGGTTGAAGGAGGAGACAGAAAAGATCCAAAGAATAGCGGCACGTTTCGTCACAGGGTTATTTGGTAAGCGTGATAGCGTTACGGAGATGTTTAGCAAACTCAAGTGGCAGACTCTGCAAGAGAGGCGCTCTGTATCGCGGTGTAGCTTGCTCCCCAGGTTTCGAGAGGGTGCGTTCCTGGATGAGGTAACGAATATATTGCTTCCCCCTACTTATACCTCCCGAGGAGATCACGAATGTAAAATTAGAGAGATTCGAGCGCGCACGGAGGCTTTCAGACAGTCGTTCTTCCCGCGAATCATACGCGACTGGAACAGAAAAGGGAGGTAATGACAGTGGCACGTAAAGTGCCCTCCGCCACACACCGTTGCGTGGCTTGCGGAGTATAAATGTAGATGTAGATGCAGATAATTGTCTGTATCTCCGGGCCATAACCCCCTCTGCCAGCCACTTAAATGTGATTTGCAGAGTATCCATGTAGACTCTGGTTTCAGGAGCATTACAGTGAACTCATACTGAAGTCCCGCGACGAAATTCGGCTGATGTAAATCCTGTGCAAACCCACCTGTATCACTGTTGGGTGCCATTACCGCATACCCAAATCAGCGGCCCATTATTTAAGCGAATTACATAATCTGTGCATAGACATCAAGTGCCACATACACTATGCGATCAAAAGCATCCGGACATCACCAAAAACATACGTTTTTCGTATTAAGTGCATTGTGCTGCCACCTACTGCCACGTACTCCGTATCAGCTACCTCAGTAGCCATTAGACATCGTGAGAGAGCAGAATGAGACGCTCCGCGGAACACACAGACTTCGAACGTGATCAGGTGATTAGGTGTCACTTGTGTCACACGTCTGAACGCGAGATTTCCACACTCCTAAACATCCCTAGATCCCCTGTTTCCGATGTGATGGTGGAATGGTAACGTGAAGGGACACATACAGCACAAAAGCGATCAAGCCGTCCTCGTCTGTTGACTGACAGACACCGCCGACAGTTGAAGAGGGTCATAATGTGTAAATAGACAGACAAGTATTCAGACCATGACACAGGAATTCCAAACTCCATCAGAATCCACTGCAAGTACAGTGACAGTTAGGCGGGAGGTGAGAAAACTTGGATTTCATGGTCGAGCGGCTACTAATAAGCCACACATCGTACCGGTAAATGCCAAACGACGCCTCTCTTGGGGTAAGGAGCGTAAACATTGGACGATTGGCCAGTGGAAAAACGTTGTGTGGAGTGACGAATCATGGTACACAATGTGGCTATCCGATGGCAGGGTGTGGGTATGGTGAATGCCTCGTGAAGTCGTCTGCCAGCGTGTGTAGTACCAACAGTAAAATTCGGAGAGGGTGGTGTTATGGTGCGGTCGCGTTTTTCATGGAGGAGGCTTGCACCCCTTGTTGTTTCACGTGACACTATCATAGCACAGATTGATTGTTTTAAGCACCTTATTGCTCCCCACTGTTGAAGATCAATTCGGGAATGGCGACTGCATCTTTCAACACGATCGAGCAACTGTTCATAATGCACGGCCTGTGGCGGAGTGGTTACACGACAATAACATCCTTGTAATGACAAACTGCCTATTGGCTTCTGTCTCGGGTTCTTCGGCCGACGTTCATCTAATGATTTTTCTGACGTTTCGCCAGCACGAGTGGCTGGCATTGTCAAAGCTTCACCCTCCATTGCCGGTGGTGAACTGGAGCCGAGCTCGCGGGCGCAGACTATATGTACCTGGCGCGCCAACGTCCGAGGGCTTCTCCGCGGTCATTTCCGGTGCGGTTCTCCTCTTGCTACCTGCGACGGTCGTTCGCTGCAGTACGGGAAGCCAGGATCCGTTGACCTTAAGGCTTTCCTCTTTCTTGTTCAAACTGTTCGCGTGTTTTTGTATTTCTACAGCTTCTCTGAACAAGCGCGTGTGATAGTGGTTCTCTACAGCCAGAACTTCCGTGTCGGCGAATTTTATTACGTGGTCGGTCTCATTCAGTGCGTGTTCTGCCACGGCCGATTTCTCCACCTGCCCCAACCTGCAATGTCGCTTATGCTCCTTGATCCTGGTGTTAATGGATCGTCCAGTCATCCCAACATAAACTTTTCCGCATGTGCATGGTATGCGGTATATTCCCGACATTGCAAGTGGGTCTCTTTTCTCCTTCGCCGATCTAAGACACTCTTTGATCTTCCTTGTCGGTTTGAAGATCGTCTTTACGCCATGTTTGCGCAATATACGGCCGATTCTGTCCGTCACTCTGGGAATGTATGGCAGAAAGGCCGTACCCGACATTTCTTTTTCTGGTTCCTTACTTCGCCGAGTGTTTGGCTCAGTTACACTTCTAATATAATTTGTGGAGTACCCATTGCTCCTCAGGACTGTTTCCAGGTGTTGCATTTCTCGTTTGAGGTGTTGCGGCTCACATATTCGTCCTGCTCTCGTTACGAGCGTACTAATCATGCCCCTTTTCTGGCTCGGGTGGTGGTTTGACAGTTTGTGCAGGTATCGGTCCGTGTGAGTCGGTTTTCGATACACGCTGTGTCCCAGGTTTTCGCCGTCCCTTGTGACCAGCACATCTAGAAATGGCAGTTTCTTGTCCTTTTCTACTTCCATGGTAAATGTTATGTTGGCATGGAGGCTGTTCAAGTGTCTTAGGAAGTCACCGAGCTGTTCTTCACCATGGCTCCACACCACGAAAGTATCATCGACGTACCTGTACCACACCTTAGGTTTGCAAGTCGCCGAGTCCAGTGGTACAGGTACGTCGATGATACTTTCGTGGTGTGGAGCCATGGTGAAGAACAGCTCGGTGACTTCCTAAGACACTTGAACAGCCTCCATGCCAACATAACATTTACCATGGAAGTAGAAAAGGACAAGAAACTGCCATTTCTAGATGTGCTGGTCACAAGGGACGGCGAAAACCTGGGACACAGCGTGTATCGAAAACCGACTCACACGGACCGATACCTGCACAAACTGTCAAACCACCACCCGAGCCAGAAAAGGGGCATGATTAGTACGCTCGTAACGAGAGCAGGACGAATATGTGAGCCGCAACACCTCAAACGAGAAATGCAACACCTGGAAACAGTCCTGAGGAGCAATGGGTACTCCACAAATTATATTAGAAGTGTAACTGAGCCAAACACTCGGCGAAGTAAGGAACCAGAAAAAGAAATGTCGGGTACGGCCTTTCTGCCATACATTCCCAGAGTGACGGACAGAATCGGCCGTATATTGCGCAAACATGGCGTAAAGACGATCTTCAAACCGACAAGGAAGATCAAAGAGTGTCTTAGATCGGCGAAGGAGAAAAGAGACCCACTTGCAATGTCGGGAATATACCGCATACCATGCACATGCGGAAAAGTTTATGTTGGGATGACTGGACGATCCATTAACACCAGGATCAAGGAGCATAAGCGACATTGCAGGTTGGGGCAGGTGGAGAAATCGGCCGTGGCAGAACACGCACTGAATGAGACCGACCACGTAATAAAATTCGCCGACACGGAAGTTCTGGCTGTAGAGAACCACTATCACACGCGCTTGTTCAGAGAAGCTGTAGAAATACAAAAACACGCGAACAGTTTGAACAAGAAAGAGGAAAGCCTTAAGGTCAACGGATCCTGGCTTCCCGTACTGCAGCGAACGACCGTCGCAGGTAGCAAGAGGAGAACCGCACCGGAAATGACCGCGGAGAAGCCCTCGGACGTTGGCGCGCCAGGTACATATAGTCTGCGCCCGCGAGCTCGGCTCCAGTTCACCACCGGCAATGGAGGGTGAAGCTTTGACAATGCCAGCCACTCGTGCTGGCGAAACGTCAGAAAAATCATTAGATGAACGTCGGCCGAAGAACCCGAGACAGAAGCCAATAGGCAGTTTGTCAACAAGTGGCCACGAAAGCCTCAACAATTTTGTATCCTTGTAATGGACTGAATCCTACAGAATACCTTTGGGATCTTTTGGAAGGCCGACTTCGTGCCAGGCCTCACCGACCGACATCGATACGCCTCCTCAGTGCAGCACTCCGGGAAGAATGGTCTGTCATTACCCAAGAAACCATCCAGCTCTGATTGAACCTATGCCTGCGAGAGTGGAAGCTGTCATCAAGGCTAAGGGTGGGCCAATACCATATTGAAGTCCAGCACTACCGATGGAGGGCGCCACGAACTTGTAAGTCATTTTCAGCCAGGTGTCGGGATACTTTTGATCACATAGTGTACCTCTGCAAACCTACCAACAAATTGTCGGCTCCCTGATTCGCAGCCTCAGTGATGTATTTCGTTCGAAAGGCGGACAAACAGGTGATTAAGCAAGTGGTCACAACGTTTTGGCACGTCGGTTTATCAAGTCCTTTTCAAGATACAATAGCTTCCTTTGCTATCTTTTCTCAGTAGCAGTTTCAATCTGTTCTGCGAAAAGGTAGTTAACTCATATAAAGATTGAATTGTGATATCTTTTCATAGCTACTAAGGAAAAACAGTGAAGTCTTTCTCCTGATAAGTATACTACATTTTAGCAAAGTCGATATTACCTTTTGCTCAACTGAGCTAATTACCAAGTCTTGTTTCTTTTGTGATAACTTTTTCGAAATAGTCCAGAAAAAAATAACTGTTTTTTTAAAAAGAAACCAGCATCTTCATAGCGTCATAGAACTTGTCCTCTCGACATCTTTGTACTGTACAGGACAGCGCTCCGTCGCTTCATATGTAGTAAAACAGAAAAATAAAAGAAATTCTTGTGAAAGAAACAATCAAATATATAAATAATATTCTATTAATACAAGTCCAGTTAATTAGACATCACATGTGATAGCAGCAGCGGCAAGAGTATGAGTGCTAGAGCCAACAACTTTGAGACACTACAAAGGCAACCAGGAGATCTTCTGTGGCTATTGGAAGGTAGCAGAGAAAGGTGTTTGTGGAAGTAGGCTTTTTGGGTGGATTGTCAGTTGTGAACGGGTAGTTCAGACAGTAGAGCATTTAAGAGCATTTACCCACGAAAGGCAGAAGTTCCGGATTCGAGATCCAGTCTGTCACAAAATTTTAATCTGCCAAGATGTTTCAAAATTTCAGGGTTTATTCAGAAGTACTTACTGAGAATTTTAGAACCTTGGCCTCGAGTTTGTTGTTTAAGAGTAATAATGCAGTCATGAGTTATTCACTTTCCACTTCAGTTACCTTCCTTTCTGTAAAAATAACACCACAGCAGTGAAAAAACCCACAATATCCAATCACCAGATTGTACATCATAAAACGTAGATCCTCGTTGTCGCCTAAGTGCAGTTTCAAAAGTGCTGCGACGCAGCTGCCATTGCTGCGTGAATAGTTCAGCAAAACGTCGTTGTCCCACTCTTCCACTGCATTCAGTGAACCTGTACACGAGGGGCAGTAAGCCTACTTACGAGTATATTACAGTGTTTCACTGCTATCACACAGCTAACAGTGTTGGAAAAACAAACCCGACACAGAACCGAACACTGTTGATTGCAAGCTTGAAGGCATTACTGCTGTCAACGGCAAAGAACGTGAGGCAATAGACCAAATTCGTTTCCACTATGACTCTGTGTACATACTGGGACGAGTCATTCCAGATATGGAAAGGCTACTTCCGGATGCCATGAAGCGCACAGGGTGCAGACAACTGCATGTGTTGCCTTATGTCGGTACTAACGGTGTTTGTGGCTCTCGTTTTGGGCGGCTAGCTGAAATGGTAAAGACTGCCAATCGTGTTTGCAAGATGAAGACGGAGCTCACCATCTTAGCATCACCGACCGAACTAACTGCGTTCCTTTGTTACAGAGCCGAGTGGAGGGTCTGAATCAGAGGCCCAGACAGTTATACGACCGTTCAGGCTGCACATTCCTCGATCATGATGATGATGATGATGATGATGTTTGGTTAGTGGGGCGCTCATCTGCACGGTCATCAGCGCCCGTACACATTCCCAATCTGAACACAGTCCAATCTCTCCACTTTTCATGAAAGATGATGGAATGATGAGGACAACACAAACACCCAGGCCACGGGCAGAGAAAATCCACAACCCGGCCGGGAATCGAAACCGGAACTCCGTGATCCAAAGGTAGCAACGCTGATTCCTCGACTTGCGCGTTAAGGAGATGGGTCTCCGGGTTCCGTTTAACAGATCAGATGCCCACTACAAACAGGAAGCGGCCGTACGAGTAGCGGAGACAGTGTGGAAGGGACTGGGCAAGATTTTAATGTAGAGAGCCTCGGAAAACTAGGGTAGCTGCGTCAGTATAAGAGGGTACAGGACAAACGCAGGAAGCTAGACCTAGAAACAATCGGTACTGCAGTCGCACATTGTAGTAACTCTTTGGAAAGGAACTAGATCTCCAGTCGCTAACAGAAAGCACTGAAGCTCAAATCGCTATAGCCGGAAAAAGATTCTGCCAAAACCTTCACAAAGGGCCAATCCGTGTTCAGAAAGAATGGATTAAATACAGTTAGTGGTTGGGTGCTTACTGCTGTCATAAGCTGTTTACCTTGTAGTGAAATAGAAGTAGATAGTTTCATGTGAATTAGTACGGGTAGAGGCTGTACTTGACTACTGAAATAAATTAATTATTGGATCCCTTTACCGAACCGCTACTCAGATGGTACAGTTGCTGAGCAGTTCAAAGAAAACTTGAGTCTCACGCCAAATAGGTACCCCATTGAAACTTCCTGGCAGATTAAAACTGTGTGCCCGACCGAGATTCGAACTCGGGACCTTTGCCTTTCGCGGGAAGTGCTCTACCAACTTTTTTTTTTTTTCTAGTCGCCCAGCAATGGGCCAGAGGCAAACCTAGCATAAAACAATCGACACCAGGAAAGATGTCACACGCTCGTGGCACATTTTTCGCAAAGCCAAAGCATAAGAAAATCAAATAAAAAACATTGGGTAAGGTTGTCGTTTAACAAGTTCAGAATTTCTTGAACAGGACACCCCCTAATGCCAAAGACTGAGATCAGCGGATACTTGAAACGGTGGGAAGGTCGAACAGAGAAACTATATATACCAACACGAGCCAATATCTACCTTATAAAAAAAAAAAAAAAAAAAAAAAAAAAAAATTATAGAAATGCGAAGGAACGAAGTGAAAACAGAAAATAAAACACAAAAGCGAGTAACAGTATGCTGTAGACTCTGCAGCATGCAACATGGCTTCAAAGTTTCTAGAACAAGTGCAACAAAAATACACGGCAGGAAATTAAATATAAAAAATACGTCAATCATTTTAAAAGTCCGTTCGTTGGAATATACCACCTAGAATTTTGCAGGATAGTCGTGTGTTTCCTGAACGGACGATTTTTTTTTTCCGTCACGCTGACCACTTTTTTTTTTTTTACGTTCGGTGTAACAATAACAAACATAAACTGCTTCTAGCACTTTTTCTTTAAATATATAAGACGATGACTTTATAAAATAAAATTTTTCTGGGAAACGTAAATAAGTGGACTTTTTTTTACATAATAGTGAAAAAAAAAAATATCCTGCTTCTGTCAGTACAAAACAATAACGTTCTGCGTTCCTCTTTGAGGCGCGTACCTCGCTAATCCTGTCATACCTCGCGTTGGTGTCGGCTACGTCTTCACGTGTGTTTGTGGATCCTCTCCACTGTCCTGGTCCTTTCTTGTTCTGATACTTATAGACAATAATTACATTCTCCTACCCGGGACACCCCAACTGGGTGGGGGATCAAGCAAGGCACTCCCTAAAAAATTTGCGTAATATGCTCGATATCTCGGATGTCTCATAAGCTGTGAGTGATGTTCCTGTAGTAAGGCCCAAAAGTCAAGCACATTCTTACTGCCGTCTCGGAAAAGATAACGCACAGTCAAACCTCGAATCCAAGTCACTGCGTTTGTCTTCGTTCGGGGATAATACGTCCTATCTGGGAGAAGTAGTGTGCGTGGTTCTATTGTTTGCGGCCCCACCCGAAGGAGGAAGGCGATCATTTTTTTTGACCACACACCACGCGTCCGCCGAAGGACCGCATATCAGGCGATGCTCCTCAGTGTCTATAACATTGCACTGCGGACACAGTGGCTCGTCCGCCATATGAATTGTATGTAACCTGGAACGAGTCACGTATTTCCCATTGACCACCTGATACCACAGTGCGCGCGTTCCCGTATCAAGGTGTGGGTGGTGCACTGTACGCCATACCACTGACCACGTAACCGTTGGTTGGCGGCGCTCTACGGCATTATTCGGCCGTCGTCGAGTCAAGATGTGATATATATCACGTGCCGTTGCCGTCCTGGTAGTTGGTAGTTCCATATGTACATAACTGTGTTCCACAAAGAAGGTTCGCATAGGGGCAAGCGATGGTGAGATGTGAGCCACCGCTACCGGAGCTGAACGAGAAGGTGGAGCGAGTTCGTCTATCAAGCTGCCCGTCAGACTTGTCTGGTGTCGTGTCCACATCTTTATCATCGTGGTTACATAAATAGCCACTGCTCGGTCGCGTACGTGGACTAGTCCAAGACCTCCACGACTACGAGGAAGGGTGAGGGTTTCGTATCCTACCTTAAAAAGCAGACCTGTGCTCACAAGATATCCTAGTGCAGCCAGGATTCGGCGGGCCAACACCACCGGCATAGGAAGAACTTGTACCAGGTGGGGGATGCGAGAGGCTAGATAAGTGTTGGCAAAGGTGACCCGTTGTATCATATCCAGTGCCCTTAACCTGTGACTTCGGACACTCGCACGAATTGTTTGCAGAAGATGTCTGTAACTCAGTGCCGCCGTGCGTCGAACGTCTGTAGTGAAGATAATTCCTAGGCATTTCATCGTGGTGATCGGCTGTAATGGTGCTACACTTCCTGTCGGGAGTCCTCTCCCGATGTTCATCGCTCCCGACTTTGCCATGTTCAGGCGACTTCACGTAGCCATACAATACAAATTAATCCAATGCAAGGCCACTCTTGCCTCGTCGCCTGACCGTGCTAAAAACACTAGGTCATCTGCGTATGTTCGGCATATAAACTTGTTGTGCCTTATCGTCATTCCTTGGAGTCGATTCCGGAGCCCGCAAAGCAGCGGCTCGACAGCGATGGCATACAATATCGTTGACAGCGG
Organism: Schistocerca nitens; assembly: GCF_023898315.1. NCBI lineage: Eukaryota > Metazoa > Arthropoda > Insecta > Orthoptera > Acrididae > Schistocerca > Schistocerca nitens. Next base: position 36,410,762 of record NC_064614.1, read on the forward strand.
GCACCCTTGTCTGACCGATCGTGAGATGGTGATGGGCCCCACCAAGCGTCCATTGATGAGCACTTTGGATGCGGCTCCGTGGAGTAGTCTCATGACGACGGTGACAAAACTTCCGGAAACTTCATTTTCGTCATCACGTCCGTGAGATAAGCATGACTCAGCCTGTCAAATGCGCGATCGAAGTCTATCGATACCAATACACCCCGGAGACGACATGTTGCAGCCAGTGCGATAACATCGCGGTAGTCGCTGAGGGCCGTTTGTATATTGCTAGCTCCTCCTAGCTGGGTTTGGTCGAGTGAAATCACTTGGCGTATCACGCGTTTAAAGCGTGCTGCAAGTATCCTGGCGTAGATCTTGTAGTCGCAATTAAGAAGGGTCAGTGGCCGGTAGGCCTGTATCCCTGTGCCGCCAGATGGTTTGTGGATGGGGATGATCATTCCTTCCACGAAGGTGGGCGGAAGAGGCACGTTGGGAGACATCAATTCGCAGTACATGGCAGTCCATCGTGGAATCATGAGATCTTTAAATGTACGATAGAACTCTAACGGAAACCCGTCGGGCCCCGGCGATTTGTGCGACGCTCCCTTATCAATCGCTTCCATTACGTCGTCAACTGTGATTTCACCTGTTAACTCCAGGTTGGCCGACTCGTCGAGACACGCGGAGAGCGTTCGTCGGACCTCATGAAAGGCTGCCTGATCGTGTTCCGCTTCTTCATAGAGATGACCGTAGTGTTCCACGAAAGCGTTGGCAATGTCTTTTTGCGTTGTCATGCGGCGACCATCTGGCTGTACGACCGTCTGTATTAAGGTTCTGCGACTACGTTGTTTTTCTCTGATAACGTGATACATCGACGGGGATTCTCCACGGACTCTTTCAAAGGCCCTTGCACGGATTGCGACACCCTCCAGTCGGCGGCACGTTATGGAAATTATTTGGGCCTGTGCTCGTTTTATACCTGCACGACGCTCCTGTGAAGGTGCTTGTACAGAAAGTTCGCGGAGCATCGTGAAATAAAATTCCGTCGTGTATCGCCGCCACATCATCTGCTCCCTTCCGTATGCAATTAACGCTCGGCGCAATGCAGGCTTAACGCATTCCAGCCACCACTGCAACGTCGTCGGATATGTCGGGAGGCGTCGTTCACACACATGCCAAGTGTCTTCGACTAAGCGTTTGCACTCAGGTTCCCTAAGGTGTGCTGTATTCAGTTTCCAAACACTGCGACTCCTCCACACTTGTTGACGACTCAAGGAGACCGTGCATATATATGCTATGTGATCTGAAAAGGCGACAGGCCACAATTCCGCATCGAGGATCGCAGTTTCGAGACGACGTGTTACGTAGATGCGATCGAGACGACTTGCAGAGTGACTCGTGACGTAGGTGTATCCACGTCTGTCGCCATGTATCTTCTCCCATGTATCAATGAGATTCATGTCCTGTATGAGTTGCCGCAGCTCCGGGCACGAAGTATAACGTGGGTGTTGATCTTTTGGTGCGAGCAAGCAGTTGAAGTCGCCTCCAAATAAGACATGTTCATACCGACCTAAGAATAGTGCTGCAATCTCCTCTGCATAAAATCGGGATCGGTCGCGCCGTCTGTCTGACCCCGACGGTGCGTAAATGTTAACGACCCGTACTCCCAGCACTGTGAGCGCCAGTCCTCGCGCTGACGGCAGGTACACCACGTCCTCGGCTACTATGCCGCTACGTAGAAGTATCGCTGTTCCGCTGCCGCCGTCGGTAGTAGGTGTAATGTACGTATCGTACTCATAGAGGTCGGGGAAGCTCTCAACACATACTTCCTGCAGCAGAACGATGTCAACGTCTGACGCATGCAACATGTCTCGTAATAATTGCAATTTGACAGGCGTTCTGATCGTATTAATATTAATAGAGGCTGTTCGATATGCCTGCCGCTGTTCCTCAGTGCGTAACGCGCACATGAGCGCTTATGTTAATTTGTGTGCTTCTGCCCGGTGACATGCTGTCTGTGCGTCAGTCTGCTTCTTCTGCGCGGTTAACATCCTGTGGACGCAGCACTCGCCATTGCGGGTGCGTCGTCGGTGTGGGGGTCAGTATCGGATTCGTCGGCCCAGTTCCTGTGCTGGAGGTCCAGCTCCCGTCGTGTCTCTCCTGCCGGGCTGACCGAAGGCGGTGGCGGTGCTGCGGTGGGTGGAGGGACTCCTTCCGTCGGCTTTCCGTCCGGTGTGTCTGTATTCAACCCCTGTGTAGCATGATTCGCGTCGTACTGCTGTGTGGGAGGTAGAACCTCCCGTTGCGCATCCGGATGCACTGTATCGACGTTACACCCAAGTCCGTCTGACATGGACTGCAGTAAGCAGGTATCCGACGGCGCTAGCCGTCGTTTCTTGTGGCGCTTCGGCGATCGTTGTTTGCGCGTGTGCGCCTCCGTATCCGAGTGCGGAAGTGACTCCCGGTGCTCAGGGACGAAAGTAGCTGTCGGCACAACAGCAGGATCAATTTCCATTTCTCCTACCGATCCTTTCCGCTCGGTTAAGTGCGTCGTCGGCGCCGGAGCGGCAGAGGTGTGCGTCGTTTCGTCACTGGAGGCGGTCTCTGCCGCAGTCGGTTGCCGTAAACTGTCAGGATTTGATAGCTGGTCATTCTTCGGGATGGGATCCGTTCGGAATGCGTCCGCATACGTTAGTGGCAGCGGCGTCAACGTGGACGGAGGTACGGGTTCGCCGTTTGGATCTTGCACTATCCTCCGCTGCATACATTCGGAACGGACGTGGCCCTCTTTCCCGCAACCTGAGCATGGTTTGGGTTGTCCATCGTATATGACTATAGCTCTGCATCCGCCGATGAACAAGTACGAGGGTACATGTTGTGTCAGTTCTATTCTGATTTGACGCACCCCATTGAGAACGGGGTAAGTCGTGAAGTTGGACCATTTTTCCTCAACGTGGCTAAGCACTCTTCCATATGGGCGTAATGCGTCAACGACCAAGTCAGACGGAACCTCGAAGGGAAGTTCGAAAATACGTATGTTTCGTAAGCCCAGTCCTGCATGATCAATAGTTACTTCTCCAACATGTCCATCAGAGTGCCGAAATTTGAGTCCATGTTTAGTATCTCGGATGATTCTGTAACATACTGCATCGTTAATCAGCTTGACGTAAACAACACTGCTCACTATGGAGAGGTGGATTCCGATAAGTTCGTTGTAGTCAAGTTTAACTTCGTCTCGTAGGAACCTTTCTATTTCGTAGGCTTTCGGTCTCGCATATTCATTCGAAAAACTAATCTTGAGAGTCGACTTTCGGTATGCATGTGCCATTCTATATCGAGTCGTCTACACGCGCGAGTACGCCGAAGAGGTAAACAACTGCGCGAGCGCGAACTTCTCCGGCAGGGACGTAAACAGACGTCCGTGCCGTAGCACCGCCGAAGGCATACTGAAACTCAGCTACAGAAGCACGACTCACGTCCGGTACTCACAGCTTTACTTCTGCCAGTACCTTGTCTCCTACCTTCCAAACTTTACAGAAGCTCACCTCCAGGAGACAGGAGAAAAATGGCTCTGAGCACTATGGGACTTAACATCTATGATCATCAGTCCCCTAGAACTTAGAACTACTTAAACCTAACTAACCTAGGGACATCACACAACACCCAATCATCACGAGGCAGAGAAAATCCCTGACCCCGGAGACAGGAGAGCTTCTGAAAAGTTTGGAAGGTGGAAGACGAGATACTGGCAGAAGTAAGGCTGTGAGGACGGGCCGTGAGTCCTGCTTGGGTAGCTCAGATGGCAGAGCACTTGCCCGCGAAAGGCAAAGGTCCAGATTTCTAGTCTCGGTCCGCCACACAGTTTTAATCTGAAAGGAAGTTTCTTATTTTTTATGTCTGCTATTATTTTTAATGATAGAAAGTTACGTAAGCGTCAGAGATATACCCGAGATTACACCAAGATATTTAAGCAACGGTTTGATTTCGAGTCCTAATCGCACAACGGAGTCTCTGCAAGACTGCTATGAAGCATCTATGCTTTCCAAATCCTGTATATGGATATTACTAAATTGAAGTCCCCCTCGTACGTTTCCCTGTCCGTATATTCGAGCTAGTTTCATGAACCTCTGTAAGTATTTTGATACTGTTTACACAAATCGATAGACTGACTAACAAAGAAGGTTGTTGTACATATTTTATAATTATAGTAATTGTGAACTTATAACAGATGTGTTGTGACCTGTTTCATGTAACTGACGGTTGAAGTGACATGTTGTAATGATGGGCTGCTGGGCCCGCAGCTCGTGGTCGTGCGGTAGCGTTCTCGCTTCCCACGCCCGGGTTCCCGGGTTCGATTCCCGGCGGGGTCAGGGATTTTCTCTGCCTCGTGATGGCTGGGTGTTGTGTGATGTCCTTAGGTTAGTTAGGTTTAAGTAGTTCTAAGTTCTAGGGGACTGATGACCATAGATGTTAAGTCCCATAGTGCTCAGAGCCATTTGATGCGCTGCTGGTCATTTACAGAGAAGACGGCATCTGGCGAGAAATGCAATAATCCAAACAGCCGCCGCAGCTGTAGAGAACAGCGAAGTTTGACCAGAGACTATACAAAACTACGAGAGCGTGCTGGAAAATAATTCCTCCTAATTTATTATCCGAAAACGCTTAAAACTTTTAAAAAATACCTTTCTGCGAATGAGAGACCAGTTTGTTGATACTGTCGCTATAGAATGTCTGATTTCACTGACTTGATGGAGCCACAACGACACCACTGCTTCCACCGCTTCACCATTATCACCTCTAAGGTATTCTCTTTGTCTTGGAAGTCAATGAATCTCGGATGGTGCCAAGTCGGGACTGTGTGGGGGATGATCGTTGAGAGCGCACCTAAGGTGTCGTACTGTTCCAGACGTTGCAAGCACTGGTGTGTGGTCTGGCATTGTAATGTTAAAGGAGACTGTGCTGCATGTGTGGACGAACTCTTCCAATTCACGCTGTAATTTTTCTAAGCTGTTTGTCATGCACCGACATAGTTACGCTACGCTGCACCATGTGTAACGCTGCAATTCGGAGCCCCCTAGCGGCAGTAGGTTGCAAGTGAAGTGGAAAGTCGACCACGTAAGGTACGGTCATTAACACCGATTCAGAAACACTACTTTTTAGCACGCCCTCGAATATACTTATTATAAGTTAAAATTCTTCCTCAACCGTGTTTTTCCGTCTGTATGTGAAGGCTACTTTCAGGAACTATGGTAGGGAGTTTCATACAATTTTCACTAAAGTAGTCGTGAGTAAGGTACGCGTACATAACTCGTAACCGCTACGCCAGACAAATCGCCCGTCCGTAAATACGTAGTGCAGCTCGCGCAACGTCGGGGCGAGTCGCCCGTTGAAAATAATCGGAATTTAATCCCGTGGAAAAAACATGGCGTGAAAAATGTTTTCTCCGCCGTTGAGAGCATTTTAAACTTCCTTGTAACATTAAGTTATTCTTAAGAATTACGATACTCGTGGAAAGTAAAATTTTTATTAAAGCGCAAAACGTTCTTGCCGGAAATTAAATCTCTTCTCAACAAATATTTGTAATCAGCTCTCCTTGAGAACTGAGTATTCATCGAAAGCACAAGCTTTTGGTGGGAAAAAATTTCGTACGGACACGAATCATTTTGATATCTATAGTCATTTGTAATAAGGGCTTTTCTAGGAAAATAGATGGTAATGAACCTTATCCCGGGGTGGAACTGTGGAACAGAGTATTACAGGGTGTTTCAAAAATGACCGGTATATTTGAAACGGCAATAAAAACTAAACGAGCAGCGATAGAAATACACCGTTTGTTGCAATATGCTTGGGACAACAGTACATTTTCAGGCAGACAAACTTTCGAAATTACTGTAGTTACAATTTTCAACAACAGATGGCGCTGCGGTCTGGGAAACTCTATAGTACGATATTTTCCACATATCCACCATGCGTAGCAATAATATGGCGTAGTCTCTGAATGAAATTACCCGAAACCTTTGACAACGTGTCTGGCGGAATGGCTTCACATGCAGATGAGATGTACTGCTTCAGCTGTTCAATTGTTTCTGGATTCTGGCGGTACACCTGGTCTTTCAAGTGTCCCCACAGAAAGAAGTCACAGGGGTTCATGTCTGGCGAATAGGGAGGCCAATCCACGCCGCCTCCTGTATGTTTCGGATAGCCCAAAGCAATCACACGATCATCGAAATATTCATTCAGGAAATTAAAGACGTCGGCCGTGCGATGTGGCCGGACACCATCTTGCATAAACCACGAGGTGTTCGCAGTGTCGTCTAAGGCAGTTTGTACCGCCACAAATTCACGAAGAATGTCCAGATAGCGCGATGCAGTAATCGTTTCGGACCTGAAAAATGGGCCAATGATTCCTTTGGAAGAAATGGCGGCCCAGACCAGTACTTTTTGAGAATGCAGGGACGATGGGACTGCAACATGGGGCTTTTCGGTTCTCCATATGCGCCAGTGCTGTTTAATGACGATGCCGTCCAGGTGAAAATAAGCTTCGTCAGTAAACCAAATGCTGCCCACATGCATATCGCCGTCATCAATCCTGTGCACTATATCGTTAGCGAATGTCTCTCGTGCAGCAATGGTAGCGGCGCTGAGGGGTTGCCGCGTTTGAATTTTGTATGGATAGAGGTGTAAACTCTGGCGCGTGAGACGATACGTGGACGTTGGCGTCATTTGGACCGCAGCTGCAACACGGCGAACGGACACCCGAGGCCGCTGTTGGATCACCTGCTGCACTAGCTGCGCGTTGCCCTCTGTGGTTGCCGTACGCGGTCGCCCTACCTTTCCAGCACGTTCATCCGTCACGTTCCCAGTCCGTTGAAATTTTTCAAACAGATCCTTTATTGTATCGCTTTTCGGTCCTTTGGTTACATTAAACCTCAGTTGAAAACATCGTCTTGTTGCAACAACACTGTGTTCTAGGCGGTGGAATTCCAACACCAGAAAAATCCTCTGTTCTAAGGAATAAACCATGTTGTCTACAGCACACTAGCACGTTGTGAACAGCACACGCGTACAGCAGAAAGACGACGTACACAATGGCGCACCCACAGACTGCGTTGTCTTCTATATCTTTCACATCACTTGCAGCGCCATCTGTTGTTGAAAATTGTAACTACTGTAATTTCGGAAGTTTGTCCGCCTGAAAATGTACTGTTGTCCCAAGCATATTGCAACAAACGGTGTATTTCTATCGCTGCTCGTTTAGTTTTTATTGCCGTTTCAAATATACCGGTCATTTTTGAAACACCCTGTAAAAGAAACACAGTAAAGGTGATATGGAAGAAATTAAAGGACGCACGAAACTTTTCATTTGAGGAAAATCTTCTTCTTCTTCGTTGTCAATTGAATCAAACCTGCTATTCCCGTGAGCAACATCGAGTGTTGAGATGGCGAAAGTTTAGCCTTAACTGTATTTTAGTTATTTGAAGTCCAAGTGCATCAGCAAAATTTTCTGCCTTGTGGCCGTTAGCATTTCGGTTACCTGCCCTGGCCGCTGACGTAAAATTCTGGCATTGTCCTTTGCTCACCGTGCTGTCGCTGTCCAACACGTGTGTGTAGTTTTGACAGCTTATGCATACTTGGTTGTGGGCGGCTACGCCTTTTACGTTTTGGCTTTGGAGTTCCTTGTGTACTGATCTGGTGGAAAGCCAGTCGTCATGTCGGAGGTCCGTTGTCTGTCTCTTGGTTGGGTTGCCGACGGATCGGATATAATTAGGCCGATTACCTGTTTCCCCTAAGCGAACGTTAATATTTAAAGTGCAGACCGACCCCCAGAAACTTCTGAGCGCCGCTGGCTGTACTGCGTTTTCTTATTGGTGTTTGATTGTGTATTTTAATGGCTCATAGCCGATGGTTTGAATTTGTATGCTTTTAGGTGGGTTTTAAATAATGGGCCTTCAGCCGTTTAAAACTGAAAATTTCTTATTTGTTAAGTCTTGCATTGTTTGGGCCTTCAGCCTAATTAAAATTTTTTCTTTCTTTCTGGATAAAGCTTTGGGCCTTCTGCTGTTGAAAATTTATTTTGGTTGTGTTTTTGAATCATTGACCTTCAGCCGTTTTAAAATTATAATTTCTTACTTGTCAAGTCTTAGATTGTTTGGGCCTTTAGCATCATTTGAAATATTATTTAAGGATAAAACCTTGCGCTTTCTGCCTTCTGAAAATTTGTTGTAGTTGTTTTTCAAAACATGGGCCTTAAGCCTTTTTAAATATTGAAGAGTTTGTGCCCTTAAACCATAATATAGTGTGACATATTAAGTCCATAGTTAAACTCCGAAATTTGCGCTGTAATGTTTGGGGAAGTAAAGTTATGTGTCGAGTGCAGCTGACAACCGATCATTTTTGGCGCCTTTCCACAATTTCAACTACTTGTTCTGGCCTGTGGATTTAACCAGGCGTTTCAGCGCTATCTCTTCATCTTCTCCTTTTTTTAAGCAAAAAGTAAAGAATGGAAGCAATAACCAATAACAATCTACCGCCCTGTAACCGCGGTTACTTGCCAGTCGGAAAGGCATAAAAATATTCTTGTTTGATATTAAGGGATGCGATGACAGTCCGAAGAGCTGTCTATGTGATAAGGGTCACTTACGATCAGCTCCACTTCCATATCACCTGTTTCCGGTATACGAAGAGCGACTCAATTATGTTTGTTGTTGTTGTGGTCTTCTGTCATGAGACTGGTTTGATGCAACTCTCCATGCTACTCTATCCTGTGCAAGCTTCTTCGTCTCCCAGTACCTACTGCAACTTACATCCTTCTGAATCTGTTTAGTGTATTCATCTCTTGGTCTCCCTCTACGATTTTTACCCTCTGCGCTGCCCTCCAATACTAAACTGGCGATCCCTTGATGCCTCAGAATATGTCCTACTAAGCGATCCCTTCTTCTAGTCAAGTTGTGTCACAAATTTCTTTCTCCCCAATTCTATTTAATACCTCCTCATTAGTTGTGTGATCTACCCATATAACCTTCAGCATTCTTCTATAACACCACATTTCGAAAGCTTCTATTCACTTCTTGTCCAAACTATTTGTTGTCCACGTTTCACTTCCATACATGGCTACACTCCATACAAATACTTTCAGAAATGACTTCCTAACACTTAAATATATAATCGATGTTAACAAATTTCTCTTCTTCAGTAACGCTTTCCTTACCATTGCCAGTCAACATTTTGTAACCGCCCTACTTCGACCATCATCAGTTATTTTGCTCCCTAAATAGCAAAACTCCATTGCTACTTTAAGTGTCTCCTTTCCTAATCTAATTCCCTCAGCATCACCCGACTTAATTCTACTACATTCCATTATCCTCGTTTTGTTTTTGTTGATATTCATCTTATGTCCTCCTTTCAAGACACTGTCCATTCCGTTCAGCTGCTCTCCAGGTCCTTTGCTGTTTCTGACAGAATTACAATGTCATCGGTGAACCTCAAAGTTTTTATTTCTTCTCCATCGATTTTAATTGCTACTCCGAAATTTTCTTTTGTTTCCTTTACTACTTGCTCAATAAACAGATTGAAAAATATCGGGGATAGGCTACAACCCTTTCTCACTCCCTTCCCAACCACTGCTTCCCTTTCATGCCCCTCAACTCTTACAACTGCCATCTGGTTTCTGTACAAATTGTAAACAGCCTTTCGCTCCCTGAATTTTACCCCTACCACCTTCAGAATTTGAAAGAGAGTATTCCAGTCAACATTGTCAAAAGCTTTCTTTAAGTCTACAAATGCTAGAAACGTAGGCTTGCCTTTCCTTAATCTAGCTTCCAAGATAAGTCGTAGGGTCAGTATTGCCTCATGTGTTCCAACATTTCTACGGAATCCAAACTAATCTTCCCCGAGGTCGGCTTCTACCAGTTTTTAGATGCGTCTGTAATTAATTCCTTTTAGTATTTTGTAACCGTGGCTTATTAAATTAATAGTTCAGTAATTTTCACATTTGTCGACACCTGCTTTCTTTGGGATTGGAATTATTATATTCTTTTTGAAGTCTGAGGGCATTTCGCCTGTCTCATACATCTTGCTCACCAGATGGTCAAGTTTTGTCAGGGCTGGCTCTCCCAAGGCAATTATTAGTTCTAATGGAATGCTGTCTACTCCCGGGGCCTTGTTTCGACTTAGGTCTTTCAGTGCTCTGTCAAACTCTTCAGGTAGTATCATATCTCCCATTTCATCTTCATCCTCTTCCATTTCTATAATATTGTCCTCAAGAACAATTATGTATAGAGACTGTGAATAATCGCAAAGACTAGTTCCTTTCTTTATCTTTTTCTCCCCTCAGTCTCCTCTCTGATTTCAAACAGCTCACAATCCAACTTCCTCCAACGTGTCAAGCTCTTAATAAGTGACACATACACCCCTCGTCAACCGTTGTTTGTAGAATATATTTGAATCTCTGTCTTTCCCCAAAGTTTTTACCCTCTACAGCCCCTTATAGTATCAGCGAATTCATTACCTAATATCTTTACACATGTCCTAGTATTCTGTCCCTTCATCTTTTCGATGTTTTCCGCGTTTTCCTATCGTCGCCGGTTCTCTGGAGAACCTCATCGCATCTTATATCCATCTAATTTCAACGTCCATTTTAACACATCAACACAAACTATTTGATTCTCTTCTTTTCCATTTTTCCCACAGTCTAAGGTTCATTTCCATACAACGCTGGGCTCCAGACGTAAATTCCCAGAAATATTCACCACAAATTAATGCAGATGTTTGATACGACTAAATTTCTTTTGGCCAGGCACGGCCTCTTTGTCAGTGCTAGTCTGTTTTTTATGTCCTTCTCTCTTCATAAGCCATACTTTATCTTGCTTCCAAGGTAGCAGAATTCCTTCACTTTGTCTACGTTAAGGTCCCTAATTTTGATGGTAAATTTATCACTAAAATCATTTCGGCTACTCCTTATTCCTTTCGTCTTTCTCCAGTTGGCTCTCGTAAAAGTCTGTGCTCATTAGAGAATTAACTTCCTTACGTTCACTGAGCATATCTGTGTCACCAGAGATTCTTCTCATTTATATATTTTCATCCAGAGTCTGAATCCCATTCCTGAGCCACCGTTGATGTCCATTATGATACTTAGATGTACAGACTGAATAACGCCGGAGAAAGACTGCAACTCTGTCTTATACCCTTTCATATTCAAGGAGATCTTTCTTCGTCTTCCATACTTAACTTTCCCTCTTTGCTCTTGCACGTATTGTGCACACCAGTCTTAAGCTATAGCTTACGAATTTTTCCCCAGAATTTCGAACACATATTTACAATATTGGCGTTTTTTCTAGGTCGACAAATCCTGTGAACATGTCTTAAATTTTACTAGGTATTTCTGGCATTAATAAACAGAACATGAGAACTTCCTCCCTGGTTCCTTTATCAGCCTCAAAGCCACACTGATCGTCACCTAATAGAACCTTAATGAGGCAGCTAGGTCATCAATTGCGTTTTTCATTTATAAATACGTAATACGGAAGCGAGACTGAGATCACTCGGCCTGTATCTCTGATAGGCATTTTGCAGTGAGAACCTGTTTGGGCTCCAGCACTGGAGGCGCGACATAGCACCCCAGCAGCGGCGTGACGAACGGCTGGTGTTTATCGCCGGTCGGCTGGAGTCGTGTTTCAGACCTGAACTTCCGGTCTGGCTCCGCCATTAATCCTGCCGAAGAAAGCCAAACAATGCGCCACCCTGCGAGTCCTCTATTTTTCTCTTGTCTTCCTAAAATAATGGCCGAACCAGCATGTGGCGACAAAGGAGTTTCTGCTACGTAGAGTAGTATCTATAGCAGGTCTTCTGACCGGTTGTAGTGTGACGTGTACCCACCACTCATATTAAGCTGGAAACAATGGGCCAAAAATATTCCAAGGGCCAGTCATGGATGAGGAAAAGAACATCGGAAGCCCACTACTTGTTTTTGCCTGTGTCGTCGCAAATACATGAAAATTATCTTGAACACATTCGCGAGAACTGAAAGTGAATGTTGATGTTGACAGTATAATGTGTCTGGAGTAATCTGGTGTTGCCTTAAATAACATAAAATATCATTTGTAGGGGCTTGTGATATTTTGGCTCTTTTGGCTATGTGAGTAGGTGCAGATTACAGTTCTAAAGAAACGACCTTCAATCCTTAGTTGGTTCTAGGAATTGTCATGAATGATAATGTTCCATTAGGCTTCTCATGGATGATGCTGTTGTATTCAGAGATGTTGCAGGACTAAAAAACTGGAGCTAAACGCCAAAATACGTGCGTGGGTTCGACGCTTATTGCGAGGAAAGGTGATCAACACAAACAATATAGAAACATCCACTGTTGTACTATTATGCCCTTATAGAACTATCACTGGAACAGCCAAGTCCACCAAACACCTGGGACTAAGACTTCCAAAGGGTTAAAGACCTTCCATTGCGTTGTTATCCCAGTTATTTATTAATTCTTGGATCCAGTGAAGGACCTTCTGAGCCATCTGGTATACATTTCCCACTTAACTTTATTTCATATTCATTGCAGTCATAATTACATCCAAATCTCAAACCAGTCACAACAAAGTATTAAAAATGGAAGACCAAGAAAGAAAATTCAAGATGGAGGAAGTTAGTGATAAATTATAAACCCTCTCCCACTTTCCCCTCTCCCTTTCCTCGTCTCCAGCCAATCACAGTCCAGTACCAAAATAAAATATCCAATCTAAACTGGTAGAACTAGCTCAGTTTTACTTCATGCCCACCCACCCAACTCCTCTTTCCACCCCATCACGAAGAAGCATCTAAAATCTAACAGGCAAACAGAAATCCACAGGAGGAACCTATCTCAATTGCGCTTCATACGCCCTCCCGCTGGTCTCTCCAACCAATCAGAATGAAGTAGTAAGATAATGTGAAAAAACGGTGCCAGATGTGCAGTAAAAAAACTAATAAACCTCAGTTTAAAGTCAAAGACATGCTTTTTTCTGTGGAGGTTACATATCTGTAATGTAATATTAAAGTGATGCCAAGGTCGAAGTTACGCATCTTTTGCGTACACATACATACGAGCGGCCTAGTATTAAGATGACTCCAAGGTCAAAGATATGCATTATATGCGGAAAATGCCACCCAAACATATCCCAGTATTTCATGAGACGAATCCAGCAGTCCTTACGAACAATTTATTTCTCTCATTCACAGTAATTGTTGACACAACAGCAAACAGTGAACTGGAAATCTTAAACACTAAATGCTAAATATTCAATCGTAAACGCAAAATGCTAATAATAGTGCCATCTTCAGAGCAATACATTTTTTATGTATATACCGGGTGATCAAAAAATCAGTATAAATTTAAAAACTTAATAAACCACGGGATAATGTAGATAGAGGGGTAAAAATTGACACACATGCTAGAAATGACATGGAGTTTTATTAGAACAAAAAAAAACAAAGTTCACAAAATGTCCGACAGATCTCCTGCGCGCGTCGTTTGGTGATGATCGTGTGCTCAGCCGCCACTTTCGTCATGCTTGGCCTCCCAGGTCCCCAGACCTCAGTCCGTGCGATTGTTGGCTTTGGGGTTACCTGAAGTCGGAAGTGTATCGTGATCGACCGACATCTCTAGGGATGCTAAAAGACAACATCCGACGCCAACGTCTCGCCATAGCTCCGGACATGCTTTACAGTGCTGTTCACAACATTATTCATCGACTACAGCTATTCTTGAGGAATGATGGTGGACATATTGAGCATTTCCTGTAAAGAACATCATCTTTGCTTTGTCTTACTTTGTTATGCTAATTATTGCTATTCTGATCAGATGAACCGCCTTCTGTCGGACATTTTTTGAACTTCTGTATTTTTTTTTTTTGTTCTAATAAAACCCCATGTCATTCCAAGCATGTGTGTCAATTTGTACCTCTCTATCTACGTTATTCCGTGATTTATTCAGTTTTCAAATTTATACTGACTTTTTGATCACCCGGTATATCTTACAATAATATTTATTTATTTATTGATTTATTTAACCTGGCAAGATTAGGGCCATCAGGCCCTCTCTTACATCTAACCAGGCATTCTACTTATTTTACATTCATATGTTTTAGTAGGCATGTTAAACTACATCTAGTACAAAAAGTGAAATAAACAATTTGAAAGGTACACCTGGAAAAATACATACATATAGAGTTTATATTCTTAGATCACAAGTACTGTTATAATTAGACATTATTGAACAGACAGATTTGAGATAGGAGTGCTGGCAGCAGGGAGTATGGGGGAGACTCATGGTGAAGGGAGGAGAAGAATAGAGAGACATGATGAAACATAATTAAGGAAATATAAAGGAAAAGAATGTTGCGTGGCTAATAGAGATGGATGAAGAGGAAGGCATCTCAGGAGCAACATAGGAGACGCTAGCTTTGCTATTTGACAGATGAGGGGATTGTCCTTGTACATTAATTTTGTGGAGAAATTTATAAGGATGATAGTAGGAAATGCTTCAACTTCTTCTTAAAAGCAGCAGGAGATTGAATTTTGCGCAAGGTAAGGGGCAGTTTGTTCCAGAGGCGGACAGGGGCAACTGAGAAGGAGTTTGCAAAAGTTTTTGTTTTGTGAGTGGGCACAGTTAGGATACCAAATAAGAGTGACCTCGTGTTTCGATTATGATGACATGACAGGTTTTTAATCTCTGAAGCAAGGTACTGGGGTGTTTGCGCCTCGAGGAGTCGGTGGAGTAGACATAGAGTGTGGTAGTCGCGCAATTTGTCCGGCCGCAGCCACCCTAGCTGGGAGTATGAAGCACTAACATGATCGTATCGGCGAATGTTGCAGGTGTAACGCACACAGGCATTCATGGTTAGCTCTAGCCGTCTTTTGTTTTCACTGCTCATGCCTTGTTGAATCACATCACAATAGTGGAGGTTCGGTAGAACGAGTGCTTGCACGAGCTGGCGTTTCAAGTCCTGTGGAAATATGTTCCGAAACTTTTTGAGAGCATAGAGACAAGCAGACGTCTTTCGGCACACTGCGACTGTATTCTCCGCCCAGTTGAGATGCTCATCCAAAGTTACACCCAAGTTCTTCACTGTTTTCTGATATGGTATTGGAGTACCGTCGAGCAGAATAGGAGGTAGCCGTTCGCGGAAATTTGAACTTATTAATTTCTGATGGGCTATTAAGATTACTTGCGTCTTTTTTGCATTTAGTTTAAGCCCCAGGTTTTTCGCCCATGTCACTACTGCATCATTCACCTGAGCGATTGCAGTGTTTACATCTTCAGGTCTGACGCTTAGGTACAGCTGGAAGTCGTCGGCATAGAAATGATATTTACAGGAGGACAGAACCGATGAAATATCGTTGACATATAAAGAAAACAAAAGTGGTCCTAAGACTGATCCTTGTGGCACTCCCGAGGAAACATGTTTCCAGGAAGATTTTTCATTTACGCAGACAACACATTGCTGTCTGTCTTTTAAGTAGCTTTCAAACCATCTCATTGCACTTTCAGAGAAATTAAGCTGTTGAATTTTTCTGAGCATTATGTCAAAGTTAACAGTGTCAAAAGCTTTGCTGAAGTCCAGTAGCGTCAATATTGTTGCCTTTCGATTGTCGATGGCATATTTCAGGTCATCAGTTACTTTAATTAGAGCAGTGTTTGTGCTGTGATGTTTACGGAAACCGGATTGAAATTTGTCATGTAGGCTGAATTCATGCAAGTGTTCAGTGATTTGGTCATGAACAATATATTCAAGTGCTTTGGAAACAGCAGGCAGTATGCTAATTGGTCGGTAATCACTAGGCAGTTGCGGGTTTTCGATCTTAGGGATGGGTCGAATTAGGCTTCTTTTCCATGCAGTGGGATATATTCCGTTCACGAGGGAAAAATTAAACATGTCAGTTAAGACAGGCACTAAGATATCGGCAACATTCTTAATCATGGTTATACCGATACTGTCGCTGCCTATTGCATCAGAAGAGATTCTCATTATTGCTTTTCTTGCCGTATTTGTTGTTACATGTTTTAGATGGAAGGTATCGTTGTTAGTTATCCTGTTTAGGGATTCTTGTGGACGGTAATTATCAGCTGTGCTGGTATTCAGAGGTGCAGAGAAGAATTCATTTAATTCGTTAGCTGACACATGAAAAGTGGTTTCCGATTTTGCCTTTCCGACCCCCAAGCTACGGAGATTCTTCCATAGAGTCGTGGGCGTCAGATCGCTGCATACAAGGGAGCGAGCGTGCCTGATTTTAGCATTGCGAATGCATTGTTACACTCTGTTCCGTAGCTTTCTATATTCTTCGAAACGCTCGGGTTTCGGATCTGCCTTGAAACGCCTGTGGGCAGCATCCCTATTAGTCATCATTTGACGTAATTCAGCTGTCAGCCATGGAGCAGGAGATTTTCTTACACGGATTGTGCGCACAGGTGCATGTTTGTCATAGAGGGCAGTGAGTTTATCACCAAGTTCATTAATTTTGCCGTCGACTGTGGGTTTTCTGATTATTTGATGCCATGAGATTTCTGAGCAATATACGAAGTATTCATTTCTTTCTGTATTTCATATGCCAAAACTAGTGTACTCCTTAAACACATGTGTGATCAGTAATAATTTCTTGACTCTCTCTCTCTCTCTCTCTCTCTCTCTCTCTCTCACACACACACACACACATACACACACAACGGTGAACAGTGAATGGTTAATGCTAAGTTGTAAACACTAAATGGTAAACGGTAATCGATATCATTTACACACACATACGCACCTTTGGCATAATATTAAAATGACTCCATGGCATGGTGAAGAATCTGCATAATACATGTAAAAAGTTGCAGACTCATACGTATGTATTTCGTAGGTCAAAAACTGTGATCCATCACACAGCAAGTAATCATTGTTTTCTTTCTCTCTCTCTCTCTCTCGTTCTCTGTCCATTTTTGTCTTGTCATTATAATATATTAATATGTATTACTGAGGGAATGAAAGGAGAAACAAACAATGTATACAAATATTTTTTTCTAAAAGAAAGCTTCACAAGGAACTTCCACGACTTATTCTGCCAAACACAGTGGAAATATATGAATTTCATATGCATTTTACATTATATTCCACACTTTTTGCAATATCATCTATTGCAAATAGTAGTTTCTTGCAATTTGAGTAGATATTTGAGACAACTCTATTAGACAACGAAGTTTTCATTGTTGTATCTGCCTTAATGAAGTCGAAATGTCACTGGGTACTATTTTCTAGGCAGACTGTGTACAATATATACCTTTAATGTAGCAATCGAACAGATTTTCATACTGGAATAGAAACAGCCTCGTGTAATACATACAGCCATACCTAGAGACTACTTGAAAACCTACATAGTGGTCAGCATCAGTAAAGCACTCTCTCTGAAGCAAGTGTATCATTCTGTCATTCTCTTCTACATAACCTTGTAGATCACCAGTGACTTAATATGTGAGTATTTAACAATTTTGCGAATGAAACAAGGAGTCACGACAATCTCCTTATAAAGATCTCATATTAAACTCTCTGCGTGATACCTCGTGAATAGAAACTGATATTTTTATATGCACAAAATATCAGGTATCAATATTTTCAAAATCGATTGTATTCGTGTTATTCAGCTTCTACAATACATTATGCTCCTTGCGGTGTTGGCTTCCGTCACACAGAGGGCATCACTGTTGGGGTCGGACGCGAGGGACGTAGAACACGTCCCATATGTCCCCCCTCCCTCCCCCCAATCGTCCACTGCTGTGGCCGCCCCAGGTACTGCCTGCACTGAGGTTGACCCCTCACCCCTGGTGAGTGGGCGATCATTCCAAAGTCTGGCAGGCAGCGAAAGACTGCCCAAGGGGCCGATCGTAGGGCCTCCCCGGTTCATTTGAGGAACAGGTTTCGGACATTATCTGAGGCTGACGAAGTTCCTAAGCCGGATAGAGTCGTCCACCCTGTTTCAGAGGAATCTTATCAGCGTGCAAGTTCTGGGCATTCACAGAGGGTGGGTTTAATGGTAGTTGGGAACTCCAAAGTTAGGTACGTAATGGGGCCCCTTAGGAACATGGCTTCCAAGGAGGGGAAGGAAGCCAGGTTCACTCCGTGTGCATACCGGGAGCAGTCATTCCGGATGCGGAATGGGTGCTTCCGGATGCTATGAAGAGTACAGGGTGCAGCCAGTTGCCGGGACCAATGACGTGTGTCGCTTTGGATCGGAGGAGATTCTCTCTGGTTTCGGGCGGCTAGCGTAAATGGTAAAGACTGCCAGTCTTGCTTGAGAGATTGAGGCGGAGCTCACCATCTGCAGCATCGTCGACAGAACCGACTGTGGTCCTCTGGTGCAGAACCTACATCTACATCTACATCTATACTCCGCGAGCCACCTTACGGTGTGTGGCGGAGGGTACTTATTGTACCACTATCTGATCCCCCCTTCCCTGTTCCATTCACGAATTGTGCGTGGGAAGAACGACTGCTTGTAAGTCTCCGTATTTGCTCTAATTTCTCGGATATTTTCGTTGTGATCATTACGCGAGATATATGTGGGCGGTAGTAATACGTTGCCCATCTCTTTCCGGAATGTGCTCTCTCGTAATTTCGATAATTTACCTCTTGAAGTGTCCGCCACTGGAGCTTGTTCAGCATCTCCGTAACGCTCTCGCGCTGACTAAATGTCCCCATGACGAATCGCGCTGCTTTTTGCTGGATCATGTCTATCTCTTCTATTAATCCAACCTGGTAAGGGTCCCATACTGATGAGCAATACTCAAGAATCGGACGAACAAGCGTTTTGTAAGCTACTTCTTTCGTCGATGAGTCACATTTTCTTAGAATTCTTCCTATGAATCTCAACCTGGCGCCTGCTTTTCCCACTATTTGTTTTATGTGATCATTCCACTTCAGATCGCTCCGGATAGTAACTCCTAAGTATTTTACGGTCGTTACCGCTTCCAATGATTTACCACCTATGGCATAATCGTACTGGAATGGATTTCTGCCCCTATGTATGCGCATTATATTACATTTATCTACGTTTAGGGAAAGCTGCCAGCTGTCGCACCATTCATTAATCCTCTGCAGGTCTTCCTGGAGTACGTACGAGTCTTCTGATGTTGCTACTTTCTTGTAGACAACCGTGTCATCTGCAAATAGCCTCACGGAGCTACCGATGTTGTCAACTAAGTCATTTATGTATATTGTAAACAATAAGGGTCCTATCACGCTTCCTTGCGGTACTCCCGAAATTACCTCTACATCTGCAGATTTTGAACCGTTAAGAATGACATGTTGTGTTCTTTCTTCTAGGAAATCCTGAATCCAATCACAAACCTGGTCCGATATTCCGTAAGCTCGTATTTTTTTCACTAAACGTAAGTGCGGAACCGTATCAAATGCCTTCCTGAAGTCCAGGAATACGGCATCAATCTGCTCGCCAGTGTCTACGGCACTGTGAATTTCTTGGACAAATAGGGCGAGCTGAGTTTCACATGATCTCTGTTTGCGGAATCCATGTTGGTTATGATGAAGGAGATTTGTATTATCTAAGAACGTCATAATACGAGAACATAAAACATGTTCCATTATTCTACAACAGATTGACGTAAGCGAAATAGGCCTATAATTATTCGCATCTGATTTATGACCCTTCTTGAAAATGGGAACGACCTGCGCTTTCTTCCAGTCGCTAGGTACTTTACGTTCTTCCAGAGATCTACGATAAATTGCTGATAGAAAGGGGGCAAGTTCTTTAGCATAATCACTGTAGAATCTTACGGGTATCTCGTCTGGTCCGGATGCTTTTCCGCTACTAAGTGATAGCAGTTGTTTTTCAATTCCGATATCGTTTATTTCAATATTTTCCATTTTGGCGTCCGTGCGACGGCTGAAGTCAGGGACCGTGTTACGATTTTCCGCAGTGAAACAGTTTCGGAACACTGAATTCAGTATTTCTGCCTTTCTTCGGTCGTCCTCTGTTTCGGTGCCATCGTGGTCAACGAGTGACTGAATAGGGGATTTAGATCCGCTTACCGATTTTACATATGACCAAAACTTTTTAGGGTTCTTGTTTAGATTGTTTGCCAATGTTTTATGTTCGAATTCGTTGAATGCTTCTCTCATTGCTCTCTTTACGCTCTTTTTCGCTTCGTTCAGCTTTTCCTTATCAGCTATGATTCGACTACTCTTAAACCTATGATGAAGCTTTCTTTGTTTCCGTAGTACCTTTCGTACATGATTGTTATACCACGGTGGATCTTTCCCCTCGCTTTGGACCTTAGTCGGTACGATCTTATCTAAGGCGTACTGGACGATGTTTCTGAATTTTTTCCATTTTTGTTCCACATCCTCTTCCTCAGAAATGAACGTTTGATGGTGGTCACTCAGATATTCTGCGATTTGTGCCCTATCACTCTTGTTAAGCAAATATATTTTCCTTCCTTTCTTGGCATTTCTTATTACACTTGTAGTCATTGATGCAACCACTGACTTATGATCACTGATACCCTCTTCTACATTCACGGAGTCGAAAAGTTCCGGTCTATTTGTTGCTATGAGGTCTAAAACGTTAGCTTCACGAGTTGGTTCTCTAACTATCTGCTCGAAGTAATTCTCGGACAAGGCAGTCAGGATAATGTCACAAGAGTCTCTGTCCCTGGCTCCAGTTCTGATTGTGTGACTATCCCATTCTATACCTGGTAGATTGAAGTCTCCCCCTATTACAATAGTATGATCACGAAACTTCTTCACGACGTTCTGCAGGTTCTCTCTGAGGCGCTCAACTACTACGGTTGCTGATGCAGGTGGTCTATAGAAGCATCCGACTATCATATCTGACCCACCTTTGATACTTAACTTAACCCAGATTATTTCACATTCGCATTCGCTAATAACTTCACTGGATATTATTGAATTCTTTACTGCTATAAATACTCCTCCACCATTGGCGTTTATCCTATCCTTGCGGTATATATTCCATTCTGTGTCTAGGATTTCGTTACTGTTCACTTCCGGTTTTAACCAACTTTCCGTTCCTAATACTATATGCGCACTATTTCCTTCAATAAGCGATACTAATTCAGGAACCTTGCCCTGGATACTCCTGCAGTTTACCAATATTACATTAACTTTTCCTGTTTTTGGTCTCTGAGGACGGACGTTCTTTATCAACGATGCTGATGTTCTCTCTGGTAAGCCGTCAGGTATTTTATCGTTTCGCCCAAGGGGGGGTCCCTCTAACCTAAAGAACCCCCGTGTGCACGCCACACGTACTCTGCTACCCTAGTAGCTGCTTCCGGTGTGTAGTGCACGCCTGACCTGTCTAGGGGGGCCCTACAGTTCTCCACCCAATAACGGAGGTCGATGAATTTGCAACCATTATAGTCGCAGAGTCGTCTGAGCCTCTGGTTTAGACCCTCCACACGGCTCCAAACCAGAGGACCGCGATCGACTCTGGGCACTATGCTGCAGATATTAAGCTCAGCTTGCACTCCGCGTGCGATGCTGGTTGTCTTCACCAAATCAGCCAGCCGCCGGAAGGAACCAAGGATGGCCTCAGAACCCAAGCGGCAGGCGTCATTCGTTCCGACATGTGCTACTATCTGCAGCCGGTCACACCCAGTGCGTTCAATAGCTGCCGGAAGGGCCTCCTCCACATTACGGACGAGACCCCCCGGCAAGCACACCGAGTGCACACTGGCATTCTTCCCCGACCTACCCGCTATTTTCCTGAGGGGCTCCATAACCCGCCTAACGTTGGAGCTCCCTATAACTAATAGGCCCGCCCTCTGTGACTGTCGGGACCTTGCCGGAGAATCGGCCACTGGCCCAACAGGCGAGGCATCCTGTGGTGGCTCGGAAACGATGTCATCACCACTAGGAAGCACCCCGTACCTGTTGGAAAGGGGTAAGGCAGCTGCCACGCGGCCAGATCCCACCTTCGCCTTTCGGCCAGGCACGCGCGAGCCCACCACTGTCCGCCATTCACCCTGGAGTGATGGCTGACCGGTAAGATGCCCACTGCCGGAAGACGCAGCGACATCAGGGGTTCCATGTGATTCCACGGCCACCGAAGTAGGCATAGGTCTCACCACAGTTGCCCCAACGCCACTACGAGCCGACGCCTGCGCCTCGAGCTCGATGAGCCTAACAGACAAAGCCTCCACCTGCCCCCGAAGAGTGGCCAATTCTCCTTGCGTCCGCTCACAACAACCACAGTCCCTACACATGACTATGTTTACCCTACTCTATACGGTGACAAATTCCCAAGATAATCTTCTGATGAGCTACTCTGATAATCAAGAAACACTCACTGAAATACGAGACGCGAAAACTACGCTAGGTTTTCCCAGAAAAACTATTTAAAAGCTAAGCGCAGCAAATAAGTACAAAATAAATTTCTCTCCTAACGATCAAGAACTGTTAGTTTCTATGCAGAGCAGATAAACACAAATAGAATCCCTTCCTTAGTGGAAGGTCGTAAACAAAATGCAAAATAAACGCTTTATACAAACAGTACTCGCTGCTGCTGGTGCTCTCGCTCTGGCTGTCACAAGACAACCGAGTGGAGGATCTGAATCAGAGGCTCAGGCGGTTCTGAGATCGTGTAGGCTGCAGATCCCTAGACTTGCGCCATCGGGTGGTGGATTTCCGAGTTCAGCTTAATAGGTCAGGAGTCCATTACACACAGGAGGCGGCTACACGGGTATCGAGGGCTGTGTGGAAGGGACTGGGCGGTTTTTTAGGTTAGACGGTCTCAGGAAATCTCAGAAAGGGCGTCTGTCTAAAAGAGGGCAGGTAAAACACAGTAAGGTAGTTGTAGCAACAATCGGTATTAAAAAAAATGGTTCAAATAGCTCTGAGCACTATGGGACTTAACTTCTGAGTTCAGCAGTCCCCTAGGAAGTAGAACTACTTAAACCTAACTAACCTAAGGACATCACACACATCCATGCCAAAGGCAGGATTCCAACCTGCGACCGTAGCTGTCAACAATCGGTATTGTAACTGTGTTGGGAAAGAACCAGAGCTCCACGTCCTAATAGAAAGTACTGAAGCTCAAAATGTTATAGGTACGGAATGCTGGCTAAAGCAGCAAATAACTTCAGCCAAAATTTTTACAAACGACGTAACAGTGTTCAGAAAGGATAGATTAAATACAGTTGCTGTCAGAAGTAGTTTACCTTGTAGTCAAAGTGAAGTAGATAGTTCCTGCGAAGTAGTAAGGGTAGAGGTTTTACTTGAAAATCGGACTTAATTATTAATTGGATCGTTTACCACCCCCTCCCCCTACCGACCCCTCCGACTCAGAAGACATAGTTGCTGAACAGTTCAAAGAAAACTTGAGTCTCATTTCAAATAGGTATTCCACTCATAAAATTATAGGCGGTAGTGACTTCAATCTTCCCTAGATGAGCTGGAAAAATTATACATTTGAAGCCGGCGGCAGGCATAAAACGTCATCCGAAATCGTACTTAATGATTTCTCAGAAAATTATTTTGAACAACTAGTTCATGAGCCCACTCGAAGCGTAAATGCTTTGAAAGCATATTTGACTTTTTAGCAACAAATATTCCTGGACAAATAGGCGCTGTCATGACGGATACAGGGATTAGCGACCAGAAGGCAGTTGTTGCTGGGCTGAATACCGTAACACCTACAACCATCCAAAAGAAACGCGAAGTACATGTACTTAAAAAAGCTGAGTACCTGTGCTTCTTTAGGCACCAATATCAATCTTTCAAAGCAGTCCAAAGCGCAACATGTATTACATTAATTTCTGTCTAATCGTCAAACGATAGCTTTCAGTTTGTATTTCTGCAATACAGACTTACGCTAGGGTCAAAAGTAGACTTCAGTGGCCAGGGATTCATCTTCCAGGTGACATTCTGTATGAGGCAACATAAATATCCATACATAGAGAAAAGAAGAAAAGTTAAAGAATCAAAAATAAAGATGAAACCAACTGCAAAGACATTTATAAAATAACGTAATTCGACTATGTAATTATTTGTGTATAGTTCCTGTGTATTTGAGTGAAATCTTCAACTGAGGAAGGCGAATTTTTGATCAAATTAATTTGGGGACGACAGAAAATTGTTCACCGTTGTTTTACGCGGACCCACAAACTCTGTAACGTTTATGATTGAACGCAAAGCCCAGGAAGTAGAGAGAGAGCCTGGGGGTTAATGTACCACAGACCAGTAGGTACCAAAGACAGATCGTCATAACTAACTTGTTTCCTGTTTGCTTTCTGCTATCTCTGTAAGTATTGATTAATCAAACGTCATGTATATCATCTTACTTGGGTTAAAACCTCCTGTTGACGTTCATTCCATGTTTGCGAATTATTTTTATAAAAGATACTCCGACTTAAGCGAAAATAAAACGTATTTTTTTTATTTACCGCTACGTAAAACAACTACACAGCAATGTAAGCGCAGTTCATCCTAAAGTATAATTCGCCATAGAGACAGAAGCATCCATCAAACTCAATTTCCTAGACATCACCATATACAAAAAAAGTGAGAGTATTCAGGTAACCACCACGCACAAGTATAATCATTCAGAACTATTCCAGCCACCCACTTAGACACAAACATTCAAGTCTCAGACACAGGATACACGAGAAATCCACTGAACAAACTTAGCCACACACAAGGAGAAGGTACTTATAGGAATTAGAAAAGGTGGAAGGAGGACCCACCAATATAACTTCCTTTTCACACAAGCTGTTTATTTAACAATATATAACCATAATTTTTTTTCTTTTTTTTACAAAATGATCAAATTTGCCAAATTCTTTTGACTTTAAATCTTAAGATGAATAAGCTTATCCAAAAGAAATGAAAACAGTAAACAATACGGTAATTACAAGACTGTCGGACCAGCAGCCCGCCCGTTATCGGGTGAAACAGCGGTGTTTACGCCGCGCTGGACACAGTCTGTCTTATTTAATGCCCTTTTGCAACACATGAAAACCATACAAGCACCATTGATGACAAGAGTGATTCAATTACTCGAAACAGATTACATAACTTTTAATTTGAAAGCTGTATGTTTAAAGGTTCGGGCTTAAGACGAGGGCCAGGGCTTAAAGATTAAACAGACTAGTTAACACTATGACAATGATACGGCTTACTTCAAAGCCACCAACCTCTTAATTTCGATCGGCAACCAAGGTGCGACTGGATCCCAACCTGTCCCTTTTGAGAATCTTATTTTTAGTAACGCCCTGGAGATAGTTGGCTGTTAATACTTTCAAAGTTAAATTGATTGTCAGTTATTAAGACCACTCTGAAGAAACGTCTTAAAACATTACTTGTGCACACTTATTATAAGAGAACTCACTTGAGGGAACCACAAGATCCAGCTAATATACATCAATAATGACCTGGTCTTTCACAGACAGCAACGCACAGCTTAATACTACAGGCTGTTCAAATTAGAATTACAATCAAAAATTTGAACCGGTTAACTTCTAAATCTAACCACAAGGCCCCTGTTTTGTTTAACGGCAGCCAGTGCCTTAGTAAAATTGTTCCGGCTGTATTTACGACCAGGAGCTGATTCATTAGAACATTAATCATCGGGTATAAACCAGAGAGGAAAGGCAATATAGTAGCGGTACAATTTTTTAAGCGACAACTACGGTCTATATTTACGACCAAAGAGCCGACCGAGTAAAACTCCGCTGGTCGGGTACAAACCAGAAAATAATGAGGAGGACAGTTAGATAATGACACAAATCAGCACGAGGATTACAGAATGTTACTGCCCTTTATCAGCAAGCATTTCTATTCATCCACGGTGCGCGCGGCAGTTACTGACAAGGGAACCTCCCCATCGCACCCCCCTCAGATTTAGTTATAAGTTGGCACAGTGGATAGGCCTTGATAAACTGAACACAGATCAACTAAGAAAACAGGAAAAAGTTGTGTGGAACTGTGAAAAAATAAGCAAAATATACAAACTGAGTAGTCCATGGGCCACATAGGCAACATCATGGACAATTTCAGTTCAGGAGAGCTGTGGTTCAAGTCTTCCCTCGAGTGAAAATTTTACTTTCTTTAATTTTGCATCGTTATTATCTGCCCGTTCGTTCATTGACGTCTCTGTTCACTGTAATAAGTTTAGTGTCTGTGTTTTGCGACCGCATCTCAAAACCGTGCGATTAGTAGACGAAAGGACGTGCCTCTCCAATGGGAACCGAAAACATTTGATCGCAAGGTCATAGGTCAACCGATTCCTCCACAGGAAAACACATCTGATATATTCTATACGACACTGGTGACGGCATGTGCGTCACATGACAGGAATATGTTGTCAACCCACCAAACTTGTACACTTGGCGAATGGGTAAAAAGATTCTTCTACCTTGCCCGATTTAGGTTTTCTTGTGGATGTGATAATCACTCAAAAAAAGTGATGAAAACATAAGAGTTTGTCACATAAACTGAAAATAAAAAATTAAACTTTTCACTCGATGGAAGATTTGAACCAAGGACCCTTCGTTCCGCAGCTGCTCACGTTACCACGACACCACGGCGCTCCTGCCTTCCACATGTCCTTGACGTTACCTATCTTCCCATGAACTACTCAGTTTGTATATTTTGCTTATTTTTTCACAGTTCCACACAACTTCTTCCTGTTTTCTCAATTGATCTGTGTTCATTTTTTCAAGGCCTATCCACTGTGCCAACTTATAACTAAATCTGAGGGGGGTGCGATGGGGAGGTTCCCTAGTGAGTAGTGCCGATTAAAGCCAGGTAGAAGGGGGCAGCCAGGCCACGATATGTCGTCCGCCATGAATGTTGCCAACCAACAGACGGGATGTCGGCCTGCTGCTTGTAGTCGACGCTGACCCCGGTGAAGTACTCCGGTATCTTCGCTCAGCGCAGGCCCTCCTTGCGCAGCTCGTGGCTTCGGCCGCTCGGACCTCGTGACCACCTCTTGTCGCGACGCTACCGCCATTCCTCAACTTCGTGCCTCTCTCTCTCGGGCCACCTAACCTCGTATATACAGGGTGAAAAGTATTTAAAACGACAAACTCTGGAAGGTTGTAGGGGAATCAAAACAAATATTTTTCCCTAATGTCATTTTTTCCAATGAAGAGTATTTAAACCGGTAAAGGAAGATTTCTCTGGCGGAAAATTAATTAAACCAACTGTGGTGTCACTGCCAGACACCACACTTGCTAGGTGGTAGCTTAAATCGGCCGCGGTCCATTAGTACATGTCGGACCCGCGCGTCGCCACTGTCAGGATCGCAAACCGAGCGCCACCACAAGGCAGGTCTCGAGAGACGTACGAGAACTCCCCCCAGTTGTACGACGACGTTGCTAGCGACTATACTGACGAAGCCTTTGCTCTCATTTGCCGAGAGACAGTTAGAATAGCCTTCTGCTAAGTTAATGGCTACGACTTAGCAAGGCGCCAATTGTATCAGTGCATGTATCTTACGAGTCTCATTTGTATAGTCAAGAGAGATGTACCAAAGGAAGCATTAAAAGTTAAGTATATTCCAAAGCTACGTATTTTCTTTATAGCAGTCATAACTTATCCTGTTTCAGACTTGACGCCAGTCGGCGTGTGTGTACGCGTGCCTTTCGGCTTCCTCCTCAGTGTGGCGTGACTAGCTTGTTACGCCACAACACCAACAAACACTTTTCAATTTTTTTATGACCAAGAGACAACAACTAGGTAGCAGATACGGCCCAATTAAACACTCTCCAACAACACCGACCCACACATTAACGAAGAACCGCACTTGATGAGCGCTAGTAACTGTAGAATGTGGGTTATCATCACTTCAAACATGCGAATTGTGCATGTTGAAGACTCCATCACGCCCGAACGTTGCTTCATCGGTAAATAACACAGAGGATGGAAATGTAGGATGCATTTCACACTGTTCCAGGTACCACTGCAAAAACTGTGCTCTGGGGGGATAATCAACTGGTTCCAGGTTGTGGACACGCTGTAAGTGAAATGGACGTAACAATTGCTCTCGAAGGACTGTTCTTACATTCGTCTGATTCGTCCCCATATGACATGCAATTGCACGAGTGCTGATTGAAGGATCCCGCTCCACATGCTGCGAGATAGCTTCCTCAAATTGCAGCGTTCTTACCGTGCGACGGCGTCCCTGTACAGCTAATCTGCTAAATGACGTGGTCTCACGCAGACGTTGGTACACAGCATCAAAGGTCGTATGATGCGGGATAGGGCGATTAGGATATTGTTGTTGATAAACCCGCTGTGAAGCTCGTCCGTTCTGGTGCGCTATGTAGTACGCACCAACCATTTCAGTGTACTCACTCCAGGTGTATCGCTCCATTAGTAAACAGAGACAATGCAGTACTACACTGGTGGACAGCAGTTGCCAACAACTGAAGAGTGTAATACGGCCTCTAACAACCGAAGATCGTAATACGGCCTCTACCAACTGAAGAGCTTAATACGGCCTCCAACGGTTTAAATAATCCTCGTAGGAAAAACAATTACATTAGGGAAAAATATTTGTTTTGATGTCCCTTACGACCTCCCAGCGTTTGTCGGTTTAAATACTTTTCACTCTGTATAGCCGCAAGCAAAGACCTTCTAAAGACACAGCCCACAGATACCGACTCTTCCTCGTAGATACTGGCAATGGGGCCGCAAGAGGGATAGTCAGTACCACCCTTGAGCCAGAGGCGCCAGACAGCACAGTCTGCTAACTCAATGGTGACACGGCTCACACAATAGTCTGGACCAGGAATCCAGAGAGAACGGGTACACAGCCGGCCGCAGTGGCAGAGCGGTTCTAGGCGCTTCAGTCTGGAGCCGCGCGACAGCTACGGTCGTAGGTTCGAATCCTGCCTCGGGCATGGATGTGTGTGTGTCGTCCTTAGGTTAGTTAGGTCTAAGTAGTTCTAAGTTCTAGGCGACTGATGACCTCAGATGTTACGTCCCATAGTGCTCAGAGCCATTTGAGCCAAGAACGGGTACAACACAAAAATAAAAAGCAAACCAAATAACAAAATAAAATGTACGTAAATTGAAGGTGGAGGGAGACAGGAAAGAAGAGGGATTACTGATTTCAGTTTCATCGAGACATTACGCAGAATCAGAGGCGAAGAGTGAAAATGAGTACCAGACGGGGATTCGAACCCAGGATCTCCTGCTTACTAGGCACGTGCGGCCACCACTTTTTGTATCTCATTTTTTGTTTTATGTTGTTCGTCGTATTTGCTCGGGCTGGACGTCCCATGACACCCGTTCACATCTTCGTTGATCGTTTCGCTCAGTTTTTCTATTACAGAAGGTGGCTAACCTTCTGACGGACGCGCTGATCTACGGTGCCGCCACCAGTGAGCCATGCGGGACACTGTATTATACAGGGTGTTTCAAAAATGACCGGTATATTTGAAACGGCAATAAAAACTAAACGAGCAGCGATAGAAATACACCGTTTGTTGCAATATGCTTGGGACAACAGTACATTTTCAGGCAGACAAACTTTCGAAATTACTGTAGTTACAATTTTCAACAACAGATGGCGCTGCGGTCTGGGAAACTCTATAGTACGATATTTTCCACATATCCACCATGCGTAGCAATAATATGGCGTAGTCTCTGAATGAAATTACCCGAAACCTTTGACAACGTGTCTGGCGGAATGGCTTCACATGCAGATGAGATGTACTGCTTCAGCTGTTCAATTGTTTCTGGATTCTGGCGGTACACCTGGTCTTTCAAGTGTCCCCACAGAAAGAAGTCACAGGGGTTCATGTCTGGCGAATAGGGAGGCCAATCCACGCCGCCTCCTGTATGTTTCGGATAGCCCAAAGCAATCACACGATCATCGAAATACTCATTCAGGAAATTAAAGACGTCGGCCGTGCGATGTGGCCCGGCACCATCTTGCATAAACCACGAGGTGTTCGCAGTGTCGTCTAAGGCAGTTTGTACCGCCACAAATTCACGAAGAATGTCCAGATAGCGTGATGCAGTAATCGTTTCGGATCTGAAAAATGGGCCAATGAATCCCTTGGAAGAAATGGCGGCCCAAACCAGATCCTTTATTGTATCGCTTTTCGGTCCTTTGGTTACATTAAACCTCCGTTGAAAACTTCGTCTTGTTGCAACAACACTGTGTTCTAGGCAGTGGAATTCCAACACCAGAAAAATCCTCTGTTCTAAGGAATAAACCATGTTGTCTACAGCACACTTGCACGTTGTGAACAGCACACGCTTACAGCAGAAAGACGACGTACACAATGGCGCACCCACAGACTGCGTTGTCTTCTATATCTTTCACATCACTTGCAGCGCCATCTGTTGTTGAAAATTGTAACTACTGTAATTTCGAAAGTTTGTCCGCCTGAAAATGTACTGTTGTCCCAAGCATATTGCAACAAACGGTGTATTTCTATCGCTGCTCGTTTAGTTTTTATTGCCGTTTCAAATATACCGGTCATTTTTGAAACACCCTGTAGCAACAGTGCGGACTGTCTCTGCACGCCTCACGGCCGACCCACACTCCCACCGAGCGCGAGCTATCCGCAGTCCCTGTCCATTTTCTGCATGCTCGCTCCTCTCAGATTCCCGCAGTATGTCGGACATATTTGTGCATCCGCCCTGAAGAAGGTGAATCCATTGCCCATTTAGGCGAATCAGTGAAATGAATACACTATGTCTGTTCTTTCGGAATGTCATAAAGCACAGACACCATGCGGAATCCGGAGCTGTGATACATTATACCTGTATGTAAATGGAAGCCGAGGTGGGGAGAAGAAAGGAAAGGAAAGGAAATGGACAGGGATCACGGACAGGTTGCACTCGGTGTGTGAGTCAGCAGTGAACCAAGCCAAGATAGTCCATGCAGTTCCCGTCACGCTGTGTCCCGGATGGCGCAGTGGTTGACGCACCTGTCTAATAAGCAGGGACATCCCGGGTTCGAATTTCGGTCCGGTACACATTCTCGCTCGTCCCCGCTGATTCTGCGTAATGTCCCGATGCAGATGACGTCAGTAGTGTCTTCCCCCTTCCACCTCCAATGTACGTAATGAATCACAGCTGTGGACTCCGGATGGTGTCCAAAAGAACAGACACCACGCATTCATATAACAAAATAAAACATATGAAAAACACGGAGAACACTGACAACCAGGAACACCTTACGAAGAACATGGTATGACGCGTATTAACAAACAGCAACAAAAACGTCCTCAGAGTGGGGAACATTCTGAAGAAACGAGATCTACAAACATAATTCCGCGCAACTAACACGATATAGAAAAATCTAAACATTAAAAGCACTGTGCAACAAAACTTGAAGCAAGCCAAGTGCTGTATCGTATGTGAGATAGAGGCGAGCGAGCGCGCCGGGAATTACCCCAGTTCACTGCTAGTAGCGCCACGTCACTTCAAAAAGGTGGTTCTGAGCACTGTGGGACTTAACATCTGTGGTCATCAGTCCCCTAGAACTTAGAACTACTTAAACCTAACTAACCTAAGGACATCACACACATCCATGCCTGAGGCAGAATTCGAACCTGTGACCGTAGCGGTCGCACGCATCCAGACTGTAGCGCCTAGAACCGCTCGGCCACCCCGGCCGGCCACGTCACCTTAACGCGTCTGCGCGTAGCCCGTAAATATTGCCCCACAATTTAGAATGAAATTAAAAATCAAAATTTATGTTTAAAGCTTTGTTGAAATATAGTTTAATGTTATAATGTTCCAAACATCAAGTCTTTATGTTGTAGAATTAACAGCTTGCGCCGAAATGCCATTCTAACAGAAAAATAAGTGGCTCTAAATAATGAAGCTAGAAAGCCAGAATTTGGTCAGAAGGTGCAGTTAGAGCTCATAAGTAAGTGGTGCATGTTTGCAAAACCATATACCAAAAATTAACACCGGAATCCACGTTTTTGGTAAAAATCAGAGGCGCTAAATAATGGACTTAGAAAGATGAAAATTTGTTTTATGCTTCAGTTCACCCCAGAAATAATAACTGAAAGACAACGTGAAGTAACCTCTTGTAGTTTTGAGTAATTAAGTAAAAACCAATTTTGTAACTAGAATGTATCCAATTGTTGTAGATTAAGTACCTGTGATTTTAATGATAGAGAATTTTGGTTAAATTAGATGATAAAACACACCAATTTATACAGCTATACCAAATTTGAGAGTTGTATTAATAATAAATTCTGACGTCAGTTCTAGTAAAGATATGGTTCAGAGGTAACGATCTACTGTTAGTTACACTATAAAAATTCTAGAAGGCAAAGTTTTCATTCTAGCGAGCTGAAACGTTTTCGGTGATTTGAAACAACTTAACTGAATTCAACTAAAAGTTAAGAGGTTTCTGAAGTAATTTGTAACTATATTATTAAAGTTTATGCGCCCGAGATAGCGGTCGTTCGGAGGCTGCTGTGTAAGTAGGCTGTTTAGGTTTTTTTATTGGTAACGCCACCTCTGTATAAAAATCACTGGCTGTGCTGTGTGCAGTCTGTGTCTAGTTTGCATTGTTGTCTGCCATTGTAGTGTTAGGCAGCTGGCTGTGAACAGCGCGTAGCGTTGCGCAGTTGGAGGTGAGCCGCCAGCAGTGGTGGATGTGGGGAGAGAAATGGCGGAGTTTTGGAATTTGTCATGAACTGCTATATATATTATGACTATTAAGCTAAATACATTGTTTCTTCCCTATTAATATCTTTCATTTGCTAACTATCCCTATCAGTAGTTAGTGCCTTCCGTAGTTTGAATCTTTTATTTAGCTGGCAGTAGTGGCGCTCGCTGTACTGCAGTAGTTCGAGTAACCAAGATTTTTGTGAGGTAAGCGATTTGTGAAATGCATAGGTTAATGTTAGTCAGGGCCATTCTTTTGTAGGGATTTCTGAAAGTCAGATTGCGTTGCGCTAAAAATATTGTGTGTCAGGTTAAGCACAGTCTCGTGTATAATTGTCAAAAAGGGGACGTTACATATGTCGACCCTTAGCCGAGGATACCTCACTGGAATCTTCTGATTTTTTTCTTGTAGTTTGTGTAATTAGTGTAGCTTTTGTTTATTGCTAGCGCGTAATTATAGAGAGAATTTCCTTTGTAGTTGTAGTTTTTCATTGTTGTACAGTAAAGCAGTTGTGACATGCATGTAGATTTGTAGCAAGTATTTCGCAGCTGCGCTTGCAATTAACTAGATATTATTTTCAGTGCTATGTTAATGTGTTCCCCTATTTTTGCTCTTCAAATTGTGTTTTTCTGTGTTGTCGTGTGAAATATTGTGACAAGAATGGCGTGTGAAAAACGTAACACTAGGCTCCAAAGTAAATTGAGAAATGACAGCGAAGACGAAAGCAGTGTGTTAGCGCCACCGTGTAATGAATTAACTAATGTTCAAAGTAGTGGTGGCTCTGAGCACTATGGGACTCAACTGCTGAGGTCATTAGTCCCCTAGAACTTAGAACTAGTTAAACCTACCTAACCTAAGGACATCACAAACATCCATGCCCGAGGCAGGATTCGAACCTGCGGCCGTAGCGGTCTTGCGGTTCCAGACTGCAGCGCCTTTAACCGCACGGCCACTTCGGCCGGCTTCAAAGTAGTAATTTGGTAATTGTGCATAGGGAAATGGAGCCGGCGGCAAACAATGACGTAGGCAGTGAAACAGGTAGTGAACAGGGAAGCATTATCGATCGATCGGTCGGCAACAGCTCGCCTCAGGAATACGAAATGACAGGACACAATCTTTCAAATGCTGCAGATTCAGGTTTTGGGGCCTCACCGTTTTCTCAAATAAGTCAAAACACATTTTCTGCTTGTCAAAATGTGAATGCTGCCGGTGCAAATGCACTGCCGAAATGCATAGAGGAACAGATTCCAGACACTAATACATTATTACTGCAATTAATGCAGCAAATGAAACAAAATCAGAGACAAACACAGCAACAGTTAGACACAATGGAACAAAATCTTCAAAAGTTAGACACAATGGAACTAAATATTCAAAAGTTAGACAACAATGCAAACTAGACACAGACTGCACACAGCACAGCCAGTGATTTTTATACAGAGGTGGCGTTACCAATAAAAAAACCTAAACAGCCTACTTACAGCTGCAGTATGCAGATAGCAGTAGACAACAGATGTTCCCTCAGCCGCCCGCTCCGGCACCTATATAAATGCAGCTCGAGAGGCAGTAGGAAGGTTCACTTCGCACTCAGCCACTGAGAGGTCCACGCCTGTCAAACGTCGGATCGCGCTCTACCTCGGCTGACGTCCCTGCCAGGCTGTGTCAAAGCGCGTATTGTGCTATGAAAACGGATAGTAAACCCGCGAGGACTGTACACCGTCCTGAATCGCTTAGAATTCAGCAAAGTAACTGTTAGTGCGCCGTCCGTGCGAATTACAATTCCGCATGGCAAGTGGTTACTTTATTTCCACTTTTATAGCGAGCATTTATTTGGACCATTTATTGCAAACTTTAGCCGGCCGCGGTGGTCTCGCGGTTCTAGGCGCGCAGTCCGGAACCGTGCGACTGCTACGGTCGCAGATTCGAATCCTGCCTCGGGCATGGATGTGTGTGATGTCCTTAAGTTAGTTAGGTTTAAGTAGTTCTAAGTTCTAGGGGACTAATGACCACAGCAGTTGAGTCTCATAGTGCTCAGAGCCATTTGAACAATTTATTGCAAACTTTCATTGAGTAATTTTAGTCAGGGCGAAAGACAATCTGCTAGGAACGTACCGTAGGGGTCTCCTCTGAGCTGCTAAATGTGCTGCTAGAATAGAAAGACTTGCTTTCAATTGACAG
Source organism: Schistocerca nitens (assembly GCF_023898315.1). Lineage (NCBI taxonomy): Eukaryota > Metazoa > Arthropoda > Insecta > Orthoptera > Acrididae > Schistocerca > Schistocerca nitens. The sequence continues at coordinate 36,445,556 of NC_064614.1, forward strand.
TAGTGAATTTATAAGTGTTCTGTGCGAAAAACTATACGTAACATAATTTTTTACTGGAACTTAATACTTTTATTTAAGGTCATAGTCTTGATCCCGCAAAGAAATGGGAGAATAGAAACTTTTCTTTCAGTGGGCTGGACCGGAATGTGGCCGTGCAGACTGGAAACTAAGGTTAGTATGTTTCCCTTCGCTTTCTGGCTGACCACAAAACTAGTTTCCGCGCTCGCGTGAGTAAGATGGCATTAACAATCTTTACCCGCCTCCCCACAAACTCTGTTGTATAAAGACACTTCCTTACGTAAAGCAGGGTGTTAATACATCGTCTAATATCCTAAAACATGTGCTTCTCAGCCCCCTCACCCTGTTTTTCCAGCCCTCACCTCTTCTCCTCCTTCTCCCCTCCTCTTCCTCGTTCTTCTACTTCTGCTTCTCTCTCTCTCTCTCTCTCTCTCTCTCTCTCTCCCTCTCTCTCTCCCTCCCTCCCTCCCTCCCTCTCTCTCTCTCTCTCTCTCTCTCTCTCTCTCTCTCTCTCTCTCTCTCTCACACACACACACACACACACACACACACACACACACACACAAACACATAAACACAGACACACGTACACACACGCACGCACATCAGTAGACACACCACAATAGATTTAATCAAACATTCAAAATTAGAGCTACACTAAACAGTAACAAAACGATGAACAAGTGGGCGCGTTTCATGTCTATTTTGTCGTAATTGTTTCCTCAAATCCAGTTTTGTGAAAACACGTGTGAAAAATGAAGGTGAGAGTGAAATATTACAAAACTACCTGGAATTCAGTGTACACAGTAGCAACAGAAAATGAAAATCTACCAGAGATGCACAATTGGATGGAAAATGTAACTACAATGAAATTGACAAGCAATTCTCACGAAACAGTATTTCAAAAATAATTAACTTTGTTCACCATTACTTTCTAGACAACGTACCGTTAAAACGATAAGGCGGCACAGAAACAAGCCGACCAGTAAAAATGAATTTTCACAAGTAACGTAATTTCAGGTAACCAATCCAAACAAGTTAAAGAAAATGCACATGGTATAGATTTTAAGGAAAAATAAAATTTGAAAATCAACCATGGATTTTATATGATATTTTACAGAAATAAAGGCAAGTCCACAGAAGGTAACATTTAGGTGTCAAATCACGTATGAGTTAATAAAACTAGAAATAAGCCGTGTTTTGCATAAATCGGAGTTTAACAAACCCGAATGTCATATAAATGTCCGCAACAGTTCCTTAGCTACAAAACGGAGAAATTAGAATTATTATTCCCGGAATGCTAGCAGCCGGGCCCTTCATCTGACAATAGGTCACGCCGAGCTCCTGTTACTTCCAGCTTAGATATTTCCAGGTACTACGAACACCAGAGGTCCTAGCAGACTATCTGCAGCTAAGCCCAATGGTAGTCTATTTTCTGCTGATAACTCTGTGGGCGGCCACGCGCTTTGACAGGGCGTTCTCTGTGCAGTTGATTCGGTCAGCCGAGCTCTTGCCTCAAAGCGACTGTACCCTCAGCAGCTCGGTCAGTCTCGGTCGGGTACTTGTGTCGCGTTTGAGGAGACGCTGCTGTTTCTGGAATGAGCTGGGAGTCAGAGCGAAGCTCTACAATACCCTCCGAGCCGAGAACTGCTCCGCTGCTACTAAGAGAGACTCCGACCAGCCTTTTAAGTAAATTGGAGAGCTAGCAATAGGTTGATGGATTCCAGGCCCAGCGTCGTTTCCCATTCTTTACATCAAAGGTTACGAGTGGCTTGATTGAACTGCCGAAGCACAGTTGGAAATTATGCAGGTGACAATACAAAAGTAAAGTAAATAGCAAATAGTGAAGAGTGTCAGATGAAGGATTAGGTAATTTCGTAAATATGCTTGTCAGGCCTTTACGAAAAGGTATCAGGGTGACACTATCCTCACTGATTACTACTTTTAATGAACTACGCACCGACTGGATAGTGTAGAAACATATTTGCATTACGAAGAAGTTCAACAGTTCATAATGGAAACGGAAACTTAGTCTCATAACGTATAAACCGAAAAATTAAATTTTGATCTGTTACTAATACACACTTTTTGGTGGCCGAGCGGTTCTAGGCGCTTCAGTCCGGAACCGTGCGACTGCTACGGTCACATCTTCGAATCCTGCCTCGGGAATGGGTGTGTGTGATGTTCTTAGGTTAGTTAGGTTTAAGTAGTTCTATGTTTTAGGGGACTAATGACCTCAGATGTCCAGTCCCATATTGCTCAGAGCCATTTGAGCCAATACACACTTTTCACTTGTGCTCCCCATTTTAAATGAAATAATGGCAAAACCGTAACGGTAAAACTTACGATTTGTAAACTAGAAATAATGTTTGTCAATAGAAAGGACTACAGAAGAAGGCACTAATGTGTTGAAACACAGCTTCACATTGTGTTTTAGGTACAGAAGGTCTCTGTCCTCGTTCTCTCTGCGTACCTGACGATTATGTAGCTACCATTTCGAAATGTGGTACTAAAGAAGAATGCTGACGATTAGACAGATATATTACTTAGCTAATGAGGAGGTACTCAACAGGATTGAAGAGAAAAGAAATTTGTCGCACTGTTTGACCAAAAGAGGGCTCGGTTGATAGAACACATTGTGAGACATCAAGGTTGGTTGGTTGGTTGGTTGGTTGGTTTGGGGAAGGAGACCAGACAGCGTGGTCATCGGTCTCATCGGTTTAGGGAAGGAGGGGGAAGGAAGTCGGCCGTGCCCTTTCAGAGGAACCTTCCCGGCATTTGCCTGGAGCGATTTAGGGAAATCACGGAAAACCTAAATCAGGATGGCCGGACACGGGATTGAACCGTCGTCCTCCCGAATGCGAGTCCAGTGTCTAACCACTGCGAGACATCAAGGAATCATCAATTTAGTATAGGAGGGAAGTGTGTGGGGAAGGGATTGGGGAGGGGGGGTTTAAATACCGTAGAGGGAGACCAAGAGCTGAATACAGAGAGCAGATTCAGAAAAATGTTGGTTGCAGCAGTGATCTGAAAATGAAGAGGCTCGCAGAGGATAGAGTAGCATGGAGAGCTGCAACAAACTAGTCTTCGGACTAAAGACCCAACAACAACAGGCGACAAGTTGAAAATCTGGCCACATGGACGACGCCACCTACAAGACTTTCTGCGACACCTGAATCCGCTGTACCAGAACATAAAATTCACGATGGAGATGGAGGAAAACCACCAGCTTCCATTTCTAGATATGCTACTCAAACGAAGACCAAACGGCACTCTAGCAGCATCTACCGTCATCTTTAATTCACGGCGGTTATTCCATTCGTTGTGAACACATCAGCATAAATCGGAGGAATAGTCCGGAAATACAGTGTCATGTGCATATTCCGACCACCAGCCAAGACGAAAACCTTATTAGGATCACTCAAGGATCACCAGCACTCGGGGAACCGGGAGTCTACCGCATCCCTTGCCAGTATGGGTAAATGCAAGTAGGTCAGACTATCCAGACAGCACAAGAGAGATGAATTGAGCTTAAGTGCCATACAGACAACTCTATGCCTACAATGTCCGCTGTGGGAGAGTATTGCATCTACCACGGACATGCCATGAATTTTGGCGGCCCCAAGCTGTTGCAATAATCCAAGTCCTTCTGGAAATGTATTCTCAAAGACGCTGTAGGAATCCAACTGCAAGACGGATATATGAATAAGGATGGCGGGTATCAGTGAAGCAGAGCCTCGGACCCAGTTTTGAGCTGGAGATCCGCACCTGTCACAGCTGTATAGGACGAAGAAGCATTGTCGCTACGCCAGCAGCAATCCAAATGGCTCTGAGCACTATGGGACTTAAAATCTGAGGTCATCAGACCCCTAAAACTTACAACTACTTAAACGTATCTAACCTAAGGACATCACACACATCCATGCCCGAGGCAGGATTCGAACCTGCGACCGTAGCAGTCACGCGGTTCCGGACTGAAGCACCTAGAACCGCTCGGCCACCACGGCCGTTTTAGCAGCAATCCACGTCCAGCGCCAGTTGCGACACTACTGAAAACTCTGGCTCGACTCCAGACACCGCCGGTCCCCCACCACAGCACCACGTCCACATCCGATGGTGTCAGGTGGAGGCGGCGGGATGGAGGGAAGAGAGGATATAATGGCGGCTCTCAGCAGATACCACTCAATCAATAGGAACGCCTGAAAATGGCAAGAAGTCGGTTTGCCGAAATATCGCGCCTCTTACCTGCGTCACCTGGCTGAATACCTGAGAAGTATTTACCATACACACGTGGTTTGGCTATCCCAGTATGCAAGTACGATTATGCGCATCTCTGATCGCGAAAGAAAATTTGAAATTTGCACCAAAAAAATTGTATTTTTTCTCAAAATATGTAAGATTTCGAGTACAAATCATCTGTCATACTAGTGGTATTTTTTAATTCTTAATTATTCCGTAACGTGTAAAAATTACTTATGGACGGCATGTTTGGAGTAGAAGTACAGCTTGGAGATGAAGGTGCACTTCTTATGTCAAACTTTCGACATCAGTAACACAATTTACAAGGACAATGGGCTCTCAGATTATTTTCCCTTTTGAATTGTTTCTGTTACTTATCAGAATAGACACAGATCACTTACTGGCACTGCTGATTAACTTATCATTTAGTTAATGAGCCTAATTCTATCTCAGTAGAACACATTTAATTTTTCTAAATACATTTAAGTTTGTTCGGTAACATTACAAATCACACATCAGCACTACTGCTGATTTAACTTGCAGCTTAGGGTGGACTTGTCAGCATGAATTACCAAAGTAAACAATATTATTACTACGTCATTGAAACTGAAAATTTCTTATGCTCACGAAAAGCTGTTCCAGCTAGTCCACCATTCATTCATACACATTGCCACATTTATGACGCATTTAGCGCAGCAGTATGATCAGAATGGCTACCACAAGCAAATGTATTTTTTTACTGTGTGTAACGTTACGTGTATGTAGGGAAGATAATCGACTGCATAGAGACGGTAGAACGCAAGATGAATTTGTCTGTGCGGGTCCAGGTTAGATGGCGCGGTGTGGTCACCTCAGCCATAGCGCCGCGTATACACAAGACACAGCATCCAGTGAAGGACAGCCAGGTGTAAAGTTGAGCAGCATGGCCGGAAATGGGGAGATCACAGTACGGGGGATTTAGCGATGGCTGCTCACTTAAGAGGACAGATCGTCGTCGTCGGCTGATACTCGTATCAGAGTTTTCATTTCTCTCCTGAGATTTCCTTTGACACGTTTACGGCGTGGAAGCGTCGTTGATGGCTTAGCAATCCAATCCTAGCGTGGAACAGGCGGCCACAGACATTACAGCTAATGGAAGGTGGAGGACGTGGCTGAGCCTGGAGGAGTTTATGTCTCCGGCGTTTGTCATTCTCCATTCTTCGACGTTCCAGCTCAAAGTTTTGAAGAGCATTTGAGGTAACTGAGCGCCAGCGACTTCGGTCTTCTGCTATTGTGGACCAGTTACTCGGATCGATGTTCAAGTTCTTCAGATTTTTCTTGTACTGATCCTTATAACGTGTGAGAGGGGCACCTCGTGGCCTTTTACCTGTGCTCACTTCGCTGTACAGCATTTGGCGTGGAAGTCTGTCATTTTTCATCCGCTGGACATGTCCGACCCATCTGAGTTGATGCCCAATGATAAGAGCTTCCATGCTATATATTTTTGCTTTCTCAGGAACAGACGTGTTGAATATGAAGTCATCCCATTTCAGGTGCATGATCTATCTTAGCTTCTGCTGGTTGAAGCGTTCTAGTTTCTTCAGATCACAGCAATATAACGTCCAGGTTTCGCAACCACATAGCAGGGTGGAAATGACTACAGCTTTGTACACCTTCAGTTTGGTGTACAGTGTTAGGACTTTATTCAGCAAGACACGCTTTGTAAGACGTCCAAATACTACATGGGCAGCACGTAATCTGTTCTGCACATCTATTCCAGATGTGCAGTTAGATGACATTATGCTTCCTAGGTAGAGGAAATGGTTCACTTGTTCCAAGAGTGTATCATAAATGGATATGCTGAAATCAGGAACAGAGGAGCCAGCAGTTGGCTGCGCCAACACCTTTGTCTTTGGAATATTGATGGAGAGACCAAATCGTTCGTACGCCCTGCTGAGGGAACCAACTGACAGCTGCAACTCTGCAGGTGAATGAGCTGGAGAAGCATTGTCATCAGCATACTGCAGCTCTGTCACACGAGTGGTACTGGTGAACCTTTTTGAATGCAGTCTGGACTGGTGGAACAATTCTCCATCGAACCTGTATTTAGTTCTATTCCTGCATTGTTTACGGATGTCTCGTAAAGCATAGCTGCCAGGTACAATGCAAATAATGTTGGTGCAAGAACGCATCCTTCTTTAAGCCCACTTGTTATTGGGAATTCACCAGTTGTTTCATTCTGGCAGAGGACCTGTCCAGTCATGTCATCGTGGAGAGCTTCAATCAAGTCAACAAAATGTTCAGGGCAGCTGAAGCGTTTTAAGACCATCCACATGACTTCTCTGGGAACTGTATCAAAGGCCTTTTCTAGATCGTAGAAAACAAGTAGTAAAGGCTTTTGCTCTTCTCTGCACTTCTCCTGTAGTTGTCGTGCACAGAAAATCATGTCAATTGTCCCTCTTGAAGGTCGAAACCCGCATTGAGACTCAGGTAGTATAGTCTCTGAAAGTGTCTGGAGGCGATTTAAAAGGATTATTTCAAAAATTTGGCCAGCGACAGAGAGCAGAGATATTCCCCGGTAGTTACCACAGATGCCTTTGCCGCCCTTCTTGAAGATGGTGACAATGGTGGAGTTCTTCAAGTCAGCTGGTACCTTGCGGGTTTCCCACATTAATAGAATGAGTGAGAAGAGTCTAGTTTTTAGAGGCAAGCCGCCACCCTCAATAAGCTCTATCGGGATGCTGTCAGGTCCAGGAGCCTTCCCAGGTTTCACACTCTTGAATGCCTTGCAAAATTTTTGAAAAGTTGGAGGATCAGCCATCCAGTGTTGTGGAGGTTGCTGTGGGACATTTTTGAGAAAATCTCCAGCGGCAGTAGAAGGGCGGTTTAACAGTGAGCTGAAGTGCTCTCTCCAACGATTTAAGAAGTCCTGACTTTCAGTAAGAATGGTGGAGTTGTCAGCAGCTTTCAGTGTTCCTGATGAGGAGCGGATAGGTCCATACAGCTCTTTAATACCAGCGTAGAAGCCACGCAGGTTCCTTGCATCGGAAAGATTTTGGAGATATGTGGCTTTCTGTTGCCACCATTTGTTCTTGATTACTCGTATTTCACTTTAACATTTCTGCTTGAGTTCTTGAAAGTGTGCTTTCTTTTCTGCGCAGGACAGATCTCGAGCAAGGGATAGGTAAGCATCCCGCTTTGCATTGATGATGGCTTGGATTTCTCCATCGTTGTCATCAAACCAGTCACTTCTTTTCCGTGCACTAAAACCAATAACATTCTCAGCAGTTTCTTTGATGATGAACTTTAATTTGGTCCATTCTTGTTCGACATCATCTGTGGTTGCTGGAGCTTTGTTAAGTTGTTCAGACAGTATGTCTTGGAAGCGTGAGCGAATGTTTTTGTTGTTGAGGTTGCTTATGTTGAATTTTAAGCGTGGTGGGTTTGAAAAGTGGGATCGTGGCTTGCGATACTTTGATACTCTCAAACGGCTGACTAAACGTCTATGGTCAGTCCAGCACTCATCGATGTTTAGTACTGCTTTTGTGATGAGAATGTCTTTCTTGTCACGCTGTCGCATAATAACGTAGTCTATAAGATGCCAATGTTTGAAGCGTGGGTGCATCCATGTGGTCTTATAGCGGTTAGGCAAGCGGAATTGGGTATTGGAGATGAAAAGCTCGTGCTCAGCACATAGACCAAGAAGTAACAACCCATTTTCATTGCAGTTTCCGACCCCTTGTTTACCCATGACGTCTCTCCAAAAACGGTTGTCCCTTCCCACTCTGGCACTGAAATCACCAAATAAAATTAATTTATCTTTAATTGGTATCTTAGAGAGAGTACTGTTCAGTTGGTGATAGAACTGATTCTTTGTGTTTTCATCACTGTCTAAAGTAGGACCATATGCGGAGACGAAGGTGATGAAACTGTCTGAACCAATGGGTACTCTAAGAGTCATCAGTCTTTCATTAATTGAGGCAGGTGTAAGGTGAAAATCTTTCACTATTTTCGTTTTTACGGCAAATCCTGCACCATGGATGCGTGGCTCTCCTGCATCCTTTCTCTTCCAGAAGATTGTGTACCCTGAACATACCTCACTAACGCGTCCCTCACCTGAGAGTCTTGTCTCACTCAAGGCAGCTATGTCTATATCTAGCCGAGAGGATAGATAATGCTCCAAGAAATGGCGGAGTGCCAGACAAGCACAAAGATGGTTACTTACAGCTCTTTAAGGATCTGTAATAATTTAAAAATCTGTATACATTTGCGATCTGAGAAGAATGAGGCAAATCCAGTGACGCAACAGTATTTCATTTTCTTGAAACTAGAGATTTAATATTGCACGGATAATAAACATTTTCACAATAAACCCCTGAATTAACAACTTTTAAATACTTCATGCAATTTTAACTTATGATATCTCAGGCGATAGCATTGCACTGTAGCTATCATCGCTGAAAGCTACATGTCTGTCTCTATTTTATTTCTTGAGTTATCAGGTGTTTTATACCTTTTCATTATGCAAATTAAACAGCAAATGAATAGCAAGAATACCTCATATTTCCTCACACTTGTGTACTTATTTAATGTATAGTCTTCTGTTTTGCCAGTAATTTCATGTAAATATGAATTGAAATTGAAAATACAAAACCACAGTATTTTAAGAAGTGGTCGGTTGCATGTATTATCTGATATCACTTTTGTAAAAGAGTACCAAAACTCGCTTCTATCAAGCAGGGTGAAATAATTGTTTAAACTATATTGAATGTGAGTCTGTTGTCATTTATCATGAGCGTACTTGTGCAAGAATAATGGCTTCTTTGTGTATGAACAAAATTTTATTTTTATTTGTTGTGCTTGGTCTGAATGTGACCGAATGTCATTAACATTTCTTATCTAATCTGTTAGTTCAGTACGGCAAATTGTCATGTTGATACAGATGATGTATGCTGAACTTAATAACTATGGATTTGGCCGGCCGGTGTGGCCGAGCGGTTCTAGGCGCTTCAGTCTGGAACCGCGCGACCGCTACGGTCGCAGGTTCGAATCCTGCCTCGGGCATGGAGGTGTGTGATGTCCTTAGGCTAGTAAGGTTTAAGTAGTTCTAAGTTCTAGGGGACTGATACGTCAGATGTTAAGTCCCATAGTGCTCAGAGCCATTTGAACCATTTTTTGAACTATGCACTTTTCGTGGGGACAGCCTACAACCAATGAACAAGCAGACAATTGCGGAACGCTGTGGGAGTCAAATGGAGAGGGACTTCTCGAGTGAACAGCTCAGCGGAGTGATTCTGGACGCCTTATGTCGAGTGCTGGAGAAAGCAGACCCGCACCCTACGGTAGCGTCCATGATCTAGTTATATAGGTGATTGATTCTGGGCAGTGAACGGTCACTACAAAACTATAAGCTTCTGAAAGGGCTTTATATTTAGAGAGGTCTGAATGTCCTCCAGAATAGGATTCTGCCTCTTTCTGCTTGTATTGTGAAAATGAGTACAGGCAGAGTATGAGCTACTGTTCCTGTGTGTCGTGTGTGTTAATTTGTAAATCATTGTGTTGAACTCTGAACTGTTTTGAGCTGGTGATTATTTCATGAACTTTGATTACGAAATGGGCTTAGTTTTTGCTTGTCTTTGATTACAGTTAAGTTTAGGGATTTTGCTGCCAGTCTCGTAATGCTCTCAACGTAACTTTATTGCATTTGATAAGGGGATTTTCTCTCCGTATTTAAAATGAATAACGTAGGACCACTTCCCGTTTATTTGAGATGGCTTTTCTTGAATAAACATTATTCATCACAATGCTTTGTCACCTACAAAAGTCACAAACGTTAGAATGGAATCCTTGTTAATGAATTATTTATTGAACTATTATTTTGCATTTATGTATATTTTATGTACTTACAATTCTAGACAATGCATTAACTAATTGACTGCAGGGTCACAACTACACGTTATTATTTGCAGCGAATTAGCTCTGGGGCTTGATAGCAGATGCATGCACATTGACCCTATGACTATATTGAGCTATTCTTTTTAAACACAGCCGTCCATAGCCCAAGTACCTAACGTATGAGATATCACAGGTAACGGCGAAACCGGTTTACTGGTATGGGATGACGTTTAGAAGAGCAACTGCACTAGCTGCAACCATTAGGCACTGTTACAAGTTGTACATGTCACTAACAAAAGCCTGTCGGACAGTGGAGCTGTTGACAGCCTTGGTCCGCGCGACCGCTACGGCCGCAGGTTCGAATCCTGCCTCGGGCATCGATGTGTGTGATGTGCTTAGGTTAGTTAGGTTTAAGTAGTTATAAGTTCTAGGGGACGGATGACCTCAGAGGTTAAGTCCCATAGTGCTCAGAGCCATTTGAACCATTTGAACAGCCTTGGTTGCTAGTGTGCCACAGTAACAAAACGTGTTTCTCAGTATCATCGTCTTACCCTGGCTTGGTTCAAAAAGTAACTTAACAGAAATCTAGCGTCATAGAGAAAGGTCATCACTTTTTACCTAAGCACTCCCTTTATCTCAGTAAGACTTCACCTTGAGTTACAGTATCATTAGGTGGAGACTGCATTTCCATGCTATGAAACTGTGGTATTGCTCCAAAATGCAGAGGTTATACTGACAAGAACTCATCTTCATTTGGCTAAAACCGGTACCAAAGTCAGTTAAATGTCATAGGGAGACCAAAACTATAGTAAATAGATCGAAATATTAACAAAGTTCCCTTTACAAAAGAATAAATCTAACAAAATTTGTAAGTTACAGCAAAAATGAAACAAATTGCTCCATATTACAGTAAACATGTATCAAATTTCTCCATGTTACATAAAACATGTAACAAATTCCCATACATAATTATGTTACAGAAAAATTGTTAAGGACTGCACCAGACATCATCATTATTCAGCAATATTGCAATAAACTTCTTCACATTAGAGCAAATGTGTTTCAAACTGTGGTATGTTATAGCAAAATCGTGACAACTTTCCCTATAAATATGGAAATTCCGTGTGGCAAGGGCCGAGTTGAGGCCACTTCGGCGACTTGCGTGTCGATGGGGATGAAATGATGATAAGGACAAAACAACACCCAGTCCCTGAGCGGAGAAAATCTGCGACCCAGCTTGGAATCGAACCCGGGCCGTTAGAAATGACATTCCGTCGCGCTGACCACTCAGCTACCAGGGACGGACAATTGCCCTATGTTACTGCAAAAATGTAACAAATTTTCCTGTTTGCAGCAATAATGTAACATATTGCCCCTCAAGGCCCCATCAAAATTTTAACAAAATACTACATGTTGTAGCACAATTACACACAGGTGTGGTAAACATAAGGAAAAAAGTAGATTCACATGATATGTCACTGGCATTTAACACACTTTGATGAAACTTGGACCATACACAGAAGGAACTGCTACAGTGTAGCACAGAAGACAGCTAAAAGAAATATGAAACGAGAACATTCAAAGACACCAATGACACTAAAGGCCTTGTACACTCCTGGAAATGGAAAAAAGAACACATTGACACCGGTGTGTCAGACCCACCATACTTGCTCCGGACACTGCGAGAGGGCTGTACAAGCAATGATCACACGCACGGCACAGCGGACACACCAGGAACCGCGGTGTTGGCCGTCGAATGGCGCTAGCTGCGCAGCATTTGTGCACCGCCGCCGTCAGTGTCAGCCAGTTTGCCGTGGCATACGGAGCTCCATCGCAGTCTTTAACACTGGTAGCATGCCGCGACAGCGTGGACGTGAACCGTATGTGCAGGTGACGGACTTTGAGCGAGGGCGTATAGTGGGCATGCGGGAGGCCAGGTGGACGTACCGCCGAATTGCTCAACACGTGGGGCGTGAGGTCTCCACAGTACATCGATGTTGTCGCCAGTGGTCAGCGGAAGGTGCACGTGCCCGTCGACCTGGGACCGGACCGCAGCGACGCACGGATGCACGCCAAGACCGTAGGATCCTACGCAGTGCCGTGGGGGACCGCACCGCCACTTCCCAGCAAATTAGGGACACTGTTGCTCCTGGGGTATCGGCGAGGACCATTCGCAACCATCTCCATGAAGCTGGGCTACGGTCCCGCACACCGTTAGGCCGTCTTCCGCTCACGCCCCAACATCGTGCAGCCCGCCTCCAGTGGTGTCGCGACAGGCGTGAATGGAGGGACGAATGGAGACGTGTCGTCTTCAGCGATGAGAGTCGCTTCTGCCTTGGTGCCAATGATGGTCGTATGCGTGTTTGGCGCCGTGCAGGTGAGCGCCACAATCAGGACTGCATACGACCGAGGCACACAGGGCCAACACCCGGCATCATGGTGTGGGGAGCGATCTCCTACACTGGCCGTACACCACTGGTGATCGTCGAGGGGACACTGAATAGTGCACGGTACATCCAAACCGTCATCGAACCCATCGTTCTACCATTCCTAGACTGGCAAGGGAACTTGCTGTTCCAACAGGACAATGCACGTCCGCATGTATCCCGTGCCACCCAACGTGCTCTAGAAGGTGTAAGTCAACTACCCTGGCCAGCAAGATCTGCGGATCTGTCCCCCATTGAGCATGTTTGGGACTGGATGAAGCGTCGTCTCACGCGGTCTGCACGTCCAGCACGAACGCTGGTCCAACTGAGGCGCCAGGTGGAAATGGCATGGCAAGCCGTTCCACAGGACTACATCCAGCATCTCTACGATCGTCTCCATGGGAGAATAGCAGCCTGCATTGCTGCGAAAGGTGGATATACACTGTACTAGTGCCGACATTGTGCATGCTCTGTTGCCTGTGTCTATGTGCCTGTGGTTCTGTCAGTGATGTATCTGACCCCAGGAATGTGTCAATAAAGTTTCCCCTTCCTGGGACAATGAATTCACGGTGTTCTTATTTCAATTTCCAGGAGTGTATTTTATTATGGTCGTCTCGGTATTACGAAAGTAGGGAAATGATTGTTAGTAGGGTGCCTAATCACTGTGGACAACAATGCATGCTCTGCATAGTATATTCCATGTGGACCTCTGGGTAGGATGTGAGTTCTTGTGGTATAATTTTCCATTTCTCCATTAGTGTGATAAACAATTGCTCGATGATAGTTGGTGCATGCATATTTGCTGTAATACGTCGCCCAATGCATCCCAAACATCGAAAGTGGATTTAAGTCAGAGGAACAAGCAAGCCTGTTCATTCACCAAATATCATCTCATTTCATGAATTCTTCCACCTCAACTGTTCGATGCTGCCACGCACTGTCATCCATAAAACTGAAGTCAGCCCCATATGCAACCTTCTGCAGACTGCACATGGCGAAAGCATACAGAGTCACAGTAAAGTTAATCTGTGTGTGTACTGAGTTCAAGGTTTAGGGGTCAGTAAACACATCCAACATTGTACCTCCTCACGCCGTAACACAATGTTCTCGGAAACATCATGTGTTCCCAACTCTCACAACATGAATGTACATCCAGTACCAATACTCAGAGCGTATTTGCTCTCCTCCAAGGAGAGCATGTAACCCCACACCTCATTGGTTGAGTCTCCATGCTCATGGCACCATGAAAATCAGTGCCATCAATGTACGAGTATCAGTGAAGCATAATACATTGCTCATCAGCAAAGAGCCCAAACCTATATAGCAACTATGCCTCTATGGAGCATGAGATGCATTGTCTTTTAGTTGCATTAAATCTGATTGCAGTTCCACCCACTGCTATTGTGTGTCCCTTCTTGCTGTTGCACAGTCTGCTGCTGTAGATGACCACCTCTCTTTTGGGCAGCAGTGTCTGATTTTCAGAACAGTCCCTATACATGAGAAACAATTCTGTGAGCAATACCAAACTCCTGGGTTACACTTGCCAAACTTTTTCCTTCTTCTAGTTTCCCAATTATTCTGTCACATGTATCACTCAAATGTTGTCTCTGAGCCATATTTAAATGACAAACTTCACCATTTTGCACCATAACTGCTCATAGATTGATACACTGCCCTTTACTATCTCCTCAACTGCCTTGTGCTGTGACCCCCGCCTCCATTGGTGCACTGCTATCGCCCTGACCTCTTGGTATGTGACATCCAGCTTTCTATGCGCGAGTGGGACACCTCTGAGTGGCTAATATGTTATATTACTGTAACAATCTTATCCTTAAGTTTTGTAGAAAAGTGTGATAAACTCCCCCATATTACAGTAAAAACGTAACAAATTTCCCTATTCACTGCAAGACACCAACTAATTGCCTTGCTACATCAAAAATCTAAAACAAAGCTCCATATATCGACATGTTACAGCAAAATTGTACAAAATTACCCTGTATGTTGAATATTACAGCCAACTGCAAAAAAACTACTGCTGTTACAGCAAAATTGTAATACATCACCCATACAGCTACAATGTTACACAAAAATATAACATACCTCCCCGTTCTGTCAAAAATTGCAAAACATTTCCCCCATGTTCAGCTGTACTTTAACAGACATTAAAATGAGCATCTTAGTGATCTCATTGAGACCACCAAGCTGGATTGTAATGTCATTGTTACAGTTTTGTTTGATGCTTATATGTGGCTAAATAAGTAGCTGACACCCATCCAGTAGCTGATATCTGCAATAGCTGACATACCCCAGAAGCTCACACTTCCCAGTAGATCACACTCTCTAGTAGCTGACACTCAGCAGGTGACTTACTACCCATACTCCTTACCTGACGCCACTGTCACCCACTGTACATACACAATGTCAGCTATTTGCGTTAAAATACAGTTTTAAGATCTCTACTACCCCACCTCTGAAACTGATCATCATCCCCAAAACATGTAAACTGACGATCATTGCCCCACCCTATCACCCTATAAACTGACCATCATTGCCAAATCCTATAAACTGAGAACGTATTGGGCAATCTGTTACAATTTTGGTCTAACAGAACGCTATTTATAAAATTTTTCAATAATATGGGGTAAAGTGTCATGTAACCTCTACTGTACATTAGCAGGTAGAGTTAATCATATTGTGCTGCAAGTGAAATACCTAGTATATTGTTACTATAATGTTTGACAAACTTTAGCAGTTTTAGTCAAAGAAAGACGAGTTTATGTCACAACAGTTACTGTATTTAGGAGCAACAGCATAGTTACCTATAAAGGCAATTAGCCTCCACCTGATGATGCTCAAATTGAAGCTTACTTAGAGAAAGGAATTGTTCAGATAAAAAAATTATGGCCTTATTACATGGTGTTTGCAAAATTGCCATTTGACTGCGTAAGATGATGACACTGGGAAAGAAAAATTTTGCGGGACTGCTTTAGTAACTACGGATACCAACAGCTCTGCTTCCCAGAGGTTTTGGATACTGGTATGTACAATCGCCGTTTGACGTATTGACAAAATGCATTTGCTGTTGTTAGGAATTCTGATCATATCAGCAAGCTAAATGCATGTCAAATCTGGGAAGGTTACAGGTGGATGGCAAACTAGGTGAAATTACTTTTTGTGAGCATAAGCCCAGAGTGGTGCATATATCGTACTTTGGTCACCAACAGTTGCTGCTTAAATTGTATGTTTTGTCAATAGTGTAAATATCCAAGTCCCTTTAACCTCTTTTTTTTTTGTTACAGAATGACTAAGTTATGACAGTATCTCCAGTTGCGTCTTGTACATGAAATTTTGCATATTTTAAGATTTATACTACTTTATTTTGGTGCAGAGGACTAATTTTTAAGATACCATCATTCATCCATATCCATCACTGACTTTGCCCATGTTTCATTTGCATTTTGTTTCGCATTTTGTGTTCACAGCATTCTGAATTTATATTAGCATATTATGAAAATATGTATTTAACGCGATAAAAGGCAATAGAGACCACTTCAAAAGACTTTTTTCCACCTAAAGTGGCACATTTGTCTTTGGCTGTTTGTGTGTTTTTACATCGCATTTTTGAATCATACTATTAAATGTTTGTACTGTTTAGCAGTTTAATACAGAAACACAGTTTTAGAGAGCCTTGGGGCCATGTTTTCGATCAGTACATGCTGTATCATTCGTCAAAAGTTTGATTTTGTCCACCAGCTCGAGTCTGCCTAGGCCGAACGCATTAGAAAGCAGGATTAGCCTGTTGATGGATATTTTAAACTGAAAATAACATTGAGAAACATGATGTATACAATTTGGATGTTGTTATCTTCTCCTTCCATAAAATGGTTCTTCAGAAGGTTTATTTCCGTCCATACTTTCAGTGCATTGTTCCATTCACTGGCATAAATTCAGTCCGCTTATTGGCTAGAGCATTTGTCTACTTAGCATGGTAATTATACCAACACGAGTTTTGTTCAGTTACAGGTTTGGTCAGGTTCATTTTAGCATGGATGTAATTTTTTGCTACACGTGTTTCGTAAGAACTTAGATGTGGAAGTACCTAGCAGGGCACTTCATCTTAGAGTCCACAAACATGCTTTAGGCATCAATTTTGTTTGTTTGATTGTGCGTGTGTATGTGTGTGTGTGTGTGTGTGTGTGTGTGTGTGTGTGTGTCTGCGTGCACTTGTGTCATGAATAGCGCCAGTTTACACTACTGAGGTGAAAAACCTTATATAATTGATAACTTTTGGGAATACTGCAGTACCGGCAACACCAACATCATTATTGCTTCATTAAGCGATTCAGAGGAAGAAAACTGTAGGACTGGCAATATGTTCCTTGAACATATCTGCAAATCACGAAGATCATTTGAAGATTACATACGCTTTGTTAATATTTTAGTTTTGTGAAAAATATTTCAACATAACACCATTCAGGTGAATCCTACACAGCCTAATGCTGTGTGCACACTTGTGAGGTAATAGGTACAGTAACTGACACACACATTTCATGAAATGATACAGACGTGGAGACACGGTGTTGTCACATTTTGTTGGTGGTGCATAAAATACAGATGCATTTGAAGAGGGGGCTACATTGCGATGTATTGTTTAATTTTAATGTGCACTAAAATACTAGGCCGTGTTTCATTTTAGTGGTGGGTGAAATACTAGGTACTAATTGATTAAGATGGGAGGGTTGGGGGTGAGGAGAGGGTGAGGACGTCTTGCGTACTGTTCGCAGCCCGGCCTCTGCATGGAGGCAACCGAGATCTTTATGTTTCACAACATTATTTTTAGTTCTGAATGTTTTTGCGCTCCTACTTGCCCTACTGCGATGAATATCTCGGAAACTATACCGTTACACAAAGTTTTCCACATTACTGTTCGTCAGAAAATTTAAAGACTTATCTTTTGAATATTATTTCCTTTCCTTAAACTACGAACAACATAGAAATTTTCGTTACGTCCATTGTGAGGCACGCTAATAACAAACCTACTAAATGACGACCAAAAAACAATCGGCTAGGTCTGTGAAACGTGGTGTGTATACATAAGGAATGTAGAGAAAAAATAACAAAACAAAAGCAAGCTTGTTGTAGGGTATTTTTCTGCATTCAGTATAGTCTATCGGCAGATGCAGAGGCGAGGCCTGTTGCGGTAGCAACAGTAGAAATTTTCTGCTGCACAGTACTTTTGTTTAGATTGTGTTTTTCCAAGTACTTCTGCGAAGAAGTGAACTGTACCTCTGTATTTTACTGTGTAGACTAGTGTTCAGTAAATTATTCTTTTTGTTTTTGTGTAAATCTTAGTGCATATCCTTGTGCGCGTAATTTTTCGCTGCCAGAAGCGCTATGTCACGTACGTAGAGTAGTGAAAATCAGCATAAAAGCATGGATATTTGTAGGAAAATTAACGTTGTCAGCTGGAATAATTACGCTCAACTTATATGCAATAGCGTGAGGTACCGTATACTGACAAATGCAGTCAAATGGTATCGACTGTGACGTCAGTAGTACACTATGTAACAATATGTCAGTGATTCAGGTGGTAGAGGATGGAACTCAGTATAAAGTCAGTCGGCTCTGTATGGAGTTGATGCGTGGGTATATACCTTTACTGCGGATAAGAAATAGACGCCTTTAGTGATACTGCGCGTTGCGTACATAAACCACGACAGCGACAATGCCATCATCAGATGAAAAGGCAAAACATCGTTGTGAATACGGAAACTGGGGTCTCTAATCGTCAAACAGATAAGGAGATGAACAGTTCACTTATAGTGATTTATAGTGTTGTTAGATGGGGCTCACGATATGGGCAGAACGGAAAATATAGGCTATGTGGAATATTATATGAGACATCGCAACGGTTCCATTTGCGCAAAGGAAGGGCCAAAATCCGTTATTATTCTCATCTTGTTGCTGATTTACAGTTTCCAGTAACTGCCAGATGTGCAGAACAAATTTTATCAATCGGTAAACATTCAAGAAATGAGTGCGGCAGTCTTCTCTAGCATCCAAAAATAAACAAGCTAGACTGAAGAATGCTGATAAACCTGTGTCATAGACGTCAGAATGGGATGATCTGATCTTCAGTGATGAGAAGAAGTTTAATTCATACGGGCCGGGTATATTTCAGTATTACTGGCAAGATGTGAGAACAGAGCAATAGATAAGAATGAGTAGGAATTTTGATTGTGGAATTGTTATGATTTCGGCAGCCTTCTGCACTAAAGGTAAATCACGTATTGCTTGGCTGAACACTACAATGAAATCTAATGTGTACATTGAGATGCTAAAGGCAAAACTGATTAGAATGTGTGAGGATCTAGGAACAAAAGTCTAACGTTCCAACAATGTTTCTGTTACAACCAAAAAGTGGTTTGAAGATAAAGATATCGATGTGTTGCCATGACCTGCACGTATCCCGGACATGAAGCTGATAGAATATCTTTGGGGAATACGTGCAAGGGCTGTTTATCGCAATGGAAGGCAATTAGATGACACATGTGGGTAGCTGGAAAGGGCGGTACGAGAAGAGTGGGCAACAATTATAGCAAGAACTTCAAACCCTAACAAAATCAATGTCGAAGAGAATTTTGGAAGAACAGAGGTTGAACAAAATACTAACAATGCAATAGAACAACAGGAAAGTGAGTCACATTACACTAATTTCCACCCAACAAGTACAAACGCCTTATTTAGTACTCTTGTCATGACGGTTTACATCTCATGTATATCTACTACTTTCTTAATAAATTCGATACAGTATGCAGCAGACATGGTACTACTGATTACGTAGGCTTTCCCGGCGTGATAAGTCATGAAAGTCTCTTCGGGTTTGCTGCCGGATCCTAAAATCAACTTGACTCGATATTTCGGCGATCCAACTGGTCGCCATCTTCAGGAAAATGTTGCTTCTGCTGATGAGTCCCGCTGAGAACTGACGCCAGGTTGCAAATCGGCGTCCTATATGGGCCACCGTTCAGTACACGGCGCATGCGCCGCCCATCACGGTTTCTGCCGTCCAGAACAGGGAGGCCCTTAGTGAAACACTGCTGGCAACGATATATCGCAATCAAGGCTGCACCGAAGAACGTTCATTTTTGATGCGAGATAATACAGGATTCCACGTTTTGCTAAGAGGAAACCCATTGTCTATGTTGATTAAATTATCAGCCAACCTAATTTCAATCGCATCTTTATAGACACTGTTCCAAAAACCGGAAATGTTGGCAACCACAACAGTTTCCTCAAATTTCATTTTGTGTCCCTCATTTAAGCAGTGTTCTGCTACTGCCGATTTTTCCGGCTGTTGTAGCCTCGTATGACGGCGATGTTCCACACACCTGTCATGCACTGTGCGGAAGAAGGTCCAACGTAAGCTTTCCCACGTTGACACGGAATTTTGTAAACCCCGGTTTTCCTAAGCCCCGAATCATCCTTCGCAGAGCCGAGCAGAGCCCTAATCTTAGAAGGTGGACGGAAAACACTCTTAATGTTAAAATTCCTTAAAATTCGTCCAGTCTTAAAACGATAAGCCTCCAGCATAAGGAAGAAAGGCCACAGATCTATGTTCCTCTTCGTACACCTCTGGAGATGGTCCAAACTCCGTAGCCCGACGAATCTACTTCTCGGTGTATCGATTTTCCTTAAAAACAGTCATCAAATGCTCAAGTTCTTGGGTTAAGCTGTCTGCGTCGGAAATGGCATATGCTCTCCGTACCAAAGTCCTAAGGACGCCACTAAGTTGGTGTGGTGGATGACAACTCTTAGGATGCAGATACCAATCTGTGTGTGTTGTATTATGTAAAGTTCCTCACATACAACTCTCGGAAATTTACCATGTTCAATTTAAAACAAGTCTTTCTATTCTAAAAGCACATTTAGCAGTTCAGAGGCGACCTCTACGGTACGTTTCTGACTATAATTACTCAATGAAATGTAGCAATAAATGATCCAAATTAATTCCTGCCATCAAAGTGGAAATAAAGTCACCACTTGCCACGTGGATTGGTAATTCACACGGAGGCACAATAACAGTTACTTCGGTGAAGTGTAGGCGATCCAGGACGGTATCAAGTCCTCGCCAGTTCACTATCCGTCTTCACAGCAAAATACGCGCTTTGACACAGTTCGGCTCTGACGTCATTCGAGGCACAGCGTGATCCGACGTTTGACAGACGTGGATCTTACCTTGGCTGAGTGCGAAGTGAACTTTACTACTGCCTCTCCTGCTGTATTTACACTACTGGCCATTAAAATTGCTACACCAAGAAGAAATACAGATGATAAACGGGTATTCATTGGACAAATATATTACACTAGAACTGACATATCATTACATTTTCACGCAATTTGGGTGCATAGATCCTGAGAAATCAGTACCCAGAACAACCACCTCTGGCCGTAATAACGGCCTTGATACGCCTGGGCACTGAGTCAAACAGAGCTTGGATGGCGTGTACAGGTACAGCTGTCCATGCAGCTTCAAAACGATACGACAGTTCAAGAGTAGTGACTGGCGTATTGTGACGAGCCAGTTGCTCGGCCACTATTGACTAGATGTATTCAATTGGTGAGAGAGCCGGAGAATGTGCTGGCCAGGGCAGCAGTCGAACATGTTTTGTATCCAGAAAGGCCCGTACAGGACCTGCAACATGCGGTCGTGCAGTATCCTGCTGAAATGAAGGGTTTCGCAGGGATCGAATGAAGGGTAGAGCTACGGGTCGTAACATATCTGAAATGTAACGTCCACTGTTCAAACTGCCGTCAATGCGAACAAGAGGTGACCGAGACGTGTAAACAATGGCACCCCATACCATCACGCCGGATGATACGCCAGTATGGCGATGAGGAATACACGCTTCCAATGTGCGTTCACTGCGATGTCGCCAAACACGGATGCGACCATCATGATGCTGTAAACAGAACCTGGATTCATCCGAAAAAATGACGTTTTACCATTCATGAAACCAGGTTCGTCGTTGAGTACACCATCCCAGGCGCTCCTGTTTGTGACGCTGCGTCAAGGGTAACCGCAGCCATGGTCTCCGGGCTGATAGTCGATGCTGCTGCAAATGTCGTCGAACTGTTCGTGCAGATGGTTGTTGTCTTGCAAACGTCCCCATCTGTTGACTCGGGGATCGAGACGTGGCTGCACGATCCGTTACAGCCATGCGGATAAGATGCCTGTCATCTCGACTGCTAGTGATACGAGGCCGTTGGGATAAATCACGGCGTTCCGTATTACCCTCCTGAACATACCGATTCCATATTTTGCTAACAGTCATTGGATCTCGACCAACGCGAGCAGCAATATCACGATACGATAAACCGCAATCGCGATAGGCTACAATCCGGCCTTCATCAAAGTCGGAATCGTGGTGGTACGCATTTCTTCTTCTTACGTGAGGCATCACAACAACCTTTCACCAGGCAACGCCGGTCAACTGGTGTTTGTGTATGAGAAATCGGTTGGAAACTTTCCTCATGTCAGCACGTTGTAGATGTCGCCATCGGTGCCAACATTGTGTGAATGCTCTGAAAATTTAATCATTTGCATGCCACAGCATCTTCTTCCTGTCGGTTAAATATCGCGTCTCTGGCACGTCATCTTCGTGGTGTAGCAATTTTAATGACCAGTAGTGTATATAGGTGCCGGAGCGGGCGGCCGAGGGAACATCTGCTGTCTACAGCTATCGGTATAGTGCAGGAACCTCCGAACGACCGCTTTCCCGCGGACATAATCTTTAATCCCATAGTTACAAATTACTTCAGAAATTTCTTATTTTTTACTTGTAGACAGTTAAGCTGTTTGAAAGCACAGAAAAAGTTTCAGCTCGCTAGAAAGAAAACTTTGCCTTGCAGGATTTTTATAGTGGAAATAACGGTAGGTCGTTACCTATGAACCATATCTTTACTAGAACTTTTGTTGGTAGTTATTAATACAACAACTCTCAAATTTGGTATAGCCTTATCATTTCGCTTTAGCCAAAATTCTCTATCGTTACAATTACACGTACTTAATCTACAACAATTTGGTACATTTTAGTTACAAAATTTGTTTTTACTTAATTATTCAAAAACTACAAGAGGTAGCTGAACGTAGCGTCTCAGTAATTATTTTAGGGTTAAATTGAAGCGCAAAACAATTTTTCATCTTTCTAAGTCCTTATTTAGCGCCTCTGATTTTTCCTAAAAACGTGGATTCCGGCGTTAAGTTTTGTTATATGGTTTCGGAAACCTACACCACTTACTTATGAGCTCTAACTGCACATTCTTACCAAATTCTGGCTTTATAGCTTTATTATTTAGCGCCACTTACTTCTCTTTTAAAACGCATTTTTACGTAAAATGTTAAGTCTACAATATAAAGACTTGCTATTTGGAACATTATTACACTAAACTATATTTTAACATACTTTTAAACATAAATTTTGATTTTTAATTTCATACGTAATTGTGGTGCAATACTTGCGCGCTACGCGCAGACGCGTTAAGGTGACGTGACGCTACTAGCAGTGAATCATTAAGACCGGGGTTAAGTCCCGGCCAGCGATCTCAATAAAAACACGATACACATACTCAACTGCTGTGTTTTGGACCCTTGAAAATCGAGACGATCAATTTTTGTTAGGTCGGCAACTCCGTACGTACAGGTTGTGTTGTTTTGTGGTTTCTGTTGTTTGATAATCATTCATTCGTGAGCGATTTATTAAGTTTCCGAAGCTATGATGGTAAAATATTATGTAGCTTATGGTTATAAAGAACTCCAGAGGAAAAGCAGTGGAGTTCAGTTTCAACGTCAGTTATATTTTTGTTCAGAACTAGTGTTTCTGCCGCTCTGTATTTCATGTATAAATTGCACTACTGCAGACGAAATTTCTTGGATTCAGTTCTGTATTTGGCTCTTGTTTATGCAGGTTTCCATTTTCTCGTCAAGACATTCTGAAATTATCGGTGCAAGCAATTCGTAGATACAAGTGGTCACCTACTGCGTACAGTACGATATGCAGGAGAGACTTTACCGAAAATTGCTATCAAGTGAGGCCAGAGGCATCATTAAGACTGTTAAAAGAAGATGCCGTCCCATCAGTCTTTGATTTTCCGATACATATGCAGAAAAGATGACTGCAAGGCAACAGTAGGTTCGTAAAGAACCTGCTAGTACTCGAGTAAGTGAAATATATTACAAGCTTTGAATTATAATTGTATAGGCCTTAACAAAATAAACGTCAATAGTCCTATATTTATAATTATTGTTTTAAGCTTGCTTATGAAGGTTTTATAATTTTGAACTGTTGTGATGTATGCAAAATTACAATGACCTCCTTCCTTGCAGGATGTAAATCACGCAGGTGTATAACTGGAAAAGTCTCCTGAGGCAGTTGCTGAAAATAAAGGAATTCAGGCAAACCTCTGCAGGAGGAATTAGGACCAGAATACCAGGTCATAAATTTTTTCAAACCAAGTGCTAGTCTGGATCAGGTGACAGAGGATTTAGGTTCACTCTGTAAAGGATTTACCAGGGAAGACACCGTGGTTATTGTGGGAGGGCCAGGGAACAGCATCGACAGAGATCCTGGGTACAGTATGGAGTGTGACCTGGTAAAGATTGCGTCGGCATCGAGACACACCAATGTAGAATTTGTATCTGTCCTGAGACGCCATGACCGGCCTCATTTGAACTCTTCTGTTGGGAGAGTTAATTTGGAGTTGGAACGGCTGCTTGGGTCGGGTGTGGGGGCTCATATTGGTGTGGTTCCTGTTGATTATCTCAGTAGGTGGGACTATACCAGGCACGGCCTACATCTCAACAGGAAAGGGAAGGGGAAACTGGCTGGGGTAATAGCAGGAAATTTAAGGGAGTGAGGCACTGCCATGAATGGTAAAATACCGGTGGTTACAGGTGTTGGAGCAGCACCTTTTTTAGGATGGGTAAGACAGAAAGATGTCAAGTTCTACGAGAGGTCAGGATTGAAACAAATCTTCAGTTTAGGAAAGAAATTAAACAGCACAATTCTAGCACATTGGATCACCAATCACAGCTATCAATTATAAATTTTCACCAATCACCAGAGATTTTATCTCCACCAAGTTGTATCTCAGTCCTAGGTAATTGCATTGATGAATTAAAGTCACCTAACCCAGTTGACATAATCTGCCTCTCTGAACACCGTGTGACCACTGGTATAGGAACTAGGCCTAAGCACAATGAGAAACTCAGACAGGAGAGTACTGCAAATGTTAGAATAAGGAAAGGTTCTCATAAAAGTATAATTAAAAATAATGTAAGTATATTTCATCAAAATATTGGGAGTTTAAAGGGCTCCTGAAAGGCTCAAAATCATGAAAAGTTCAATTTTTACTTTTTTGCGTTTTCTGAATCTGCAGACTATTACCTTTTAATAGGTATATAATTTATTCAATTCCGAAGACTATAACTATTTTTAAATTTTTTTTGCAATGTGTTCTACATGGGCGTGACCCACTGTGGCGCTGTTAAACTGCTGTCAAATGGTGTTATTATTAACGTCCGTGTTCATCAGGTACATTTTAGTGATGTGAGATAAAGTATGTGTTGTGGCTAACCTGTGATGGTTCAATATATATCGCTGGTGTGATTGTCGATTGTTTCATGTTTATTTACTCTGTCGTTATCTCGAAAATATTCGTAATTAATTCTGTTTCTTGAGTCTCTGTTTTGTTGAAGTATAATAATGAGTAAAAGTAAAGTTATTAGAAATCCTCTGAAGGCTTTTAAGAAAAGGAGAAATGTTGTAAAGCCAAAGGTACGTGTTATTACTGTAAACAATAAAGACGATGAAAATCCCCAACATAGCTTGTGTCCCAAAGAAGAAGACAGTTGGTGTAAATATAACAAAGGATTGCTAAGTGGTGAAGTGTACACTCATAAGCATAGTCTGCCTCATGCAATAATGGAGGTGATAAAACCTATTTTGAGAGACTTAGCAGCACCTGAACTGTTGAAAAAGTGTATTCACGGAAAAACTCAAAACCCCAATTAAAGTGTAAATAGTGTTATATGGTCGAGAATCTCCAAGACTGTATTTGTTGGAATAGAAACACTTCACTTTGGTGTGTATGATGCTGTTACGACTTTCAGTGATGGCAACATTGTAAGGTGCAAGGTATGTAGAAATATGGGAATGAAGATAGGTTCTAACATGGTATGAGCGACGCTTGCTTTAGACAAGGAACGCCTTCGGGCTGCAGACAGGGCTGTAAAGAGTCTAGAAATACAAGCAAGAGTAAACAGGAGGAGGAACAAGAGGAAGCTGGAGGAGGAGTTTGCAGAGGATGAAGATAATCCATCCTATGGACCTGGAATGCACTAAAAAGTTAATCCAATCTTTGTCGCTCGATTCCCAAAACTTTTATTTTCTCATACTAATTACATGTTTTCTAAGGATCTTCCAAACATATTTGTTTCAAACTTTCAGTAAATGTTACACAGTACCTTCTGCATAATTTAACACAGCCTTTTTCCAAAAAACTGTATATTTTTGAATATATAAATAAAAAATTAAAAAAAATGTTGTGAATTTTCATTACAATTGAAAAAAAAATCATCTTTCTAAAATTTTGTAAAATCCCTGTGTTAAGTTGTAGCCCATATTCCAATAAATAATCTGTAAAAAGTTCAAGTTCCTACCTCAAATACTTTGTGAGGAAAGATGTAATTTATAATCGTTATTTTAACATTGCAAGTATAGGGCATTCCGGAGCCCCTTAAAGAATAAAGTAGATGAGCTTCTGGTTTGTTTAGAAGATTTAGAAGCTGAGAATGAAATAGATATACTATGCCTGTCTGAGCATCACATTGTTACTGATATGGCTAAGGTAAATGTAAGTGTATATAAGCTCTCTGCACATGTAATGAGAGAAAATATGGAGAAAGGAGGAGTTGAAATATATGTCAAAAGTTATCATTGTGCAAAAAGTATAGAAACAAAAAAGTTTTGTGTAGAGAAACATATAGAAGCATGTGCCTGTGAGCTTAAATTAAATAAAGGCACATTCATAATTGTAACTGTATATAGGTCCCCATCAGGAAATTTTCATCTATTTCTGAAAAATTTGGACTCCTTGTTGTGCTATCTGTCAGACAGGGGGAAGCAAATTATTATTTGTGGGGACTTCAATGTAGATTCTCTGAAAGAGGGTAATAGGAAAAATGACCTTGAAGTATTACTCGGTTCTTTCAATTTGACACCCGTTATTGATTTTCCTACTCGGGTGGTAAAGGATAGCAGCTCACTGATAGATAACTTCTTTATAGACCAAGATAAGTTTAACCAGATAAATGCTCAGCCTGTTGAGAATGGTCTTTCTGATCATGGTGCACAGCTAGTTACAATATATGACATAGCTCCATTCAGCAATACTAAACAATCCTCCAAAGTAGTACGTCCAGTCAACGATTTAACAATAGCAAATTTCAGGGAAAGCCTACAGCAGTTAGACTGGGATGAGGTGTACCGTGAACCTGATGCCAATTTAAAATATAATTTATTTCATGACATTTTTGTAAATGCATTTGAAAACTGCTTCCCCAAGAAAATAGTTAAATATACTCGTAAGAAACCTTGTAACAAACCATGGCTTACTAAGGGTATAAAAATATCTTGTAACCGGAAAAGGGAAATGTATCTGACAGCAAGAAAGAGTAGTGACCCAGAATCTATCAAAAATTATAAAAACTACTGTGTTACATTAAGAAAAGTTATTAAAAAATCCAGGAGTATGTGTATCATGTCTGAAATCAGCAACTCTAATAATAAAATTAAAACAATTTGGAATATTATTAAAGGAGAAACAGGTCAACCAAGAGCAGAGGAAGACAGTATTACCATAAAATTGAATGAAAACTTTATGAACAAAAAGTCAGAAGTTGAAAATATTTTTAATAATCATTTTCTAAATGTTGTGGATATAGTAGGATCCGGGTGTTCATTAGAAGATGCTAGGCTGTTAATGGAAGAGGCCATACCTATGCAATTTGATACAATTGGAATCTCACCCACTTCTCCCTATGAAATTAGGAAAATAATAAACTTGCTTAAAAGCAAAAACTCACATGGAATTGATGGCATTTCCAGCAAAATACTAAAAGCTTGTTCTCAACAGATAAGTAAGATTCTCAGCCACCTGTGTAATAGCTCTCTGGAACAGGGCATTTTCCCTGATAGACTGAAATATGCTATTGTTATACCTTTGCATAAAAAGGGGGATAGATCTCATGTCAACAATTACCGTCCAATCTCCCTTCTAACAGCTTTATCCAAAATTTTTGAGAAAGTAATGTATTCAAGAGTAGCTTCACATATCCGTAAAAATGAAGTACTAACAAAATGTCAGTTTGGTTTTCAGAAAGGTTTTTCAACAGAAAATGCCATATATGCTTTCACCAGTCAAATTTTGAATGATCTGAATAACCGAACACCACCCATTGGGATTTTTTGTGATCTCTCAAAGGCTTTTGATTGTGTAAATCATGAAATTCTGCTAGACAAGCTCAAGTATTGTGGCATGAGTGGGACAGTGCACAAATGGTTTAATTCGTACCTAACTGGAAGAGTACAGAAAGTTGAAATAAGTAGTTGTCGTAACATGCAAAGATCAGCACATTCCTCAAACTGGGGAACTATCAAGAATGGGGTTCCACAAGGGTCAGTCTTGGGTCCTTTGTTGTTCTTATTATATATTAATGACTTGCCATTCTATATTCATGAAGAGGCGAAGTTAGTTCTCTTTGCTGATGATACAAGTATAGTAATCACACCTGACAAACAAGAATTAACTGATGAAATTGTCAATACTGTCTTTCAGAAAATTACTAAGTGGTTCCTTGTAAACGGACTCTCACTGAATTTTGATAAGACACAGTACATACAGTTCCGTACAGTGAATGGTATGACGCCATTAATAAATATAGACCTTAATCAGTAGCATATAGCTAAGGTAGAATATTGCAAATTTTTAGGTGTGTCCATTGATGAGAGATTAAATTGGAAGAAACACATTGATGATCTGCTGAAACGTTTGAGTTCAGCTACTTATGCAATAAGGGTCATTGCAAATTTTGGTGATAAACATCTTAGTAAATTAGCTTACTACGCCTATTTTCACTCATTGCTTTCATATGGCATCATATTTTGGGGTAATTCATCACTGAGGAATAAAGTATTTATTGCACAAAAGCGTGTAATCAGAATAATAGCTGGAGTCCACCCAAGATCATCCTGCAGACATTTATTTAAGGATCTAGGGATATTCACAGTAGCTTCTCAGTATGTATACTCTCTTATGAAATTTGTTATTAACAACCAAACCCAATTCAAAAGTAATAGCAGTGTGCATAATTACAATACTAGGAGAAAGGATGATCTTCACTATTCAAGATTAAATCTAACTTTGGCACAGAAAGGGGTGAATTATACTGGCACTAAAGTCTTTTGTCACTTACCAAATAGTATCAAAAGTCTGACAGATAACCAACAAGTATTTAAGAAGAAATTAAAAGACTTTCTGAATGACAACTCCTTCTACTCCATAGAGGAATTTTTAGATATAAATTAAGAAAAAACAAAAAAATATTAAAAAATAAAATAAAAAAATAAAAAATAAAAATAAAAAATAAAAAAAACAAAAAACACAATAAAATAAAGTTGTTATATTAACTTAACTATGTTGTTAAATTAACCTAATTATGTCATGTATTGGAAAATTCGACTCGTTCCACATCATTACGAAATATCGTATTCATGATCCATGGAACTAGTATTAATCTAATCTAATCTAATCTAATCTAAGAGACATGTTTACGTTCAGCAACATGGCGGCCAAGGATGTCGAGCGTCACGACTTTGT
This sequence comes from Schistocerca nitens, assembly GCF_023898315.1. Taxonomy (NCBI): domain Eukaryota; kingdom Metazoa; phylum Arthropoda; class Insecta; order Orthoptera; family Acrididae; genus Schistocerca; species Schistocerca nitens. The sequence goes on from NC_064614.1 coordinate 36,475,051, forward strand.
AACACACAGTGGTGCCTCCAGATTATCTTCTTTGACCTCGCTCGCCTCTGTATCTCACACAGGATACAGCGCTTGGTTTGCTTCAAGCTATGGACTACATGAACAATATTGCGGACCACTTGCATCCCTTCATGTTTGATGTCTTCCAAAATAGCGATGGCACTTTCCAGTAGTAGCACTGTCCGCTTCACAAGGCCAGAATCGTGCTACAGAGGTCTGAAGTGTAGGTCAGTGAACTCACGTTGACATCTTGGACTCCAAATTCGTTTAATCTAAACTCGAATGAGCACATAGGGGACGGTATCGAGTGGCAGCTGCTCTCGGCCATTAATTTATGGAAATTGTGTGATCTGTCTGTAGATATCTGGTGCCACATACCTCCGGAGACCTACAAGAACTTCTCTAATGCATGCGACACTGAACCGCTTCTGTGCTGCGTTCCAGAAATGGACCAACACACTACTAAGATGATGGGCGGGATGTTTTGGCTCATCATTAAAGTTTCACTCTACCGAAACTACGGTTCGGTAGTTTTCGTACGGTACATAAATGACGTCATAAATGATAGAACTATCGGTGATATTGGTAGCAGTGGTAGGGAAAGAAGCAGAAATGAATGCATGAAACTGGAAGCCAACGAATTGTCTTTGTTTATTGTTTTTTTTTGCACATAATTAGAATCGCACACCATTCAGTGTCAGTCCATACATATCATCACAAAACATAAATTGTAATTTAAAGTAGCAAAAATTAGTTTATTGTGTAACCACTGCCTTTTTATGTAATCAAAGCGATAATTCTTAATCGAAGTACAGTTTACTTGCACAAATATACGAACATCTATATAATTATTGTTATTTTGTACTCAACAGGACGTCCTTCATCACTGAAACGTAAGAGTTTCCTGTTATTACTGATAAGTCGAAAGTACTTTATGGGTAACATAAATATGTTTTATATACGTTCGACGAAGTACTGAAGCGATGTTTGATATGTTTTTGTTTTGTGTTTTTTCTTTTTTATTTTAACTTTGTTTTGAGAACATTGAGCTTTCTAGCGCTATATGATTGAACGGAATTTTTTAACTTTTGTTTCACTGTAACTATGTTTCACGTTACAAATCAATTTTCGAATGAAACCTGATACACACAATGACAATTTCAGTTTTGCTATAAATACTGGTAATTTTTAAGTACTAGACAAGAAGATAGCTATAAAGAACAACAACTTTCTGTAGTTTACAGAGCCCTTTATATGTCCGCACTCATTTTATACACAGTTGACCTCTCCTGCTTTCTATAGCAATCAAGTGAGACACTAATCACATACGCAAACAAAGCAACCGGAATGAGGTAACGCCCGAAATGTATGCAACACTCTTAACGTACACGTAATGCAGTTACGATCTTAACTGACAATTCCAGCTAGGAACCCTTCTGTAGTCCACGCTTACTTAAGATATCCTACGATAGCCTACCGTAGTTTTACAACTCTTCTCGACATTGTCGATACAGATGTAGAACTGCAGAAGATAGGAGCATGTGATACAGGCTAACTAAAAGAATGGAGGCGATGATAGGTCATACACTGAAGACAGCAGAAAATAACTGTTATAATACTAAATAAAACCGCAGAAGGCGTAAACTATTGATAAAGACTGGAATACACGCAACAAACAATTTCAGATTTTGAGTGTAAATTCTTCTTCATGATTTAGAGACTGACACACGAGAAACAATCCCGGCGAGCTGTATCACACGAATTAATTGAATGATTACCCTAAAAAAGTCCGCCCCTGGTAGCTGAGTGGTCAGCGCGACGAAATGTCATACCTAACGGGTCGGGTTCGATTCCCGGCTGGGTCGGAGATTTTCTCCGGTCGGGGACTGGGTGTTGTGTTGTCCTTATCATCATCATTTCATCACTATCGACCCGCAAGTCGCTGCAGTGGCGTCAACTCGAAAGATTTGCATCAGGTGAACGGTCTATCCGACGGGAGGCCCTGGCCACACGGCAATTCCATTTACACTAAAAAAAATTCCTAACCACTCTCGGAGCGAGGAGGACAGATGCACAGTTCAACATAGACTCTCAGCTACACCGTTATATCTTACATTTTTTTCACATAAAATGACTGCCAAAGGTGAAGGATATGATAAGTGTTGGGAAGAACGTAGCACCTATGTAGTCCGACTTTCACACATTTAGTGGCCGAGCCAATTGTTTCTCAATGACGTTATTTTGTAATCTTGAATTCCATATTCAGGACGATCGAGTTCTAGCCTCCAGTATGTGGCTACAACACGGAAAACATTACACGTTCAGATCCCACGTTCGACCACGGTATAGCTAGCCACTTGACGCACGGATAGTCTTATTCGGGACGCCAAAGTACGACTTCCTGCGAGACCATCACACTATAGGAGTCGGCAGGCGCGGCACGGAAGGAAGAACACGATTCCGCTATCTGCAGCCTGCTGGAGGCATCCAGTGAGCACGCTGGGGGCGGCGATGGGGCGCCGGAGCCGCCACAGTCTCCTGAGATTGGGTCGTCGGTTCGCCGCTGTAATCCGCCAGAAGCGCTCCTCGGTAACGGAGCGACGGCTGTGTGCGGCGACTGCAGAGACGTGTCCAGCACACACCGAGGCACGAGCACCGGGACAGTCTTCGGAAGGCCTGCTGTAGCGTGCGATACGTCTCAGCAACGTGAGGTCAATTTTTTTCTACCTTACTTCTCTTCGCTTTCAGACTGAAGGTTGCATGCTGAAACCACCAGATTATATTTTGAAGACTATAGACTGTTTCGTAGACATCATATTCGTAACACAATCTCCCCCTTTGCAAGTAACTCAAAACATAAAAGAAAGCACTCCGCCTTCAGGCCACGAGCGGCCCACCGGGACCATCCGACCGCCATGTCATCCTCAGTGGAGGAAGCGGATAGGAGGGTTGTGGGGTCAGCGCACCTCTCTCCCGGTTGTACGATGGTGTTCTTGATCGAAGGCGCTACTATTCGGTCGAGTAGCTCCTCAATTGGCATCACGAGGCTGAGTGCAACCCGAAAAATGGCAACAGCGGATGGCGGCTGGATGGTCATCCATCCAAGTGCCGGTCACGCTCAACTTCAGTGATCTCACGGGAACCTGTGTATCCACTACGGCAAGGCCGTTGTTAACTCAAAATACATAGCGATTCTTATTCAAGCGAAGCACGTTCAACGTGCTACTGAAGATCAGGTGGATAGATCGAGTAACTAATGGAGAGGTAATGAATACAAGTCGGGAAAAAATAAATTTATAGCGCAGGTGACTATTTAAAGGGATCGGTTGATAGGAGGAATGTGTCGTTTGATACGATACATCTTACGGCATCAAGGGATCATCAGTTTGATAATAGAGGGAAATGTGGAAAGTAAAAATTGTACATCGAGACCAACGGACGATTACAGTAAGCAGTTCCTGTACTTATTTGGAGGTGAAGAGGCTTGCACAAGTTAGACTAGGGTGGAGTGATAGTTCACACCAGTCTTCGAACTGAAGGCCACGACAAAATCAGTCAGTTCGTTCATAGAATGTCCTATGTTGGGTTTCGTGCGATTGCTTCACAAGTTAGCCACAATGAATCACGTGACACGTTTTTGGCTACAATCGTGTGGTAACCCTTCAATATTGTCGTAGTTGGAGGTGGCTACAGTCTTTAGTCAGTACTAATGGAAGCCATGTGCTCACAACATGGATTAGACATGCTCAATAATTACACATAAATTAACAATTATCTGATAATAAAAAAGACAAACACATACAGCAATGCAGTACAAGAACTGAGGTAGGCCCAATACTTTTGCTATAGAAGCACACCCAACAAGTTATCTTTTCTTTTCAGGTCGTATTCTTTTAACTTTACATATTCAAGTTTTACAATAGAAAAAAGTTTATACTATCTGAAACAAGGACAAATATTTTCTCTAGATCTACGTGTGAGCTCAGTAAACTAATATTAAAATGCTTACATGTGGCATTTGATGAACAACTGTTCATGCGTTGTTAACAAAACATAAAATCAGAAATCAGGTAATTATGAGCATACAACCAAGTCTACCTTTGCTTCCCTACTCTTTGCGCTAGATGCACGCTTCCTCTGAAAGACAATCTACAATTGTAAAAACAATAAAGTACGACAATTTTTACAATAATACTTCAGTGAGTTATTCATCAAATACGAAAGTAAATACAGATAGTTAGGACACTAAAATCTGTTCAGAAGGAATTGAGACCTTTACAATAAAAGGCACGCTGTACCAATCCCTATTGTATACTAGCTGCGACCTGCCTAAACTAAACCTCAATCGTTTACTTAAGGAAAAAATATGCACTCCACCGAGTAGCAAAGTACAAATGTGCCAGGAAGGGAGTACATAATTGCCCGACTGTTTGCGACATGGCTAGCAAAGAAAATATCATAATTATCTCGGTACTCATGGAGAGCCAGAAATGTACTGCAATCTGTAAACAACGTTCCGAGATTTCTAGTTTTTCGCGTATATATAAAGACCTATGACTTTTGATACACGCGCGTTGCCAACGTAGAGCTGTCTGTACTAGAACCACGTGGTGCCCAGATAATACCTGTCAATTTTAACGGCTGTCGTTGAATCTTCTCTATAGTGATCGAGAGGCCGTTTCAGCGGTAACAGCAAGCGCTTAAAATGGAGTGGCAAGTTTGTTGTTATGATGGGAATTCGTGGTATTAATACTGTCTCTCCCTTGGCTTCACCGGTGATGATGGAGGCCTGCACGATATGCGTTCTCAGGTCCGTGATGCGTGACCTGCTGCCTCTGCACAATCGTGGAGCATCGGGGTTATGCATCAAGAAGACGGGCGCACCCATCTTCATCTCCAACTTGTGGGACAGCACCCGTAAGAGCTTCAAAGAGTTTAGAAACTCTACAGGATATGAAGTGCGTCATCTCTTGTCATCACTACGACAAGTACCTAACCAGGTACTTGAGCAAAACTTTCTTTATCGATGGGTTTCTCATTGATTCATTCGTAGGCACCAGGATAACTCTTTCACATAACCACGCCTCGTTGCTAAAGTTTTCACGTAAACTCGGGAAAACCTCATTAATTAGGTTATCTTCGAGCTTACAACATTGCAGAAGCGGCTTTCAAAATTTATTAGTACTTCCGCATCAATTATCGTGCGTCCCTCGGCGATCTCCAGGAGGTACTGAGCAGGAAGTCCAGTTATTCATATTAGTAGTCAGCTGCAAACTTTCTACGTTTGTCCATTGTGGCGAGGATTTGAGACGCGCTTCGATTTGCGGCTGAGCCTCGCTCGATGACCGGCAGCATCTGTCCGAAGTCGCTTGTGAGCAAGACGACTCCACCCATCAACATTCGGGAATGTCTCGCAAGCTTCGCTCTAGCGCCTCGATCGTACGCTTGTGTGACATCGAGATTTCGTCTCACACGATCAATCTTCACTGCTGCAACAGAGCGTGTGACCGCTCGGCCGCCGGCCAGTGTGGCCGAGCGTTTCTAGGCGCTTGAGTCTGGAACCGCGCGACCGCTACGGTCGCAGGTTCGAATTCTGCCTCCGGCATGGATGTGTGTGATGTCCTTACGTTTGTTAGGTTTAAGTAGATCTAAGTTCTAGGGGACTGATGATCTCAGATATTGAGTCCCATAGTACAAGCTAATGGAATCAGGATCCAGGGAAAAATAGTTGATATGCTGCGTTTTGCGGATGACATTGCTGTCCTAGCGGAAAATGAGGAAGAATTACGTGTTGGAGGAAATGGATAACACTCTTGCTACACGGTACAACATGAAAATTAATAAGTCAAAAACAAAAATCTTAGTTGCAAGCAAACAAAATAATCAAGCAATTACGAATATAAGGCTGAATGGAGAGAAGCTGAAAGAAATACAAGACTTTGTCTACTTGGGAAGCAGAATAACATCAGATGGTCGTAGTAGGAAAGATGTAATAAGTAGAATAAATCAGGCAAAGACTGCATTCTATAAAAGGAAAGGACTCCTCACATCAAATATGATAAGTCTGTCGTTAAGGAAGCGGTTAATAAAGACCTTTGTTGGGAGTGTGCTTCTCTACGGCAGCGAAACCTGGACACTTGGAGAGGACGAAAGAAGAAGGATTGAAGGATTCGAAATGTGGTGTCTGCGAAGGATGTTAAAAATTCCATGGACGGCCAGGATGACAAATGAAGAAGTCCTGCAGAGAGCGGAGGAAGTTCCAGTTCTTTGGAAGACGGTCAAGAAGAGGAGAGATATATGGATGGGACACATTCTGAGACATGATAGTCTTCTCCATACTATAACGGAAGGCCTTGTGGAGGGCAAAAGGGCAAGAGGTAGACCTAGAAGAAAGTACATAAGCCAGATAATGCAGGACCTAGGATGCGGAAGTTTCACGGAATTGAAGAGGCTGGCCGACAATCGCACTGAATGGAGAGCTGCTGCAAATCAATCTTAGGATTGGCAGCTTAAGAAGAAGAAGTACTGAGAGACATTCTTTAACCGCTCTGCCACTGCTCTCGCTTATGTTGCGAGTGGGCTTTTCCTCACTTTCAAGTTTGAGAGAAAGCTTGAACACCAAGTGGGCAGTTCTCCCTCCGCTGAGCAAGGTCTAGGCTACCCCAGAGCACGCAACAGCTAGCGTGACATTCCTGTCCTTGTGTGACTGGGCCAGCAGCAACTTCAACTGTGATGTCTTGCCAGTGCCCCCAAAGGGCGACCAAGAAATGAAGACCTCCCTCTGCGTTCTCTATGTGACCCAAAATTTTATTTAAAATGGGTCTTTGCTCTAGTAATAGCAGAAGCTCAGTTTGCGCAACTTGCAGCTCCAGAGCTGCTGTGTCATAAACGAGTTCCATGAGAAAATCAGTGTACACCTCTCCCGCTCGTTGTGAGGTGGGCATGCCGAAATCAGACAGCCGTTTTCCCACCATAGAGAAAACTTTGCCCTCAATAAGCTTCAGCGCATCGGTGAAATATGTGTCACCTCTGGCCTGAACTGCCCCTTGTACTGATGCATGATTTCTTAGGATAATGCTGTTTTATACGAGGTGCGGCTAGAAAAAAACCGGACTGATGCTGGAAAAAACATTTATTTACAATTATTTACAATTTCATCTTATCTCCTTCAATGTACTCACCTCCTCGGTCTCTACACCGCTCCATACGAATTTTCCACTGTTCATAGCAATGCTGCAGATCATTTTCGGTAAGTCCATACATTACTTCCGTCACTTTTTCTTTTACTGCTTCAACAGTCTCAAATCTAGTTCCTTTCAAAGCTGACTTGACTTTAGGGAAAAGAAAAAGTCACAGGGGGCCAAATCAGGTGAGTAGGGTGGATGATCTAAGATGGGAATATTGTGTTTTGCCAAAAACGTCTTCACTGACAACGCACTGTGAGCTGGGGCATTGTCTTGGTGAAGGATCCATGACTTTTTTCTCCACAAATCGTTCCGTTTTCTCCGTACTCGCTCACGTAGGGTAGCCAGGACGCTAATGTAGTAATGCTGATTCACTGTTTGTCCCTCTGGTACCCAATCAATGTGCACAATCTCTTTGATGTCAAAAAAAAAAAAACAATCATCATTGCCTTGAATTTCGATTTTGACATTCGTGCTTTTTTTTTGTCGTGGAGAACCACGAGTTTTCCAATGCATCGATTGGCGTTTAGTTTCGGGATCGTAAGTAAAAAACCACGATTCATCGCAAGTAATAACATTTTGTAAGAAGGTGGGATCACTTTCAATGTTTTCCAGGATGTCAGAACAAATCATTCTTCGGCGTTCCTTCTGTTCAATTGTGAGACACTTTGGAACCATTTTTGAACACACTTTGTTCATGTTGAAAGTTGAAACTTTCATGAAGAATCTGCCTAACACTTTCCTTGTCAACTCCTGTTAACTCAGACACTGCTCTGATTGTTAAACGGCGATCTTGTCGAACACGTTTACCGATTTTTTCAATCTTTGCATCAGTTTTTGCTGACAATGGTCTGCCAGTGCGAGTTTCATCACTGGTGTCTTCGCGGCCATCTTTAAATCGTTTAAACCACTCAAACACTTGTGTTCGCGATAAACAATCATCGCCGTACACTTGTTGTAACATTACAAACGTTTCACTTGCAGTTTTTCCTAGTTTGAAACAAAATTTGATGTTAACACGCTGTTCTTTCTGTACACTCAACATTTTCCGACGCACAGACAAAACGTCAACTACTTAAAACAGACGCCACGGGCAGACTGAGTGCAGGAGGCAGATGATACTCGAGCAGTAGGCGGAGCGATAGTCACGTGACAGGCCACGCGACTTTCAGCCTTATTGCATTCGTTTTATTGTTTCACCAGTACTAATCCGGTTTTTTTCTAGCCACACCTCGTATTGATTCCAAAGCTTAACAGGGTTCGAGAGTCCGCAGGTGCTCAGCATGATAGCAAAGTGCTCTCTCAACTCGGCTGGTCACCGGCACAATACGGCCTCCTCCACTGTAGCGTTCCATTGGTCAACGTCTCAAATGCTTCCTGGAACGTGGCTTTTTCTTTTCTGTCGACTGTTTTCAGGGCCTGAAAAATTCTGGGGCGCCGGACACGGGTCAGAAGCAACCGTACACAGCAGCACTCAAAGTGTGTTACATGTACGATGTGAATTCTGCCCTGGGCATATGAAGCTTTCATAAATTATCTGACTTCGAGAGGGATGCCCTGCACATGACGTTTCCTCTTTTCGCAACGTGTTCCGGGTATAATAATTTATCACATCGGCGTACAGAAAAGTTCCGGCGAAGTCGTCCATCCGGCACAGACGGATAAATGCGGTGAGGGTGGTAAGGGGCGGTGTCGTTGTTAGATCGCGCAAATGGGCCTCCGTGAAGTGCACTTTGGGGAGGTGCACCACTTTATGTCTCACAGTCGGGTGCCTCTCGTGAAGCTGCAAGCCCGATATGGGCCATACAGCTACGTCGCTGCTCACATGTCGACCCCGGCTCTTGGGTCAATATTAGCATAGCAATGCTGTTGCACAATAAAATATCGCCCGCTCACTACCTTTGTATATGTTTTTGCAAATGTATTTAACTGGCTTAACCGAGTCACCAAACACCACATTAACGTAGGCATTCAGTATATTGAAATGGGTGGTGAGTATGGAATGACCCAGCTGTTGTCCAGCGCGACTTCTTGCGCCATACCTCTCAATTTCATTGGGACAGTAAATCCACCGTCCTCGGGCGCTCTACGCCTGGACAACTGACATTCTCGTCCGTTTGAGTCTCTTTTAACAGTGGCCGAGAATACTTTTTGGTGCATTTCACGTCCTCCGTGCACGAGGACAAAGGGTTCAGCGTTCCATAAGGACCTTGGAGTGGGCTGTTTGTGTCATATAGCTATTTGTCTACGCTGGGGTCAGGCTGCTCTGCCGTTATCACTTCATCGATTTCGTTGACTGCAATTTCTGTTTTAGCTACAGCAGCAGTTATACGTGGGGCAAACCGCGCTTTTGCTACTGAATGGAATATATGAAACACTGTGCTTCAAACTTGTCCTTTCATAAGGAGGACCTCCAGCTTTTGCACATTAATCTCAAAAATTCGAGCTACAACGTCGTGGCAGTCTGTCGGATTCTGCCCGACCGTCAGTTGTTCCCTGATCTCGGTCCAGCCCGGGTTGCACGTGAAGGTGACGAATAAGTCGGGCCGACCACAGTTCCGAACTTATGAGAACGTGTCAGGGCATATTCGAGGAGGTACCTCGGACTGTCCACAAATGACGACGAGAGGATGATCATCTGACCTAAGTCGTTCGGATTTACATTGCCTTTGTTCGCGATTGCGTCTTGCATATGGACGTAATTCTCTGTACACAGCTTGCTTTGGTTTAGCACTATGAATCTTAAACGCTCACTCTCCATCTTCATGTACGCGTCTGTCAAAAATTGCGACATAGCAACGGCAAGTTGAAGTCGTGTTCGAGGACCATCAGGTGAAAAGTATAGAAATCCAAGTACGTCACTTTTTTGTTTGGGTTCGGTCGCCCATTTGCCGGATTCGTCTGAGGATTACTAAAATGATTGTTTTCTTGCGCTTTAAAAAACGTAATGGTATACTCTAAAGCATCATAGTAGTGGTGCGTATCCACGATCCTGGTGATGGAGTCGTCGTGGTTACTCACGACAATCTCTCTCCGACGGTGGGGCAGCGCCCGTGACCGCATCCGCTGTCTCGGTCACAGCCGGTGCGTTGTAGCTCCACATGTGCTTCCCACTCGGCACAAGATCTGCTTGTATGACCACCTTGCAGTTCTCGTCATGAACATTCGCCAGAGCTGTTTTAAACTGATGCACCGTTACGTTGTGATGGTGCAGAATTTGGCGAGTTTCAGCACAGTCACCCGTTCAACTCTCTTAATTATTTGACACTGTCTGTGAGTGTCCTCCTTATTGTCTCCCATAATATAAAGTTGCAAAAATTGTGCTTCACATTAAACGGAGGTAGCGACCTGATTTTACAGTGCTCTTGCCTCTGTGTCGTAAAGGTCGGTGAAAACACAGGCAAGGCGAGAATTCTATCTGCCCAAAAGTTTATTTCTATATACGGTTTGGATACTGCTGTGGCTCTTCAGTCTCTCGAGAAAATAATTCATTTAAATGAACCACTGCCTCATCTAATGTGGGTACGGATATCTTGCCCCCAGAGCAAAAGATTACCGCAGTTTCCTCCGTCCATTACAGTCCCCCACAAAATCTGCATGGCTTGTTCGAGGCTTTGATTACTGTAATCTAAAGTTGGATCATAGCAGAAAGCACATTCTTTTTTTACAAAACCCCAGGTATTCATTGCAGATATTTGATGAGGTTCGACCTCTTGAGCAACAGCTTTTTGTGTCGGCGTACGTCTGCTTCTTCGACTGCTTCAGAGCCACACGCAGATGCTATGCGTGCTGCGTGCGCCTGATGCCGAGAAGCCGCATCCTTGGCGGTCTGAGATGGACGCTGAGGTGCAATGCTTTCAGTGTTCCGTTGACGTCGAGCATCAGCCTGCGCAGTAGTTTCTGCCGCTCACGCATTTGCCTGTCGCTCTATGTGCTCAGTTCTCCGCTCTTCAGCATGTGGAAATTATGATTGCTGTCTAGCTATCTTCGTGGCTCTAGCTCTTTCTGTGAGGTTCCCCACATTAGAAATTTAAACACTAATACCTAAATTGAGGAAATGATGTCGTAAGATGTCCGACCTAAGACAACCAACCTAATAACCAACTAAAATAACAGCAATACATTAAACCAAAACAAATGCCAAACTAACGAACGAACGTGACTACAAACCTAACGGAGAAACAAATTGTTCAGATCCTACTAACGGCGAGGAAACGAACGAAAGAAACAACAAACCTAATCGATAAAGAAGCTATCGAATCCCGCAAATACCAAGTAAATGAACCAAAGAAACAACAAAACTGACACTAAAATAAGGTATCCAGATCCCAAAAATCACTAAAATCGCCAACGAATCTAAGGATCAGTCAAATATAACCAGCGAAACCACCTCAATGCCCTAAGAGCAAACCTTCGGATGCTAGGAACAATCAGAATCATCAAATAAACTATGATTCATTGAAATCCAGACGGAATACAACGTTTAAGAATCCCGGTAATATCCCAGTCTTCGACCATCTGCGGTCCCATACAGTTCATTGAAATCCAAAGGGAAAACAATGTTTAAGAACCCTGATAATATCACAAACGAATACACAAGTAAAATGTGTCCACAGTGTGGGAATATACGTAGTTGATGTACGAGTACAGATCGAAGACACATGGTGGACGACATATGGAAGTTTAGGTGCGGACGTGACGTCCGCTACGACCAAATACAACGAACAATAACGAAAAATATGCAAAAAAAGTGGTGGTAAGGCAACCTCTCACAGCAAGCGGGAAATCCGAGTTCGAGTCCACGTCCGACACAAATTTTCACTGTCGTCATTTCATTTTACAGCTGATGGTAGTCTACATTCGTAACTGAGAAAATACTTAATGTATTTAATGACTGCTGTAGTCACGGCAGTGTCTGTTCCTTCGGTCATGCATGGATGTCCGAAAAACTTCACAACGTAATTCGAAACAAAACAGAAATTGCAATGTCGCCTCACGTTATGAAAGTGAATTATGTATGAAGACAATTCACGTCCCACTCCACACAACTGTTTATCGTTCGTGTTTGTAAAAGGTGCTAATAGTTTCATACACTCCTGGAAATGGAAAAAAGAACACATTGACACCGGTGTGTCAGACCCACCATACTTGCTCCGGACACTGCGAGAGGGCTGTACAAGCAATGATCACACGCACGGCACAGCGGACACACCTGGAACCGCGGTGTTGGCCGTCGAATGGCGCTAGCTGCGCAGCATTTGTGCACCGCCGCCGTCAGTGTCAGCCAGTTTGCCGTGGCATACGGAGCTCCATCGCAGTCTCTAACACTGGTAGCATGCCGCGACAGCGTGGACGTGAACCGTATGTGCAGGTGACGGACTTTGAGCGAGGGCGTATAGTGGGCATGCGGGGGCCAGGTGTACGTACCGCCGAATTGCTCAACACGTGCGGCGTGAGGTCTCCACAGTACATCGATGTTGTCGCCAGTGGTCGGCGGAAGGTGCACGTGCCCGTCGACCTGGGACCGGACCGCAGCGACGCACGGATGCACGCCAAGACCGTAGGATCCTACACAGTGCCGTAGGGGACCGCACCGCCACTTCCCAGCAAATTAGGGACACTGTTGCTCCTGGGGTATCGGCGAGGACCATTCGCAACCGTCTCCATGAAGCTGGGCTACGGTCCCGCACACCGTTAGGCCGTCTTCCGCTCACGCCCCAACATCGTGCAGCCCGCCTCCAGTGGTGTCGCGACAGGCGTGAATGGAGGGACGAATGGAGACGTGTCGTCTTCAGCGATGAGAGTCGCTTCTGCCTTGGTGCCAATGATGGTCGTATGCGTGTTTGGCGCCGTGCAGGTGAGCGCCACAATCAGGATTGCATACGACCGAGGCACACAGGGCCAACACCCGGCATCATGGTGTGGGGAGCGATCTCCTACACTGGCCGTACACCACTGGTGATCGTCGAGGGGACACTGAATAGTGCACGGTACATCCAAACCGTTATCGAACCCATCGTTCTACAATTCCTAGACCGGCAAGAGAACTTGCTGTTCCAACAGGACAATGCACGTCCGCATGTATCCCGTGCCACCCAACGTGCTGTAGAAGGTGTAAGTCAACTACCCTGGCCAGCAAGATCTCCGGATCTGTCCCCCATTGAGCACGTTTGGGACTGGATGAAGCGTCGTCTCACGCGGTCTGCACGTCCAGCACGAACGCTGGTCCAACTGAGGCGCCAGGTGGAAATGGCATGGCAAGCCGTTCCACAGGACTACATCCAGCATCTCTACGATCGTCTCCATGGGAGAATAGCAGCCTGCATTGCTGCGAAAGGTGGATATACACTGTACTAGTGCCGACATTGTGCATGCTCTGTTGCCTGTGTCTATGTGCCTGTGGTTCTGTCAGTGTGATCATGTGATGTATCTGACCCAAGGAACGTGTCAATAAAGTTTTCCCTTCCTGGGACAATGAATTCACGGTGTTCTTATTTCAATTTCCAGGAGTGTATTTAAAACTGCTATAATGCTTCTCTCAAATATTTAGTTTTATTGCGAGTCCGTTGACATGCGACGTTGTGTTTAGGCAGGAACCTAACAGTAATAACGTGTAAACTGCAGCAGTTTAATTATTATAACATTGCATCCCACAAATATTTCGTTTTTTTAGTTTCATTTTTTTTAATACGCCTGTTTTTATTTCTGACGTTATATCCTACAGTAATATTTCTGGTTTCATGAATTTATGTACGTATTTCCTTCATTTGTTATAACACTTAAAAACTAATCCCTAGCTAAACTTAAAACATTCGACTGACAATTTTCATGTGTGACTGTTTAGTCACGTTACCCTTCCCATAGGAACACTAGTCGCGCTGAACTTCCGACGCGCACTTTTACTCGTTCCGGAATTGCATGTTAATTCAGGGCTTAGACTATCTACATTCTACAATTCATTTAAATCCGTCCGGTCGCTTCACTGTGAATGAGTAAGAAAAATACTAACTCGACGGAGAAGGTAAATAAGCAATTTCTGGTTCGGTTCACCGCAAATTTTATAACATTTGCATGTGAAGTAACGTCATCTTCCCTCACGTGTGTGCCTGTACCAGCAGATAAGCTCCCATATGTTAATTGAGCTAGCTAGTCTGCAAACGACTGTATTAAATCTTTCGTCACTACGACCAAATTGGAAACAGAATTATCAAGCGCAATGGCGGAGCTAGAGGGAAATCTGGGTGTCGATTTTTGGTCTAGCCACACAAAAAAAGACAGTAACTCAGTCGAACTGCAATACTGTTTAATGTATGCATTTCAAGTGAATGACAATAGCTTAAATAAGGTTTTTCAGGACAGTCACAAGTCGCATTCAGCATGTTTCTTTGACTTGTTTCGCCCTTTAATTTTACAATAGTATAATCGGAATCTCTGGAATTTACAGTTTTTAAGTGTAAATTCCAGAGATTCTGATGATGATCTTGTAAAATTAAAGGGCGAAACAAGTCAATGAAACATACTGGGTGCGACTAGTGGCTGTCCTGAAAAACTTAATTACAAATGTCGCTGTCTCCCATGCAGGCAACGGCTGCTCTCGCTGTAGCACAAGTAATTGCCATGGAAAATTTACAGCAAACATCTATTCATGATAATCTGTCATTTTAAGCTCTAACTTGAGCTCTAAAAAGCGCGTTTGGAACAAAACAAAATTTTATCCCTGCAAAAAAATCTTTTATTTTTGTCAAGGCACGAATTAATTGTTTGTATTTTGCACAACTATACATTCACATGATACACGATTTTTACCCTTGTTTCTATAGCTAGGAGTTGTCGTTTAGATAGCGCGCTTTTATTCGTTTCCTCGATCCGTCTCACAAGTCGTTGAATCTAATGTGGGAAACATGAACAGAAATTTCGTTCAAATGGCTCTATGGGACTCAACATCTGAGGTTATCAGTCCCCTAGACTTGGAACTACTTAAACCTAATTAACCTAAGGACATCAGACATATCCATGCCCGAAGCAGGATTCGAACCTGCGACCGTAGCAGTCTCGTGGTTCCGGACTGAGGCCCCTAGAACCGCTCAATCTCCGCGGCCGGTAACAAAACTTTCAACAACATATATTATGGCTCTGCGCTTGTTACGGTAACGTCTCACGATATTCAGAAATTCATTTACTTCGTATAACTAACAAAGATTTAAATATATAAATATTATAGGAACTTGTGAAGTAAGGATTCTAATGATGAAATGCCTTCGTTAAATGACGTATTACTTTGATTAACAAAAGTAAAGATTTTAGCTTCTGGCACTGTTTCTATCATGGGGGTATTATGTAACTGTCAGTCTCCTGGCAAACTGTTCATGAAAATTATTAGAATATACATTTTCTTCTTCTCCTTCTGTATATTTCCTGGAGCAGGCAGCCTTGGGAACTACCTGTAGCTATGTTTTCCCCTTCTCTTTAATCTGTCAGTGCTTTCTGTACCCCTGTCCAACCCACTTTTTAATGGGATATTTAGTACCCCCATCTACCGCTGCCAATATAAAATTTAAGACACTGCACGTAATCTCCCATACGTAATACGAAGCACTTAGCCGCATCTACGGTGCCTGGACACCGTGATGCTATGCAGTGTAGAACACAGCAACGAGAAAGCTCGAAGCACAAGACAGACCGTTGACAATTGAAGAGGCTACTGCTGACAGGCGAAGCGCAGAGCTCAACAGTCGTCACGTATCTGGAACGCTCGCCCTTTTAGAACAGAGGAATAGAGTCGCCCAGCGGGCAGGGCGAGAATGCGTTTCTGCACAGGTGCCATGTCACTCTGCGTGACCTCTACTGTCGTAAGGAATAACAAAAACCAGGAAAGACACTTCAAAAAAGCAAGAGGCTCGATTAATATGAAGGTTGTGCAGAAAGCAAGTTCCGATTGGTCGCGAAACACAAACCAGGGTTAAAATCAGTTATGTTGTATTTGCGACAGTTAACTACAGCTTTCAGTTACTTCTCTACATAGTCGCCGCTCAGATTTTGGTATTTGTCGTAGCTCTGCACCAACTTACCATCACCCTCATCAAATAAGGCAGCTGCCTCTGCCTCTGCCTTCCGCCATTTCTCTATGCTGATCTGCAGCTCGCTGTCTGTGCCAAAATACTGTGCTCATGGCCAGCGGTTCGTGTGATCAAGGATGAATATGAGAGGGAGCCACATCCGAGCTTCATGGTGGGTGATGAAACACTTCCCATCGAAAACACTGCAGGGGTGTCTTCATTCCCCCTGCAGTGTGCGACCGAGAGCAGTTATGAAGAAGAAAATGTATGACATTCACGTTACATGGGATTGCATGAAGTCAGGCGAAATCTCTTGGCAGGCATCCATACTTAATGGCAGACACTATTTCCTAGGTATTTTTACGTGCTCACTGTGCCACAGAACGTGACGCGTTCGACGGGCATACCAGAGACACCACCGTACACATCTGTTCACAACTTCATCGGATTTACGTTGCGATCATTTAGCGACCGATCGGAACCTACTTTCTTGAAATCTTCCGTACAAAAGTTAACAAAGTCGCAAGGAAGAATGCAGACCTAATCACAAGAATGAACACAAGAAAGTAGTAGAACGTTGAGACGCTACAATAAGGATGTATGGTGATAGTAGCGCAGCGGCACCACCGTTTAAAACAGCGAAAGTTACTTTTGTGCATTATTCAGAGCACAGGTTAAGGCCAGGGGCGGATTGGATTGCAGTGAGTTACGCAGACCAACAGATGCGAAGTATAATAGAGGCCACAGGGCCGTCAAATTGCTGAAAGAGTATATGTAGTGGTTTGGCATGTCGCAAATCATAGGCAGTAGGGGCCCACTGGCCAACCTAGATGGTTATGAGTATGTGACAGGAAGCGGCCTGTATGGCAGAACAGAGGAACACAGTCGCATATAAACAGGTGCAGGTTTCTAACGAGAGTCATTCAAGTGTGGCAGCTCTCCTGGACGGCGGGGCGTGTACACCACCACCTACACGCAGCAGCAGATGGGGCGCCAGCATTCGAGTCCACGGCGGGTCGCTGGTTCGACCCTCTGAGCCTGACGTGGGATCCGTAGCCAGCCAGTGGCGGGCCAATCCATTACTATGTCCTGGCTTCCAACGCACGCCAGAGGCATCCCGATGTTGCGGCCGCAGATTCGGACGCCAGATCGCAGGTGTTTGTTGCTGCCGGGATCTCAGC
This sequence comes from Schistocerca nitens, assembly GCF_023898315.1. Taxonomy (NCBI): domain Eukaryota; kingdom Metazoa; phylum Arthropoda; class Insecta; order Orthoptera; family Acrididae; genus Schistocerca; species Schistocerca nitens. Next base: position 36,492,472 of record NC_064614.1, read on the forward strand.
CATGCGAGGGAGAAGCACACAGCTGGCGGCGTTGATTCAGCAGGGACGCAGACCGCTGAGTCGACCGACAGCATCCTGACGATGATGCAACTCTGCTGCCGTACAAGGCCGACATACAGCAGTGTGGTCGTACGGTACATGTCACCGAGGCAGCCATTCCACGCCAAGCCCTTTTCGCAGACAGCAAAGTGGTGTCCTCAGAATTGCGGGACCCCGTGACGCAGATCGAGAGGGGTGGGCGCACTGTAGTGGGAAACAATAAATCACTTGGAAATCTCATATGAGTCTTAATCGGTGTGTTCTACCTCTTCCAACTACATTTGGTGTCAGAATAGTGGACGTCGTCTGTACAGTACGAAGTTTGAGCCCACCGCCCGCATTACATTCATAAGAATTGGTGAGTTTTGACCAGTTTTCTTTTGAGTATTGGACGTTTCCTTGCCTTTATGTGCTTTTGAGTATGGCTCATGGCAGGCCATTTTAGATGTTTTGTTTGGCACATTTTTATTATTATTTTTGTCACAATAATTGTTAGTGTATTTGGGGCTGTAATTTTTTTTTTCATGGCATTTAATTACTTTTGTATTGGTTTGAGTATTATGTTACCGAGTAGGATGATACTGAGGTGTAGGGAGGCAGGTTATTCTTGCACTTAAATGTTTTGTTTCGAGACTAACTAGGAACAAAAACAACACAATGACAGAGTCAGGGATGTGAGGTGTGTCGGAACCAGAAGCAGTACGGATTTTGTTGGGAAAAGTAGCACAATTGACAGCAGGCAATACGCAGTTGAGAAATGAATTAACATCTAGAAGTGAGCGGGGAACCGCATGTGACCAGTCGTTGCTTAGGGTGCTGGATATTGATCCAGCTGCCACGGGTTTGATTATTCCATTTTCTGGCAAGGCATCTGAGGATGTGCGTCAGTTTGTGGACGACCTGGAGACTTCAGTGGTGATGAATGGTTGGTCTGTTGAGCAGTTGTTATATATAGGAAAGATTAGATTAACTGGTGAAGCGAAAACATATGTAAGGTGTTCTGAGGCCTTAAGGAAGGCAGGACAGTTTAAGCAGTTAAAGGAAGGGCTTTCACAAAGGTACAAAAAAAGAATAGCGCCCGGTACTTTAGAGAGAGGTTAAGTACAATGTCAAAGAGACAGGGGGAGACGATGGAGAAATTTGTGGACAGGATAAGGGTGATGAAGCGAACAGTGTTCTGTTGCAGGGAGCCGAGCAAAGGGCACTTGACGTATTTTTGAGAGGGCTACCGGCGTATGTGTCACTGAAAGTGCGTGAAGGGACTCTGAAAGATTTGTATTCGGCCATTAAGCTGGAAATTCAATGTGAGGAAATAGACGTGGCAACAGGGGTATGCGAAAGGAAATCAGTGTTTACGGCGGGTTTGAAATGTTTTAAGTGTGGTCGTACGGTACATGTGCAGAGGCAATGTACCCAGTCACCAAGGAACAAAGGAAAAGGTGGAAATCGGCAGCGGGGAGGATGGAGAAGTGGGTGGACAGGAGTTAAACGGCAGAGGGGGCCCAAGACCCACCTAAGGGAGCTCCTGTTTAATTCCAATGCTACGAATACATATGCAGAAGTGGAATGTTTAGTAGTAATATCCATAGGAACTAAAAAGTTTAAGATTTTGTTGGACACGGGGGCGCAATTGTCTGTGGCTACTAGGAACATAATGGGACGAGGGAAGCTAGACCCACCACATTATAGGTTGCGTGGAGTGGGGGATAAGGAGGTTACGCCTTTGAGGTCGGTGACAGTGGACTTTCGAATAGAGGAAGTCCGATTTAATGCATGCACGGATGTAGTACCATGGGTAAGCGGGGCAATGACATGATCCTAGGAGTAGATTTCTTGCATCAACATCATGCCAAAATTGACCTTCGACAACGAACTGTGGAACTTGGTGGAATGTTATTTCAGCTAGGGGAAACTGTTGTCAATGCAGAGCTGTCGCAAGGGGCGTTCAACGTAATGAACAAACCAATTGAACAGTGTACATTAACATTAAGGCTTAATTCCCATGAGTGTGTGTCTAGTGGCACCGGGAAGTCGCTTTGGGTAATTGTGGAGTCGAATCTACCTGTGGGTATAGTATGTGTTATTGAACTATTGGAGGATAATGAAGTTTTGGGTCAATGGGGTGGTTTTGTGAAACGTAGTGTTGTACGTGTACAGGAGGGGAACGACGGGCGAGTAGTTCCCGTGAACGTGGATAATTTTAGCGCTGTAGACGCAAATTTGAGGAAAGGAGTTTTAGTAGCAAATTTGGATGTGCCAGATGACGAAGACTGGTGTTTGAGAGATAGGCAAAGCGATCAACCACTAACTGCAGATAGAGCTGCCGTGGGTGACAGAATTAAGCACTTGAAAGGAGGAGAAAGAGAGCATATGGAACAATTATTGTGGGAATTTAAGGATTTGTTTTTCCACAAGGGCCCTTACTAGCAACTCCATTAGTTCAACATAGGATACCAACAAGGAATGAAGCACCAGTTTACCGTAAACCATACAGAATACTGAGGTATTTGCAGCCGATTGTGGAGGATTTCATTGATCAGTAGCTTGCGGACGGCATTATACAGCATATTAATAGTTATTGGGGAGCGGGCATTGTCGTTGTGCCTAAAAAATCTATGGGTAGAACTAAGAAATACAGGCTCTGTTGTGACTACCGATACCTCAAATAAAACAGAAACAGAAGCATACCCCATTCCAAACACATCGGAGACTTTGGATAACTTAGGACAGTGTCAGTACTTTTCTACGATGGATTTGACAGGTGGTTGTCATCAGTTAGAGGTGGCTCCAGAGGATCGTCCACAAACTGCTTTCTCTTCTCCTGGAGTCCATTACCAGTACATTAGAATGGCATTCGGTTTCGGTAGACAGTGTCTTGAGGGGTCGGAAACCACGACAGTGTCTTGTCTATTTGGATGACATTATAGTGTTTTCAAGTGGCATGGAACTACATTGACAGCGGTTAATGAGAGTCTTTATGTGGATAAGAGCAGCTCGTTTGGCGTTGAGCCTGGAGAAGTGTCATTTTGCCTTAGAAGGAGTAAAATATTTGGGTCATATTATCGGTAAGGACGGAGTGCGAACTGATCCGAGGTTGGTACAGGCTGTGAGGGGTTTTGCAGATTTAGCACAGCCGCTGACTCGATCGTTACGGAAGGGTGTGAAATTTGAGTGGACAGAAGAGTGTCCGAAAGCGTTTGACAAACTGAAAGAAGTGTTAACATTAAGTCCGGTTCTAGTCTTCCCAGATTTTGAAAAGGAGTTTATACTAGCATGCAATGCATCGAATGAAGCATTAGGGTGTGTTCTTAGTCAGGAAATTCGTGAGCAAGAATATCCTGTAGCCTACGCGTCTAGGCACTTGAATGCAGCAGAGAGGAATCAGTCAACAACAGAGAGGGAGATGCAGATTCTTAGTACGACTTCGCGAATGTTATTGTTTTAGGCTGAGACCTATACTCTCCTGGCCGGAGATGATTGTCGGACGTACTGTCCCAGCACACTGAAACGTAAAAACAACGTCCGGTGAAATTATAACCAAAAGTGGTAACATTAAGAGTGCAATTGGGACACCACTGTTAAATGTAGAGGAGAGTGCGGATAGTTGGAAAAAGTACCCTGAGGGCCTCTATGAGGGAGGCGACCTGCCTCATGATGCGATAGAGAAAGAAACAGGAATCGATAAGGAAGAGATAGTGGATCCAGTATTACAATAAGAATCCAGAGGAGCTTTGGAGGACTTAAAATCCAGCTGGGCAGAAGGGATAGATAAGGTTCCACTGAAGTTTCTAAGACAGTTGGGGAAAGTGGGCAACAAAGCGACCTTTTACGCTGGTATGTAAAATGTATGAGTGTGGCGATATAACATCTGACTTTCGGAAAAGCGACATTCACACAGTTCCGAAGTTAGCAAGAGCCGACAAGTGCGAGAATTATCGCCCAGTCGGCTTAACAGCCTTAACATCCCATGTTTCCAATTTGCTGACAATAATAATATATAGATGAATGGAAAAGAAAACTGATGATGTGTAAGATGATGAACAGCTCGGCTTTAGAAAAGGTAAATGCACCAGAGAGGCAATTCTGACCCTGCGATTGATAATCGAAGCAAGACTAAAAAGAAATCAAGACACGTTCAGTGGAACTGTTGCCCGGGAAGAAGCGTTCGACAGTGTAAAATGGCGCAAGGTGTTCGAATTTCTGAGAAATAGAGGTAGACTATAGGGAAAGATGGGTAATGTACGAAAACGCGCAACTGCCAAGAGGGAACAAGAAGCAAATGAGCGAAGTGCTCGGATTAACAAGAATTAAGACAGAATGTAGACTTTCGCTCCTGCTGTTCAACCTGTTTATCGAAGAAGTAATAATGGAAACAAAGGAAATGGTCAAGAGTGGAGCTAAAATGCAAAATGAAACGATATGAACCATAAAATTGACTGATGATATTGATATCTTCGGTAAAAGTAAAAAAGAATTACAGGGTCTGCTGAACTGAATGAACAATCTAATGAGTACAGAATTTGGACTGAATGTGAACAGAAGAAAGACGAAAGTAACGACAAGTAGCAGAAATGAGAACAGCGATAAACTTAACATCAGAATAGGTCATCACGAGGTTGATGAAGATAAGGAATTCTGCTACCTAGGCAGCAAAATAACCCATGATGAACGGAGAAAAGACAGGATTAAAGGCAGACGAGCACTGGCAAAAAGGGCACTCTTGGTCAAGAGAAGTCTACCAGTATCAAACGTTCACCTTAATTTAAGCGTGAAATTTCTGAGAACTTACGGCTCCAGCACAGCATTGCATGGTATCGAAATGCCGACTGTAGGAAGACAGGAAAAGAGAGAATTCGAAGTACTTGGCAAGTGATGTTAAAAACTAGGTGGACTGATAAGGCAAGGATTTAGGAGGTTTTCCGGAGAATGAGAGAGGGAAGGAATGTAAGGAAAACACTGACAAGAAGAACAGGCAAGATGGTAGGACATCTGTTAAGACATCCGGGAATAACTTCCATGTTAGTAGAGGGAGCTGTAGAGGGTAAAAACTGTAGGGAAAGAGATCGAAATAAATCCAGCAAATAATTGAGGACGTAGGTTTTTAGTGCTACTCTCAGATGAACAGATTATCACAAGAGAGGAATTCTTGGTTGGACGCGTCAGTCCAGTCACAAATCTGATGACTCAAAAAAGATTCATTTATTAGCATCCCTCGGCACCAGCACAAAGCCCTGTTCCATCCCATTATTTCAAATCATCCCAGGCGTTTTCATGTGTTCCCTATTTAAATGACAGTTTTCTGTTTCCTGTCAACCATTCGTCAACTATTTCCTTAATTTCATGATGTTAAAATTATTAATGCTGAATATAGGCCTGGATTGCGGTGTGTGTAATAATGAACGACAATACAGCCACATATAATGTCCGCAGGGCTCCAATTGGCCTATCCGCTCTTCATTTCATGTTTCTTATGGGACGTCAATTGTTTTGATATCCCGCGGCGTTAAAGCTACACCGCTTACCTTACTGAAAGATCGAGTTACAGCTCTGTAATTTTAATTCCACATCTGTCCGTCGTAAAGTAAATCCCGTTTGTTTCGCGTTACCGAGAAACTGTTTCCTCGATAAATACGCTTCTGTTTTTCCGCTACGAAATGTACTACGCTCTACTGTTATTTCGTTTCTGTAACTTGCTGGTGTGCTTCCTTCATCTTATCCTCTGGGGGTGTTTGCCTTTTAACGGCACCTTTGACAACGCTTTATCTCAAAGGACTCTTGTTAACTATTTGTTAGCATATGAGTGTAGTTCCTCCTTAAAGTCGAAATTTTGCGTTGTTTGTCCTTTAAGGAAAGCTTTTAATGCCTCACATATGGTGAAATACCATAATAATTAGGGAAGCAGATTACTGGAACGAAAATTTTGAGATAATCATGCTCTCCTTTATTTCGTAAGATTTGCAGCTTTGCAAACTCTTTATCATACGGCGTAGTTTATAAGTTACGCGAATAAAAATTGTTAGACATGTTAGCTAAGTGCTGTAATATCTTTTAAAGAACAGCTCTCATCAATTTGAAGTTAAATCATACAAAATATTTAAATAAACCACATTCCTGTAATTTTAACTGCACATTTTTTCGTCGTAAATTCCGTTTGTTTCGCGTTACCGAGAATCAGTTTCCTCGATAATTTAAGTAAGCACACCGGATAAAAAATTAGTCACCCCTATAGAAACTATTATAAGCAACATGTAGTACAGTATAATTCAGCCCTTGGAGTTGATAACCGTCCAAGGATTCGGTTAGGAAGTGCGTTCACAAGGTTGAGCAGTCGTATTCCATCTAGGCTAAGCCAATCGTTCCAAATTGCAGGGATGTGACGTCGTTTTACCCGCTGCTCGAAAACGTCCCACAGATTTCTATGGAGTTTAAGTCAGTTGACTTTTCAGGCCTATAGAGATGTAATACGTTGGAGGAATGCTCAGAAGACAGCCGCATATCCTTCCAGCCCGAAGGACCTTGCTTCAAAAATGATTCAAATGGCTCTGAGCACTATGGGACTTAACTGCTGAGGTCATCAGTCCCCTAGAACTTAGAACTACTTAAACCTAACTAACCGAAGGACATCACACACATCCATGCCCGAGGCAGGAATCGAACCTGCGATCGTAGCGGCCACGCGGTTCCAGACTGTAGCGCCTAGAACCGCTCGGCCACTCCGTCCAACGAAGGATCTCGCTGGAAACCCAAGGAAATTCTGGTCTTACGTAAAATCGGTAAGCGGGTCGAAGGCTTCCATCCAGTAACTCACTGATCAGATTGGGCCTGGCAACAGAACACAGCAAAACGAAAGCTGAAACTTTAAATTTAGCATTTGAGAAATCTTTAACGCAGGAGGATCGTACAAACATACCGCCATTTCAGTGTCGTACGGATTCCCGTATGGAGGACATAGTGATAGACATACCTGAGGTTGTGAAGCAGCTGAATGGGTTGAAAATAAATAAATCGCCAGGGCCTGATGGGATTCCAATTCGGTTTTACAGAGAGTACTCTACTGCATTGGCTCCTTACTTAGCTTGCATTTATCGCAAGTCTCTTGCCCAACGTAAAGTCCCGAGCGACTGGAAGAAAGCGCAGGTGACACCTGTATATAAGAAGGGTAGAAGGACGGATCCTCCAAATTACAGACCAATATCCTTAACATCGGTTTGTTGCAGTATTCTCGAACATATTCTCAGTTCGAATATAATGAATTTCCTTGAGACAGAGAAGTTGCTGTCCATGCATCAGCACGACTTTAGAAAGCATCTCTCCTCTGAAAAGCAACTCGCCCTTTTTTCACATGATATCTTGCGAACCATGGATGAAGGGTATCAGACGGATGCCATATTCCTTGACTTCCGGAAAGCGTTTGACTCGGTGCCCCACTGCAGACTCCTAACTAAAGTACGAGCATATAGAATTGGTTCCCAAATATGTGAGTTCCTCCAAGACTTCTTAAGTAATGGAACCCAGTACGTTGTCCTCGATGGTGAGTGTTCATCTGGAGTGCCCCAGGGGAGTGTGGTAGGTCCGCTGTTGTTTCCTATCTCATAAATGATCTTTTGGATAGGGTGGATAGCAATATGCGGCTGTTTGCTGATGATGTTGTGGTGTACGGGAAGGTGTCGTCGTTGAGTGACTGTAGGAGGATACAAGATGACTTGGACAGGATTTGTGATTGGTGTAAAGAATGGCAGCTAACTCTAAATATAGATAAATGAAAATTAATACAGATGAATAGGAAAAAGAATCCTGTAATGTTTGAATACTCCATTAGTAGTGTAGCGCTTGCCACAGTCATGTCGATTAAATATTTGGGCGTAACATTGCAGAGCGATATGAAGTGGGACAAGCATGTAATGGCAGTTGTGGGGAAGGCGGATAGTCCTCTTCGGTTCATTGGTAGAATTTTGGGAAGATGTGGTTCATCTGTAGAGGAGACCGCTTATAAAACACTAATACGACCTATTCTTGAGTACTGCTCGAGCGTTTGGGATCCCTTTCAGGTCTGATTGAGGGAGGACATAGAAGCAATTCAGAGGCGGGCTGCTAGATTTGTTACTGGTAGGTTTGATCATCACGCGAGTGTTACGGAAATGCTTCAGGAACTCGGGTGGGAGTCTCTGGAGGAAAGGAGGCGTTCTTTTCGTGAATCGCTGCTAAGGAAATATAGAGAACCAGCATTTGAGGTTGACTGCAGTACAATTTTACTGCCGCCATCTTATATTTCGACGAAAGATCACAAAGATAAGATATTAGAGATTAGGGCTCGTGCAGAGGCATATAGGCTGTCATTTTTCCCTCGTTCTGTTTTGGAGTGGAACAGGGAGAGAAGATGGTAGTTACGGTACGAGGTATCCTGCACCACGCACCGTATGGTGGATTGCGGTGTATGTATGTAGATGTAGACCTTGCTCTTGTCGTCTTGAAAACTGCAGATTTTGACTGAGAGGCAACACCCGACCATTGACGATTTTTAAACAAATGGACTGGTTTATGTTAGTGGACATCTCAGTTGTTGTTGTTGTGGTCTTCAGTCCTGAGACTGGTTTGATGCAGCTCTCCATGCTACTCTATCCTGTGCAAGCTTCTACATCTCCCACTACCTGCTGCAACCTACATCTTTCTGAATCTGCTTAGTCTATTCATCTCTTGGTCTCCCTCTACGATTTTTACCCTCCACGCTGCCCTCCAATACTACATTGGTGATCCCTTGATACCTCATAACATGTACTACCAACCGATCCCTTCTTCTAGTCGAGTTGTGCAACAAATTCCTCTTCTCCCAAAATCAGTTCAGTACATCCTCATTAGTTACGTGATTAACCCATCTAATCTGCAGCATTCTTCTGTAGCACCACATTTCGAAATCTTCTATTCTATTATGTCCAAACTATTTAGCGTCCATGTTTCACTTCCATACATGGCTACACTCCACACAAATACTTTCAGAAACGACTTCCTGACACTTAAACCAATATTCGATGTTAACAAATTTCTCTTCTTCAGAAATGCTTTCCTTGCTATTGCCAGTCTACATTTTATATCCTGTCTACTACGAGCATCATCAGTTATTTTGCTCCCCAAATAGCAAAACTCCTTTACTACTTTAAGTGTCTCATTTCCTAATCTAATTCCCTCAGCATCCCCCGACTTAATTCGACTACATTCCATTATCCTCATTTTGCTTTTGTTGATGTTCATCTTGCATCCTACTTTCAAGACACTGTCCATTCTGTTCAACTGCTCTTTCAAGTCCTTTGCTGTCTCTGACAGAATTACAATGTCATCGGCGAACCTCAAAGTTTTTATTTCTTCTCCATGGATTTCAATACCTACTCCGAATTTTTCTTTTGTTTCCTTTACTGCTGGCTCAATGTACAGATTGAATAACAACGGGGAGAGGCTACAGCTCTGTCTCACTCCCTTCCCAACCACTGCTTACCTTTCATGCCCGTCGACTATTATAACTACCATCTAGTTTCTGTAAAAATTGTAAATAGCCTTTCGCTCCCTGTATTTTACCTCTGCCACCTTTAGAATTTGAAAGAGAGTATTCCCGTCAACATTGTCAAAAGCTTTCTCTAAGTCTACAAATGCTAGAAACATAGGTTTCCCTTTCCTTAATCTTTCTTCTAAGATAAGTCGTAAGGTCAGTATTGCCTCACGTGATCCAACATTTCTACGGAATCCAAACTGATCTTCCCCCAAGTCGGCTTCTATCAGTTTTTCCATTCGTCTGTAAAGAATTCGTGTTAGTATTTTGCAGCTGTGACTTATTAAACTGATAGTTCGGTAATTTTCACATCTGTCAACACCTGTTTCCTTCGGGATCGGAATTATTATATTCTTCTTGAATTCTGAGAGTATTTCGCCTGTCTCATACATCTTGCTCACCAGATGATAGAGTTTTGTCAGTACTGGCTCTCCCAAGGCCGTCAGTAGTTCTAACGAAATGTTGTGTATTCCCGTAGCCTTGTTTCGACTCGGGTCTTTCAGTGCTCTGTCAAACTCTTCATGCAGTATCGTATCTCCCATTTCATCTTTATCGACATCCTCTTCCATTTCCATAATATTGTCCTCAAGTACATCGCCCTTGTATAGACCCTCTATATACTCCTTCCACCTTTCTGCTCTCCCTTCTTTGCCTAGTACTGGGGTTCCATCAAAGCTCTTGATATTCATGCAAGTGGTTCTCCTTTCTCCAAAGGTCTCTTTAATTTTCCTGTAGGCAGTATCTATCTTACCCCTAGTGAGATAAGCCTCTACATCCTTACATTTGTCCTCCAGCCATCCCTGCTTAGGCATTTTGCACTTCCTGTCGATCTCATTTTTGAGACATTTGTATTCCTTTCTGACAGCTTCATTTACTACATTTTTATATTTTCTCATGTCATCAATTAAATTCAATATTTCTTCTGTTACCCATGGATTTCTACTTGTGCTCCTCTTTTTACCTACTTTACCCTCTGCTGTCTTCACTACTTCATCCCTCCGAGCTACCCATTCTTATTCTACTGTATTTAATTCCCCCATTCGTGTTGGTTGTTAACTTATGCTCTCCGTGAAACTCAGTACAATCTCTGGTTTAGTCAGTTTATCCAGGTCCCATCTCCTTAAATTCCCACCGTTTTGCATTTACTTCAGTTTTGATCTGCTGTTCATAACCAATAGATTGTGGTCAGAGTCCACATCTGCCCCTGGAAATGTCATACAATTTAAATCCTGGTTCCTAAATCTCTGTCTTACCATTATATAATCTATTTGATACGTTCTAGTATCTCCAGGATTCTTCCATGTCTACAACCCGCTTTTATGATTCCGGAACTAAGTGTTAGCTATGATTAAGTTATGCTCTGTGCAAAATTCTACCATACGGCTTCCTCTTTCATTTCTTACCTCCAATCTATATTCACCTACTATGTTTCCTTCTCTCCCTTTTCCTACTCTCGAATTCCAGTCACCCATAACTATTAAATTTTCGTCTCCCTTCATTACCTGAATAATTTCTTTTATCTCATTATACATTTCATCAATTTCTTCATCATCCGCAGAGTTGGCATATAAACTTGTACTACTGTAGTAGGCGTGGGCTTCGTGTCTATCTTGACAACAATAATTCGTTCACTATGCTGTTTGTAGTAGCTTACTCGCATTCCTATTTTTTTATTCATTATTAAACCCACTCCTGCATTACCCGTGTTTGATTTTGTATTTGTAACCCTGTATTCACCTGACTAAAAGTCTTGTTCCTCCTGCCACCGAGCTTCACTAATTGCAACTATATTTACTTTAACCTATCAATTTTCCTTTTTAAGTTTTCTAACCTACCTGCCCGATTAAGGGATCTGACATTCCACGCTCCGATCCGCTCTTTCTCCTGATAAAGACGTCCTCTTGAGTAGTCCCCGCCCGGAGATCCGAATGGGGGACTATTTTACCTCCAGAATATTTTACCCAAGAGGATGCCATCATCATTTAACCATACAGTAAAGCTGTGTGCCCTCGGGAAAAATTTCGGCTGTAGTTTGCCCTGGCTTTCAGCCGTTCGCAGTACCAGCACAGCAAGGCCGTTTTGGTTAGTGTTACAAGGCCAGATCAGTCAATCATCCAGACTGTTGCCCCTGCAACTACTGAAAAGGCTGCTGCCCCTCTTCAGGAACCTAATGTTTGTCTGGCCTCTCAACAGATACCCCTCCGTTGTGGTTGCATCTATGGTACGGCCATCTGTATCGCTGAGACACACAAGCCTCCCCACCAACGGCAAGGTCCATTGTCCATGGGGGGGGGGGTAACCATTATATAGTCTATCTGAAACCGTCCAGTATCTCCAGGCCTCTTCCATGTATACAACCTTCTTTCATGATTGTTGAACCAAGTGTTAGCTATGATTAAGTTATGCTCTGTGCAGAATTCTACCAGACGGCTTCCTCTTTCATTTCTTATCCCCATGCCATATTCAACTTCTAAGTTTCCTTCTCTTCCTTTTCCTACTATCGAATTCCAGTTTGGAGGCGAAGTTCACGATACGAAAACACCCCCAAACATCACGGAGCATTTCCAGCTTGAACCTGACATCACAGACGTCAGGTTAAAAGTTTCATTTAGCTTTCGGTGCACTCGACGACGTGCGTCATTTGATTATAGGCAAAAACTTATTTGTAATACGACATAAACTTCCGCAAGTCAGCTACTGTCCACGTTCAGTAATTTCTGTCCTACTGAAGGCGCGCAGCTTTACGTGCCTGTGTGAGCAATGGACTCTTGTAAAGTGACTGACGCCAGAGCGTTCATTTCATGCAGTTCCTGCAGCATGTCGAGTTCCTGCACTACACTTAGAAAAAGGAAGTCCGACACGATTTTAGCTACCTCCGTCGGAGTTTCGAGTCCTCCCTCGGGCATGGGTGTGTGTGTTGTCCTTAGCATAAGTTAGTTTAAGTTATATTACGTAGTTAGTTAGGGGCCGATGACCTCCGCAGTTTGGTCCCATAAGACCTTATCACAAATTTCCAATTTTTTTTTCACGACATTAGGAGGTACCATGTCATTTTTGTCACTTCTGTGTATGTTGTTAAACTCCTAACATGAATAAAATACAACGGTGTGGAGGCGGCTTTGGCAACATTCAGTGAGTTTGTTACTAAGTTCTACGGCAGAAAAAAGGGACCTACATTATGTTTGTGTTGTAACCAACATGATGAAAAATTTCAGGATTTCTTAATATTCGCTGTCTGAAGATAGATTTTTCTGTGAAACTGTGTATGGTATTAGTACGTCATTTATGTTAGATATGGATTCAAAAGCCAAAAGAAACCATATGAGTGCGCTGTTACCTGAGAAAGAGTAATCAAAATATTGTTTTTGTTGACCTTTATGTTATTCTCATTGTATAGTGATGATGCACAAGTACCGTCTTCGTGATGTATGAATATTAAGTTTCGTCGACGACGTTCCAATTATGGTTGAAAGTAAAGGAGACTTAGATATAAGTAGAATACATAACCCACTTATCAGCGACAACAGATATGCATAAACGAAGCTAAGACGAAAATAAATTTGGAGATGTTGAAAAAAGAAAGTCATCCAACCACTTGCAAATAAATGTTCATAGAAACTGTCTACCTAGATTCCGATAATTTTAAAATTATCTTCTTAAGGTGAAACGCATCTTGATAAAGTACATTACATAAAGCCATACGGCTCATTTCACATGAGACATTCATCTAAATTAACACAAAAGATAAGAAATCAATAAACCTCTATTTCCTCTATTTGAAACTGGTTCGCTGTTTCTTTCGTCATCTCCAAGTTTACTGTCTTACAGTTCCTGAATTTACGGTCATTTTTAAAATTTTAAGAAGAAAGTTACAAAAACTATAAGCATCGGTCAAAGAAAACCGAGACAGGTGGAAAACAGTAATTCAGCTGTTTATTATTTCAAAAGTAGTAGTCAAAACTGTTAATACATTTAGCCCACTGCGAGACAAAACCGTCAATGCTATCATAGAAAAATGTTCGCGGTCTATTACGAGACCATGATTGTACTGATGCGTGCTCCTCTTCATCCGAAGCACATCGGTGGCCGCGTATGTCTTTGTTCAAGGTTCCAAATGTAGTGAAATCGAATGGTAAGAGATCGGGACTGTACGGAGGATGCCTAAGAGCTTCCAAGTGAAACCTCTGCGGCGTAGCTTCCGGCGTAGCTTCCGGCCACATCGGCTGCAGTGTGTTCTGGGTAGCATACATTCCCTCCATTGTGCACTTCCGTCTTTGCTCCCTTTATTAATGGATATTCCACACCCGACAACCAGCACGGTAGCCGGTCCGGTGTGGTGGGGTCGTCATGTACCCTCATGGTGGTAGCCCCCTGACTACACAGGGATCGCACTGCTGATGCCTGAGCTGCTACCTCCCCACGTATGCCGAGGAGTAGATGCCTATCCCTCTGGGGCATCAGGACTCCCGGCAAAGGCCATCCTGCCAGGTGGTCTTTGCTGTGGCTGGGTGGCGCCCGTGGGGAGAGCCCCTGGTTGGAGTGGCTGGCATCAGGGCGGATGACCTGCAATGAAGCGTGGTACATCATCTCTCGCTGGTGGGCCTCCACCAGCAGTTTCTAAGCGATCGAGGTCTAACCTCAACAGGAAGAAATTTGATCCGAGATCATTTCCCTTCCTGGCCACTCCATGGGAGGAACATATGGCTAAAGAACGCTGTGCAGATTATTCACCCCGGTACCTAGTCTGTATGCGAGTTGATGGTGAATCATTTATGTCAACCAAGCCCCAGTTTTTTTGTGGAGCATGTAGAGGACAAGTTCGAGGAGGTGGAGGGTTTGTCCAAAATGCGCTCTGGTTCAATTCTAATCAAGACAGCATCCTCTGCCCAGTCACAGAGGTTGTTCGCCTGCGATAAGTTAGGGGTCGTTTCAGTTAGCATCACACCCCATAAGAGTTTAAACATGGTCCAGGGTATTATATTCCACAGGGATCTTCTTCTGCAGTCGGACGATGAACTACACACCAACCTAGAACGACGAGATGTTCACTTTGTCCGGCGCGTCCACCGGGGTCTGAGGGATAATCAGGTAGCCACTGGTGCCTTCATCTTGGCCTTCGAGGGTGACGTCTTACCCGAAAAGATCAAGGTGATGGTTTACCGCTGTGATGTGAAACCATATATCCCTCCTCTGATGCAGTGTTTTAAATACTGGAAGTTCGGGCACATGTCATCCCACTTTACTTCCGTCAAAACATGTCGAGATTGTGGATGTCCTTCACATCCCAATACTCCATGTGCTCCGCCTCCCATCTGTGTTGACTGCGGAGAACACCATTCCCCCTACTCGCCGGACTGTAGGATATTCCAGAAAGAACGGAAGATAATGGAATATAAGACCCTGGACCGCCTGACCTACTCTGAGGCTATGCAGAAATATGAGAGGCTCCATCCTGTGCCAATGACGTGGACCTACGCCACTGCTGCAATGACGGTTCTCCCATCTCCTGTGTCGTCCTGTACGGTTGGATCTATGATCGGTCAGAATCCACCAGCCCCCTTGATTGTGCGGGGCACTTCACACTCTGTTGCTCCTGCTCCATTTACTTCAGGAGCAAAACCTCCCCAACTATCGGGGACATCAGTTCCCCCTTCCCAGCCGGAGAAAAGTAAGACTTCTTCAGCTCCTCTCGCCAGGAAGAGGTCCCTTGGAGACCTCCCTTTGCAAGTTCCGACCAGCGAAAAACCCAATGAAGCCCTCCAAGCCTGAACCACCGAAGGCACATCTAGAGAAGCAGAAAGTCCCCAAGAATAACGACATTGTGGTGGCACCCGTCGCACTGCTTCCTACAAGCTCTGCATCTGAGGACGATGTGGAGATTCTGGCGTCTGCTGAGGACCACGATCCCGCCGATCCCTCAGACACCATGGATAGCACTAGCACAGGTGCTCAATCAGAGGCAGCAGGTGACCCAGCGGCGTAATCTGCCTTCCCAGTCCCTTCACGCCTTTCTCAGTCATGGACAATATCATCCTCCAACGGAACTGCAGCGGTTTCTTCCACCATCTAGCTGAGCTCCGACAACTTATCAGCCTTCACCCTTTCTTCTGCATTGCTCTTCAGGAAACTTGGTTTCCAGCAATGTGCACCCCCGCCCTCCGTGGCTATTGGGGTTATTATAAGAACCGGGCAGCTTATCAAAAGTTGTCTGGTCGCGTCTGCATCTATGTCCTTCACTCTCTTCACAGCGAGTCTGTCCCTCTACAAACACCTTTAGAGGCTGTCACTGTTCGGGTGTGGATGCCACAGGCTGTTACCATCTGCAGTTTTTACCATCCACCGGATGGTGATGTCACGCAGCATGTCCTGGCTGCGCTGATAGCCCAATTGCCGCCACCTTTCTTGTTAGTGGGCGAGTTCAACGCCCATAACCCTCTGTGGGGTGGGTCAGTGGCAACAGGTCGAGGCACCACCATTGAGCATTTATTGGCACAGCTCGATCTTTCGATTTTAAATGATGGTGCCTTCAGACACTTCAGTGTGGCGCATGGCACGTACTCCGCCATCGGCCTTTCGATCTGCAGCCCTAGCCTCTAACCAACCGTCCAATGGAGTGTGCATAACGACCTGTGTGGTAGTGACCACTTTCCGATCTTTCTGTCACTGCCAAAGCGTCACTCTTCTGGGCGCCCTAGCAGATGGGCTATGAATAAGGCTGACTGGGACTTGTTCTCCTCCATTGTCGCTATTGAGCCTCTCTCTAATGACGCCAATGATGCAGAAGTTCATTCGGTCACCACCGGCATCGTTACTGCCTCAAAATCTGCCATTCCCCATTCTTCTGGGTCCACTCGGCGGAGGACTGTGCCTGCGATCACCGAGGCGATTAAAGATCACCGGCGGGCGCTCCAGCGTCACAAGCGGCATCCCTCTTTGGAAAACCTCGTCGCCTTTAAACGGCTCCGCCGCCTTATCCACCAACACAAGCAGGAGTGCTGGGAGCGGTATGTGTTCACCATTGGCCTCCATGTCTCTCCATCGCAGGTCTGGGCCAAGATTAGACGCCTCTATGGCTATCGGACCCCTGTCAGCATCCCTGCGCTCTCACTGAATGGAGCAGTTTGTACTGACTCCGACGTAATTGCCAACCGCTTGGCAGAGCATTTTGCTTTTAGCTCCGCTTCTTCCAATTACCCACTGGCCTTCCGCTCCATTAAAGAGGGGATGGAACGTCGGAGCCTTTCCTTTCGCACCCACCATGCTGAATCCTACAATGTTCCATTCAGTGAGTGGGAATTTCACAGTGCCCTAGCTGCTTGCCCTGATACAGCTCCTGGGCCAGATTGCATCCACTGTCAGATGCTCAAACACCTTTCAGTGGACTGCCAGCGACGCCTCCTCGACCTTTACAACCGTATTTGGGTCGAGGGTGAGTTTCCATCGCAATGGCGGGAAAGCATTGTCATCCCCATTTTGAAACCTGGCAAGAACCCTTTGGAGGTGGACAGCTACCACCCCATTAGCCGCACCAACGTTCATTGCAAGGTGCTTGAACGGATGGTGAAAAAAATGGCTCTGAGCACTATGGGACTCAACTGCTGAGGTCATTAGTCCCCTAGAACTTAGAACTAGTTAAACCTAACTAACCTAAGGACATCACACACATCCATGCCCGAAGCAGGATTCGAACCTGCGACCGTAGCGGTCTCGCGGTTCCAGACTGCAGCGCCAGAACCACGCGGCCACTTCGGCCGGCGAACGGATGGTGAGCCAGCAGTTGAGTTGGGTACTCGAGTCTCAGGGCTCTGTCTCAAGGTGGGTTCCGTAAAGGCCGCTCTGCCGCTGACTATCTGGTGAGCCTTGAGTCAGCCGTCTGTACAGACTTTGCCCGCCATCAGCACCTGGTCGCTGTCTTTTTCGACATGCGGAAGCTGAACGTCAGCTGCAGGGCACTATCCACAAGGCGCAGTCTTGGGCTGTAGCGCATGGCTTCCAGTTTTCGGCTGCCAAGACCTGCGTTGTGCATTTCTGCCGGCGACGCACTGTTCACTCGGAGCCGCGGCTTTATCTTGATGGTGAACTTCTTGCTGTGGTGGAGTAACATAGGTTTTTGGGTGTGGTTTTTGATGCCCGACTGACTTGGCTGCCTCATATTCGGCAGCTTAAACAGATGTGTTGGCAGCATCTAAATACTCTGCGATCCTTGAGCCACATCAGCTGGGTCGCCGACCGATCTACTGTCTTACGGCTCTACCAGACGTTAATCCAGTCCTGTCTGGATTATGGGAGCCTGGCTTATGGCTCAGCATCCCCATCTGCGTTGCGGGTGCTGGACCCAATCCTACACAGCAGGATACGACTTGCCACTGGTGCCTTCCGGACCAGCGCCGTGGACAGCATATTTGTGGAGGCAGGTGTCCCTCCATTGCGCCAATATTTACTGGTTGCTTATGCTGCCCATGTTTGTAGCTTGCCCATGCATCCAAATTATCGTCTCCTGTTCCCGCAGTCAGTCATCCATCTCCCAGGACGTCAGCCCCGGTCGGGTTGTATGATCGCCATCCGTGTCTGAGAGCTTCTCTCTGGGCTTGGAGTTTTCCCTGTTCCGCCTCCTTTTCGGGCCCCTCTGCATACACCCCCGTGGTGTGTGCCTCGCCCTTGCCTTCGGCTCGAACTGGCACAGGGCCCGAAGGACTCAGTCCCTCCGGAGGTCTTCCGCCGCCGCTTTTATTCCATCCTAGCCACGTATCAGGGCTCTGGCGTTGTTTACTGCTGGTCGTATTGGTTATGTTCTAACTCTAGGGGACCACTACGAACAATGTTCCTTGCCGGCTGGCTGCAGCGTTTTCACTGCTGAGCTGGTCGCCATCTTTCGTGCCCTAGAGTATATCCGCTCTGTTCAGATGAGTCCTTCGTTATCTGTAGCGATTCCCTGAGCGGTTTACGAGCTCTCGACCAGTGTTTCCCTCGTTCTCGTCTGGTGATGGCTATCCAGGAGTACCTGCATACTCTTACCCTTAGCGACCGCTCTGTGGTCTTTGTGTGGACCCCGGCCATGTTGGGATACCCGGCAATGAAAATGTTGACCGCCTGGCCAAAGAGGCCACCAGTAAACCACATCTGGACGTTGGCCTCCCGGAGACTGATTTGCGAGCCTTCTTATGCCGCAAAGTTATTGCGCTATGGGACGCTGAATGGCCCAATCTGACCGCACCCAATAAACTGCATGCTATCAAGGAGACGACGACTGTGTGGCGGTCATCCATGCGAGCCAGTAGCAGAGACTCAGTAGTCCTTTGTCGGCTCCACATTGGCCACTCCCGGCTGATGCACAGTTATTTACTGCGTCGGGAGGACCCTCTTCTATGTCGCTGCGACGACCGCGGTGGTCTCGCGGTTCTAGGCGCGCAGTCCGGAACCGTGCGACTGCTACGGTCGCAGGTTCGAATCCTGCCTCGGGCATGGATGTGTGTGATGTCCTTAGGTTAGTTAGGTTTAAGTAGTTCTAAGTTCTAGGGGACTTATGACCACAGCAGTTGAGTCCCATAGTGCTCAGAGCCATTTGACACATTTTTATGTCGCTGCGGGGCGACTTTGACAGTGGCCCACATTTTGTTGACCTGCCCCCTTTTAGCTGTGGTCAGGCAAACATTTGCGCTGTCTGATACCCTCCCTGCCCTTTTAACTGATGACACTGCCATGGCAGGCTTACTTTTGCGTTTTATTCAGGCAGGGGGTTTTTATCATTTAATCTGAGTGTTTGTTATGTTCTTTTGTGTTGATTCTGGCCTTTGGCCTACGGTTTTAGACTGAGTTTTTAATATGTTTCTCGGTGGTTGGCTTTTCCTTTTTTTCTTTATGGTCGGCCAACCACCATCAGACTCTGTGTGATTTTAATTTGTTTTGTCGGATCTCTGTCTGAGTCTCTCTTGTCCTGTGTCATCTGCCGTCTTTTCTGTTATTCGGTTTTTTTTCTGTAGGTTATTTTCGTTTTTTTTTTTTTGGGAAAAAGGGACCGATGATCATCGCAGTCTGGTCCCTTTAACCCCCACAAACCAACCATAATGTCACACCTTCCTATTAAGGTTCAGCAGACAAAAAATTTATAAGAAAAAACCACTTCAATTTAAAATGTTCTTTCCTCGACGGCCTGTATTACCTTAAATGACTTCCACAAAAATAAATTTAGTTCGACCACGATACAACCTAATACCTATTTCTTGTAACGAGAGGCTTTATCTCCACATATAAAATGTGGAAAAAGCTGAAACAAAAGAAAATCGAAACATTTGAGATGTGATTCTACGGGTGAATGTTAAAATTAGATGGACTGATAAGATACGAAATGAAGAGGTTCTCAGCAGAACCGGAAAGGAAGCGAATATATGAAAAACACTGACAAGACGAAGGGACATAATAGTAGGTCTAACCCGGTTACACCTGTTTTCTCGTTAAACATAAACTGCAGAAACCTTATTTCCACAGAATGGAAATATCAAAACGGCCAGCAGAAATAACAGAACAAACGTGCTCTCTTAATGTCACTACGTGTATATTTGTTCCCAGCACATGGCTCGGCGACAGGAGTAATCGCTTGGCTGAAGATGTGGCTTCCAGCACACATGAACGATTAATATGTGAACCTTTACTCGCCGTTCTCGCGTGATGCAGCCGTTCCGCGTAGCTGACATCGCAGTTTCGCTAGAATGAGTTCCAGCCATGCCGCAGAAATGGCGACTGGTGCGTAAAACCAGTCGATAGCAGACGGCAGCTGGTCCGAGCGAATACTGTATTCTCAGCGCACAACATAAACACGGCAACTCATGGCACAGGCTAGATTTTTTCCACACACACTAATGCAAAATAAACCAACAGACGTGCTACCTTTTACTAAAATGTAAGCAACGTAGAAGCTCGAACGTACTAACAATGAGTAATTCTCAAAGCGATATGAAGAAAATTTGCTCTTAATGTGGTGTAGATGTCCCTTTTTTGTTGTTTTTGTGTGAACGGCGTTCCAGATGACACCCTAATGACACTAAATGGGTGCATTGTGCAGTGCCCAATAATATTAAAGTGACTATCTATCAAAAGCCAGCATAACTTTCTTTGGCAGCGCGAGACATGCAGGATGAAAGTCAATGATATTCAGGAAGCTACCGACAGGAATGTGGAGCCCTACAGACTCCAGCTTGTACGGTCACAATTCCCCCCACTTGCTACTCCATAAAGGCAGTGCATGATGTCACAAGCAGCACCAAACCCAACCTGCACCCTCAGAAACGAAATAATACACAAAAATAAACACATATGACAGCAGAACAATCGAAATGATCATGTCCCTATATTATCTTATGCGGCAGCATTTCATACCCTAACTTAACTAAATTTACGCTAAATACATTTATTCATCAGCATTTCCATGACGCTTATATGACTGGCCAAAGGTTGTAAGCAACAAAACATAAACGAATCGAAGGTGGACCAGCAATTTTTCTTAAATTCCCCTAAATATTGTCCCTTTTTATCAATCTTTTTATTTTGATGCACTCTGTTTCTTAGTACAAGTTACGCAGCACATACAGTAAGCAGTACACCTTTTGTTGTCTTCGGTGGTGCGGCCTCTGACCTGTAACTGTGCTGCAGCCCCGGCCGCAGGCGCCGTTTTTCAATTTCTCCCGCCAGTCAGCTAAGCCGATTCTACCAGGAACAAAAAAAAAAATTCACCCAATCAATTTTCTAACAGAAAAGGTGTCTCGGCATCAAAAACCGGTCGGATGTAAACCCACCCCCTCCGATATCCAGATCTGACACAACTAAAGCCAAATTTCAGGGCGAAACCTGACACAAACATACAGATGGTAGTGTTAGCAGGAAATACATGCTAGCTGCAGTCTTTTCTTTGATCGCAACAATTTGTTCCATTCAAGAACAGAAAAGGCCCAAATCGTTGCAACAGTACAACTTGAGACACGTTTTCTCTAACCAAAGTGAAATTAAGGAAATATGTGACCAGAATAGTACTAAAAAATTTATCATATGATGGCTTCCAGGAAGGTTCCACCAACAACCCTGTCTCTAGTTTTAATAGAGCTAACTGCTGCTCAGTGACCAATGAAAATCACACCACTGCAAACTGAATAAACTCAAACATATAAAATACCCCATGGAACACCATAATCCAGTAGTCAGCCTATATTCCCCTGGAACTAAGTAATTCTAAACATATAAACAAAAATAAATACAAGTTATATAACTGCCCAAATCAAAACACTTCTTCAGTGAATACAATAACATATTATATGTATACCACTCAAATCCACATTCTAATCAGTCAATCCCATGCTGAACTATCTCCACCACCACGCACCAAAACTTTGGTGTGTGACCAAAGCACAATCACCACTCATGAAAAATTGTATCAATATTGGTATCATTATAAACAATAAGCAAAATGCCACTCAATGTCCCTCTCTCACATTCACATCCTACCACGTACATATAAGTGCTGTACAGTGACTACAACTGTTGTAGCCCATATCACTAGTCGGTATGAGAGAATTATCTGTCAACCTGCTGTTCCACAACTTTAAGTCTCACTATACTTTTACCGAGATAAACATGAAAACCACTAGGCTATCCAGAAAATTCTTAAAACTAAACACATATGTAAATAGTATACAGCAAGGAGTCCATTGCAAAAAAAATAAAAAATTACTTAGCTAACATACATATGATAAATTGTACTCAATATATAATAGCACCATTAAGTAAACACCTGTTCTTACTATAAAAAATGGGATTCAACCCCATTACAGTAGCTATTTGTACAGTCGCAGCTTGGTTACATTCCTAATCCCTAATGGTTCGCGTGACTTATGATACTCCAATCTGTAAGCATTTGGGTGAGGGCAGCTTACCATGGTGCAATTCAAAATGTTTTTTGATCTCACCATCTAAATCCTTTAACCATTCCTTTATCTTTAGAAATACTACGTCACCCACCTTGAACTTTGTAGGCTTCTATCTTAATTCAAACCTATGTTTTCTGAATAAGGCCTCTTTTGTCAGTTGTCCAGTAATTAGATTCTGTCTCTCTTGTTCAGAAATCCCCTTTGTACCATTTACTTTACTCCTTATCTCTTTTTCAACCTCCTTCTCATCCATTAAGCTCTGTGCTACATACAAATAAGAAACCAACTCTTCATCATTTGGTGCATTTTTTAATGTAACCCTTTTTCTTCACTCTACAATATTCTGTTCCACCATCTGGTCCTTAAAATCTATATATTCCTCATATTTACTCAGGAAATCAATCCCCAACACCAGAAGCATACTTAAATTTAGGACCACCTAAAATGAGTAACTAAATACTTTCCCTCCAATGTTTACATCTAGAACTGTCACTTTTCTCACTAGTTTACTGGAAGTTCCTGTAGCATTTTTAATTCTCGCCCCTGTGATTGGAAATTCCACTGTTTTGCTATTCTTAATATGGGCACAAAATCTCTCTGCCACCCCAGACACAGAACTTCCAGTATCCACCAAACCAGTTTCACAGACCCCTACCACACCAACACTTACTATCAGTTGCACGTTTTCAATAAAATCTTGCTTCAATTCAGTTTCGTCCAAAAAGTCCTCCTCTATTTCATGTATGCAATCTTTAGTCATGGTGCACACCATCCCTTCACTAAAAGATTCAGTATCCTTATCCCCTGAAAATATGACATCAAAGGCCTCTTGAATTCCAAAGTTTCCTACACTCAGCACCCCTAGCTTTCTAGCAACTCTATATTTTTCTTCCTCCCATGTCTCGGGTATCAACTGCTGATGCAACTTTCCAAAATTAACCCAGTCATCAGCCTCATAATCACACTCATCTTTCCCCATCCCTTCAGTATGTAGCTCCTCATGCATGGCTATCTGTTGTTCATCATTAGACGCTACAAAATTTTGGAGTTCATTGACATCCTCACCTTCTTCACTAATTGTATCATTATTCACAGTATTATTATCATCTATACCATCTTTTTCCATCATAAATACATTCTTCATCCAATGATTTAACATCTTTGTCCCCATTAACTACTTCCTTGTAAGCATGTTTGAACACCTCACTTTTCTTACATAAATCCTTGATTTAGCTGGCATAATCATGCTTGCTAATCTCCCAATCCTCAGGTGCCAACTTCCGAAAACATTTTGCCCTTACTGTCCAGCCATCAGAATCAAAATCACTCTCTCCCTTATTCTCCCGTGCTTCCTTGAAAAAATGTGTCTGCCCAACTTCTTCACTCATACCATTAGCAACAGACAAAACTTACTTGAATCAACAGGATCCCTCACCGTTTCAACCACAATATCAAAACCTTTAGCTCCATTCTGTGCATTAAAAACTTCACCCACAACTACTACTCATTCATTGGTTATAGGAACTATAGCCTGCTCACTGGTACATTCCCTATCATTACTGGAATGAGTGCCTCCACATACATTAACTACACTTTCTGCAGCCTTGTGCCACATATCAACATCATTACGCATGAAAACATCTGATACAGGATCTACTGACTGCTCACTATTTAATACATTCACATTGCGGGAGCACATGCCTTGCTGTATATCTCCATCTACAACATTTGAACCAGGCACTGTGGCCTCCATATTATTTATTCCTCTTATCACAGGTAAAAGGTCCATTGCATTCAACACATTGCTATTTCTGCGTCATTCACATACACTCTCTCAGCATCATAGATACATTTTCTCCCACAGGTTGCATAGCTGATATATGCTCATTAATTAACATAATTGCGAAGCCAATACCATTTGCATCATTATCCCCCACATTTTGATCTCTTTTATTTAACAAACACCAAACATTTATTCCTCCCTCCTGATTCCTACATTTCCTATTATTTTTACCTCTAAAGGTCCTCCTCTTATCATACTGATTAACCCAGCATCCAAATACCTCATCATTACCCATAATTGCCTCCATTCCACAAATCCTTTCCTCCATCACTTGTTTACTTTTTAATGATCAGGAAACCCCTTGTTAGTTTGTCTAATATTCTTATTCCATACTTCCTCTTCCCTTATTCCTCTGGTTTTGCTTTCATTAAAATACCTCCCATTACTTTGCCTAAAACCATTAAAAGATCCACAATTAATTCTCTCACAATTATTTTCCCATCTCATTGTCTTATTTCCTGCATGGCTTATTGTCCCAAAGTGGACCCTGTTTCTAACAAATCCCAGTTTAAAGAATTTTGTCCCTGTGGTCACCTTGCATTAATTTCTCCTCTCACATCTATCTGTTCCTGCATTGGCCATTGATCATTCGTGTTTCCATTTCCCCATACTCATATCTGGTACCTGACATCATCATTAAATCTTTCCCTGTTATCTCTACCAGTTTCATTTTTAATTCTGTCTCAGTTTTCTCGCCAATTACCATTCTGATTCCCTTCCCTACTTGAATTATAGTGGTTACTACCCCAACTCACAGTATTTCTTCTCTTTCCATATTCCTCAGACTATTCCCTGGATTATTATCCCCTGAGTTTGGCTTATAGCACATTGCCTGATCCATCCTCTCAATAAAATCCAAGAAATTCTCTATAAAATCTGTTGGAAAATGTATTAATTCCCACTGTACATTTTTGGGGAACCTCCTCCTTAGAGTGGAAATCTCAGTCAAAATTCCCAGTAGCCTATACAGATGTTCCAACTTTCTTTATTCCTCCTGACAAAATTCTCTCATAGCTTGCCTACCTCTGAAACATCCCCTTTTTTAACAATTTATATATAAGACTGAGCTTTTACTGACACACAATATTTTTTAGCGCAACGCAATCTGACTTTCAACACACAATATTTTGTTAGCGCAACGCAATCTGACTTTCAAAATTCTCTACAAGAGAATGGCCCTGACTAACATTAAACTATACCTTTCACAAATCACTTACCTCACAAAAATCTTCGCTGCTCAAGCTACTGCAATACAGCGAGCGCCACTACTGCCAGCTAAATAAAAGATTCAAACTATGGAAGGCACTAACTACTGATAGGGATAGTTAGCAAATGAAAGATATTAATAGAGAACAAAGAATGTATTTACCTTGATATCATCATATATAGCAGTTCATGACAAATTACAAAACTCCGCCATCTCTCTCCCCACATCCACCACTGCTGGCGGCTCACCTCCAACTGCACAACGCTACGCGCTGTTCACAGCCAGCTGCCTAGCACTACAATGGCGACGTTCCTTTGTAGAAAGCATCGCAAATGCGACACGCTCATTACTTGGAAACATATCGTACTTTCTGATATTTACTGAAATGCCTAATGAAATGACAAGAAATAGTTTGTCTACACACCTGATTATGACTACTGTCTTTCTAGATGAGATATTTTTTTACTACTTATGAAGTGCCACATGGCTATTGAACGATGTTTCTATGCTTTACTTTGTACATAGTTGCTTATTTCATTTGATATCTGGTTTCCAGCTGTCTTGTAGCATTGGTTTCATAAAATAAAATTAAATGCATTTGCTAATGTGAACACTTTCTGTCAACAGATCTATTAAATAATAATTTTGTGATCCACATTTTTCAAAAAAGGAGCACTTGGAAAGGAAAGAACAATAAGGAGGGACTAGTAACAGTAAATGCATACATAATATACTTTTCAAGTACATGGTAATATTTTTTTTACAATAAGTTGTTGTGGTGCACCACTTTAATTACTTAGACATTAAGATGTGATTATACATTTCCCTTATCTGCATTGTTATCTTTAGTGTACTATTTTTTCTGCTTGAGCTATGTCATGTTTAGGTATAAGTTGCTGCTGTTTGCCAGGCATAGTGTTATTGAATTTGACTTTGTATTATTCTGTTAAGCCAGTTTTACTAATGATTTATTTTTTTGTTTGCTGCATATTGCCTTAGATTAGTTGTAATATTACAATTGCTTTGCTAATTTCTTAATGCTGCTTGCTTCGCAAATCTGCGTTTTTTTTCATTGCTGTTTATATTAATTGTTTTATGTGATGCTGCATTGCCTCGTCCCTTAGTTTAGCATCTGAGCTCAGTAGATTTAAGTTAGCTTAAGAGGGGGTAGACTATATAAGAGAAGAAGTTGTGATGAATTGGAAGAAATACATTGAAAATCTATAAGAAAATGGTTTGGCCAAAACAGTATTTTGAAAGAGGATATGAACAAAAAAAAAGTAGGGTTTAGGGACAACAGGTTTAGGTAGGATTTTCTTGGAAATAAATGATGAAGTAAGATATTGTAAAATAAATAATGAGGTAAGAAATATGTGAACATATATATACAGAAAGCATGCTTGAATAGGATTTTTTTGGTGGAAACAAATGTGGAAATAAGACGAAAGATCTATGGAATGAAGTCTTGGGTTGGACTGCAGTACCAAAAGTTACACTGAAAACGAACCCTGTCCTTTCCATTGTGTTATCCCCCTATGTGTTTGTGTACCCTTGTGTATTTGTTTTCTTCCTGTCTCTGTGTAGTTTCATAGAATTTTTTTTCTAATACTATTCACTATGATGAGGAATACTGTTATCCTCAAATATAATTGGCATTAATAATATGTTATTTAACTTGTAAATATGCTTAGACTTCATTTATTCTATTTTGTTTTAATGCTCATGTGTGAAGTGGATGTTTCAAAATTTATTCTGATCTTTTATGTATCTACTTATGTCATAATTCCTGTAACACTGTTGTATATGTTATTTTGATTCTTTTGTAAAGCCTGTACTACAAATGTTATCTGTATTGTTATGTTCTTTAATGATGTATTTTCTACCTTTGTAATTGTATTCTTATGTTATAAAATTGTAATTGACACCTGTTCATCAAATTAAGTAACTTGTAAGTTCCATTTCACTCCACACGTTTCTGTTGGTCATACTATATGGACAATATGTGACACGTAGGGACTGTTAGTGTTTGCACGTGTGTTAATAATTCAGCAAGGGACTGGATAACAACATTGCTGGTTCTAAGAACAATTAAAAAAACTTTGTGAGTGCACAAGTGGTGGTTTATGGACTTGCTATATTATCCGCAAGACTCTTCAATGGTGATTGTGCACCTGCAGTCACAACAGATGGCTGCTGGCCATCTCTACAAGGACTACAGTGGGTCTGCATCTTTGATGACCCGCCAGTACCATCATCTCTACAAGGACTACAGTGGGTCTGCATCTTTGATGACCCGCCAGTACCATTATCTCTACAAGGACTACAGTGGGTCTGCGTCTTTGCTGACTCACCAGTACCATTATTTCTACCAGGACTGCAGTGGGTCTGCACCTCTGGTGGCCCACCAATACCGTAATCTCTACCAGGACTACAGTGGGTCTACTCTGTGATGACCTACCTACCAATGTTCTTCAAAACGTCGACTGACTCTGCTGTGGGTTTACTCTGTTGTGGCCCATTACCTGTCTGGATGTCGAGTCAGCACTGTCTTTCCGTTGGAAGGACAACACTACTACTTCAAGACTGCATGGAAATCCACTACGTCTGTGTGCATTGTCTTTTACTGCTCAGTCTTTGAGAAAAACACTGATATTTTACTGTGATGAACGATTAGGACTGTCTTTATGGACTGTGAGAAAGTTTAGCTTTTGACCAACATTGTATCAATAAGAGTGTGCATTTGATTTCTTTGTTATTGTAATTGTGAAAAAAATTTTAACAAATATGTATTGGCCAGTGCCCAACAAAATTTGTAAAATTTTTTTGTGGGGAGCATGGGGGCTATGTAAGTAGGCTGTTTAGGTTTTTTTATTGGTAACGCCACCTCTGTATAGAAAATCACTGGCTGTGCGGTGTGCAGTCTGTGGCTGCTTTGCATTGTTGTAATACTCGCCATTGTAGTGCCAGGCAGCTGCGAAATACTTGGTGCAAATCTACATGCATGCCACAACTGTTTTACTGTACAACAATGAAAAACTACAACTACAATGGAAATTCTCTCTATAATTACGCGCTGGCAATAAACAAAAGCTACACTAATTACACAAACTACAAGAAAAAATCAGAAGATTCCAGTGAGGTATCCTTGGCTAAGGGTCGACATATGAAACGTCCCCTTTTTTAACAATTTATATATAAGACTGAGCTTTTACTGACACACAATATTTTTTAGCGCAACGCAATCTGACTTTCAACACACAATATTTTGTTAGCGCAACGCAATCTGACTTTCAAAATTCTCTACAAGAGAATGGCCCTGACTAACATTAAACTGTACCTTTCACAAATCACGTACCTCACAAAAATCTTCGCTGCTCAAGCTACTGCAATACAGCGAGCGCCACTACTGCCAGCTAAATAAAAGATTCAAACTATGGAAGGCACTAACTACTGATAGGGATAGTTAGCAAATGAAAGATATTAATAGAGAACAAAGAATGTATTTACCTTGATATCATCATATATATAGCAGTTCATGACAAATTACAAAACTCCGCCATCTCTCTCCCCACATCCACCACTGCTGGCGGCTCACCTCCAACTGCGCAACGCTACGCGCTGTTCACAGCCAGCTGCCTAGCACTACAATGGCGAGTATTACAACAATGCAAAGCAGCCACAGACTGCACACCGCACAGCCAGTGATTTTCTATACAGAGGTGGCGTTACCAATAAAAAAACCTAAACAGCCTACTTACACCTCCTCTGTAAACTGGTCCATTCAAGTAATCATTCTGTAGTCTGCATTGTTTTGCTTGGCTCCAATACCTATTTAGAAACATCTGTTCAAATGTACTATATGATTTAAATTGTTCACTATTTTGATTTGCCCACGTTGAGCAGAAACCTTCAACAGTCTTTTTAACAGTTTAATTTTGCTGTTGTCAATCATATCATCAATAAAGCAATTCTTGCATGCAGCCAGGAAATCTTCAGGATGGTACTTGCTTTCCGCTGAGAGGTCTTAGCACTGGGTACTTGTACCATGGGCCACCCCATACTTCCATTAGCTCCACATAATTCTACATTACTTAATCTATGGTCAACTTTGTCAGTTTGTAATTACTCTTTACAATAACAGCAACCACCTTTTTGAATTTTCTTATTTAGGTCGCTAGCTGTCCCTGCCAGTTTACCTAATAATAAAGTTTTGGTTTTATCACAACTAGCCACAATCTTCTGATCCACACCAGTCAGAGCTTGCCTTGTCTCATCATTCCTTGCGTCACACAACTGCCTGCCTGAATCAGTTGTACCCCTTAATTCAACAGCAACTGCATCAATCTTAGAATTCAAATTTCCTTCATCTCCTCAAATTTTGCTGACAAATCTACCAACTGATCATTTAATTCTCTGGTTTTTGCCCCCAAACGAATTTCCATATCCCCCATATCAGTTTTTAATTCAGTTCTGAATTCCCTCATTTGGCTCATTAATGATCTAGCCGTAGGCACTACTACCCCTTAATTCAACAGCAACTGCATCAATCTTAGAATTCAAATTTCCTTCTATCTCCTCAAATTTTGCTGACAAATCTACCAACTGATCATTTAATTCTCTGGTTTTTGCCCCCAAACAAATTTCCATATCCCCCATATCAGTTTTTAATTCAGTTCTGAATTCCCTAATTTGGCTCATTAATGATCTAGCCGTAGGCACTACACTAGCTGTTTCTTCTTCTCCCTGACCGTGTAGGCTCTGAGGCTCACTTCCACAACCTGTAGACTTAACATCACAAGTTAGATTCTTTATCATCAACTCGCTAAAATCGGACTCCATAGTTAAACTGGCTGCGAGATAGAGGACTGAGAAATTAATGCGCCTGCTGACAGTACTTTGCTGTTCTGGCGTGGAACGGTTTGCATATTGGCGGCAGGAGCGGGTCTAACTACGGGGTGTTGCGGCGAAGTCGGCGCGTCCATGTTTGGCAGCCAGCGGCGCTTCAGCTCCCGCTCAGACTCAGCCTACTGCTCGGCTTATCTTCCAGTCTTCTCCACTTTCAAACGCAATCCTGCACTGCCTACCAAGCCTGTTCAGTTAAGAGAATCCCGGACGAAAAACCCCATATTACAATGGTACTGAGCACTACGCACTGTGCCCGCATCTC
The DNA here is from genome assembly GCF_023898315.1 of Schistocerca nitens. Taxonomy (NCBI): domain Eukaryota; kingdom Metazoa; phylum Arthropoda; class Insecta; order Orthoptera; family Acrididae; genus Schistocerca; species Schistocerca nitens. The sequence goes on from NC_064614.1 coordinate 36,523,180, forward strand.
GTGGTCGTGCGGTAGCGTTCTCGCTTCCCACGCCCGGGTTCCCGGGTTCGATTCCCGGCGGGGTCAGGGATTTTCTCTGCCTCGTGATGGCTGGGTGTTGTGTGCTGTCCTTAGGTTAGTTAGGTTTAAGTAGTTCTAAGTTCTAGGGGACTGATGACCATAGCTGTTAAGTCCCATAGTGCTCAGAGCCATTTGAACCATTTGAACTACGCACTGTAAGAATTCGCTGAAAATGATGAAAATGTTGGTGCTGTTCGCCGATTTTTGATAAAAAAGGTTAGTTTAGTTTGAATAGTTAGCTCGAACCCCCATGTGCTATGACACGAAAATATGCACACATACCGTCGCAGTATCAGTATAAACATGGCCGCCCCACTTGCGACTTGCACCAGGGAAGAATACCGTTCTGTTATTCTGTTTTTGCGTAGTGAGGGTGTGAAACCTATTGAAATTCGTCGACGATTGAAGGTTCAGTACGGTGATGCATGTTGGTCACAGCAGCAAGTCTACGAATGGAGTAGGAAGTTCGCAAATGGTGAGACTTCAGTGGAAGATGCTCCTCGTCCACGTCAGGCACAACGAGTTGTGACACCACAGAACATTGCAGCAGTTGAAGCCATAGTGAAGAAAAATCGCGGAATGACACTGAATGACATTGCAGCATGTTGACAGATTGGTCATGGGTCAGCACACCACATTGTGCATGATGTGCTCCAGTTTCACAAAGTGCCTGCAAGGTGGGTGCCACGGCAGCTGACTCCTGAAGTGAGAGAACGACGTGTTGATGCTTGTGAACTTCTTCGGCGCTTTGAACGAGAAGGTGATGGCTTCCTTACAAGAATCGTTACTGAGGACGAAACCTGGGTTCACTTCCACCAACCGTAAACGAAGAGAGCGAGCAAGCAATGGCGGCATTCCTAATCACCAAAACCAAAGAAGTTTCCAACAGAACCATAAGCAGGGAAGATTACGCTGACTCTCTTTTGGGACGAAAAAGGCGTCATTCGGGAGCATTACATGCCTAAAGGGACCACTGTCACCAGTGAATCATACACAAATCTCCTAAAAATCGGCCAGCCGGTGTGGCCGAGCGGTTCTAGGCACTTGAGTCTGGAACCGCGCGACCGCTACGGCCACAGGTTCGAATCCTGCCTCGGGCATGGCTGTGTGTGATGTCCTTAGGTTAGTTAGGTTTATGTAGTTCTAAGTTCTAGGGGACTGATGACCTCAGATGTTAAGTCCCATAGTACTCAGAGCCATTTGAACCATTTTCCTAAAAATCATCTGCAGCCTGCAATCAAATCAAAGCGACGTGGATTGCTGTCAGTAGGTGTCCTTTTGCAACATGACAATGCAAGGCCCCACACTGCCGTACAAGAGTTGCAACAATCACAGGCCTGCATTTTGAGAGCCTTCCTCATCCACCATACTCACCAGACCTTGCGCCAAGTGGTTTCCATATGTTTGTACCACTCAAAGACGCAATCGGAGGAAAGACGTTCCGCTCTGATGAACAGGTACGCCACGCGGTGCATGAGTGGTTCCGCGGACTACCAAAAGAATTTTTATATAAAAAAATTTATGCACTTTGTAAGCGCTGGAGGACTTGCATTGAGCGTGGCGGAGATTATGTTGAAAAGTGATACAGCTTTGTACCACTTCTGCACAATAAATAATATTTAAAAAAATATATAACTTTTTCATTTGACACACCCTCGTATATTTGTTACACTAACACACAGCTTAATTGAGCAGCCCCAGAGATGTGGCTGGTCTCAATGTTTGGCGACGTTTTTCGTCATAAGGTGCCAACTCACACCTGTCGTAAACTGAATTTTCAAGCTGAAATAAAAATATAGAAAAGAGCATGGAGGCAGGTACTGTGGTGAAATTTAAAACATTGAGTCACTCACGTTGATTTATAATTTGAACAAGTAGTTTATTTCTATTTTTCCACGAATAGTCTTCAGTATATTGACAAATTACTTAAAATGCAGTCTGAGGGGCTTTTACGTAAACGCGGCTGTTAATAACTGATCCTGCAACACTTCACTATAAAATTCATACGTCGCGATCATGGCACTCGACAGTCTGTTCACAGTTCACAAAATACACCCTTCTATGCTTTCCTAAACTGCTATTTTGGGCCCAACTTGGTCGTTTTCGAACGTCGCTACATACATACTTGTCTCCGATCGTGGCTGCCAACCCAATACTGACCCCGGATGGGCGGCACGTCCAGCTCTTAGCGTCGCTCCAACTCGACTCCCCCCAACGATGGTGGCCCTATACCCCTCGAAACGGCTGCCTAAATCAGAACAATGCTTGACAAAGAAATTATGAATATTCTAAAACTAAACACAAAAACACTTATGATACAGCGAAAAATATGGAAATTATCTGGGGAAGAACCAGTGTAAGTCCAATTTTCTGCAACCATTTTTTCACAAATAATGTTCTTGTGGCGTGATTTTGCTTTTCCAGAATTTTTTACACTAAACATAAACAAACGAATAAAAATACATAGTTAATTACTCACCCACCTCGTTAAACTTTAGAATGCTGTCGCTTGTTTCATCTCTTTAAATTTATTACCAAAAACACAGTTTTTCACAGTCTAATCAAATATTCCGACCTCTCATTCAAGAATGGTCCAGATTCTGCGAAATCGGCTATGATTGCTCGATGCAGCTCTACTACCCATATTCGTAAACACTTTGTTCATAGTAATCGACCAAAGCATTGCCGAGATATTAGCTTTTGAACTTTCATACATTTACAATTTTTAACACAACAATAACTTCTAAACTATTAGATACATTTGTGGCGCGTCTACATAATTTTGCTTTACATATTTTTCTGTCCATGGATGCCAACTCGCATCTCCGTGTCACTCTTAGTTCTGTTTTTATCAATTTTTCTCTGGCATATAAATTCCTTTTAGCGCGCAAACACGGCTATACACTCTGAGGCGTAGCGCCGTGTAACGATCCTGCCTTGGAGGCGGTTAAGTGGGAGATGTGTCTCAGAGCTGGATAGTGACAGATGGTGACGCGAGACTGGACGCACACGTAGTGTATGTTTCAGCCGATAGAGGACAATATTGGATAGGGGGACTGTGACTTTAGTTTCACTAGAGTGCACTAAAGTAATAGAATGTTTTCCATAAACTGTTCTAGTATTTTCATAAAGTGTTATTATGCCTTTTTGTGTATGTAAATTGTTATAAATGTGTTTTAGCGGTATGAATGATGCGTTAGTGTGGTTTAAGGTTAATATGAAGATAATTGTTTAGCGAGTTATGTAGTGGGATTCAGTGTGGGAACATTTCGAAGAAGTATGGATGTGGACAAAGGGGATTTTTGTAGAATAGATTTGTAAAGTAAGTTTATGGTAAAGGGAACGTTAATTCAAGTATAAACAACAATAGTAAATAACCTTATGCATAAGCAAAACTTCAGCATATTAGATAATTACGCCAGTAAAAAGTGCAGTCGTTAGTTTTATTATTTTGCGATTGGTTATTGATGAAAAGCGCGGATTGACGCCGGAGAATGTTGTTTTGCTATTGGCTGTTGAGTAAACTGACCAATGGTAAAGCAATATTCTTCGCGCGCCTTTCTCTGCTGGTAGAGAAGACTTAGAGTATTCTAGAGAAGAGTGGGAACCTAGCCATGAAACAGTTCGGACGTGTGTCGCAGTAGTTCCGATGGAAACGATAAGTTGCCGGAACTAGCAGTGTTACATACATCAAAAGTGTTGTAAAGTGACGGCATAATTATTCCGATGTGTGTGTAGAAATTTCGGAATTTTTTAGTGAATTTTGTGACAAGAAAAGACATATATTCCGTGTGGCGTATTCAGCAGGTCGGTGGCTAAAAACTGTGACTGCATTTGGTACCGACAGGCTTAATATTTGGCGAGCATTCTCAAACAAAAAAACAATACGTATTTTTGTAGATATTACCTTTTCGGGAAATGCAACACCATAAACTTGCTAATGTGAGTTAAAGGGATTGTGAGTGACTGTGTTAAGACTAGCACGGGATTGACAGTGATACTGGTTCACGTAAGTTTCAGAATATATTAATTGAGGACAAAATTTCCGACCTTTCATTTGTGTGAAAACTTTTTCCCGAAACGTAGATTAGTGACTTTAATTGCAGCCTAGTTCACGTAGAAGTACAGTAGCTTTCGCTCGGCTTCCCTACTGATGATATGCTGAGGCAATGTTCACAGGTAGGTGCAGGTCCGTCGTATAGGGACGGAAAGAACCGCGCCGCCGTAACACCCCTGTCAAACCTCCGCTCGGAATATTTTCCAAGTCCGCATAATCGTTAGCCTCTCGCCTCGCCTCGCTCTGTAGCAACCGCAAGCCACGTGCTATGCGGCGGAGAAATGGCCCTCGTATCTCCCGCCCACAGGTTGTACGCTCGCAGCGACGTGTTCCATTATCCTGCTGGTACGTGCAATCGAACCGAGAAATGCATATGGAAAGGGGGTGGAGGAATATGGCCCCAAGGATAGAGGGGTACTTGCAGTTGCGCAAAAAGCCAAATTACATCTCCTTATTTTTTGCCGGGACGCGCTTTCACACTACCTCCTTCTATGTTATTCAACTCTGAAATAACCTGGCTGCACATGCAACAAACCTCCAGCAGCCCGCTGTCGGGCATGAATCGTAATTTAAAAAGAGAAAATCGAGACAATGGGACTGAATTACTGTGTGAATTTTTCCAACACAGAAGAACAAACACGAAACACCTTTCCAGATTAAAACTGGGTGCAGGGCCGATACTCGAACATTGGACCTCTGGACACTGGGAGATAGTGCTCTACCAAGCTACTTTTTTCTTCTGTTTTATTTTCCTTCTACCTGATCGTTTCTCTCTCCGGAATGCCTTCTATGAGCATTTTCTCACGATGTATTCTGCGCTTAGTTATGGCATAACTTATTATACCACTCCCAAAACATACAGTATTCCTCTTCCAAGGCAAGAAGATCTCCTCTCCTGAAGCAATGAAGATCCTTGTGTTACATAAAAAAAACTCTTTTAAGGGCAAATAAGCTTTCTCTTCGAAAATAAACATTGCTCTTCTTCCAAAACAAGGATTCTAAAGCAAACTCGGCTTCTCTTCTTTATCTAAAACATACGAGTCTGGTCTTTCAGCTCAGAGCTACTTTACTAACGCGAACAAGAAACATTGCCAACACACACAAGGCTCTTCTTCTAGAGGAACCAAAATTACGACGCTTCTCCTCCAAAATAACAAATCTAAAGTTCAAAAACAAACAAACAAACTTCTGCTCTAAAGTGAACCTTTCTCCTACATCTAAAATAAACAAACGCACCACTTCTAAACTAACCAGGTTCCTCTAATCTTCTACATCAGGAAAGCGTTTATTCTAAAACACAGAAATATCCCTTTCTTGATCAACCACAGCTATATTCAGGAGCATGAATCAGAATGGCGGTATGGCGGTCGAAAAACGGCAAAGTTATTTTTATATTTCATGCATTGTAGTAGTTCGTGCTCCACTGTCAGGTAAATAAGCTTCGAGATCATTTACGGTGTTCTGGCTAATTGAGTAACAGTTGTAGCTGGTTAGAAGCCAGACAATGCGTTGTTTTTCATCCTTAGGTAGAAGAACATGTCTAGGAACAAAATATCTTCTGATCGTACGTGGACAGCGAAGTACAAGTCACGATTATAAGTTTCTGTGGACTGAGCTATCCCAGCACGAATCAAAATCTGCCCTCACAGCTCCCCTTCCACCAGTACCTCGTCTCATATCCTCCAAACTTCACAAAGGCAGAAGGAAAAACCGCAGGTTCGAATCCCGTTCCGGTACATAGGTTTTATCTGCCAGCAAGTTTCAGACTAGTGCACACTCCGCAACAGAGCGGAAATTCATTCTAAAGAACAAACGCGCTTCAGTACATGCCTAGCAACTCATCGACTTTTCCTCTTGAAGACGAGCGCGCGGCGGATGTGTGTGTGTGTGTGTGTGTGTGTGTGTGTGTGTGTGTTTGTGTGTGTGTGAAGGTTCCCTTATAAATATACCATCATATTTTTCTTTCTTCTCCAGTTACGTACAAGGTTTGTTTGGTAATTTTCAAAACTGACGCTCCCCACCAAATGGAGAATTTGTCGAATTTTCTGATGTACACAAGTGATTTCTAATGTTCATATTTCCCCACTATGACTGCGATTTTGTTTTTTTCTTTCATATGATTCCATTCCGTGAAATGGGAATTTTTCATCGACGGAAACCTCAGAAACATAATATCTGTGGAATCTGATGAGACGGTCAGTAACAGCTTCGCATTCAGTACAAGAGGGGTCACAATTCCCTGCTGTGATGTACCAAATGTAATAAGGTGGTGTTTCTGAGTGGTGCTTCCTCTTGGATCTGAAAGAGGCGACTATTGGGAGGCCAGAAGTAGAGATGGTTCTGTGTCAAGAAGCACTCTCGTAGGTCGCTCATTGCAGGTTTTCTTCGGATGGATCATGGTGACCTGTTGTCGCTGTTTTTTGGTTTTTTTTTTTCATTTTTTGGTGAGGGTAACGGTCTTCTGAGTGGTTCGATGCAGCCTGACGCGAATTCCTCTCCTGTGCCAACCTCTCCATCTCAGAGTAGCACTTGCAACCTACTTCCTCAGTTATTTGCTGGATGTATTTCAATTTCTGTCTTCCTCTACATTTTTTGCCCTCTACAGCTCCATCTAGTACCATAGAAGTCAATCCCTCATGTCTTAACAGAAGTCCCTTCTCCTTCTTAATGTTTTCCACATATTCCTTTCCTCTCCGATTCTGCGCAGAACCTCCTCATTCCCTACCGTATCAGTCCACCAAATTTTCAACATTCGCCACATCTCAGATGCTTCGATTCTGTTCTGTTCCGGTTTTCACAGTCTATGTTTCACTAGCATACAATGCTGTGCTCCAGACGAACATTCTCAGAAATTTCTTCAGTGAATTTGAAGTAGTAGACCGGTCTTGCCCAGGGATGCCCTTTTTGCCAGAGCTAGTTTGCTTTTGATGTCCTTCTTGCTGCGTCCGTCATTGCTTATTTTGCTGCCTAGGAAAAAGAATTCCTTAACTTCATCTGCTTTGTGATCATCATCCTGATATTAAGTTTCTCGCTGTTCTCATTTCTGCTATTCCTCATTATCTGTATGACCTGACCAGCAATCGCAAAGCAATAGGCTCTTTTCACTTGTTACATTATCGCCAAGGACTGAAGTCAGTCATTTTTCCGCTTTTGCTTGCGTCCACATAATTGTTTGGTGCTCAGATTGTTTCACGTTTCTTTGAAATATTATGGCCGAAAGTGCTTTGTGCCTCTCGAAAACTGTAAAATCTCCACAAACTCTTCTGCCTTGTGACGTGTACCATTATCGTCATCAATGTTCTCACGTGTGACAAATACAGTTATATGCCTGGATGAAATGCCGTGTTCAGCCTTAAGACTGTCGAGAAAAGAAATCGAAGCTTTGAAAGAGTCCAAATCAACCAGTTTAGACGCGTCTAGTGTCCACATTTGCAGATGTCAAAAGTGAACTGAGGATCCAAATGTCCTTGCTCTAGCAGGCTGCGGTATCACATGCTCTTTAATAGTTTTTACTTGCGATAGTCTGTTTCCTTTAAAAAGAGATGCTGCTAGACTTTTCCTTGACAGGTAATTGATAATTAATCTGCAATTTGATCTAATTTTAACTCACTTATAGTGCTTTAGGAGTAGTTGCCACGATATAATAGTCATCATAAACATTGTCTAGTACGCTGTCGTCAATATCTTCTAATACTCTGGACCTCGACTGTTTGGGTGGAGATAGTTCGTATTCACTTTGACTGTACCCTGTTGCTCTGGAGATGCACATGGTGTAATGCTTGAATAGCTACCGCCGGCCGTTGTGGCCGAGCGGTTCTAGGCGTTTCAGTCCGGAACCGCGGTGCTGCTACGGTCGCAGGTTCGAATCCTGTCTGCGGCATGGATGTGTGTGATGCCCTTAGGTTAGTTAGGTTTAAGTAGTTCTAAGTCTATGGGACTGATGACCTCAGATGTTCAAGTCCCATAGTGCTTAGAGCCATCAGAACCATTCTGAATAGCTACCTTCAAGTTCAGGTTCTTCGTGACCTTCAAAATCCGTATAATTTTTCCAGCGTATCGTCATGTATTTCAGTGTCATCCCCATTATATTTCTCAATTATTATGTTATATAATGTATCCGTGAACTCTATATCCACGATCACGATTTCGTTTCCATGTTCAGCACGCCGCAACTTCGTCCCTAGTATTTGGACCGAATTCGTTGGATTAATTATTTTCTTGACATCACTGTACACAATGTCCGGCCCCGGTAGCTGAGTGGTCAGCGCGACAGAATGTCACTCCTAAGGGCCGGGGTTCGATTCCCGGCTGGGTCGGAGATTTTCTCCGCTCAGGGAGTGGGTGTTATGTCGTCCTAATCATCACCATTTCATCCTAATCGACGCGCAAGTCGTCGAAGTGGCGTGAAAGCGGAAGACTTTCACCTGTCGAACGGTCTACCCGACGGGAGGCCCGAGTCACACGGCATTTACATTTTACTGTACACAATTTGTATAGTAACACACATGCGAACATTGCAAGAGACACATTCGTACTGCAACTACACCATTTACGCAACTAGAACACCTCGTAGTGCAGCTACAACAACATGCCACAGTCCGATGGCGCTAGTAGACAAGTGCGGAGCTATGCTTGTAAATATCACAAACCACTTAGTTTTTATGATTCAGTGTTAGTCTAATCGTGGTTTCGTGCCTATCCGAGCGTTAGAGGTCATAGCTGTTCCTTGGTAGTTACATAACTAAAAATTGAATAAATGATGCATTTCATTAAAAGCCCGCGCCACATGTTGACAGATCAACGTCGTCGTTTATTCTCTTCTCTCGACCAGCGTTCAAAAATGGTTCAAATGGCTCTGAGCACTATGGGACGTAACATCTTAGGTCATCAGTCCCCTAGAACTTAGAACTACTTAAACCTAACTAAGAACATCACACACATCCATGCCCTAGGCAGGATTCGAACCTGCGACCGCAGCAGTCCCGCGGTTCCAGACTGCAGCGCCAAGAACCGCGCGGCCACCTCGGCCGGCTCGACCAGCGTCGATTATCAACAGACCAATAGAGCTTACAGAGAAGATCTGTTTGCCCCTGGTTTGAAACCGATGTTTCATTCGCGCGCTAAGTCTTGCGTAGAAGCGCCGTACCACTATGTAATTTTCGTAGACACCAGTCAGAGAACTATGATGGTCAGAGTCATTGTCGTGAAGCTACCGGAGCGAAATGTGAAAAGAAAGAAATGCCTTGGAAAGTATTACATGCTCGACGTACCTCTAACTGCTACTATTAGCGCATTCAAACTGTCTCGTAGTGGCATGTAAATTTAATGTTAGCTGTATTTTTGTCACTACTGTCGGTAAAGACATGATCTTTCCTTGAGGTACGAGTTTGCTTACATGTTATGAAGTAGTAATGATATTTAGGAGACCTCTTTCCCTGAGGGTGTAAAAGTGATTTCGACCTGCTATCTTGCTTATATCTGATCAAAATCCATACATATTATGTGAGTTGAAATCCTCATCCAAGGCTGTTCCCAGTTCCACAGAGAAAATATGTGGTTTCTGATGTCACAGAAGATCCGTGGCCCTAACACACAGTTTGATTTCTCTCTTTTTCTTTCTCTGAATATAGTAAATAATTTACTTTAAATCTTTTGAGTATATGCGCCAATGTATTACGAGAATAGCAATCAGTACCATCTGTTAGTGGTGTCTGAAAGTATTTTAACTTTTATACTGTCCAAGCAAAACTTAAAAAAAGTCATTATTATTTAGTGACACAGTTTCGTATATTTTACAGGAGATATAAATGATATGAAATATACATATATATATATATATATATATATATATATATATATGATATAGTAGTCTAATGTTCAGCGTAAAACCCAATATTCATTTACAAAAATAATGTTCACATTTTTAGGTGCGTGTGAGAAGCCAGTAGCGTGTGCAGTTAGTCGTTTGACTGACAGTGTATGGTGGAAAATGCGGGGCGCAGAGCATTCTGTACCGTGAGAGGGTGCGTTCCCACAGGCTGGCATTGTCTTAAGTTACTGAGGAAGCCACTTCATTACAAAGTGTGCCAGTATTTACACAATCGCGGATAACGCTGCACGAGTGTTGTTTATTAGTACACCAGCACAGCCGGCCGCGGTGGTCTCGCGGTTCTAGGCGCTCAGTTCGGAACCGCGCGACTGCTACGGTCGCAGGTGCGAATCCTGCCTCGGGCATCGATGTGTGTGATGTCTTTAGGTTAGTTAGGTTTAAGTAGTTCTAAGTTCTAGGGGACTGATGACCACAGATGTTAAGTCCCATAGTGCTCAGAGCCATTTGAACCATTTTTTGAACACCAGCAGAAATTTCATAGTGGAACTCGACAGTGCACTGAAATGCTCTACGGAAAAGTGATATTTTCTCAAGTCAGCTCGATATCGGAATTTCTGTTTCCATACAAATTAAATTACTAATTACAATTATTGGCACCATATTCATTTCAAAGGATTACTTGTTCCGGCATCTCGTAATACATATATGAATTTGAATCTGATGGTCACCACAGTCGCTCCTTAACATTATATTGACTGTTAAATACCTGCATTTACATTGCTAATCTATTTTACATTTTTACCTCTTTTGTACGTGAGTTGGTAAGCGCTTCTCGCTTCTGTAATACTGCCACATTTTCTTTCCCGTATGTACTGTGGAAATGAAGTGTTTTTAGGCTTCACTGTAGACTTTGATCGCACTATCAGACTTGAGTGAAACTATTTTGGAATGTGACACATTTATTTTAAAACACGCGTTAAGTAATAGTGGTCTTACTATGATTGGATTTATCTTAATTGTAACACGACGGATGTCCGACCGGTCTCCAATCAACAGTCCCTGGTAGGAAATGGATTCATATTATAAAACCCCATTTAGAGGAGAAACAGTATCGCTGGCATGATGTGGTAGCTATACACGCTACAATGTCCTTGCGTACGTCACAAAATTTCCCACATCGTCTGCTATTATTCAGTGAAAACCGCAGCTACATATTTTTAATTGTTCCTGATTTGTTTGGTATGTCCCGCCTTAGCTGCCTCATACAGTGTACAGGCTGAGCCAGAACTTCGTCGACAAACTTTCAGAAGTGGTAGTATGAAACAAAACAAAAAGAAAATATCCTGAGCATGCGCTCTGAAATGCATAACCTTAAGAGCGATGAGCACATGTTCATCTTAGCTAATGTGAAACATCTCTTCTACTGAAAAATTACCTCATAGCTCTTTAGTATGCACATTCGAGCCCTCGTTTGCAAGATATTTTTTTCTTATTTTGGTCCATACTTCTACCTCTGAAAATTTGTCGGTGGAGTTCTGGTTCACCCTATACTTCCGCGCATCTGTCCTGTGTCCCATCATAAAGCCTCTAACGTCCTGTGTATTTTTCATTGATAAGGCTAGTTTGCCGGCCCGAGTGGCCGAGCGGTTCTAGGCGCAACAGTCTGGAACCGCGCGACCGCTACGGTCGCAGGTTCGAATCCTGCATCGGGCATGGATGTGTGTGATGTCCTTAGGTTAGTTAGGTTTAGGTAGTTCTAAGTTCTAGGGGACAGTTGACCTCAGCAGATAAGTCCCATAGTGCTCCGAGCCATTTGAACCGAGGATAGTTTCGTTATCTTGGCAACCTAGAATAAACTTCCCACAAAAGGCCCATAACCGATACGAAAAGTGACGCGTACCTCACGAGATGCAATGGCGTGTCTTCTGTCGAGAGACTTTTTTTAAATATTTTTCGATTTCGCTTCAAAATGGAGCCTGGAAATCAGGGTCCCGTAGCGATTTTCTTTGATGAAGTAAATTCGGTAGAAGTAGTTCTGTACTTTTTCTTTTCTCTTTTTAAAGTGATTTCCAAAGTGTGCTGTTTCCATGCAAAGACTATCAGTTCAATGTGTTATTCCTTGGGAATGCTGTCTGTGAAATCAAAATCAGTGACTCGTATTGCTTTGTGATAGCATCACAGACACAGAAACTGTGGCGCACAGCTACTGCTGATAATTATTATTCATGCTCTGTAACCAAAGTCAGGAAAATACTTTCGGACGAAATAACGGACCAGACTACCTCGCACCTCCCGCCGGAGATTCAAGTCCTTCCTCGGGCGTGGGTGTGGGTGTCATTCTTAGCATAAGTTAGTTCAAGTAGTGTGTAAGTCTAGGGACCGATGACCTCTGCAGGTTGGTCCCATAGGAATTCACACACATTTGAACACTTTGCTGCTTCGCAGATCACATTATTCTAATGGTTAAATAAAATTACACTTTGCTGTATACAACTTCGTACACAAGGGCAAGAAGAGGTGGGCTACAGAGGGGAGTGGCAGCTGTCGTCGTTAAGAAAGCTGGAGAGGAGCAGAAATGATTAGTGATCAAGTGACAACCAAACAGAGGATTTACTTATCTTGTATTCCTCTGAACGCATGAAAACTCATTACAATAAAGCAGCAACAAACAGAGTCCAACTATCACGACGGTGCCGTCAGAACAGCGACTAGACGGCTTCTGCATAGCGTCCACAATCTGTGGTCGTGGCAGTTGTCTGGGGCCGGACCCGCATGTGGCGTTCCGTTCGTGGTCTGCCCCCGCTTGGCGCTGCTCCCCAGGTGTTAGCACTTCCCTGGTGCTCCGACGGACGTCCGCGCCCGCCTAGTACACCATCTGCTGTTGTGGCAGCTGTCTGAGGCCCGTCTCGCGTCGGGGGCTCTGTTCGCGGTCCGCGCCCGCCTGGGGCGGCTTGTAAGGTGTTGTTTCTTCCCCCGTGCACTCACCAGGACAAAGCCCCCCAAATTCAACATTTCGAGCCAGGAGAGGGTGGCACTCAGGCAGCTATGGGAGGATGACAGCATTGTAGTTCTGCCAGCTGATAAGGGTATCTCCACGGTCATCTTAAACAAGTTGGAGTATGATAGGAAGGTGCAAAAACTTCTGGAAGACGCTGCTTACAAACCACTTGATGGTGACCCCCACTGAAAAGGTGGACAATAAGACTCAGAACTTGCTGAAGGAGACAGGTCTACCTGAACTGGTCACCAAGAAGCTTTATCCCAAAGTACCTGTACCATCCAGACTCTATGGACTCCACAAGGTCCATAAGGAGGGAGTCCCTCTTCGACCTATTGTCAGCAACATCGGCGCAGCGACATACCTTACTGCACAATACCTGAAGAAGATATTGGCACCATATGTGGGCAAATGTGCACACCACATTCGGAACTCGGAGGACTTCCCAACGGCTAAGGCAGTTACATATCGAGGACTCTGACATCATGGTCAGTTTCGATGTGGTGTCGTTCTTCACACGAGTGCCACTCACCGATTCACTCAATACCATTGGAGAGAAGTTCGATGGTGCCCTGCTCGACCTGTTCAAGCATGTACTGACCTCAACGTATTTTCTTTATGGGGGTCAATTTTATGAGCAAACGGAAGGAGTGGCAATGGGTAGCCCTTTATCACTAGTGGTAGCCAACCTTTTCATGGAAAGGTACGAAGAGGAGGCACTTGCATCAGCCACTTACCAACCCAAGTGCTTTCTTAGGTATGTTGATGACACTTTTGTCATTTGGCCCCATGGTAGGGAGAAGCTAGATGACTTTTGGAACATCTAAATTCACGCCACCCAAGTATAAAATTTACTATGGAGCTAGAGAAGGATGGACAACTCCCATTCCTGGATGTCATGGTCAAGAGGAAGGCAGATGGCACTTTGGGGCACAGTGTGTATCGTAAGCCGACCCACACTGTCTTATACCTTCAAGCCAGTAGCTGCCACCACCCGGCACAGAAGAATGGAGTCTTGAAAACATTAGTTCACAGGGCTCGAACTCTGTCACATACGGAAAGTCTGGCACCAGAGATAGAACATATACAGCTGGTGTTCAGCAGAAATGGATACTCCTCCACAGACATCCAAAGGGCACTTCGTACTACCAGTCAACCACAGGGTACACAAGAGGAGCCAGAGAAGGCGAAGAAGGTGGCATACTTGCCATATGCTGGACCTATTTCTGCAAAGATCAGCAGAATTCTTTCAAAATATGATATAAAGAGTATCTTCTGTCCACCCTCCAAAATTGGGACCATGCTAGGGAGTGTGAAGGACGACCTGGGGCTACGTAAACCAGGCATTTACAACATCCCGTGTCAGTGTGGAAAGTCATACATTGGTCAGACAACCAGGACAGTGGACGTCAGGTGAAAAGAACACCAGAGGCACACCAGACTCGGACAGGCAACAAAATCTGCCATAGCGGAGCACTGTTTGGAGCTTGGCCATTCAATGGACTATAACAACACCAAAATTGTGACACAGACGCCACGATTTTGAGACAGTGTCATAAAGGAGGCCATCGAGATCAAGGTCACAGACAAACTAATAAACCGAGACAGCGGTTACCTGCTCAGCTCGGCGTGGAGTCCGGCTCTGGAGCTTATCAGGGCTCAACGAAATGAACCAACAAACTCCTCAAGAAGTAGTAACACTGCAGGAGTAACGCCAGGTGGGTGCGGACCACGAATGCAACTTCCGATGCAGGACGGGCCTCTGACAGTCGCCACGACAGCAGATGATGGACGAGCGCAGCACGGACGACCGTCGGAGCACCAGGGAAGTACCAACACCGCAGGATCAGCGCCAGGCGGGCGCGGACCGCGAATGAAGCACCCAACAAAGGACAGGCCTCAGAGAGCTGCCACATATGGAGACAAAGTCGGGCGCGGACGTCCGAGGGAGCACCGGGGAAGAAACAACACCTTACAAGCAGCGACAGGCTGGCGCGGACCGCGAACAGAGCCCCCGACACGAGACGGGCGTCAGACAGCTGCCACAACAGGAGATGGTGGACTAGGCGGGCGCGGACGTCCGTCGGAGCACCAGGGAAGTGCCAACACCTCGGGAGCAGCGCCGAGCGGGGGCGGACCACGAACGGAACGCCCGACACAGGACAGGCCTCAGAAAGCTCCCACAGATGGCGCCTAAGTCGGGTGCGGACGTCCGAGGAAACACCGGGGAAGAGACAACACATTACAAGCAGCGCCAGGCGGGCGCGAACGGCAAAGAGGGCACCCAGCGCCCTCTGGGCGTAAATACTGGACAAGATCCTCCAACACGGCAGTCTCAGGTAGCACCTGAAGAAGGCAACGATTTACGTGGCCGAAATATTGTGCCAGAGCGACACAAACATCCAGCAGTAGACCCGATTATTCCACATGTCAAGATCTTGCCGGGAAAGCCTGAAGAATTTCCTTGTGCTGTTCTCCCAATGCATTCAGCGAACCCACGCAAGTGCGGCATATCGGCCAATTTTCCATCAGCAAATCCCTCCAAACTGCTGAATATCACTACTAATATACACCACTGGCCATTAAAATTGCTACACCACGAAGATGACGTGCTACAGACACGAAATTTAACCAACAGGAAGAAGATGCTGTGATATGCAAATGATTAGCTTTTCAGAGCATTCACACAAGGTTGGCGCCGGTGGCGACACCTACAACGTGCTCACATGAGAAAAGTTTCCAACCGATTTCTCATTGACAAACGGCAGTTGACCGTCGTTGCCTAGTGAAACGTTGTTGCGATACCTCGTGTAAGGAGGAGAAATGCGTACCATCATGTTTCCGACTTGGATAAAGGTCGTATTGTAGCCTATCGCGATAGCGGTTTATCGTATCGCGACACAGCTGCTCGCGTTGGTCGAGATCTAATGA
Source organism: Schistocerca nitens (assembly GCF_023898315.1). Classification (NCBI taxonomy): domain Eukaryota; kingdom Metazoa; phylum Arthropoda; class Insecta; order Orthoptera; family Acrididae; genus Schistocerca; species Schistocerca nitens. The sequence continues at coordinate 36,539,056 of NC_064614.1, forward strand.
CTGTTAGCAGAATATGGAATCGGTGGGTTCAGGAGGGTTATACGTAATGCCGTGCTGGATCCCAACGGCCTTGTATCACTAGCAGTCGAGATGACGGATCGTGCAGCCACATCTCGATCCCTATGTCAACAGATGGGGACGTTTGCAACACAACAACCATCTGCACCAACAGTTCGACGACGTTTGCAGCAGCATTGATCATCAGCTCGGAGACCATGGCTGCGGTTACCCTTGACGCTGCATCAGAGTCAGGAGCGCCTGCGATGGTGTACTCAACGACGAATCTGGGTGCACGAATGGCAGAACGTCATTTTTTCGGATGAATCCAGGTTCTGTTTACAGCATCATGATGGTCGCATCCGTTGTTGGCGACATCGTGGTGAACGCACATTGTAAGCGTGTATTCGTCATCGCCATACTGGCGTATCACCCGGCGTGATGGTATGGGGTGCCATTGGTTACACGTCTCTGTCACCTCTAGTTCGCATTGACGGCATTTTGAACAGTGGACGTTACATTTCAGATGTGTTACGAACCGTGGCTCTACCCTTCATTCGATCCCTGCGAAACCCTACATTTCAGCAGGATAATGCACGACCGCATGTTGCAGGTCCTGTACGGGCCTTTCTGGATACAGAAAATGTTCGACTGCTGCCCTGGCCAGCACATTCTCCAGATCTCTCACCATTTGAAAACGTCTGGTCAATGGTGGCCGAGCAACAGGCTGGTCACAATACCCCAGTCACTACTCTTGATGAGCTGTGGTATTTTGTTGAAGTTGCATGGGCAGCTGTACCTGTACACGCCATCCAAGCTCTGTTTGAGTCAATTCCCAGTGTTATCAAGGCCGTTATTACGGCCAGAGGTGGTTGTTCTGGGTACTGATTTCTCAGGATCTATGCACCCAAATTGCGTGAAAATGTAATCATATGACTGTTTAAGTATAATATATTTGTCCAATGAATACACTTTATCATCTGCATTTCTTCTTGGTGTAGCAATTTTAATGGACAGTAGTGTACGTATGTTGTTAAGAAAATAAGGCCATAACAGAGGAAAACATTCTGACATGCAGTCACCAAAACTTAACAACACTATGGAAGCTTTCAGTTCCTCAAAGGTGTCCATGCATAGATATAAAATAACTGTGAAGCTGTTGTCGTTGTTGTGGCAACAGTTCAAAATAGTTTCCTTCTGCCGTTCTCCCACTGCATTCAGTGAACCCACGCAAGTGCGGCATATCGGCCAATTTTTCATCAGCAAATCCTTCCAAGCCGCTGAGTATCACTACTAATATACAACTGATACTGCTGCAAAAACAAATCTGAGACAGAACTCAGCGGTATCGCATACAGGCTTGAGGATTTGGAGTGAAGTGGCCACTGAAGTTAACAGCAATTAGAATGAGTGAACGGAACATGTCCAAACCAGACGCAAAGCGCATAACATCGACGTTTTTCTGTTGTGCAGGTATTTTCAGTACAACACAGGTACAAAGATGAATGGCAGTAACAAACCAAATCAAGGAAATGCAATTACTGAGCAACGCGCCACCGGAGATCGCGGGTCCCGTGTACGAATGTACTCAAAATATCACTGAACAACCAGTGGAGCCAGGGTCCAGCCAGCATACAGATTCAGACTAAAACCCACCAGTAAGGTGGGCTGACCGCTGTAATGGGGAGCGGTATTAGTCGGACGCGAGAGCTTAGCGGTCGGCGGCCGGTGCAGCGGCGCTCCGATTTGCGAACTGCGGCCAGCACGGCATCAGTTCGGCGCTGCGGTCGCGGCCGGCTCGGCTGTTTATCTCGCTCCCCCACCCCCCACCCCCCACACTGACGCCCCGCCACATCACTCGCATTCTGCAACGAGCGGTCGCCGATGAATAATGCAGCGCCCACTGAGCAGATAATCAGTAACTTGGTTTTTATCTACAAGACTGGCCAACACAAAGCGAGACTTTGCTTCGCGGTTCCAAGTCGAGCGGCGCCCGTAGAATTGTTGAACTTGGGGATCCCGTATTTCAGTGTTACGTTCGTATTATTTTGATATATATTTTTATTGACGAAACCATTAAAGCCCGGGTTTTAATGACCTAACAGAGAGTGAAATATACAGGAAATTATGACCTAAATCTTGTACAAATACGATATTAGAAATAAAATATAACTTGATATAAATTTATTTACTTTTTTATACATCATGTAATAAACCAGTTCTGAACAAATTTTGAGTGTAGTGAGACTTACTTTTTGCTGTGTTTCAACCAAAGTAGCATTTTTTCCCATGTGTAAGAAAAATATGGCCAAGTTCGAATAGGATTCGTGCCCTGACGGTTCCGTACAAACGTCCCGGGAATCGACAACCCAACGAGTTTTACCCTTATCGACATCGATACTTTCAAAATACAGGTCCTGGGAATTCCAGGACCGTATGAAAATTACAGTAGTTCCTCAGAGTAGCCAGGACATGGAAAAAGAAGCGAGCAAGGGACTTCACTTTATGTATGTATGTGATGGTTCTTTATGTTTTAGTACTTATATGTTAATGAAAAGATGGAGTTAGTGTTATTCTGCCTGCTTCACAACGTCAGTGACTCAGTTGTGGTACTCTCGTAGTTAGTTTTCTCGACACGATGTTTTTATATTAAAAGACACTACTAATACTCATAATTCCAGATTTATGTACGTTTAAGGCTAACTGAAAGTTAAATTTGGAAATTATTTTACTGTTATTTAGTAAGTGCAACGGTAGGGAGTTTCTCGCAGTGTCGTTAAGCGGGGATCAAAGAAATTTACTGAACTCATTTTACTCAAGTGAACGCATTATTGTGGCCAAGATAGACACAAAGCCCATGCCTACTACAGTAGTACAAGTTTATATGCCAACTAGCTCTGCAGATGATGAAGAAATAGATGAAATGTATGACGAGATAAAAGAAATTATTCAGGTAGTGAAGGGAGACGAAAATTTAATAGTCATGGGTGACTGGAATTCGAGTGTAGGAAAAGGGAGAGAAGGAAACATAGTAGGTGAATATGGATTGGGGGGAAGGAATGAAAGAGGAAGCCGCCTTGTAGAATTTTGCACAGAGCATAACTTAATCATAGCTAACACTTGGTTCAAGAATCATGAAAGGAGGCTGTATACATGGAAGAAGCCTGGAGATACTGACAGGTTTCAGATAGATTATATAATGGTAAGACAGAGATTTAGGAACCAGGTTTTAAATTGTAAGACATTTCCAGGGGCAGATGTGGATTCTGACCACAATCTATTGGTTATGAACTGCAGATTGAAACTGAAGAAACTGCTAAAAGGTGGGAATTTAAGGAGATGGGATCTGGATAAACTGAAAGAACCAGAGGTTGTACAGAGTTTCAGGGAGAGCATAAGGGAACAATTGACAAGAATGGGGGAAAGAAATACAGTAGAAGAAGAATGGGTAGCTCTGAGGGATGAAGTGGTGAAGGCAGCAGACGATCAAGTAGGTAAAAAGACGAGGGCTAATAGAAATCCTTGGGTAACAGAAGAAATATTGAATTTAATTGATGAAAGGAGAAAATATAAAAATGCAGTAAATGAAGCAGGCAAAAAGGAATACAAACGTCTCAAAAATGAAATCGACAGGAAGTGCAAAATGGCTAAGCAGGGATGGCTAGAGGACAAATGTAAGGATGTAGAGGCTTGTCTCACTAGGGGTAAGATAGATACTGCCTACAGGAAAATTAAAGAGACCTTTGGAGAGAAGAGAACCACTTGTATGAATATCAAGAGCTCAGATGGAAACCCAGTTCTAAGCAAAGAAGGGAAGGCAGAAAGGTGGAAGGAGTATATAGAGGGTTTATACAAGGGAGATGTACTTGAGGAAAATATTATGGAAATGGAAGAGGATGTAGATGAAGATGAAATGGGAGATAAGATACTGCGTGAAGAGTTTGACAGAGCACTGAAAGACCTGAGTCGAAACAAGGCCCCGGGAGTAGACAACATTCCATTAGAACTACTGATGGCCTCGGGAGAGCCAGTCCTGACAAAACTCTACCATCTGGTGAGCAAGATGTATGAGACAGGCGAAATACCCTCAGACTTCAAGAAGAATATAATAATTCCAATCCCAAAGAAAGCAGGTGTTGACAGATGTGAAAATTACCGAACTATCAGTTTAATAAGTCACAGCTGCAAAATACTAACGCGAATTCTTTACAGACGAATGGAAAAACTGGTAGAAGCCGACCTCGGGGATGATCAGTTTGGATTCCGTAGAAATGTTGGAACACGCGAGGCAATACTGACCTTACGACTTATCTTGGAAAAAAGATTAAGAAAAGGCAAACCTACGTTTCTAGCATTTGTAGACTTAGAGAAAGCTTTTGACAATGTTGACTGGAATACTCTCTTTCAAATTCTGAAGGTGGCAGGGGTAAAATACAGGGAGCGAGAGGCTATTTACAATTTGTACAGAAAACAGATGGCAGTTATAAGAGTCGAGGGGCATGAAAGGGAAGCAGTGGTTGGGAAGGGAGTGAGACAGGGTTGTAGCCTCTCCCCGATGTTATTCAATCTGTATATTGAGCAAGCAGTAAAGGAAACAAAAGAAAAATTCGGAGTAGGTATTAAAATTCATGGAGAAGAAGTAAAAACTTTGAGGTTCGCCGATGACATTGTAATTCTGTCAGAGACAGCAAAGGACTTGGAAGAGCAGTTAAACGGAATGGACAGTGTCTTGAAAGGAGGATATAAGATGAACATCAACAAAAGCAAAACGAGGATAATGGAATGTAGTCAAATTAAGTCGGGTGATGCTGAGGGAATTAGATTAGGAAATGAGACACTTAAAGTAGTAAAGGAGTTTTGCTATTTAGGGAGTAAAATAACTGATGATGGTCGAAGTAGAGAGGATATAAAATGTAGACTGGCAATGGCAAGGAAAGCGTTTCTCAAGAAGAGAAATTTGTTAACATCGAGTATAGATTTAGGTGTCAGGAAGTCGTTTCTGAAAGTATTTGTATGGAGTGTAGCCATGTATGGAAGTGAAACATGGACGATAACCAGTTTGGACAAGAATCGAATAGAAGCTTTCGAAATGTGGTGCTACAGAAGAATGCTGAAGATAAGGTGGGTAGATCACGTAACTAATGAGGAGGTATTGAATAGGATTGGGGAGAAGAGAAGCTTGTGGCACAACTTGACTAGAAGAAGGGATCGGTTGGTAGGACATGTTTTGAGGCATCAAGGGATCACAAATTTAGCATTGGAGGGCAGCGTGGAGGGTAAAAATCGTAGGGGGAGACCAAGAGATCAATACACTAAGCAGATTCAGAAGGATGTAGGTTGCAGTAGGTACTGGGAGATGAAGAAGCTTGCACAGGATAGAGTAGCATGGAGAGCTGCATCAAACCAGTCTCAGGACTGAAGACCACAACAACAACATTGGAAAAACTGATTATCATTACTGTTTCTAAGGAAGAACCGCTAATCAAGAGATTTCTCCTAAATTTGTTTATTTTTGCTTGTCAAAATTAGCGCATACTAAGGTATTTATTACGAATCGGAGCCGTTATCATTTAGAACAGTGGCGCCGACCTCTGCACCAATGTTCCCCTATAAAATCTACGTAAAGTATTGAAATCTATTACATCATGAATACAGGAGCTGTTACAGGAAAACATTAGCGACACTTTTAAGTAATATTTAATTATATTTAGGCTATATATAACATGAAACTTCAACTTTTTGTGCCTAGTCACAAAATGGCTTCTTACACTACGCAGGAACAAGAGATAGCGATCTTTTTTCCAAAGAACCGAGATTGCAATTACATTCGCAGATCATATTAATTGATTACAGAGTCTTTGTTATTTTTCTACGATAATATTTATTTCGTTACGATGTCAGTTTTTGTATATTTGCAAAGTTTTTCAATATCATTTTTACAACGCTATGTGGCATACCGCCACACGTAGAGAGGGAAAATTTAATAAAACATTTTTCATTTACGTAATGAAACATGATTACAACTTATACTTTATATTTACAAGCAGTATGTTTGGGTATATTGCCTATGACGAATGATAAATGCAATGTATGTACAAATGACAAAAAGATAATTCCTGTGTGATATAATTACAGTGTAACTAGTTTCAGACTTTTCACTTGTTTTGTGAAACCTTGCTTCTTGCTTCCAATTATGAAAATATAGGTAACAAACTTCAAAATGCCACGATCGCTTTCGTAAGTTACCGTTTTGGCAAACTATGTTGCTATCTTCGGATCTGTAAAGCATGGTCCCAGAAAGCACAAAAAACTGGATGTCACAACTGCATAACATTTTAACATGATATGGCTACGTAACGTACCCTATGCATTACACTTCAAAAAATCTCGTCCATTTGAAGAAAAACTTGTGTCAAATACTAAACAGACATTCCGAGAACATTTATGGGGCATTATCTCAGCGTGACAAGAGCAAAACAATTATTATATAAAATATCAAACACAGAGCGTCGAATACACATGCTCATGCTCGGTTAAAAGCCGGCAGATACGAATATTACAACCAGCGACCAGGAGACCACATTAGTACCAAACTGAATTACAGCGGTTCGTCCAAGTCCTAAGCACGAAAAGTAGTTCATGTACATGTTCTCAAAGGAACTTTACAGATAATGATTCAAATCAGAGTATAACACTTTCTATATTTTTTTAATATTTAGAAAGCAACTTCTTAATTTTTTTTTTAGTATTTATCTTCATAATTCATTATTAATCATAAAAGAAATTGCTGTGATCCATAATTCTCATGCAATGCGTCTTAACGGAGCACTACATATGGTACGTTCAAATCAAATACATCGATAGACAGCCGGCCGGAGTGGCCGAGCGGTTCTAGGCGCAACAATCTGGAACCGCGCGACCGCTACGGTCGCAGGTTCGAATCCTGCCTCGGGCATGGATGTGTGTGATGTCCTTAGGTTAGTTAGGTTTAAGTAGTTCTAAGTTCTAGGGGACTGATGACCTCAGAATTTAAGTCTCATAGTTCTCAGAGCCATTTGAACCATCGATGGACAAGTCATTAAAGACCAACTCCAGTGTAGAGAACAAGATAGTGTACATTTATAGAAGTGCGCTTGTGTTACTTTCTGTAAATATAGCATAAAAACGGTAATAATATAACTGTAATAACATAAAAATACGGTGTCTTGTTCCCTATATCCGAGGTGGTTCTTCAATGATTTATTCATCGATGTATTTCATTTGAACGTACCATATGTCTTGCTTCTTTAATATCCATCGAATGATAATTACAGATATTTGCCACTGTCTTTTATGGTTAACAAATCATTATAAAGTTAAATACTTAAAAAATTATGAAGTTACTTTTCAATTATAAAGAAAATTAGAAAAACTTTTATACTCTTATTTGGGTCAAACTTCCGGTAGCACTTGATTCATCGCTATCAGACTCATAAAATGTTCTCTTTATTTTGCTGCTGTTGCTGCAGTAAAACTCAGCAGCATTAATGCGCAGAACCCCAACGTGTAAGCAAGGAGTGAGAGGGCATGAAGAGAAAAGATGCTTGCTCCTTGAATTTCTGTACCCGTAGTGCAGCTTTCACGTAGATTTACTTGCCATATCCCATTGATACGTCCACATCTACCATATTGGGTTAGAGAATGTGAATCCCCTTGGCTTCTTTAACCATGTATGAAGCACCATCTGTTACCAGCAACAAAACGTTGTCTCTATTCAAGCTACGCGGCCACAGTAGCTTATTAGAGGTGTCAAACAGACTCCTCGTTTCGTCTGTGGACACATTATTGTCAACAACACTACTCGTATTTTGATGAGCACCTCCTTGTAGCACAGAGACAAATCATTCTTTGTCAGTTTAGATTCATCTAGAAGTGGATGTGTTGTGTACCTCTGAAAGAATTATATGAAATGTTGGTTCCTCAGCTTCTCCACTCCAGTGGGAAGTTGCAAGAGAGTCATCTGACACCAATCCTTGAAGATTGATTGCACGGTTGAAGATGGACTTCTCTGCTCAAGTAACAGCGTTTGCCTGCTGTCGTTTACAGAATTTATCCTCACGCAGCTGAGCTAATTTTAACTTCACATGTCTCACAAAGTAATATTCGCCGTAAAAGCTGAAGAAATTCTCTCCAAAATCACGACAAAACCTCGCAAATTCATGCTGCTGGAGCACTTTACTTTGAGCACGTTGAACGAAATAGTTTTTATAAAAACTGAATAGTGTGACCACGTGTGGGATGTTTATTATGTCGGAAGTAAGCTTTTTTGGCTTCGAGATTGTTTTGTTGCCTCTGCGCAACAGTGTTTTATGTCAGCGAACCGACAAGTGTGTTACTCTGCTTGTCTGCTCTAGTCCTGATACATAAAGCTTTGCAGTAATTGTTATGTTTGTTTGCGACAATCTCATCTGAAACACCATCGTGTGAGAAACATTTTCGTTTATTCACTCTAGTGTCTCTTAAGGTACCACAAGTATAAGCATTTTTGCAAAAGTTGGCCGATGTATTAACTATTACGGCAAAAGTTGGCCGAAATGTGACCTACCACTACTAAAGGTGTGAATATTTTCCTACACTCCAATTCCTGGATTCGTACATGAATTTGCCGCATGGTGTAACCGTGCGGCCTGGTGCGCCTTGCCACGGTTCGCGCGGCTGCCCCCGTCGGAGGTTCGAGTCCTCCCACGGGGATGAGTGTGTGTGTTGTCCTTAGCTTCAGTTAATTTAAATTAGATTAAGTAGCCTAGGGACCGATGACCTTAGCAGTTTGGTCCCACAGAAACGTACCACAAATTTCCACATTTCCGTACATGAATTGTAGTAAAGTTCACACGAAAGTTCAGGAAAGAAATACGATTTGCCATCAAAACCCGGGCCCTACTTTATGTGAAGATAAGGTCTAGAACAATTTTATTTCACTAAAAAATACTAGATACGTTGATTTTTGTACCATTACCTTGCGGGCTTTCAAATAGAAAATGCGATGAGTGGCTGGCCCTCAATTATGTACCCTCTGACTAACAAGGGGAGGCCGCCAAATGCGAAATTCAGATTCGATTCATACTGCGCATAATAAAAGCCCATGGCCAGAGGTGTAATGTGGCAAAGCACCAAGATGCACTTCTCAACCGTTGTCGAGAAAATCGACAGTTAAAAGAAACCGTTGCGGTGAAATACTCTCTACGATTAATAATTTTCTACAGCGTCGTGGCGCAGCGGTAAGCGCTCGGGTTCGTAATCCGAAGGTCGTCGGATCGAATCTCGCGCTATGCAACATTTTCTTATTATTAGCTTTTTGTAATATATATATATATATATATATATATATATATATATATATATATATATATATATATATATATACTATTAATGAATTGCTTATGCATGTTGGTGAAGGCGGATCGCTCTCCAGTTGTACCGCCTCCATTTTCCCGTCCGCACTGATTTTCGACGATGTTATAAGTTGCGCTAGGGACCGCATCTACCTTCTTTCGAAGTTAGCAGGGAACTACGCTGTTATGCGGCGGCTCGCTTCGGCCCATTCATCATCTGTCCTTCAAGTGTAACGAGCGAGTAACGGAGTTTATATTTCATACCTGCCACAGCAAGTTTGTGTTCGTGGGGTTTCTATTCTAATTCGAACGTTTGACTTACGCTATACGTATTCTTTTCGGAATATCGTTTGTTGCAACTGATTGCCCGGAATTACTTTATATATATATATATATATATATATATATATATATATATATATATATATATATATATATATATATATGTGTGTGTGTGTGTGTGTGTGTGTGTGTGTGTGTCTATATACACACATTTGAATTACAAAAAACAAATACTAAAAAAAGAAAGTTACATGGTGCGAGATTCGATCCGGCGACCTTCGGATTACGAAGCCTGGCGCTTACCGCTGCGCCACGACGCTGTAGTAAGTTGTTAAGCGTAGAGAGTATTTCACAGCAACGGTTTCTTTTAACTGTCGATTTTCTCGACAACGGCTGAGAAGTGCATCTTGGTGCTTTGCCACATTACATCTCTGGCCATGAGCTTTTATTATGCGCAGTATGGATTGAATCTGAATTTCACAATTGGCGGCCTCCCCTTGTAAGAGTTGGAAGTTTGTGGCTGGTTTCGTTGTGTAGGGGCTGTGACATGTAGTTGCCGCATTACAAGCCAAATACTGCTGAGCCTACAGTATACAATATGAATATACACATGAATTGAATGGTCGAAGGTTCCTATAACGTGGCAGTTGCGAATTTTGAATGTGACATAGAAATTTATAAATGAAAGATTGTTATTAAATAAAACCTGTAGGTACTATTTTTAACGACTTTAAATGACGATTACGATAGCAGAAGTATGTTTAAGAACGCTGTTTATTACTGCAAAACGCTTATTGGTGTCGATGGTGCTGCAAGTAAATAAAATATAAGTTGAATAACAGGGAAACAAATGATTCCTACTTCACGTAATTAGTTATGAACCACAACATATCTCGCAAGATATTCACTTCTAAACGTATACTACGTCTACACTGCAGAAGCCACGGAAATCTCACAAATGCACGACTTGGCAATATTTCTATCTCCCGCGACAACGGACAAACTTCGCCACTCTCCAAGTCTTTCCTGTTCGTCGCTGCTTCCCCTCCAGAACCCTTTGTCCTCTCCAGCACTCCTGCCCCACTTCCTTCGTCTCCCCATTAACGAGCGCTGTGATTGGACAGCGCGCTCCCGCCATTTCTTCAGGCCAACACAAACTCACAAACATATTAAAACACATACGAAATACTGGATTTACATTTAAATAACTCGAAATTAAATAAATATTCCTGTGGCTGGACCATAAACACGCTCTAACACACATTATTAAATACATAAACAAATCAAATAAACATATATCAAAGGAATAGAAACAAAAGGTAGGCCAGTAGCCTAATGTCTCTGTGCTTTCTAAAACACAGTAAATATTTAACCGGTTTCTTCATGAGTAGTATATATCGGATATAAATAAAGACATAGACGAATAAATGTATTTATAAGCATGCTGCTACCATTTTTCGTGTAACTGTGGAGTACTTATGGCCCGATGCGGTTAATAGTAATCGGCCAATTTGACCTCCAGTAACTCATGTACTATTCAAGTTACATGCCTGTAGAAGATACCAATTTAGGTTTACACTAATAGCTTTCTAAAGACACTCCGATCGACGAAATCGGATGAACGGTTTAGATTTTATAAATTCGTTGCTGGGTGTTACTTGTATAATTTAAAGTCAGATACTAAACTTTAAACTAATAAAGGTATTGAAAATCTGATTACACCATCAGAATCGTCGTGTAAATAATGGTAATGTACATGTTTCTTTTTAAGGTATGATGATTCCTCTGGCTATTATTAATTTCTATATAAACTGTGAAACGTCTGCCGTTATGGTTTCACAAAGTCCGCCATTTTTGGCACTCCCAGAAAACAAATCTCCTTCATCGACACAAAGCACAGCCCTCGACAACGGGTCAACATGGAGTTCCCAGCCGCGCGGTCGGCCTGGACCGCGCGCTGGGGCAGCTACCCCTCTTGCTCCGGCAGATGCTCGGCACCACGTGGCCGCCGACGGGTCGCGGCCCGCGGAGAGGCCCCACGCGTAGCATCGCCAACTCCGAACTTAGAATATTTTCAGGGCTCCACAACTCGCCCGTTACTTCACAACCTGATGTACATGATCAGTATTACTCAAGAAACTTAGAACGCAATTTAACCTAGCTGGCGTTTAACAGTTAGCCAGTTGGACTGCTCCTACCAGCAGTACGCCGATAGGAGACTGGCACTGTCGACATTCATTGTATTGCCACTTTTGCTGCGCAGAACACTGTACGTAGATGCAGTCAGCAAGCCGTTGAATTGGAGATTTGTATAGCGTTTAGCTTCATGTGCCTTACAATGTGCGATAAATGTTGTCAAAGGAGGGGAAGAATGGATGATCTACAGGGATTGACCATATAGAAACTGACTTTCAGTATTTTACGTCTTTTTATAGGAGACAGAGACTTTACTTGTTACGAATACTGATGATAAAGTTGACAGGAAACAGAGAACGCCATTTTCCAAAGCTTATAGATGTTCAACGCAGTGCGATATGCAGCTATAGAAAGAGCTGTTGCCGAGAGAGATCTACACCCACACTCTGCAAAATCACTGTGAAAATCATGACAGGGGGTACGTCCCATTATACCAGTTATTAGGGATTTTCCCCATTTCATTTACGTAAGGAGCGCTGGAAGAATGTTTAAATGCCTCCTTGACCTCTCCAATTATTTTATCTTTATCCTCGCGATACCAAGTGCCTTGTAATAATTTCCTGGATTTATCACTTACAGTTGGTTCTAGAGGCTTTCTAAGTACGTTATGATGTGATAGTTTGCATCTATCTTGAAGCGCCTGCCAGTTCTATTAATCTCACTGTGGCACTCACCTATAGGTCAAACAAAAATGTCACTGTTCCCGCTGCCCTGCTTTGTACCCGTTCAGTGTCTCCTTTTAGTCCAGTTTGGTATGCCTCCTACTCACTTAAGTAATATTCCAGGACAGTTCACACGAGACATTTTAATGATCAGCATATGAAAAAGTATTTCAGTGAGTGTAATAGTTTTCGACATATGGCGTAATAAGATTCAAGCTATTTCAGAGAGGAAAAGTTTCATCCTTTTCAAATAAGTTAACATAGCTCTGACCCTAATTAAAATCACGTACATACTTTTGACATGTTTAGAGATAATTAGACATCCATACAACATATCAGTTTCAGAATTTTCGCAGGATTTTTGCAGGAGATAAAGACTTAAAAGTGTATTTCTGTGTCCGCTGGGAGTGGAGCGCTTTTGCAGCTGTCTGAAGATAGAACTACTTACGACAACGACTGACTTTGGCCCTTAAAAATCAGATCTCAACTAATTCAAATCAGATTGTAAGCTACCTGTCAAAGTTGACTCTCATTAACTCCATTTATACAGCAAGAAAAAAGCACAGTTTACAAATAGTAAAGTGAAATAATTTATTTTGGCAACTGTGTATCTGACCAGGTGACCTTTGCGTTCGCTCTTACTCTTGTTTTCACAAAGTTGGGAGAAACAAGTCTGTTCCAAGGTCTTACAAGCAGAACTGACAATTTTCGTTTGGTGCAAGTACTGACTGAGTTATGCTGCTGTCTCGAACCTGATTATAAATTGCTACATCAGACGTAATATAGAAAACTGCATCGTACTGTAAATGTAAAAATGTTTAAGCCTCTGTTTACAACAATCTTCACACATCATAGTTCTGTGCTAAACAGCAAAACGTAGCCGCACTCCGGTTGGTTTTCTCCAGCAACACAACCATCCACATGGATATCCTGTTTTTGGTATCTGTTGTACAGAATGGGTCGTAAGCTGTTTATCTATAAGGGACTGTAACAGCTAAACTATTCTGTTCCATAATTATACAGTGTTATGCGGACATGTACGTCCTTGTTATTCATAAGCAATTGCTTTCGCGCACTTAATATTCTCTAACTGACGAAAAGACGAAATATAAAAATAGAGCAAATGAAACACTCTAAAGGGAATACAGGCGCCTAAAAAACTGGAACAGAAGATGTAAAATGGTTAGAAGACCAACGCAAAGCTTTAGAAACATGTATGACTACCGGAAAGATACATGCCGCCTATAGAAAAATTAAAAAGAGCAAAGAAGGGAAAGCTGACAAGTGAATGGAATGTATAGAAGGTCTGTATAAGGAAAGCATCATGAAAAATATTGAGGAAAGAGGAAATAGGTGAAGACGTGAAATATAGAGAGGGTCTGAATTAAGAAAGCAAACATGGAGAATATGGCAGGAAGTGGAGATAGATAAAGATGAGAGAGGAGACGTGATACTGCGAGAAGAGTATGAAAAAGGCACTGCAAGACCTAAGTGGAAAAAAAGGCCTGTGGAGGAAATAACATTCCTGTAGAGATATTGAGTTCGATTCGTGTGCATGACATATGATACGGAGAAATATCGTAAGACCTCAAGCAGAATGTAATAACTGCAGTTCCAAAGAAGGTTGGGGCTGACAGGTGTGAATAATTCCGGACCTTCAATTTAATGGCTGCGAGCTAGTGGCACTTGGACGAAACAAGTTCCTTGCAGGATACCAAGAGATAAGAAGAGATGTTAACAAAGGCAAATTGACTGCCCGCTAATGAGTAGGTTTTATTGCGACTGACTTAAATCTTTGTTTTACGACTTCTAAGTTTTTATCTCAAAATAGTAATAACATAAATGTCGCATCAAATTAAAATACATTATATGATCAAGACGGCATTTTTAATTAAAAAAGATCATACAGCGACAACGACATCATGAGAGTTATGTAGGTGATAGAAAGGATGGAAGAGTACTACTGAAGACCATAATCCATGGAAAGGTCTACTAGAAGAGTGGATGTCAAATAGCAGCAACGGCTGCCGCTAGTGGTTTTTACAATGATGATACCGAGGAGAAAATTTATAACCACGTCAATATTTGTTAGACCGTGAGTGTTTGCTACAATATACCAGGTGATCAAAAAGTCGGTATAAATTTGAAAACTGAATAAATCACGAAATAATGTAGATAGAGAGGTACAAATTGACACACTTGCTTGGAATAACATGCGGTTTTATTAGACCCAAAAAAATACAAAAGGTCAAAAAGTGTCCCACAGATGGCGCTTAATCTGATCAGAATAGCAATAATTACTATAACAAAGTAAGACAAAGCAACGATGATGGTCTTTACAGGAAATGCTCAAAATGTCCACCATCATTCCTCAACAACAGCTGTAGTCGGGGAATAATGTTGTGAACAGCACTGTAAAGCATGTCCGGAGTTATGGTGAGGCACTGGCGTCGGATGCTGTCTTTCAGCAGCCCTAGAGATGTCGGTCGGTCACGATACACTTGCGACTTCAGATAACCCCAAAGCCAATAATCGCACGGACTGAAGTCTGGGGACCCGGGAGGCCAAGCATGACGAAAGTGGTGGCTGAGCACACGATCATCACCAAACGACGCGCGCAAGAGGTTTTTCACGCGTCTAGCAATATGGGGTGGAGCGCCATCCTGCATAAACATCGTACGTTCCAGCAGGTGTTTATCAGCCAGGCTGGGGATGATGCGATTCTGTAACATATCGGCGTACCTCTCACCCGTCACGGTAGCAGTTACAAAACCAGAATCACGCATTTCCTCGAAGAAAAAAGGCCCGATAACGGTAGATGTCGTAAATCCAACCCATACCATGACTTTCTCATCGTGCAATGGAGTTTCCACGACAGTTCTAGGATTTTCGGTAGCCCAAATTTTGCAGTTGTGGGCGTTGACAGACCCTCGGAGCGTAGACAGAGCTTCGTCGGTCCACAACACGTTACTCAAACAATCGTCATCTTCCGCCATCTTTTGAAACGCCCACACCGCAAATGCCCTCCGCGTCACTAAATCGCCAGGTAACAGTTCATGATGCCGATGGATTTTGTACGGATAGCATCGGAAGGTACGTCTCAGTGCCAACCAAACGGTAGTGTATGGAATGCCGGTGCGACGTGCGACTGCACGAGTGCTGACTTCCCCGTGCATAGACGAACCCACTACAGTCTCCATTTCTTCCTCAACTGTCTCAGCAGCTTTACACCTTGTGCTCGGTCGGCCACTACGGGGTCTATCGTCTAAATAACCCGTGGCTTCGAACTTCGAAATCATTCTCGCCACAGCTGCATTTATCAACAAGCCTTGACCCGTTCGAATCCCCTTCCTATGGCGATAGGATCGTAACGCTGAACTAGCACATTCCCCATTCCGATAATAGAGCTTCACTAAAAGCGCCTTTTCAGGTAACGTCAACATGCTGCGACTGCTGGCGCATCTGATTCTCTCTCTCATTACAGCTCCTTTTATACACGATTGTCATACGCAGTCACTGACGTTTTGCTGTCCAGCGCCAACTGTCGGACATTTTGTGAACTTTGTTTCTTTCTCTTTTTTTTGTTCTAATAAAATCCCATGTCATTTCAAGCATGTGTGTCAATTTTTACCTCTCTATCTACATTAGTCTGTGGTTTATTAAGCTTTCAAATTTATACTGACTTTTTGATCACCCGGTATATAAAAGTTTCGTAGAGACGGCTACCAGTCACAGGCTGCTTTTAATTATTGTGAATTGCAGCGGTACCTACGAAATTAGTGCATAAATGAAGGGAGAATATTTTGAAGATAAAATCTTGTGGTTTGTATGGCCAAGTTCTTTATTTTTATTATAGAGAGAAAAAGCTTTTCATGATGTGTTATTATAAACACGAACAGTTCCAGAGTGTACGTTATACACTGTCGAGTCACATTAATGTGAACTCTGTCAAAGCCTTAATAACCAACTTTTGTAGAACGAGACATGCAAGAGCAGAAGCAATAAGGTGCTGAAAGGTACTGAAAAAGACATCTAGCCACGTCGACTCTAATGCCGTGCGCAGCTGCCCTAAATTTCTCCGTTGAGGATCCGCGACACGAACAGTCCAATCGACATTTTCCTACGGATTCTCGATTGATTTTAAATCGTGGGAGTTTCGTGGCCGGTGGAGTACGGTAAACTTATCATGGTGCTCTTCTAACCACGAACGTATACTGCGAAATGTGTGACACATTGCTTTGTTCTGCTGACAGGTGTCATTGTGCCAAGGAATTAGAACTGCTTGTGTAGATGGACATGGTTCTCAAGGAAAGATGCATACTTATGTTGATACACTGTGCCTTCCACAACGACGACAACAACCGAAGAATGCCACAAAAACATTCCCCAGACCATAACGCCCCCTCCACTGGCTTGGACCCTTCCGACAATTGTTGCAGGATGTTTGCTTTCGGACGTTTGAGGCGATACATGCCAATGGCCATCAGTCCGATGGAGCACAAAACATGATTTATTTGAAGAATGCCACATTCGCCAATCAGTGGACGTGCAGTTGCGGTATCGGCGTACAAACTCCAGCCTTCGTCGCCAATGAACAGTGGTTAGCTCGGGTGCATGAACCAAACGCCTGCTGCGGAGGCTCTCACACACCAGCATTCGCTGGCCGGTCATTTAGGAGCCACGTTTGGTAGCCTCTTGGTTCAACTGGGCGGTCATCTGCTCAACAGTTGTACGTCTGTCTGCCGTACACATCTCAGCAACTGTCAGTCATGCCTGTCATCTACAGCCCGAGGTAAAGAAAAGTTGCCTCGACGCCTGTTTTGGGTAGCACCATTTCTACATGCAAGGTATACTTCAACCACAGCGGTATCCAAACAGTTTACAGACTTAGCCTTTTCGGAAATTCATCCAACCCTGAGGTGAAAGCCAATTATCATGCCCTTTTGGACATCAGAAAAGCGTTCCGTTTCCGCATCAGGACAGCTGCAATGTTTGCCGTGTCCCCCCGAAGCACTTATAAGGGTTGAAAGAAAAGTAATGCCTCCACTTTTGTTAATTTGGTTTGGTTGGGAATATTTTAATAAATCAAACGCAGAAATAATCCTTATAATGTGATCTTTAATTACCAATATTCACTTTTCCACATAATCACCAGCCAATTGGATAAAATTCTGCCAACGATGAACAAGTTTTCTGAAGCCGCCACGGAAGAAGTCGACAGTTTGTTTCCGCAACCTCAGTCTAACAGTTCTCTCAACGCCTTTATCAGAAGCACAATGATGTCCTCGCAGATCGTCTTTCATTATCGGGAACAGATGGCAGTCAGACGGTGCTAAATCTGGACTGTATGGAGGATGCCGTACGGTGGTGAGATTCAGTCTCTGATGTTCTGCTGTGGTGGCACGTGAAGTGTGTGGTTTGGCATTGTCATGCTGGAGGAAAACATTTCCCTTTTCCTTTCGGACCCTTGTTAGCCGTCGTTTCAGAGTTCGCAGCGTTGTGATGTAACGCCCCGAATTTATCGTTGTTCGCCGACCGCTGTGACCGAGCGGTTCTAGGCACTTCAGTCCGGAACCGCGCTGCTGCTACGGTCGCAGATTTGTATCCTGCCTCGGGCATGGATGTGTGTGATGTCCTTAGGTTGGTTGGGTTTAAGTAGTTCTACGTCTTGGGGACTAATGACCTCAGATGTTAAGTCCCATAGTGCTTAGAGCCATTTGAACCATTTTATCGTTGTTCTACGATCAAGGAAATCAACATGGATAACATCGTCTGCGTCCCAGAACACTGTGGGCATGATTTTTCCAGCTGAGGGCTGCGTCTTGAATTTCTTTTTCTGGGACGAGTCTTTGTGTAGATATTCCATAGACTGACGTTTCCTCTCCGGTTCATAATGGTGTACCCACGTTTCGTCACTTATCACAATTGAATGGAGAATGGCCTCACCTTCATTCCCGTAACGCGGAAGAAGTTCCTGGCAAATTTCAAGTCTGTGCGCTTTCATTTCAGGAGTCAACATCCGGGGTACCCATCGTGCACAGATCTTCCGATAGCCAAGTAAAGCAGTAATATGACCCACACATTCATGTGAAATGGCGATTGTGCTTGCAATTTCTCTCTGAGTAATACGACGATCGTCCTGAGTCAATCTGCAACATTATGCTAGTGAAAATCGGTGGTTGCTGTCACAGGAGTCCAACTTTTGTTTGTCACGCATGTCAGATGTTCCCGCCTCAACATCTTTAAACTTACTCGCCAAACGACGCACAGTACTCACATCAACACTATCACCATAAACTGCTTTCATTACCTGATGAATCTCCTTTGGGGTGACACTTTCTGCTGTCAAGCATTCAATGACTGCGCGTTGCTTAAATCACACTGATCGACCGTCTGCGCAGGGTTCCATACTTTACACTGTAACAACACAACCGTTCATGCTAAGGCTTCCCGCCAACTGGAGCTGTAGAGAAGAGGCTACGGCACAAGCGAGAACCTGCCGCATACCAGTGCTGCCAACTTTTGAAGAGTTACGAAGATGAAGGCATTACTTTTCAGTCAACTCTTGTAATACACCGAAGTGCTGCCACGTCCTTTCTTTGAATGCTTATTACACGTTCACTTCATACATACACTCCTGGAAATTGAAATAAGAACACCGTGAATTCATTGTCCCAGGAAGGGGAAACTTTATTGACACATTCCTGGGGTCAGATACATCACATGATCACACTGACAGAACCACAGGCACATAGACACAGGCAACAGAGCTTGCACAATGTCGGCACTAGTACAGTGTATATCCACCTTTCGCAGAAATGCAGGCTGCTATTCTCCAATGGAGACGATCGTAGAGATGCTGGATGTAGTCCTGTGGAACGGCTTGCCATGCCATTTCCATCTGGCGCCTCAGTTGGACCAGCGTTCGTGCTGGACGTGCAGACCGCGTGAGACGACGCTTCATCCAGTCCCAAACATGCTCAATGGGGGACAGATCCGGAGATCTTGCTGGCCAGGGTAGTTGACTTACACCTTCTAGAGCACGTTGGGTGGCACGGGATACATGCGGACGTGCATTGTCCTGTTGGAACAGCAAGTTCCCTTGTCGGTCAAGGAATGGTAGAACGATGGGTTCGATGACGGTTTGGATGTACCGTGCACTATTCAGTGTCCCTTCGACGATCACCAGTGGTGTACGGCCAGTGTAGGAGATCGCTCCCCACACCATGATGCCGGTTGTTGGCCCTGTGTGCCTCGGTCGTATGCAGTCCTGATTGTGGCGCTCACCTGCACGGCGCCAAACACGCATACGACCATCATTGGCACCAAGGCAGAAGCGACTCTCATCGCTGAAGACGACACGTCTCCATTCGTCCCTCCATTCACGCCTGTCGCGACACCACTGGAGGCGGGCTGCACGATGTTGGGGCGTGAGCGGAAGACGGCCTAACGGTGTGCGGGACCGTAGCCCAGCTTCATGGAGACGGTTGCGAATGGTCCTCGCCGATACCCCAGGAGCAACAGTGTCCCTAATTTGCTGGGAAGTGGCGGTGCGGTCCCCTACGGCACTGCGTAGGATCCTACGGTCTTGGCGTGCATCCGTGCGTCGCTGCGGTCCGGTCCCAGGTCGACGGGCACGTGCACCTTCCGCCGACCACTGGCGACAACATCGATGTACTGTGGAGACCTCACGCCCCACGTGTTGAGCAATTCGGCGGTACGTCCACCCGGCCTCCCGCATACCCACTATACGCCCTCGCTCAAAGTCCGTCAACTGCACATACGGTTCACGTCCACGCTGTCGCGGCATGCTACCAGTGTTAAAGACTGCGATGGAGCTCCGTATGCCACGGCAAACTGGCTGACACTGACGGCGGCGGTGCACAAATGCTGCGCAGCTAGCGCCATTCGACGGCCAACACCGCGGTTCCTGGTGTGTCCGCTGTGCCGTGCGTGTGATCATTGCTTGTACAGCCCTCTCGCAGTGTCCGGAGCAAGTATGGTGGGTCTGACACACCGGTGTCAATGTGTTCTTTTTTCCTTTTCCAGGAGTGTAGGTGGTCATATTTATGTGACTTAACCGTGTATAAGGTAGCCTACTTCTGCCATGGGATCACTACCAACAAATGTCACTGCTCACTGTGAAATTTCTGTGAGATATTGAGTCTCTTTCTTCACTGCTATAGTTGTAATATTTGTCGTTCTTCGTTATGGATACTGCTTGTTCATAACAAGAGCGTTCTCTAGTGGCATATACTGTACGCGACCTGCTATCATTCCCCATGTCGCAGTCTCGTGACTCGAAGCACCAACGGATTCAAATACCGATCACAGTGCACGAAAACCTGTCAAATTGCTGTTTATAACTTGTCTCAAGGTACATAATAATTACAGTTTTCGCAATGAGTACGTGTACTGCAGTACCACGAGTCGTATTCTCGAGGTAAATTTGGACGTGACATCTGTTGTCCACCAAAAACATAATTTGCCTCTGGTGCGACGCTGCTTTGTTTCGCTGAATAATCTGCTGTCGGACGTGCTGCAAACGCTCTATCCGCTCCACCGAATGGGGCGCCACACCCATTAAGTAAATTATGTTATATTCTGTTAGCCTGACGTGCACTAATTTGATTTTAATTGACCTAGTCAGCAGAATATATTCATCGATACATTTCTAATTCACACGTCTATAGCAACTGCTCATGCTCATCAGAATGTAGTTTTAATTCTGCGTTTTCCGCATTATCGAGCAATCAACGTTTCATTTATTTTGATTATATAAGTATGCATTATAAACTTGGCAATGTTAGAAACTTCAGGATCATTCTCAAAGCTAACCAGACATCATTAGTAATGGACGTTCTTAATAATTTTGTTTATTATTGACATTCCAATATACTAGGTCTACATCTTGGCTTCCACCGTTTTCTCTCGACGTTCAGGGCTTTATTGTGAAAAACTTACAAAATAATTATGATTCATAGTATTGCCCATCGCTGGCCACTACATTCTCCCATCTTTCGGATAGCATACGCATCCCGTGACGGAAGAACTGGGCGTCTTTTGTGGGGATCCATGAATAAATTCAATTTTGGACTTGTTCATATGATATGAAGTGCTGGTCAGCCAGACTGTATGCCACTGATCGAAAAAGGTGGTAGTCAGAGAGAGCAACGTATGGAGAATACGGCGGGAAGGATAGGACTTCTCATTTCAACGTTTACACGTGTATTTGACGGGTTTTGCGACATGGGGTCGAGCACTGACCTGCTGCAAAATTACCTTTACGTGTCTATCGCTGTATTGTGGCCGTTCGTGTTTCAGTGCTGGGCTCGAACGCATCAGTTGCTTTCGATAATGATGT
This sequence comes from Schistocerca nitens, assembly GCF_023898315.1. Classification (NCBI taxonomy): domain Eukaryota; kingdom Metazoa; phylum Arthropoda; class Insecta; order Orthoptera; family Acrididae; genus Schistocerca; species Schistocerca nitens. Next base: position 36,560,928 of record NC_064614.1, read on the forward strand.
CCAGTGACTGTCTTCGTCTGTTTCAGTTGCTACGAAAACGTTCTGTCTTCCACCGCCATGCTAGTCTTCGACATCAAAATCACCGTTCTGAAGGCGTAGAAAACATTCTCTGCACGTTCTTCCACTAATAGTTCCCTCACCATTGCTCTTACCCAGCATTTTAAGAGCCACAGCCGCAGATTTCTTCATGTTAAAGCAGAGGATTAAAACGTAACGCAAATGGCGAGAAATGGGTACGTAAGTTGACGTACTTCATCGAGAATAACCTTATGATGCAATCACAAGTGGACTAATATTTTATGGCATTATGTTTACAAAAAAATGGCTCTGAGCACTATGGGACTCAACTGCTGTGGTCATTAGTCCCCTAGAACGTAGAACTACTTAAACCTAACTAACCTAAGGACATCACAAACATCCATGCCCTAGGCAGGATTCGAACCTGCGACCGTAGCAGTCGCACGGTTCCGGACTGCGCGCCTAGAACCGCGAGACCACCGCGGCCGGCTCATTATGTTTACAGATGCCTACGGTTATTGTATTACACCTGTGACCAACCACCAGAACCCCACTTGCCGCTACTTCCGCCTATTGGAAAACGGTGGAAGCAAAGTTGTAGACGTAATACATAACACATCAGCTTCACAGGTATACACCATCGAACAAAATTAGTTCACCTGGACAGACGGTGTCGATTTTGATTCGACGATGGCCTACGCCATCTGGGGGATAGTAGATGTACTGATAAATGTTTCAACGTCGTCTGCCGACAAATAGGGTAGTGGAATAGTTAGCACAACGCCATCTGTTCATACCCGTTAAAAGGGAATGCTCAGACCCAGAAGGCGCAGTGTGATGCTAACACGTGAAGCAAGCAGGCAAACATGCCAGGAAGACGCACTCGTGCTTCCTACAGCCAACTGAGCGAATCTGAAAGGGATTTCCTCATGGAACAAATTGTATGGCGTGGAGGACAGTCTGCAAGTCTGTCTCAGTTACTTCCCAACTACTGATCCCCGTCCAGCTATCATGTCCACTGACTGTTGTAAAGCCATTATCGATTCTGAACAATTTGTAGACAACATTTCACTATCTGTATTTTACACCTCATAAAATCAGAGGTACGAAGTATGTATCTCAACATTGTCATAAGCTGCTTGAATATTTACAGTGCAATAAATGTGTGCTTTCCCTTCATAAATCTCACTTCTGCGACAGGTCGTAGGGTCGCATATCATTCCCTTTCCAAGAAGGGTCATATACATCTACATTTATACTCCACAAGGCACCCAACGGTGTGTGCCGGAGGGCACTTTACGTGCCACTGTCATTACGTCCCTTTCCTGTTCCAGTCGCGTATGGTTCGCGGGAAGAACGACTGCCGGAAAGCCTCCGTGCGCGCTCGAATTTCTCTAATTTTACATTCGTGATCTCCTCGGGAGGTATAAGTAGAGGGAAGATACCTCACCCAGAAACGCACCCTCTCGAAACCTGGCCCGCAAGCTACACCGCGATGCAGAGCGCCTCTCTTGCAGAGTCTGCCACTTGAGTTTGCTGAACATCTCCATAACGCTAACACGCTTACCAAATAACCCTGTAACGAAACGTACGCTCTTCTTTGGATCTTCTCTATCTCCTCCGTCAACCCGACCTGGTACGGATCCCACGCTGATGAGCAATACTCCAGTATAGATCGAACGAGTGTTATGTAAGCCACCTCCTTTGTTGATGGACTACATTTTCTAAGGACTCTCCCAATGAATCTCAACCTGCCACCCGCCATACCAACAATTAATTTTATATGGTCATTCAACTTCAAATCGTTCCGTACGCATACTCCCAGATATTTTACAGAAGTAACTGCTACCAGTGTTTGTTCCGCTATCATATAATCATACAATAAAGGATCCTTCTTTCATCGAACAAATGTAAATTATTAAATACCTATATCACGACATCAAAGTGTTGTATAATTGTGGAATACGTTTTATATGCCCACATTATGACCTTTTTGGAAAACAAAAGGCAGTTCTATAAAAAGCAAAATGCATACTCGCATCCCGCAGAGATCATGTGAAATACCACTCATTCTGTTCATCCATGAGACGCAGAGCGCAACACATGAAGGTGACCAATAGGATCCCATGTTGCTTGGTTCCTGGAAAGATTTCGGTAAAGTTGCATGCTATGGTTTAGTTGCAAAATACGATTTTGAGTCGGTAACGTCGGAAGCTTAGTGAGCATGTTTGTCGTCGATGCTGTGGCCTGTATGAAGCTTACAGGAGACAGTATCGAAACACGTAAGACCTGCACAGATTCAATACCCGGTGAAGAGGTTTGCAGTTAACCTTGAACGTAGGTAAATCTAACGTATTATACATGAATTGTCAGAGTGATGCATTACTATGCGAGTGCGCTATTGGTGGTAAGTCATTGGAAACTGTAACAACCGTAAAAGATCTATGAATATCCATCCAGGGCTGGCTCTGAGCTCTATGGGACTCAACTGCTGAGGTCATTAGTCCCCTAGAACTTAGAACTAGTTAAACCTAACTAACCTAAGGACAACACAAACACCCATGCCCGAGGCAGGATTCGAACCTGCGACCGTAGCGGTCTTGCGGTTCCAGACTGCAGCGCCTTTAACCGCACGGCCACTTCGGCCGGCCTTATCCATCCAGGGCAATCTAAAGTGGAGTGACCACATAAAACTAGCAAGAAAAGTAAATGTCAGGCTATATTACTGAATAAATCTTAAGACAATGCTATTTATGCACGAAAGAAGTGGCTTGCAAAACACTGGTTCGAAATATATTTCCATAGTGCTCGTCAATCTGTAACCTTATCAATTGTGATGAACACGTTCACGCCGGCGTGTACCATTGGCGACTCGCGCTCAGCGTTCCCATTCGATGGCATCTGCTGCTGGTGGCTCACGTTGGAGTCTCCCAACAGGTGGCAAATGCCACCAGTGACACTCGCTAGAGTGTCCCAATGGCAAGCGTGCACCACCGGTGGGACACACTGGTGTCTCCCATTAGGCGGCGTTTACCACCGGTAGTTCACGCTGTATTCTACCATCAGGCAGCATGTATCATCAGTGGTTCACGCTGGAGTCATCCATCAAACTGGAGTCTCCCATTGGGTGACAGGGTGCCGTGTACTAACACTGACTCACACTTGAATATTTCAATGCAAAACATCAGGCTTCAGTTCATCTTTATTCTCTTGAAGAATTGTACACGTGTGGTTCCCGCTCGTAGTCAGCTTACGAACCGGTCTTTTGACAGTCCATCTACAAAACAAAAAAACAAACAACTAGAAAAAATTGTCATACAGCTGAAGATTTATACAGCCGAAATGTAACGTGTACTGACTGAAATAAGTAGGACTTATTTTACTACATGAGAGTATTATAAACATAAATAATACAAATCTTGTATTAAAACGTTAGTGTTCGGTATTATAATTTTAACTGGACGTAATTTTCTAACCATATGTAGCAAAAATTCGATTATAAGAACAATAATTCAGTATTATAAATTGACTTATCGGTTGAGTCTTCTATGCAATTTTCGAAAGTATTTCAAGCAGATTGCTGGATGAAACCACGACTGAAAAAAGTCGTCACCCATTTACCTTTCCTTGTGGCATAATCTCCAGTTTTTCTTTATTAACTTTTTGTAACATTTCTTAGATCTTTTCTTTATCTTCTTGTTGGCTCTTTATACGATTCAAGAATATTTGCAATTCTCTTTCAAGGTATCTGCGTTTCAGTATTCATTTCTTCAAAGTGGTGGCCAAATTGGTCAAATGGTCATCAATAATTTGTTCTTTAAATTGTGAACTATGTGGTTGTACCCAATCGGTGATATATTTACCACATACTTATGAGGAAAATCAAACATATTAATTATATAATAATTTTTCTGCACCATTTAACGGTCTTGCATAAACAATTATAGTAATAATTCTGTTTAGTAGACAAATCGACACTCTTTTGTGCGTTATTATAAGAAAACAATCAGGCTTCACCTCATTTCCCGTGAAGAATGGTACAAGTACGGTTCTCGCACATAGTTATCATACGAACCGGTCTCTTGTCAGTCCATGTAAAAAATTCAACTCCGCTACGATTTTCAAATATCATGAAGTCACCCAGTTTGTGGTTTTGTTTTGCTCGTGGAGGGAGACATTTTTTGTTTCTTTTGACAGACTACAAATAAATGAGATTTTTTTGCAAAACATTTTCGTCCAGAGCGACACTCGTGTAACATCTATCTACAAATAACACACGGCCCTCAAATGATAATCCATTTACTAATTTCATTACTACGTTAAGTGAATGTGGTTTCTCAGTTATCGTTACATTTTTCCGGCATAAATGGTAGTATTATAAGTCTAACCTTTAGGAAGACATAATTTATATACTTTTATATCACAGTTATGGCACTTGGCTGAAATATATTGGTGAAAAACGAGACCTCCTCTCCATGGAACAATACTTGCGGCGATAACAATGTTTTTTTCCAGGGTCCACAGCACTTTTAAAGGATCAACGATTGCTTCTACAATATTTCGAATTTCGTTCAATCGCTATTCAGATTTAGGTCTGGTCTAAAAAATGTCAAAATTTCAATGTGGATAAAAAGTATCACGTGTCAGACATTTTTTGTGTGTGTGTTCATATACATGTCATTTTTAGACCGATGTAGTCCAATTTCTGATAACTACCCTACACCTGTGATAAAAAGTAAGGCAATAAAGGTATTCATGTTTCCTCTAGCAACAGGCTGTCAGAGCTGTTGGTGTCTCTTGCTGTTACGTAAGGAACTTTTACACTTTACAGAGTATTTATTTGTTTCTTCAATTATCATTCCTAATAGGTAATCAGTGATGAATAAATTGAATAATAGAAGAAGGTCATTTCAGTCATGACTGTCAATCAGAGAGTCCTCTTCTTGCGAATATTCATTTACTACTGGACTTCTTCTTCTCTTCCTTCTGCGACTTTTTTGCACCATCGCATTCTAGGTTCCATCTCTTTTTGTTTTGCCAGTACTTTTCTTTCACGGCTCTGTCCTGCATCGCACGCCTCACACCATCGTCCTAATGTAGCAGGGCTCTTCCTCTTTTTCCGTGTAGTGGGGGTCCCAGAGACATATTCTACGAGGCCATCTTTCCTCTGGCATTCTTCTAAGATGACCATACCATGTTAGGCGTCTGTTTTTGGTTGTATCCACAATATCCTTGGTAACTCCGATCTCTTATCGTAGCACTAAATTTTTTATTTTGTCTCTTCTTGTTATTGCCACGCGGGATTAGCCAAGCGGTCTCAGGCGCTGCAGCCAGGGACTGTGCGGCTGGTCCCGACGGAGGTTCGAGTCCACCCTCGGGCATGGGTGTGCATGTATGTCCTTAGGATAATTTAGGTCAAGTTGTGTGTAAGCTTAGGGACTGATGACCTTAGCAGTTAAGTCCCATAAGATTTCACACACATTTGAACATTTTTTCTTCTTGTTATTTCACAATTTCGTCTCCTAAACTCCATTTCCGTTGCCTTCAAGGGGGATAGGACGTCAAACAGGCCGACTTGGAGCTGGAGAGGCAACACAGGACATTTTAATTTCTACTGTCTAAACTTTCACAAATAAAATCATGAAAGTTTGTCTGCATGACCAGGAAGGATTCGGGATTCACACTCACAGCAGTGGAACTTCAAAAACATAAGAAAATAAGATTTTTTTACATGTGAAATTTTATCATTTTTTCACTTACTATTGGCTGCCTTTGTTGCTATATATACACTTATCTTCATAAGTAAGAGAGATTCTTCGATAAATTTTGCGCAGCATACAAACCACATTTACAGGTGTATGAAACTGTAGAATTTATTTAATATATGAAAAAATGAACGAGCTGTTACATTTTAAACTTCATGTTTAGAAAAAACTCAAATTTTATAGGTAATTATCTTAACTTTTACTACAGTTTTTAATATAATTGGAAAATTCTGGACTTCTGCCTTAAGGAGTTTATGTTTAATAAGCATAGCAAGTTTAAATGTAATAGGACATTTATTTTGTATGTTACATGTACCTAAGTACAGAAATTTGAATTTTGCGGAAAATGGCCGTTAAATTTTCTGCTTGTATTTGGCATTCTTTTAGAACCGTCCAGCACCATAAGCGGGTTCTTTTTCATTTTCTAAATTAGTATTCTTCCTTTTCACTTTCCTATGATGCACTCTTTTTGATTTTATCACTCCAAAAGTGATTTATCTGCTTTCACTACACGCTCTCTGTCTACCGTATACAAAGCTTTGATGCAGGTCACTCCAGACCTAATTCCCATTTTCTCTAAGACATATTTCCTGCCTTGCATACCATCATTAAAACATAAAACTGCATCATAAACACCAATAGAACGAGCATTTCTCCCCACAAAAATGGTTTTTGGCAATCTTTCCCATACACATTGGTTAAAACTTTCATATGGGTTTTGGGTACCGCCATGAAGACATTTCTTGAATAAGTTTTCATTTTCAAGATTCGTGAATATAATACACTCCTGGAAATGGAATAAAGAACACATTGACACCGGTGTGTCAGACCCACCATACTTGCTCCGGACACTGCGAGAGGGCTGTACAAGCAATGATCACACGCACGGCACAGCGTACACACCAGGAATCGCGGTGTTGGCCGTCGAATGGCGCTAGCTGCGCAGCATTTGTGCACCGCCGCCGTCAGTGTCAGCCAGTTTGCCGTGGCATACGGAGCTCCATCGCAGTCTTTAACACTGGTAGCATGCCGCGACAGCGTGGACGTGAACCGTATGTGCAGTTGACGGACTTTGAGCGAGGGCGTATAGTGGGCATGCGGGAGGCCGGGTGGACGTACCGCCGAATTGCTCAACACGTGGGGCGTGAGGTCACCACAGTACATCGATGTTATCGCCAATGGTCGGCGGAAGGTGCACGTGCCCGTCGACCTGGGACCGGACCGCAGCGACGCACGGATGCACGCCAAGACCGTAGGATCCTACGCAGTGCCGTAGGGGACCGCACCGCCACTTCCCAGCAAATTAGGGACACTGTTGCTCCTGGGGTATCGGCGAGGACCATTCGCAACCGTCTCCATGAAGCTGGGCTACGGTCCCGCACACCGTTAGGCCGTCTTCCGCTCACGCCCCAACATCGTGCAGCCCGCCTCCAGTGGTGTCGCGACAGGCGTGAATGGAGGGACGAATGGAGACGTGTCGTCTTCAGCGATGAGAGTCGCTTCTGCCTTGGTGCCAATGATGGTCGTATGCGTGTTTGGCGCCGTGCAGGTGAGCGCCACAATCAGGACTGCATACGACCGAGGCACACAGGGCCAACACCCGGCATCATGGTGTGGGGAGCGATCTCCTACACTGGCCGTACACCACTGGTGATCGTCGAGGGGACACGGAATAGTGCACGGTACATCCAAACCGTCATCGAACCCATCGTTCTACCATTCCTAGACCGGAAAGGGAACTTGCTGTTCCAACAGGACAATGCACGTCCGCATGTATCCCGTGCCACCCAACGTGCTCTAGAAGGTGTAAGTCAACTACCCTGGCCAGCAAGATCTCCGGATCTGTCCCCCATTGAGCATGTTTGGGACTGGATGAAGCGTCGTCTCACGCGGTCTGCACGTCCAGCACGAACGCTGGTCCTACTGAGGCGCCAGGTGGAAATGGCATGGCAAGCCGTTACACAGGACTACATCCAGCATCTCTACGATCGTCTCCATGGGAGAATAGCAGCCTGCATTGCTGAGAAAGGTGGATATACACAGTACTAGTGCCGACATTGTGCATGCTCTGTTGCCTGTGTCTATGTGCCTGTGGTTCTGTCAGTGTGATCATGTGATGTATCTGACCCCAGGAATGTGTCAATAAAGTTTCCCCTTCCTGGGACAATGAATTCACGGTGTTATTATTTCAATTTCCAGGAGTGTATATCAACATTCGAATCCTACAGTGCGAAATACACTTACGTATGACAGAAAAATGCTATGCAAAGCGGTGTGGTGCTGCATCTTGCCACACTTAAGACCAAATAACGTGCTTTATAATCTCTCAAATATATATGTTTTGTACATCAAACTATTCAAGAAGATGTGCGCTACCAAATAGACAAATTTTTTTAATCGAACTTTTTAATTTTTTATACATCCTACCCAACTTAATTTCTTCTCAGTGACGATGTAATTTCCCACTGTTCATACAAAACAGTGCTCTCAACTATAGTTTCATATGTCCTCATTGTCAATTTTTTTTACATAGCTCCTTAATAGCCACCTTTCCCTTTTCCACTCTGTGCTTTATTTCTTCGTTGCTTGCATCATTCTACGAAATGGTTGTCCTTAAATATCAGTTACTCTTTACTATAGATCCATCACCCGCAACGAGATACCATCCTGTCCCCCTGAGAACCAAATATTCACTCTTTATTAAATTCGTTTTCATTCCCCATTGCTCATATACTTCTTTAAGCTTTATTAAAATGTAATTAATTCACATTCTCTTCTTCCTCGGCGAGAATTAATTAAGGGTTGGTGAAATTAAGGGTGTAAAGGGAGTCGTTACCTGTTTTAATTCTGTATTTGCGCTTCCTTTTCTATTTTTTCAGAGCTTCATTCAAAAATATTTTAAAGAGGGTAGGCGTTATGCAGCACCATTGCCTCCATTCTCTGCTAAACTTGAATTTCTGTGATAGTATCTTCTCAAGTTTAACATAAGTGTTATCCGAATACAGCTTCGTAATGGCTTGTAGATAACATTTATGATCTCTTTGGTTATTCTTTACTTCCCATGTCCTAGAATGTGACACGCTGTCATAGACCTTACGCCTTATAAACACATAAACATACATGTGTGTCACCAAGTTAAGTACCATACTCTTATCAGTCACCCGTCTAATGCTTCAGATATTGTCAGTACAAAACGTGCCTGCAATCTACATACTGCTCCCCAGAAGCTCCGCAATGCTCGGAAGTGGAAGAGCATTCTTTCCCCATCTCTGTAAGCTGTTTCTATGTAAATTTATGGATCTATTTGTGTTGAAAAAAAATTCCATATCTTAAGACAGTTCTGTACACAGCCGACTGAATAACTGTGCGGGTTAAAACTCAGCTTCTGGGTCGGGGATATACGCTGACCCCAGATCGAGTTCACCCGGCCAGTTGGACGTAGTTTTTAGGCGGTTTCTCACATCTTACTAGGTGAATACCGAGCCGGTATCCAAGTACCGCCTTAGTTACACGATTCGCAAAGATTTAGAAAACTATTTGACCCAAACAGGTGAGGTACATGTATACTGTTCCGGGCGGTAAAGGGGTGGAGACGGAAACGGCATCCGGCCGCCAATGTCGATCCCGCGGCGATCCAGAACAAAGGTACAAGGAAGAGAAGAAGAAGTACACTGTACTATTCACATTATTCTACCAGCCTCACTCCGTTATCATTCACAATGTCCTTCACAATTTTCCCTACATCCTTGCTAGCTTTCTCCTTACTCACCCGCTGAAATAAAACTCCTTCCTAAGGATAATGCCATGTAGGAGGTTTGTCAGATCATTGAAGAAATTATTCTCAATGGCAGTAGCATTCTATTTAGGTGCATATGCTGCACTGATTGGTACATCGTATCTTTTTAGCTTTATATCTACACGCATCAGACATTAATTACACAGTTCCATTTGTTAATGTATCTTTTCCACTTTTTGTGTACCGTAACAAATACGCACTTATTTTTCCAACACTCTTTGCTCACTCCACTGTAAATATGAACAGATTCATCTACTTCCGCTACTCCTTTATCTTTATTTTTTGTTGCAGGTAGTGCTATCACGTCGAAGCTTTTCCGATGCATGTACAAAAATTAATATAACTTTTTCGTTGCTGGAGCGACTCCGCTTAAATCCGATCTGTTTCTGAGGATTAATTATTGACCCCCTTTTTCTTGCAGGCTGCAATTTTCCGAGTGATTGAAACCAGACCCAACCGAAACGTCCCAACGCCCAAGCTGGAGGACCAGGTAATATTTAATCAACGTCTCACGTCTCCTTTCTTTATATCGACTGTCGTTCTGGAGTTAAGAGGCTCTGTTCACCTTGTGTTTTTAACCAATCTTCCATACAGGTTTTACGCCCTCTATACCATAAGACTGCAGAGCCTGTCAGCTTTATTGACCGTTCCCTTAAGTACCTTTTTCTAGGCCGCTTCCATTGTGTCCACTGCCGCCGCCGTTGGAGATGGAAAAGAAAGAAAAAAGAAAAGTGAACGATACCCTCGGGCCTCGAAATCTGATACTGTTGAGATCGTAAAAAAAGGAAGAAAGAGAGAGGCTGATACAAAAGAAAACAGAAGAAACTTCACACAAGTAAGTGGAAGTAATGTCAGACTTAGCAAAGGGTCTTCTGGTGTCCGCCCCAGTGCTCTCAAGGTAAGAGACACCTATGGGAGACTGGTTTTGCTTTTCTACTGCCATTCCCTACCTTCATCACTTTCGTCTGGCAATGAATCAGACTCGGCATCTTCTCCCTCCGTGTTAGATTCGTCCACGTCATTAACTAATAATTCACCTTCATTCCACGTATGAATAAAATTCTCGTCGGAAGAGGTTGAGAGCATCCTTCGTCTTTTCCTTTTTCTGCTACTGTTTACAGAGTCTTAAGACGTAACACTTTCTTCCATATCCACGTTATCGGTTATTTAAATGAGCAAAAATTAAAAAAGAAAAATTCCCACCATCTTTCTAGTTACACATACTGTAAAAATTTACTGTCCGGATGAACAAACGGCTCGAGTTGCGTATAGCTTCCTAAATGAAGTTTTAACAGTAAATAGACTAGTTATTGAAGAGGAGCTTGGTGGAGACCGAAGAAAGTCACTTGATGGTTCATTATGAATCGGTATGAATATAATTTAACGGTAATTACAAACACATCATACACACTAGGTTTTGAGGTTCCATCAAAATGTTTATTCACTGGCAACATCTGGAAACACTTCGAACTGACGGTTTTGAACAACACTGCACTTAAATTTTTTTTCCTTTACTGTTATTTCATCTCCTTCTCCCCATCTGGGTGGGAGGAGGGTTGTGAGCGATGCAGTATCACGCTCATTAGCTACAAGCTTTTACATAACATAAATAAGGACGTTACAGCATTATTTACCAATGAGGCACATTGTAAGTAGGCTGTTTAGGTTCTTATACTGGTAACGCCGCCGCCACGTAGCGCTCTGTATGAAAATCACTGGCTGTGCTGTGTGCAGTCTGTGGCTAGTTTGCATTGTTGTCTGCCATTGTAGCGTTGGGCAGTTGGCTGTTAACAGTGCTTAGCATTGCGCAGTTGGAGGTGAGCCGCCAGCAGTAGTGGATGTGGGGAGAGAGACGGCGAAATTTTGAGAGCGGACGATCTGGACGTGTGTCCATCTAAATTTGTAATATTGGATGTCATGAACTGCTATATATGTTATGACTTTTGAACACTATTAAGGTAAATACATTGTTTGTTCTCTATCAAAGGACAAAAAAAATGGCTATGAGCACTATGGGACTTAACTTCTAAGGTCATCAGTCCCCTAGAACTTAGAACTTCTTAAACCTAACTAACCTAAGGACATCACACACATCCATGCCCGAGGCAGGATTCGAACCTGCGACCGTAGCGGTCGCGCGGTTCCAGACTGTAGCGCCTTTAACCGCTTGGCCACCCCGGCCGGCATCAAAGGACATACCAAACAGTATGTGAGTGCACAAGTGGTGGTTTATGGACTTGCTATATTCTCCGCAAGACTCTTCGATGGTGATCGTGCACCTGCACAGTGGCAGCAGATGGCTGCTGGCCGTCTCTACAAGGACTACAGTGGGTCTACACCTTTGATGACTCACCAGTACCATCATTTCTACAAGGACTGCAGTGGGTCTGCACCTCTGGTGGCCCACCAATACCATACTCTCTACCAGGACTACAGTGGGTCTGCTCTGTGATGACCAGTCAGCACTGTCTTTCCGTTGGAAGGACAACACTACTTCTGCATGGAAATCCACTACTTACGTGTGCATTTTCTTTTACTGCTCAGACTTTGAGAAAAACACTGCTATTTTACTGTGATGAATGATCAGGACTGTCTTTATGGGACTGTGAGAAAATTTTAGCTTTTGACCAACATTGTATCAATAAGTGTGTGCATTTGATATCTTTGTTATTGTAATTATGAAAAATTTTATCAAATCATTATTGGCCACTGCCCAAAACAATTTGTAAAATTTTTTATGGGGAGCATGGGGGCTATGTAAGTAGGCTGTTTAGGTTCTTATATTGGTAACGCCGCCGCCACGTAGCGATCTGTATGAAAATCACTGGCTGTGCTGTGTGCAGTCTGAGGCTAGTTTGCATTGTTGTCTGCCATTGTAGTGTTGGGCAGTTGGCTGTCAACAGCGCTTAGCATTGCGCAGTTGGAGGTGAGCCGCCAGCAGTGGTGGATGTAGGGAGAGAGACGGCGAAATTTTGAGAGCGGACGATCTGGACGTGTGTCCATCTAAATTTGTAATATTGGATGTCATGAACTGCTATATATATTATGACTTTTGAACACTATTAAGGTAAATACATTGTTTGTTCTCTATCAAAGGACAAAAAAAATGGCTCTGAGCACTATGGGACTTAACTTCTAAGGTCATCAGTCCCCTAGAACTTAGAACTACTTAAACCTAACTAACCTAAGGACATCACACACATCCATGCCCGAGGCAGGATTCTAACCTGCGACCGTAGCAGTCGCGCGGTTCCTGACTGAGCGCCTAGAACCGCTAGACCACCGCGGCCGGCTGTTCTCTATCAAAACCTTTCATTTGCGTAGTGCCTTCAGTAGTTTGAATCATTTACTTAGCAGTAGTGGCACTCGCTGTATTGCAGTAGTTCGAGTAATGAAGATTTTTGTGAGCTAAGTAATTTGTGAAAGGTATAGGTTATTGTTAGTCAGGGACATTCTTTTGTAGGGGTTATTAAAAGTCAGATTGCGTTGCGCTAAAAAATATTGTGTGTCAGTTTAAGCACAGTCATTTATAAATTTTCCAAAGGGGACGTTTCAACATAAACCGTTTTTAGACTGTATAAAAAGATTATGTATGAGGCTATTTACCAAAATACGATGTTTTTCTTTGTTTAAAATTTAGAAACTAAATAAACAGTTTAATAGCTGTGATAAAACGAGAAAGTAGACATTTAAAATACGATAATAACGACTGTGATTAAAAAGGAGCACTGCACTTTCACTAAAAAGCGAAAAGACTTGCGCTGGCTAAATAGTTGTGAAGAGATTAAGCACTAGGAACAAAGTGGGTGTATTATACTGTATAAGCCGTTCGGAGGGCATCTGGAAATGAAGGTGGTGGTAAGTTGAATAGTGGATGGAGCCGTGGTATAGAGAGGGGAAAGCATGAGGAGAAATGGAGAGGGGAGTGGGAGCCCTGATATGGAGTATTATGGATAGGGATGAGCAGTAACTGGTAGGATGGACAAATATCGGAGCGGATTCCGTTGTCTGGAAGAGGGAGTCGTTTGTGAGGCAGCGAATCAGGTTTGGTGATCAGAGGGGAAACAATCGGCTACTGGAATCAAGTTTGCGAATAGCATAAGATTTGTGGAAGTATTCGACGTGGATGAGGAGGGATGCTAATTTGATGAGACGGTAGAGGATTCGTATGAGGATGGATAAAAGAGTGAAGAAAGCAAGGACGAAAACGTTCAAGGATTTTGAAAGACTAATAAAACTTAGGTGGGGCAGATTTCAACGAAACATTTCCATAGAATATATGCCGGATCAAGGTTTTGTATGTTTACAGGATAGTGGAGGGGTGAAATCTCCAAGTTCGAACAATTAGCAGTTTTAGTAGCTTTAGTATATGGTGGGCTTTCTGTTGAAATATTAGTAGATGGTTTTCCCATATTATCTGACGATGAGGTATTAGTCCGAAGTATTTTAGTTACTTAACTGGATATGGAGGTTGTATATGGTGAGGTAGAAGTCATGGAGGCGAAAGCTGCATGTGATTCGTCCTACTGCGTTTTGGTAGGGTTGATCTTGAGGAGCCATTAGTTTCACCAGGCGGTAAACTGATTAAGGTGGATTCGGAGGTATTTCTGGGGTTTTGTAAAGTGTAGGGTAGAGGGGGAGGAAAGTCATGTCATCAGCATACTGAAGGAGGTGGTATGGGCATATCGGCAGTGTACAAGAGATACCACTGACGTAGACACGTACAGCTCCTACTTTGGACAGCTTAGTTGTAGGTCCATGAAAAAAAAAATATGGTACATAATTTTTGATGAAGTTGTTATTTTGATTTTATTTTGTATATCGTGTTTTGTTTCTTTTTTATGGCCTTACACAATTTTCAAAATAAAACATCAGTAAATTAAAATAATATTCTAGGGTGTTTAAGACGTCGGGAAACAGGAAAAAGCAGCACCGTCAGATGAAATAAGACATGAACGCCCCACAGCGAGAAAAACAAGAACAGCGGCTCCGTGAACATGTTAATAGGGGGAGTTAGTGAAAGTCCAATGCAGAGAATCATACTACTTCCTCTCACACACGCCCCGTGGAATGACCACAATGCAAAACTCAGAGATATTAGATTTAACCGTTCTTCTCACACACCAGTAGTGATTGTAACATGGGAGACTTTATAGAGACATCGAGCACTCTGCGCCAAATACCGTAAGATTCCTCACGGAGTAATAAATGTAAATATCAGTATTGCTTCACGTAGTCCTATATTTCTCCGGTCGGTTTCTACCTGTTGTTATATCTCTGTACCGACAATTCGTGTCAATAATTTAGAAACATGACTTATTAAACTGATGACTCGGTAATACTCAGATCTCTCTGTTACTGCCTCCTTTGGAGATGGGATTATTACATTCGTCTTTAGGTATTTCTCTTTTCTCATTCATGGTGGTGGGAACTCTCAAGTAACTTAATGAAAATTCTGAGAGGTAGTCATGTACTTCAGTCGCATTACCAGTATTAATTTTTCCATAAGCTTGTAGATATCTATTACACGTCTTGTCAAGCACTGGCTTGTATTCCTGAATTCTTCATAGAACAGCCCACAAAAAGCAAACTATTTGTGGCCGCTTCGTTCGTCGGACGTATCTGTCTGTGATTTTTGTCTACAGGTAAATTTAAAATGCTAAGGTCATGAATATAAACCTAAAACGGTAGACTGTCTGAAGGAAAACACCCGTCGGAGCATTGATACAGTCGATGATATAGTTGCGCGTAATGTGAGTTTGAATATGATGCCATGAACAGACAATTGTACGGAAGTGCAGGGCCGTTTTGACTGTTGTTGATATCGTAGTTGTTGTAGGTTTCAGCCCGAAGACTGGTTCGATGAAGCTCTCCAAACTAGTCTATGCTGTGCTAACATCTACTTCTATGCAGCCGACGTCTACATACATATTCTGCAAGCCTCCATAAGCAGTGTGGCGGAGGGTCGTTGTTTTACTGCTATTAATTCCTTTCCCTGTTCCACTCGTAAAAGGACCGAGAAAAAAACAACTGTCTACATGCTCCCTTAAGAAACCTGGTTCATCCTGTTTTCGTGATACTCAGGTGGGATGTCTATTGGTTGCACCTAGATCCTTCTACAATCTGTCGCAAATGCCAGTTTTTTGTTTTTTGTTTATTTTTCTGAATAATTCCACGAAAAGAGTGTCACTTCCCTCCAGGGAATGCCAGTGCCTGAACTGCTTCATTGTCTTTCAGTTATTGTAAGTTTTTTCGGATCTAAAAAATTCAAACAGCGCTCACGAATGGATTCCATACATGTTTTGCATACGGTCTTCTTTATAGATGAGCTACACTTTCTAGAACTATCCCAAAAAATCAAAGTCGACCATTCGGATTCTCTATTATCAGTTTTATGTGCTCGCTCCGTTTCATGTCGCTTTACTTTAGCACACTTAGATATTTAACAGATGTGACTTCATCAAGCAGTACATGATTGATACCGTATTCGAGTATAACGGTATTGTTTTTCCAGCGCATCGCATTAACTCATTTTTCCAACATCTAGAGCAAGCTGCGATTCGTCACACCCTACAGTCACTCAAAGACGTCACTTGCCCGTACACTGCAGCGTCAACAGAAATTAGTCGCATACTACTGCTCGCCCTACATGTCAAATCATTCATGTACATAGAGAATGAGAGTGGTCTTGTCACATGTCTCTGGTGCATTCCTCACCGATGAACGGTCGGTGTGCAGGACAACGCCCTGAGTTCCATTATTTAAAAATTCTCCGGCTACTCATCTTTCTGAGAACATATTCCGTATACTCGGACCTTCGTTAACAGTCTGCGGTGTGGGAAAGTGTGCATTCCGTGTGCATACCGGTGGGAGTCATCCAAGATGTGGAAAGGGTCCTTCCGGATGCCATGAAGAGAACAGGGTGCAGCCATTTGCAGGTGGTGGCTCATGTCGGCACTGTATGTCGCTATGTATTGGAAGAGATTCTCTCAGGTCTCCGGCAGCTATCTGAGTAGGTGGAGACTGCCAGTCTTGCTAGCGAGATGAAGGCAAGGCTCACCATCTGCAGCAGCGTCGACAGGACCGACTTCGGACCTTTGGTACAGAGCCGAGTGGAGGGTCTGAGTCAGAGGCTCAGATGGTTCTGCGACCGTGTAGGCTGCAGATTCTTCTACTTGCGCCATTGGGTAGTGGGCTTTCGGGTCCCTATAAATAGGTCACGTGACCACTACACACAGCAGACGGCTACATGGGTAGCAGGGGCTGTGTGGTGTGGACTGGGCGGTTTTTTTTTTTTCTTTAGGTTAGACACTCTCGGGAAAGATCAAAAAGGGCTCCAGTCTCAAAGGGTACAGAGCAAAGAAACGACGAGAATCGACGGGGCAACAGTCTGTGTTGTAGTTGTAAATTATCGTAGTTGTGTTGGAAAAGTACCAGAGCTTCAAACGCTGATAGAAAGCACTGAAGCTGAAGTCGTTATAGGAACAGAAAGCTGGCTAAAGCCGGAGATAAATTCTGAAGAAATTTTTACAGAGGCGGAAACCGTGTTCAGAAAGGATAGGTTCAGTAAAGTAGGTGGTGGTGTGTTTGTGTCTGTTGGTAGTAGTTTATCTTGTAGTGAAGTTGAAATAGATAGTTCCTCCGAAATGGGTAGAGGTTATACTCAACAGCCGTACCAAAATAATAATTGGGTCCTTCTACCAACCCCCCGACTCAGATGATATAATAGCTGAACGGTTCAAAGAAAACTTGAATCTCATTACAAATAAGTACCCCACCCATACAGTTATAACTCGTGGAGACTTCAATTTACCCTCGAATTTTTTGGCGAAAATACATGTGAAATGATAATTAAATAGACACCCTAGCTGCAAACAGGCGTTGATATACTTCACTGGGGACATGTTGAAAATTTGTGCCCCGACCGGGACTCGAACCCGGAATCTCCTGCTTACATGGCAGACGCTCCATCCATCTGAGCCACAGAGGGCACAGAGGATACTGCGTCTGCAGGGACTTATCCCTTGCACGCTCCCCGTGAGATCCACATTCCCAACATGTCCACACCACTACATTCGTAGTGCGCCTAATAGATGTTTGCCCATCATACTCATTACTCGTGGCAGATTAATCTACCAAGTCCCGTACGAGTTCTGGCATAGCGTGTGCGTTCACACAAGAAGGTCAATGGCCGGGAAGCCATATTTTAACTATATATGACGGTAGTATCTGTTCTCGAAAGAACACATACCGTGGATGACCATGCAGCTTTGCTAGAAATGAAATGATAATTAAATAGACACCCTAGCTGCAAACAGGCGTTGATATACTTCAATGGGGACATGTAAGCCATGTAAGCAGGAGATCCCGGGTTCGAGTCCCGGTCGGGGCACACATTTTCAACATGTCCCCATTGAAGTATGTCAACGCCTGTTTGCAGCTAGGGTGGCTATTTAATTATCATTTCATTTCTAGCAAAGCTGCATGGTCAGCCACGGTATGTGTTCTTTCGAGAACAGATACTACCGTCATATATAGTGAAAATACGTGTTCAAAGCCGCCGGGTTGACAGAAAACATCTTCCGAAATTGTACTAAATCCTTTCTCTGAGAATTTCTTTGAACAATTAGTTCATGAGCCCACACGAATTGTAAATGGTTGCGAAAACAACACTTGACCTCTTAACCACAAATAATCCTGATCTAATAGAGAGCGTCATGAACGGATATAGGGATTAGTGAACACAAGGTCATTGTAGCGAGTCTCAAAAACATATCAACCAAAACAACTAGATAGATTCATAACCGCATAAGTTAATAAGAGACGGGACTGATGCACCGTGGTACACAAAACTCTTCAGAACATTGTTGCAGAAGCAACGAAAAAAGCATGCCAAATTCAGAAGAACGCAAAATCCCAAAGATTGGCTAAGTTTCACGGAAGCTCGAAATTTAGTGCGAACGCCAATGCGAGATGCTTTTAATAGTTTCCACATTGAAACATTGTCTCAAAATATGGTGGAAAACTCAAAACGATTCTGGTGGTACGTGAAGTACACCAGTGACAAAAAACAGTGAATACCGTCACAGCGCAATAGCGATGGAAATGTTACCGATGATGGTGCCACTAAAGCGGAATTACTAAATACAGTTTTCCGTAATTGCTTCACTAAAGAAGACGAAGTAAATATTCCAGAATTCGAAAGCAGTACAACTGTTAGCATGAGTGACATAAAAGTAGATACCTTAGGTGTTGGGAAACAACGAAAATCACTTAAGAAAGGCTAGTCTTATGGTCCAGATGGTATACCAATCAGGTTCCTTTCAGAGTATGCAGACACAACAGCGCCTTTCTTAGCAATCACATACAACCGCTCACCTGACAAAAGGTCTGTTCCTAAAGATTGGAAAGTAGCAGAGGTCACGCCAATATTCAAGAAAGGAAATAGCAGTAACCCATTGAATTACAGACCCATATCACTGGCCTCAATTTGCAGTAGGATTTTGGAGCATATACAGTACTCGAACATAATGAATCACCTTGAACAAAATGACTTATTGATACATAACAGGCCGGCCGGTGTGGCCGAGCGGTTCTAGGTGCTCCAGTCTGGAACCGCGCGACCGCTTCGGTCACAGGTTCGAATCCTGCCTCGGGCATGGATGTGTGTGATGTCCTTAGGTTAGTTAGGTTTAAGTAGTGCTAAGTTCTAGGGGACTGATGACCTCAACTGTTAAGTCCCATAGTGCTCAGAGCCAGTTGAACCATTTGATATATAACCAACACGGATTCAGAAAATATCGTTCTTGTGCAACACTTTATTCCCATGAAGTAATGAGTGCTGTCGACAAGGAATCTCAGATCGATTCCATATTCCTAGATTTCCAGAAGGCTTCTGATACCGTTCCTCACAAGCGACTATAAATCAAATTGCTTGCATATGGAGTATCGTCTCAGTTGTGTGACTGGATTAGTGATTTCCTCCCAGAGAGGTCACAGCTGGTAGTGATAGACGGTAAATCATCGAGTGGAACAGAAGTGATATCTGGCGTTCCGCAAGGTAGTGTCATAGGCCCTCTGCTGTTACCGATTTACATAAATGATCTAGGTGATAATCTGAGCAGCCCCCTTAGATTGTTTGCAGATGACGCTGTATTTACCGTCTAGTAAAATCATCAGACAATCAATTCCAATTACAAAATGATCTAGAGAGAATTTCTGTATGGTGCGGAAAGTGGAAATTGGCACTAAACAAAGAAAAGTGCGAGGTCATCTACACGGGTACTAAAAGAAATCCGGTAAATTTTGCGTATACGATAAATCACAAATCCAAGGGTTGTCAGTTCGACTAAATACCTAGGAATTACAGTTACGAGAAACTTAAATTTGAAAGACCACATACATAATATTGTGGGGAAGCCGAAACAAAGACTGCGCTTTGTTGGCAGAACAATTAGAAGATGCGTCAAACCCACTAAAGAGACAGCCTACTTTACATTTGTCTGTCCTCTACTGGAATATTGCTGCGCGGTATGGGATCCTTACCATATAGGATTGACGGAGGACATGGAAAAAGTGCGAAGAAGGGCAACTCGTTTCGTGTTATCGCGCAATAGGGATGAGTTTGTCACTGAAATGATATGCGAGTTGGGGTGGCAATCACTGAAACAAAGGCGGTTTTCTTTGCGGTGAGATCTACACTCCTGGAAATGGAAAAAAGAACACATTGACACCGGTGTGTCAGACCCACCATACTTGCTCCGGACACTGCGAGAGGGCTGTACAAGCAATGATCACACGCACGGCACAGCGGACACACCAGGAACCGCGGTGTTGGCCGTCGAATGGCGCTAGCTGCGCAGCATTTGTGCACCGCCGCCGTCAGTGTCAGCCAGTTTGCCGTGGCATACGGAGCTCCATCGCAGTCTTTAACACTGGTAGCATGCCGCGACAGCGTGGACGTGAACCGTATGTGCAGTTGACGGACTTTGAGCGAGGGCGTATAGTGGGCATGCGGGAGGCCGGGTGGACGTACCGCCGAATTGCTCAACACGTGGGGCGTGAGGTCTCCACAGTACATCGATGTTGTCGCCAGTGGTCGGCGGAAGGTGCACGTGCCCGTCGACCTGGGACCGGACCGCAGCGACGCACGGATGCACGCCAAGACCGTAGGATCCTACGCAGTGCCGTAGGGGACCGCACCGCCACTTCCCAGCAAATTAGGGACACTGTTGCTCCTGGGGTATCGGCGAGGACCGTTCGCAACCGTCTCCATGAAGCTGGGCTACGGTCCCGCACACCGTTAGGCCGTCTTCCGCTCACGCCCCAACATCGTGCAGCCCGCCTCCAGTGGTGTTGCGACAGGCGTGAATGGAGGGACGAATGGAGACGTGTCGTCTTCAGCGATGAGAGTCGCTTCTGCCTTGGTGCCAATGATGGTCGTATGCGTGTTTGGCGCCGTGCAGGTGAGCGTCACAATCAGGACTGCATACGACCGAGGCACACAGGGCCAACACCCGGCATCATGGTGTGGGGAGCGATCTCCTACACTGGCCGTACACCACTGGTGATCGTCGAGGGGACACTGAATAGTGCACGGTACATCCAAACCGTCATCGAACCCATCGTTCTACCATTCCTTGACCGGCAAGGGAACTTGCTGTTCCAACAGGACAATGCACGTCCGCATGTATCCCGTGCCACCCAACGTGCTCTAGAAGGTGTAAGTCAACTACCCTGGCCAGCAAGATCTCCGAATCTGTCCCCCATTGAGCATGTTTGGGACTGGATGAAGCGTCGTCTCACGCGGTCTGCACGTCCAGCACGAACGCTGGTCCAACTGAGGCGCCAGGTGGAAATGGCATGGCAAGCCGTTCCACAGGACTACATCCAGCATCTCTACGATCGTCTCCATGGGAGAATAGCAGCCTGCATTGCTGCGAAAGGTGGATATACACTGTACTAGTGCCGACATTGTGCATGCTCTGTTGCCTGTGTCTATGTGCCTGTGGTTCTGTCAGTGTGATCATGTGATGTATCTGACCCTAGGAATGTGTCAATAAAGTTTCCCCTTCCCGGGACAATGAATTCACGGTGTTCTTATTTCAATTTCCAGGAGTGTATTTACGAAATTTCAGTCACCAACTTTCTCTTCCGAATGCTAAAATATTTTGTTGAAACGCACCTACGTAGGGAGAAACGATCATCATAATAAAATAAGAGAAATCAGAGCTCCAACGGAAAGATTTAGGTGTTCCTTTTCCCCACGCGCCGTTCGAGAGCGGAATGGTAAAGTAGTATGAAAAATGGTTCGATTAATCCTCTGCCAAACACTTAAGTGTGAATGGCAGAGTATCTATATAGATGTAGAAGTAGATTTAGATGAAAAATGTAGGAAAACCGACTCTGTCTTTTTTCCTTCATCATGGGTCGCAGTACATCGTGTGAGAAAAGGGCAAACTTAGTTTCGCACGAATGATGATGATTTCTGAATCTTTGTGGATAGAATCTTTTCACTCTAAAGGAAACTGATTATGTTCTAACTTCTGTGGCCTCTATACGGGAGTTTGTGCGATGATCAAACGAGAGTATGCCTGTACGATTCTCCTGCGCGAATGATATTTTAAGAGCGAAATTTAAAACTTCAGCGCAGAACCGTAAAAAGGTGGCTTAGCTTCGTCATGTCGGTTAAAATCAAGAGAAAGGGTAGGTAGAAGTTGATGTCTGTTTGACACGTAAGTCATCTGAGCACAGCTTAATACTGATAATAATGGAGGGGTGTGCGTGTATGTGTGTGTGTGTGTGTGTGTGTGTGTTTATGTATGTGTGTGTAGAGGGGGGGGGGTGAGGGAGGAGGCGGTGGTACGTTAGGAATTTTTCATTGAGGCCTTGTAAAGAAACAGTTGTGATATTCACCTCATGTAGATACGAGAAATCATGTCGTAACAAAATAATAATGTTCGTCGGGTGACTGTAGTTGATGAACTGCTCTCTCAGGCTTCTCATCAACGTTAAAAGTAAAGATATCGTGAAGTCATTCGATTGTAGTCGTTGAAATTCTTGTTACAAGTGAGGACGACAGTGCTACAGTACTGTAGAGCCCATGAAATGTTTAATACACGAGGTCTGCAAAGGTTTCTGCAAGCTGCAGAATAGGAATCCAGCGAACAAAATTTGAAAGTTATCGTTGTGAACACAAAATTTAAAGCTTAATTTTCGACGTAGCTCACATTTCCGCAATTGGTAGCCGCTAATTTAAAGTGTAATTTGATTGCACATAGCCGAAATAATCATAGACAGAAGTAAATCTATGATTTCAGGAACCGTTTCAACGAAAACTACGCAGTGTGTTATGACGTAGCTGTAGCATAGAAAGCACTGAGTACTTTGCCCAACATTCTCGCTGGCGCAGAGATGACAGCACAGCTTCTGCTGCAACCAAACCAAATTATGGATCACATAAAAGAAAAAGAAGCTGGTGATACAAACAAGCCAAGTACGGGCTCAGATCGAAGAAAAGAAGAACCAAGTTGTGAATCACATACACAGTGGCTTACAGATTCCGACAACA
Source organism: Schistocerca nitens (assembly GCF_023898315.1). NCBI lineage: Eukaryota > Metazoa > Arthropoda > Insecta > Orthoptera > Acrididae > Schistocerca > Schistocerca nitens. The sequence continues at coordinate 36,584,077 of NC_064614.1, forward strand.
ACGCCGCCTTGTAAAAATTGCAAGTTCGGCAACGACGCCACCGTCTTGCACACTGCTCGAAAGAATTAGGATAACGTGACTTTGAGCGTCAGCCATACTCCATTGACCTATAATTGAGGAATGAGCATGTTACCAAATTATACCTTTATCTTTCAGTAGTACACAACAAAACGTCATTACATCCTCGACCGTTTACATAAGAAGAAGTGGAAATAATCATTCACCCCGTCATGACAGGTGCTTTTCATCGGAGATTCATAACGTGTATGCTCTCCATAACTGTTCGCTACTGCCTGGTTGGTACCTACGTGGCACTCTCCGTCTAACTCTACGAAGGTCTCCCTGTGGTATCCGTCCCCATTCTGCAATAAGAGGAAAAATGAGCTCTTGGAGAGCCTGTGGTGGAACACGACCACCATGAACACGTCTGTAAGGAATAGGGGGCTTAGGTCGGGTCTGATCGCCGGACGTTCCATTACGTCAACGTCCACTTTTCACAAGGCACCCTAGCTGATGCCCGCAACATAGACGTTGAATTAGAAGGAATTAGGGACCATCACGGTATACAACTGGCACCACACGGGTCCAACAGGGTATGTTCGATGCACTGCCGGGCAGTAACGCTACCATGGAGAACAAGATAAGTACGGCAGGCAGTCGACACTACAGCCTCTCCGCAACATCACAGAACTTTGCAAATTGTCAATTGCCTGGACCACATTTGGCAGGTACCGCTCACCACGGGTACCCGCACACGAACACAGTCATCACATTGCGCCAGATGCTATCTGGACTCCTACGTGAATAATACGTTTGGCCACTGATTAAGTTGCCAGTTGACATAGGAATGACAGAACTGAAAGCGAGCTTCAAGATGTTGTATCAAGCGGGGAACTCGAAAAGGTCGTTGAAATTCTTGTTAAAAGTGAGGACGACAGTGCTACAGTACTGTAGACCCCATGAAATGTTTAATACACGAGGTCTGCAAAGGTTTCTGCAAGCTGCAGAATAGGAATCCAGCGAACAAAATTTGAAAGTTATTTAGCCTTACTGAATATGCGTTTGCTACTAACGGTGCTAAATACAGATATATCATCCACAAAGCTTATAACGCTACCGCAGAATTTTACATGTGCCAAATATGACCTTAACATGCAGCAAGCGTTACGCTCTGGGTGAAATTTTGAAAAGTTTGACCATACCTTAACCTAAAGGACTGAGGGAATGGAAAGTGAATTTCGTAAGGGTGGAAATTAGTTGAAAGCAAAAAGATTACGATTTAGAAAATAATGAACGCAGAGAAAATTTTCGTAAATGAAACAAAAAACGGTCGCCAGCCTAATTAGACATAATAATGTGCAGACATTATTCTTGATGGATTTATATATACTCTTGCAAAAGGAAGTTTCATTAATTCTTTCTTAGTAAATAATGAACATCTATAACTACCAGACGACCTACACAGTGGGTAGCAGTAGTTATCAACAGCATAGGTTAGCAATCACAGAAATGTAAAAGAAACTTTTCCCCTGTTAACTAGAATCGTCACTTCAACCTTAGACTAATTCAGCACTAAAAATTCTTCCCAAAGACAACACGAGACTAAGTAGTACCTGACAAGAGTTCAAGATTAACTAACATACCTATTCACATCAGAACTGCAATAATATGACACTGAAATAACACATTTCACATTCATACCACAGTGGAAATGTTTGATTCATTTCCAAACCCAGATTCAAACTGACTTTCCCCTGTTAGTAAAGATTAAAGTGGGGGACTTTAACCTGTGCCTTTCTTTATAAGTAACTGTGCTCACATTTCAGAAACTCTTTGCATCACATAAATGCGGAACTACAACTCCACTTAAGATTATTTAGCCCTCAATGCTTTAAAACAATTTAGGCTAGCAATATTCTTATTAATATTTGCAAGTAAATTGAAGTTCAAGTTAAGTTTCAAATAGGAAGTGCCTCATAACACCACTTGTGAAGCAAGTGATTCCAACTAACCACATTTATGTTCATTAGTACTAAAACTCTGGGACTTTCAAATTAAAGCAGTTCATAGCAAATAAAAACTTTTCATCAGTTAAATATTATGTGCCTCTCTTTTTATCTGTGACACAAATGATGTAACTAGCAACATTTGTATGCTTTATAACTGAACATATGCACAATTAAATGGAAACAAATTAGCATTTCTTCATAATTTGGACACTCGGTTTTTAGCACTATTAGGATAGGACCCTACTTGGTATAATGAAGAGGGCAGTTCAAAGTTTAAACACGTATTTTGCAACACTGAACATTATTGCAAAAGCACACACAAGTTCACTGGTTCATACTGACTTTTCAAAAGTTGTTGAAACAGTTGCGCAACATTGGCGGCAAGCACGCGGTGGCTATCAGGTCTCCTTCTGGCGGTTTTTAGCTCTATTGAATTCTTCTTGGCGGCGTATTCGTCATGTTTAGAGCTTTTCCAAATACGAGAGCACCCGTTTTACAGCCACAACCACATCCGAGGCCGTTCTATCGTAGATTTGGTTACAGAACGCCTCACTTTCTACCTGCGGTATTGACTATGCGAGTACTGGCCACTGACAGCTTAACGTGCTCCCTCTCTCGCCGCCCAGCTAGATCGCCACTTCCACCTTTTCTTGCGCGACAAGCCCCTTCCGTAACGTTAAGAAAAGGTGGAAGTGGCGACCTATAGATCATAAAGTTCCATTTCCCTCCAACAATTGAATGATCTTAACTCGCAAAGAATAAATACTCCATAGATACATACACTTAATTACAGTACTAACTTCTCATAATCGATAATGGTGTTACAAGCTGAGAACTGGATCTTGAGTTTGCTAATAATGTACTCAATATAGACTTATTTGCCGCATTACGAGAAACTATCATAACGGATGTATGTCAGGGGCTGTACAGCAAGACTTTGTATACATTGAAAAGGACATAAAACAATTATCGTCAAGAGCGCATCACGTTGATCCACATCACCCTGAACTGAGCGCTTAAACGTTCAAAACACACTTTGCGATTACGTGAAAAGTTTCATCGCCTAGAAACAGGCGCTACTTAATCTCTGACGCAAACAGGTGGTTGCTATATGTTTAACGTGTGTATCTTTGTATCTCTCTGTGGCATCGTAGCTCCCAAACGAAACGTCCAATTTTAATGCAGTTTCCATATTTTTTTAAGTTGATTTGATCGTAATGGTTTCAATAACATCTGTTCGGCAGTTTAAACTCTATCACCTAAATGAAATAAGAGCTACATCGTGTTACTTAGTACAAGACTGTAGAGCTCAAAAAGATGTAAACAAAAGCCTAGGAGAACATATTTTTAAATTTCACGGTAGGCCGGTAGACCAACAATAATGATTTATGTCTTTTTTAAAGTCGCCTCTTTCAGTACTTACAAAGCAGGTAAAAGCTGGTCGCGACTCAACTGTGTAAGATAAGCATATAACCTCGCAGACTGTTTGGTAATTTTGAGGTCTACAAGTCAGTACTAAATAAAATGATGTTTGTCGACAGTTTAGGCAGCCTACTGCAGTACAGAGCAATGGCAGCCCACTTTCTTCGGGCTTGATTTAGACTTACCGCCATTGCTTATTGCTTATGTTACCTACATTACTTACGTATATAAACTAAAGCACTGGCAATGAATATATGTATCAATTAAAAAAAATCTAAATCGCTTAAGTGAAAAAGATCTTGCGCCGCAGTTTCGTGTATCTTCCCGGAAAGTATTTGTGTGAATGTGGCGACAGTGTGTCGATATACCGTGTCTCCTAGTAAAACATAAAGTTTAAAAAATATGAAATACAACTTAAAAATTAAAAAAAGGACACAAAAACTCTAAAAAGTGAAAAAAATATTTGTATTAGCCATTTAAGTTTAATGTAAGTAGTAATATTTTTATCCAAGACTCGTTGTGTCGTGGGACCGATAAGTAAACAAAACAAAAACAGAATACTTCTAAAAATAATAAAGTATGAACTTTTAATACAAGAAAACTACTTAGGCAACGTAGGTATATACCAAAAATACAATATCATATCCTTGAGTCTAAGTCTTACCTAGTTCAGGCCGAAAAATTCGCAATATAGACACAATCGTCAACGACTCCTGCCCTCAGGGTACCGCCGCACTCTGTCACACCCCGCTGATCAACTAATATCTAAAGCAGCTTCGCCAGAATGCGGCAGACTACATGGCAGCTCTCTTCAGTGACACGCTCCGTACTAGGAACTACCAAAAGGCTTGGAAAATTGCCTACATAATGGTCGCTGCGAAACAGTCATCGACCACTCAACCAGCTGCTGGCGGTCTGAAACGTACATGGAAGGCTACACTCGCACAGACTTCTGTGGCACGTGTAACCAAGCGAGCAGACAGTGTGTGAGGAGCTATTAATTATCAGCACAAAGCAAGTTAGGTAAAAAAAATTATATATTTTTGTAGGTTCATATTCCTGATAGACATCTAAATTCCTGCGCAGTGCTCTTCGAGGAGCAAAAACATAATGGCGGAGTCCAGCCACAGTTTATCAAATTTTTCGAAGTTAAGATAAAACTATATGACTATATCTGGTAATTATCAAAGAGACTTCTTTAGCGTGCCATTTATTTAATAAGTCATTTGCGCATTTCTTTTGGTTGTCTCTTCAGGATTCCATTATCTCAGGGACGGCCAAGAACTCTATATGGGTAATGAGCTGTCTAATGTTCAGCATTCCTCTTTATGACGACATTTTAAAAGCTTTGATTCTCTTCTTGTTTGAATTGATTATCGTCCACGTTGCACACGAGTACAAAGCTACATTCCAGAGAAAAAGTTTCTTAATACTGAAATTTATACTCGAAGTCAACAAATTTCTCTTTTTCTGAAACGCTTATCAATTCGCAGTATATGTTCTTTACCTCGGACGTATCAAAACTCATTCACTACTTTCCGTGTTTCATTTCCTAATTTAATTCCCTCAGCATCTCTCGATTTGATTCGACTGCGATCCATTACCCTTGTTTCATATTTGTTGATATTCATTCCATTCATTCATTCATTCGATTTATTCCATTCAAGGTGCTATCTACGCAGTCCAGCTTACCTTCCAATTCCTTTTCCGTTTCAGACAGAATTTGAAGTTGAAGTTTTAGTTTCTTCTTCCTAAACTTTGATTCCTATTCTAAATCTCACCTTCGTTTCCTTCACTTTTGTACCTGAGGCATAATTGATTTATTCATTTGTTCAACTGTAGCCTCTTAGTTATAATTTAAATATAGGCTGATTCATTCTTATGCAAATTAATACTATCAACAGCAAGTCTCTTCCTGTATATCCCCAAATAATGATACAATATAATTTGTTACATCCAAAACAATAGTACTTCGCTCAACCATAACTATTTCTACTATTAATGAAAAACACGCACGTATTGTAAACCAAACTGCGACTCACATCGTGGTAGCCAGTTTGTCCTCATACGCTAGAATACCCTTAAACTGCATCAAAAATTTTACTCTCGCATTCCCGTGTTAATCTGAAGCTCACCGACAGCAGCCAGTGTGCTTCTCTCGTCGTCCAGAGTGAGGAACTCTGACTTTTCCCTCCTACCAAACTCGGGCCGCCAGCTGCCTCACTCGTGGGACCTACGGACCACTGAGCAGTGCGCCGCCCCAGATTACATTTCCTCCTCCTCCCGCGGTCTCACCTTCTGCGAATATCAGCCGCGGATCACGAGCCGCGGCCACAAGTTTGCATTCGATTCTGTGGCCTCCAAGAGAGCGCCGCGAGTCGACTGTCTGAATTGGAAACCGATAGTTATAACGGCGAGATTCAGCTTTATCAACTTCCTGCCGTTCACGCCGCCCGTAAACTCGGCTTACTGACAGTTTTTTTTTTCTCATCTCATAGCGCAGCCGCCATCCGTAACGACAACACGCTATTTTACTAAATTACTCTGTAACAAATCTAGAGGTGATTTATTCACTTCATTAGCACGAGTCTGGAGCCCCTATGTCTGTAAATACACTCTAAGATAAAAAGAAGACGACGCACCACGAAGGAGTCACGCGAATTTGTCACAAATTAATATTAATACAGATATCGACGGAAAATGCAAAACAGTGAACTTTGGCGGCCTGTGGATGAATGTGTGACGGTGCGGCTCAGTTTCACCATGCAACTTGCAAGGATAGTAAAACAGAAGACATGTCGATACCAGAGCATAAAGTCTTTTTCGTGTACTCAGCTGGACAGTAACTATGCCTCGCGGTGAGGTTCGTGAACAATATACGCACATGTCAGCATTTGAGAGAGGACGTGCAGTTCGGCTCAACGAAGCCATTTGGAGTAGTCGTTGAATAGTTTGACATTTGAATAGGAGCGATGTCACTATTCAACTCTGGCAGAAATGGGTGAGCCATGGCTAAACAAAATGTAAAGAAGCAAGCAGTCGACCTATCGAGATAACAGAATGTGAGGCCAGAGCAATTATCAGAGAGGCACTCACAGCTCTGGATTCATCATCATCGATCCGATGTGATATTGGTGCTTGAGTTACTACATTGACCTCTTCGAATATCATTGACTGGAGTAGAGCTGTCTTCAGTGATGAGTACCACTTCGAACTCAGCCCCGATGACCAGTGAAGACGTGTCTACAGACGCCCCGGACAGCGATGCGATATAAACCTGGCTGTCGACCACCATACAGACTGGCACCAGGACTAATCGTCTGGGGTCTCATTTCGTTTCATAGCAATGCTGGAAATAAAAGAAAGGTTCAGGAGTGGAACCAAAATTCAAGGTGAAAGGATATCAATAATACTATTCGCTGATGACATTGCTATCCTGAGTGAAAGTGAAGAAGTATTAGATGATCTGATGAAAGGAATGAACAGTCTAATGAGTACAGATTATGAACTGAGACTAAATCGAAGGAAGACGGAAGAAATGAGAAGTAGCAGAATGAGAAAATCGAGAAACTTAACATCAGGATTAATAGTGATGAAGCACATGAAGTTAAGGAATTCTACTACCTAGGCAGTAAAATAACCAATGGCGGACACACCAAGAGGATATCAAAAGCAGACTAGCACAAGCAAAAGGGGAATTTTTGGCCAAGAGAAGTCTACTAGTAACAAACATAGGCCTTGATTTGAGGACGAAATTTCTGAGAATGTGAGTTTGGAGCACAGAATTGTATGGATATGAAACACGGACTGTTGAAAACCAGAGAGAATTGAATCGTTTGAGGTGTGGTGCTACAGAAAAATGTTGAAAATTAGGTGGGCTGAAAACGTAAGGAATGAGGAGGTTCTGCGCACAATCGGAGAGGAAACGAGTATGTGGGAAACACTAAACACTAACAAGGAGAACAGAGAGGATGATAGGATATCTGTTAAGACGTCAGGGTACTAGAGGGAGCTGCAGAGGGCAAAAACTGTAGAGGAAGTCAGAGATTGGAATACGTTCAGCAAGTAACTGAGGACCTAGCTTGCAAGTGCATCTCTGAGATGAAGAGGTTGGCACAGGACAGAAATTCGTGGCGGGCCGCATCAAACAACTAAGAAGACTGATGACTCAAAAGAAAAGAGCAAGACCCCTTTGGATGTCGTTGGCGGCACCCTTACAGTACAAAGACACGTCGACGATTTTCTACATTTCGTGTCATTGCCCTTCATGGCAAGCCATTCTGGGCTGACATTTCAGCAAGATAATGCCCTCCCGCACAAGGTGAGAGTTTCTACTGCTTGTATTCGTGCCTTGGCCAGCGAGGTCACCAGATCTCTCCCCGGTTGAGGTTTGGAGGCAGGACCCTCCAACCAGCTCGGGAGTTAGACGATCTACAGCACCAACTGGATAGAATTCGGCACGATATCCCTCAAAAGGACACCTAACAAGTCAGTGTCAAGCCGAATAACTACTTGCATAAGGGCGAGAGGCGAACCAGTACGATATTGACCTGCTCAATTTGTGAAGGTCTTGAATAAATCATCCATCTTTTCTGAAATTGTAATTGTTTGTTTTTCCACACATTTACAACACATGTAGCGATTTCCGCCTGATTCTGATAATTCCTTCGTGGTGTGTCTTTTCTTTTCTTTTTTTCCTTAAAGTGTTTGTCAGTCGATAAATCTGATGCTTTTTGTATCCGACGGATGGTCATGAAATTTTAATTTTTAAAGTTACGTAATTAATTTTTTGTCTCTTCGCAGATACAGGTCTGCACTCCTGGAAGACATTGAAATACCCTCAAGCCACATAACCATAACGCGCCGGTAGAGCAACCAAAACCAAACCGCCGCAGCCCGTTGATAAATTGGCGTACCATGCGCTTGTTCATTTCCTGAGCATGACGGAGAATAACGCGACAACAACCCGTGCTGTATTGCTTTACATCAACGCTAAAATTGCACTCTCATATGACACGGTAATTACGCGACGTAAAGGTTTCCAGTGTGGTCAAACAGATCCGAATAACCGAAAAACAAGGTGGCAGATAATTTCTCTCCGAAAAATCAGATGGAAGATCTATCGCTCGACAGATGGCTTATCATAAACGAGACAACAGAGGAAATAGTGTAAATCAATCATTGATCTGTGTTCATCATATTCTTCAACATTTTAAACATGGCAAACGTCGGCACCCTCAGGACGTCTTCTATTTGTACCACTAAGGCTCGAAAACTAAGACGCAATGCAAACAATGGAGATATGTCGCTTCACCCTCATCGAGGAAGACGAAGATCCAACCATCATCGGGCAAAGTATTGCTGAGTTCTTTTTCCAACTGCCATGAAATGTTGCTACGCTCGTGAGGGGAAAACCGACGCAGGAGCTTACTGCCGAGACCTCATTACGAGCGTACGAGAAGATGCTGTCCAAGAGAGTGGTTTAATATCTCGTTAAAGCCCCAACTCATTCTGTACACTTTTACTTCACCCTCGTGTTCTCCTGATATGAAACTCCTTCCTCTTTCCTCGCACGAGGAAACCAGTGCTTGGCAAGCGGTTCCAGAATGACGGCGAGATGGTTTTAGAAGATGATCGTTTCCTTTAATCCAAAATGCACACTTCTACAACCAAGTTACCCCGTCTTTGGGAAAGATTTGTAGTATTGAATATGAATATTCGGAGAAGAACTAACAAGCCTTCCGAAAAATCGTTGTCTCAAATAATTTTCTTTAACGTAGCATAGTGTTAGTTTCACATATACTATAATAAATCTGCATGAATGTACTCTACAACATTAGGCTTCATGAAAATTAATTTTTTTCATAACTGCATTCTTCGTTGTAAGTAATTTGCTAGATTATTTTAATTTTATGTGTTCCATATTTATTTTATTACTTTTCACATAGCTGTTAGAGTTTTCATCCATCTTCTTACATATCGGGCGGCTCATCCGTACTGATGGCTTCTTTCCTATAGTACTTGTTACAAATCCCAATAAATTCAAGCATTCTTCAGCTTTCAACCTTCCAAAACTTCTTCTTAAGTGCCACTTGTTATTGTGAGATCAGCTAATCCTGATTTGTTTTTCAGGTAAACATATACAATGGGATGACAAAAGTGATGGGATACCTCTGCATATCGTGTCGGATCTCCTTTTCCACAGCATGGTGCAGCAACTCGACGTGCCATCGCCTATACAAGTCGCTCGAAGTCCCCTGCAGAAATATTGAGCAATGCCATCTCTATAGCCGTCCATTGCTGCGAAAATGTTGCCGCTGCAGGGTTTTGTTTACAAACTGGCCTTTAGATTACGTCTTACAAATCATAAATCGAGAATAAGTCGGGCGATCTAGGTGGCCAAATCATTCGCTCAAACTGTCCAGAATGTTCTTGAAACCAATCGCGAACAATTTTGGGCGTGTGACGTAGCGTATTGTCATCCATAAGAACGGCATTATTGTTGTGGAACATGAAGACCATAAATGGCTGAAAATGGTCTCCAAGTAGCTGAACCATCTTTAGTCAACCAGAGGACCGAGTCCATTCCAAGAAAACACAGCTCACACCTTTTTGGAGCCACCACAAACTTTCACAGTGCCTTTTTGTCAACTTGGGACCAGGCCTCGTGGGGTTTGCCCCCCCACTCGAACAACCCTATCGCTAGCTCTTACCAACTGAAATCGAGACTCATCCGACCAGGACACGATTATCCAGTCACCTAGGTTCCAACCGATATGGTTACGAGCCCAGGGAAGGCTCTGCAGGCGATAACGTTCTGTTAGCAAAGGGACTCGCGTTGGTCGTCTGCTCTCATAGCCCACTAACGCCCAATTTCGCCGCACTCTCCTCACGGATATGTTCATATTGAATCCCACATTGTTTTCCGTGGTTGTTTCACACATTATTGATTGTCTATTAACACTGAGAACTCTACGCAAACGTAGCTGCTCTCGGTCTTTAAATGTTTGGCGTCCGCCACTGCTTTGTCCGTGGCGAGAGATAATGCCTGAACTTTCGTATTCTCGGCAGACTCTTGACAGTTTTGACCTTGGAATATTCAATTCCCTAACGATTTTCGAAATGGAATATCCCATGGTTCTAGCTCCAAATACCATTCGAAAATTGTTAATTCACGTCGTGCGGCGATGATCACATCAGAAACCTTCCCACACGAATCACCTGAGTACAAATTACTGCTCCTACGAGATACTATCACCATCTGTGTATATACTTACCGCTATCCCATGACTTTCATGACCTCAGTGTATATGTTGTTGTTGTTGTGGTCTTCAGTCCTGAGACTGGTTTGATGCAGCTCTCCATGCTACTCTATCCTGTGCAAGCTTTTTCATCTCCCAGTACTGGAACCTACATCCTTCTGAATCTGCTTAGTGTATTCACATCTTGGTCTCCCTCTACGATTTTTACCCTCCACGCTACCCTCCAATACTACATTGGTGATCCCTTGATGCCTCAGAACATGTCCTACCAACCGATCCCTTCTTCTGGTCAAGTTGTGCCACAAACTTCTCTTCTCCCCAATCCTATTCAATACTTCCTCATTAGTTATGTGATCTACCCATCTAATCTTCAGCATTCTTCTGTAGCACCACATTTCGAAAGCTTCTATTCTCTTCTTGTCCAAACTATTTATCGTCCATGTTTCACTCCCATACATGGCTACACTCCATACAAATACTTTCAGAAATGACTTCCTGACACTTAAATCTATACTCGATGTTAACAAATTTCTCTTCTTCACAAACGCTTTCCTTGCCATTGCCAGTCTACATTTTATATCCTCTCTACTTCGACCATCATCAGTTATTTTGCTCCCCAAATAGCAAAACTCCTTTACTACTTTAAGTGTCTCATTTCCTAATATAATTCCCTCAGCATCACCCTCAGCATTCCCTCGGTGTATATAAATTACATAAACTAACTACCTCACTAAGGATTATTTCATTTGTTTATACTCTACTACAAGGGTGTTTAAACCATGTTCTCCCCAATACAGTTTAGTTGTTTTTGACAAGCGTGTCATTGGTTTTAAGTTTACTGCATATATCTTACCTTCGTTAGGTTCAATCGATCGTTATTGTATTCTGCTCCGCTTCTAACTGATTCTTCACCTATCAGTCAGCTGATCCTCGCAGATACCCATGTTCATGTATGTTTTGCGACATTACATTATAGCTCCTTTGCATCTTACTCCTATTGGATTACTAACAATATACTCTGTGCCTCTTTGGTTTTCATCAAACCTTGTAATACTTTCAACGATACATAGTTGTTTAAATTTCACAAGTACATCTAACTGGTCTGACATTCAACTATTCCTTAGTACGAGGCTTCATTAAAGGTTGTTTGTTCATTACTGCTTGATCTTCTGTCAACTTATTTTTAAATACTTTTAATTTTATGGCTTCTATTTTTATTCCGTTGACGCAATGCCGCTTATTGTGAAACGTAAAAGACATACTGTTCACACATTCCTAGATTATTAGATATTCCTGTGTTATATCACAAGTAGGTGACAAAAATCTTGAGATAGCAATGTGCACATATTCAGATGGCGACAGTATCGATGTATAAATGGGCAGTGCATTGGCGGAGCTGTCACCTGTAGTCAGCTGATTTGTGTGGAAAGGTCTCCCACGTGATTGCGGCTGTACGAAGGGAATTAACAGACTTTGAAGCCGGAATAGTAACTCGAGATAGACGCATGGTACGTTCCGTATCGGAAATCGTTAGGGAATTCAAACTGTGCGAGCTGGTGGTGGCTTCACAGTGGTGTGTGCTGTATTTGCATGAGATAGGCTGGATCCTCTGGTCCAACCGAACCAATCATTGGCTGGAAATGATACTGTTGGTTACTTGGAGACCATTTACAGTTATTCATGTGCTTCATGTTATGGATGATAATGCTAGTGAATGATTTGGCAGTCTAGTTCACCCGACACGGGACAAATTGATAGGTCAGTTCGTGCAAAAAACCCTGCACCGCCAACACTTTCGCAGTTATGGACGGCTGTAAGGGCAGCATGGCTCAATGTTTCTTCTGAGGACTTCCGACTTCAGTCCGTACAACTTCGAGTTACACGATAGTAGGCGGTATCCAATGAGTTTTTTACCTAAGTGTAAGTATTCTTTGAGTGCAGTGGAATCGTTTATTTCATAAAGATACTTCTTCTATTCCCTGATGTCCACAATTATCCTCCTGACTGCTTGGGTAGGTAGACAATCTTCATTTTCGTTTTATGAGTTGCAATTGGCTTCGCACTGCCCCAATACACAGATCCCTATGTTTCCCCCTCCTATCATCGTATCATCTCCTTCCATACCAGCCCAAAAGTGAGTCATGTTATCATTAACGCTGTTTTTCGTATAAAATTTTAAAAAAATGTGCAATCAATGGGTATAGAGGTTTTGATACATATTTCTTGATATTAACGTGTGGAAGCTGTGCCTCAACAGAATCATATTATCACATAAAAAATGCTTTTGAGTATCAACGAAATTCAGTCAACGTCTGACATTATGGAATTTGTACTTTACATGTGGCAAGGGCCTTATCGACCATACGCTTGCTCTATGAGCCTCTTCCACTTCTGCCTGTCCAATGGGCGGTTTGTTCAGTTGCTGCTGCTGTTCATCCTCATTGTGTCCTCTCGAATGTCATCCCGCCATCTGATTCTGGGTCTCCCTCTTCCTCTCGTTCCATCTATTGTTCTGCTGAATGTCATTCTAGGTAGTCTATTCTCTGTCATTCTTGCTATATGGCCTACCCAATTCAACCTACTTCTCTTGAGCACTTCGAAGATGTTACGGTGTTTGTACAGCCCTCTTAATTCTTCATTTCTTCTTATTCTCCATTCCATGTTATTTTCGTTGTATACAAATTGTGGCTGAGTAAAATTATTGAAATCATGGATCTGAAACGATTGGCTTGGCTGAGGGGCCGAGGCGAGGGAGGTGCTGGACAGGTGACCTGGCCAGCCACGGTAGCTACCGGTTATACAACACATGCTGGGAATGCTGGCAGCCTATTAAGTTTTTGATTTTAGAGATTTTATAATGGACATTACTACTATTGAGGTAGTGAGGGTAATACACTCCTGGAAATGGAAAAAAGAACACATTGACACCGGTGTGTCAGACCCACCATACTTGCTCCGGACACTGCGAGAGGGCTGTACAAGCAATGATCACACGCACGGCACAGCGGACACACCAGGAACCGCGGTGTTGGCCGTCGAATGGCGCTAGCTGCGCAGCATTTGTGCACCGCCGCCGTCAGTGTCAGCCAGTTTGCCGTGGCATACGGAGCTCCATCGCAGTCTTTAACACTGGTAGCATGCCGCGACAGCGTGGACGTGAACCGTAAGTGCAGTTGACGGACTTTGAGCGAGGGCGTATAGTGGGCATGCGGGAGGCCGGGTGGGCGTACCGCCGAATTGCTCAACACGTGGGGCGTGAAGTCTCCACAGTACATCGATGTTGTCGCCAGTGGTCGGCGGAAGGTGCACGTGCCCGTCGACCTGGGACCGGACCGCAGCGACGCACGGATGCACGCCAAGACCGTAGGATCCTACGCAGTGCCGTAGGGGACCGCACCACCACTTCCCAGCAAATTAGGGACACTGTTGCTCCTGGGGTATCGGCGAGGACCGTTCGCAACCGTCTCCATGAAGCTGGGCTACGGTCCCGCACACCGTTAGGCCGTCTTCCGCTCACGCCCCAACATCGTGCAGCCCGCCTCCAGTGGTGTCGCGACAGGCGTGAATGGAGGGACGAATGGAGACGTGTCGTCTTCAGCGATGAGAGTCGCTTCTGCCTTGGTGCCAATGATGGTCGTATGCGTGTTTGGCGCCGTGCAGGTGAGCGCCACAATCAGGACTGCATACGACCGAGGCACACAGGGCCAACACCCGGCATCATGGTGTGAGGAGCGATCTCCTACACTGTCCGTACACCACTGGGGATCGTCGAGGGGACACTGAATAGTGCACGGTACATCCAAACCGTCATCGAACCCATCGTTCTACCATTCCTAGACCGGCAAGGGAACTTGCTGTTCCAACAGGACAATGCACGTCCGCATGTAACCCGTGCCACCCAACGTGCTCTAGAAGGTGTAAATCAACTACCCTGGCCAGCAAGATCCCCGGATCTGTCCCCCATTGAGCATGTTTGGGACTGGATGAAGCGTCGTCTCACGCGGTCTGCACGTCCAGCACGAACGCTGGTCCAACTGAGGCGCCAGGTGGAAATGGCATGGCAAGCCGTTCCACAGGACTACATCCAGCATCTCTACGATCGTCTCCATGGGAGGATAGCAGCCTGCATTGCTGCGAAAGGTGGATATACACTGTACTAGTGCCGACATTGTGCATGCTCTGTTGCCTGTGTCTATGTGCCTGTGGTTCTGTCAGTGTGATCATGTGATGTATCTGACCCCGGGAATGTGTCAATAAAGTTTCCCCTTCCTGGGACAATGAATTCACGGTGTTCTTATTTCAATTTCTAGGAGTGTATATTACTGCAGCCTATTAAGACAATCAGTATATATACTTGTATGAGTGTGAAGTGAGTGATGTATACCAAAGTAGAGGTGATAATGGAGGCAGCCAGGTGGGTAACATCTGCCCACACTGTCACTAGCCAGCACATACCATTATGCTATGAAATATTCATGTAGCTTCCATATGGGTACATTATGCAAAGTGTCTCTGGGTAAAATAACTGAAATCATGGATTTGAAACGACTGGCTTGGCTGAGGAGAAGAGGCGAGGAAAGATATTGGATACCGCTTAATATCGTGTCTGAAGAGCTTCGCAGTTAGTTTATGGAATAAAAGAGTAATTCAGAAAGGTTACTGGTTGCACTTTTCTCTATTTATGTGTCTTAACAAACATTGCACAACCGTGCATAACTATTTCTGAACATATGGGACAGTTGGATTCAGTAGATACTGCTATGGAGTCATTACTATCAGCTTCAGTAATATATTACCCTCACTACATTAATACAGTTATAAGAGTCGAGGGGCATGAAAGGGAAGCAGTGGTTGGGAAAGGAGTGAGACAGGGTTGTAGCCTCTCCCCGATGTTATTCAATCTGTATATTGAGCAAGCAGTAAAGGAAACAAAAGAAAAATTCGGAGTAGGTATTAAAATTCATGGAGAAGAAGTAAAAACTTTGAGGTTCACCGACGACATTGTAATTCTGTCAGAGACAGCAAAGGACTTGGAAGAGCAGTTGAACGGAATGGACAGTGTCTTGAAAGGAGGATATAAGATGAACATCAACAAAAGCAAAACGAGGATAATGGAATGTAGTCAAATTAAATCAGGTGATGCTGAGGGGATTAGATTAGGAAATGAGACACTTCAAGTAGTAAAGGAGTTTTGCTATTTAGGGAGTAAAATAACTGATGATGGTCGAAGTAGAGAGGATATAAAATGTAGACTGGCAATGGCAAGGAAAGCGTTTCTGAAGAAGAGAAATTTGTTAACATCGAGTATGGATTTAAGTGTCAGGAAGTCGTTTCTGAAAGTATTCGTATGGAGTGTAGCCATGTATGGAAGTGAAACATGGACGATACCCAGTTTGGACAAGAAGAGAATAGAAGCTTTCGAAATGTGGTGCTACAGAAGAATGCTGAAGATAAGGTGGGTAGATCACGTAACTAATGAGGAGGTATTGAATAGGATTGGGGAGAAGAGAAGTTTGTGGCACAACTTGACTAGAAGAAGGGATCGGTTGGTAGGACATGTTTTGAGGCATCAAGGGATCACAAATTTAGCATTGGAGGGCAGCGTGGAGGGTAAAAATCGTAGAGGGAGACCAAGAGATCAATACACTAAGCAGATTCAGAAGGATGTAGGTTGCAGTAGGTACTGGGAGATGAAGAAGCTTGCACAGGATAGAGTAGCATGGAGAGCTGCATCAAACCAGTCTCAGGACTGAAGACCACAACAACAACAACAAACATTAATAGTAGTAATGTCCATTATAAAATCTCTAAAATCAAAAACCTATAACGATTATCATAGAATATAAATAAATAAAGAGTGTGCTTCTGAGTTTAAAACATAATTATTAAGTTATTTACTGGTCATTCATCATTGAATATTTCCTGAATAGTTGAAATATGCTGACCTTAACCTCCTGCTTAAAAAGAGGAGATAATGAAATACCACCAAATTTCTGTCCAGTTTCACTTATCGGATTCATAAACATTTGGCAACAAATAATGTATTGTCAAAGTCATAGCTCGACTTCTACAGCGTTCTAATATTAAGAATCTTATCTACAGGTATAGCGAAAATGTATTTAATTCATTAGACACTAAATTACGGCCTAGTGATATATTTTGAAATCTGCCAAAGGCATCTGGCTGTGTAGATTACAGTAGTCTTTTAAGTAAATTAGAATAATACAGTATTACAGGAAAGGCAGCAAAATGATTCAAATCGTGTTTCTCTGATAGGAAACAAAGGCTGTTAATAGGAAAAGGTCCTGTATTAAGCTATCAGGCATCATCCTATATCGAAATTATCACAGATTGTGTCTCAAAGGTTTCCATCTTAGGGCTCTTGCTTTTTCTTGTGTATATCAAAGACCTTTCATTAGTAACATTAGCAGATGCTAAGTATATTTTGTTTGGAGGTGTTACAGACATTGAAATAAATTGCAAATCAAGTAAATAGTCTTAGAAACATCGGTCACTAAAATTTACACTTGCATGAATAGGTGGTTCGTAGCCAGTTCGTTTGTCACTAAATGTAAAAAAAAAAAAAAAAAAAAAAAAAAAATACCCGGCATACGATTTAGAAATTTTTACAGGTTTCCACCAAGAATGTTCCTAAAATGTGGCAACAGGCTGCCAGAAGTTGACAGTGTTAAAGTCTTCTATTTACAGCTTCATGACAAATTTAGCTTGGAGGAATATGTTACATAACTGCGGAAATGCCTAAACTGATATGTATTTGAAATGTGGATATTTCTAGACATAGATAGCATCAACGTGAAAACGTACCACACCTTGGTTACTTTCAATATATCATACGGCATCTTATTTGGAGTAAATCATCAAGCCAAGCTGAAGTTTTTCGAGTCAGAAAACGTGAAATATCAGTTATTTGCGATGTGAAGTGAAGAACATCGTGTAGAGGTTGTTTATGGAGTTGAGGATACTAATTGCTGTTTTAAAATACCTTGATGACGTTTGGTTTTACATATCACTTTCCAACAGCTCAGTTCATGGAACCAACACTATAAATAAGAACAATATTAAGCAAGATTTAACGCCATTTCATCCGATCCAGAAATGTGTCCGTCACCCAGGAATATACATTGTCATTAACTTGCCAGCAGCTATAAAATGTTTAACTACCAATAAAGTCCAGTTAAAGAGGAGCGTAAATGCTTTATTGGTAGCCAACTTCTTCTAAGACACTGACGTATTTCTTAGGAATCCGAATGATTTGTTATTAAATAATGTGAATATTACGTACAACCTGACGTTTGTGGAATTTCAGTGCAGAAAAACCATCAATGTTAATATATTTTATAAAAAGGTTTTTCTGTTTGACAATACACGTGTGCAATAACCTAAGAATTGCCATGTGTACCTCAATGCCTTGAATATTTCCATTGTTTTGCGACAAGTTTGTTACAACCTTTTAAATAGAAATATGTTTAAGATTGTTTGACTTATTCTCCTCACTTCACTTGACATCTGTGGAAGGAGCATAAGCATTTCCTTTTATTTGTAAACGTTTATTGTGTATTTTTGCTTGTAACATGTTCTACAACATGAAGCATCTTCTCACCGTGGATGTACTGGGACGAAAAGTGTATCATCTCTAATTTAATCTAAACTTTAAACGTTGAGTGTTTGAAGTGTGTTTTAATTTTTCTTCCTGTCCCACTTTTTCATCCGTAATTGATCAACGAAATCGCATTTCTGAGTCTCGGGCTCTGCATTTATCATTACTAGTGTGGACCCGCACTTAAGCTCCGACTGAACTTGCTGGCTTCGTCATAATGTTGTAGAACTTTACCATTATTTTCCTCCTTTATTTGTTTCTAAGAGTTCTAGTCATTATGCTACAAATCCTGTTAGATTTTTCAATTTTCTTTTCAATACGTAGCTCTTCAAAAGGTGAGGATCTAGCATTGAACTTACGAAGGGCAATAAAACGACAAAGATTCTGCTTTACCGAACTAAAATTCGTAGTTATACAGCTGTATTACTTTACGCAATTACAAACACAGCTCGCTGTAGCAGATAGCTTCACAATTTGTAATTATTGCCCTATCTTTTGCCAATAAGAGAGTCAAAACAAAGCTCACCCTATTTATGTCGTTGTCAAAATCTGGCTATAGGAGTTGCCTCTTCCATTCCCTGATGGCGTCGCTCACGTATAAATTAAATCACCGACGAAGAGCAGCTTTGTACGCTCACGTTGATGTACTCAGGAAAGAACTGTCTTGGTCCCTTTTTTTAAACGTATTTTTTAAACGTATTTGTGTCATCATATAGAGGATTTTGAAGAGTTCTGTAATACCAGTAACTCCCCGTTCTTTAAGGAATGGAAGTCCCATGTATGAAAGGGTTTCAAACGACTTATTACTTTCCAAACGGGTAAATGTGTTACATATTTGACATAATGCATGTAAGTGAGAAAAAGTTTTGGAGTGGTCTGAAATTGTTTAATGTTTGTTGGAAGCCGCTAAGTGCTCTCATTATCAAACACCGAATGAATATAGTCTGAAAGATTTGTGCTTCGTGGTAAGTAAAATCTAATTTTTCAGGTACATTCGGTAGTATAAATGGACAGTGTCTGAAAAATGTATCGTGAAGAGAGTTATCAGTGAAAAAGTAACATATTAAAAAGTCACTACTAATGGTGATGTTTTACTATATGAACTGCGAAAATGAGATAAGCGATAAACTGTTTTCCTTTCATCTTGTTTTTGGTGGTGCCAGGGAGAAAAGGTTTCGTAAAGGTTTGAAATTATGTGAAAAGTTTGTTGTAAATCGCGAAATATCCTCATTCCCAAATACTGGATGAACAGAGTTTGAGTATTTGCGCGCTTTGAATTATGCCACCTCACGAATATACAGTATCCGACTGTTATAGTTTTCTTACCGTGCTAAATCTGTATCACAAGACTATTCATATTATTGACTAGACTATGACAGGATTTTAAATTTTTTTAATTGTGTCAATATTGATATGAAGCACTGAAAATAAAATTTTCGTTACCCCTGGGAATTGTTAGATAGGCAACTTGTAACTGTGACGAGATTACCAGGCACCGGGTTAGCCGTTTAATGCCGTAGATCTTTAGGGATTCCCCTTTTATCCACCATGTTCCATTGCCTATTCCTTAGCATTATGTCAAGGGCTTTGACAGTACAATGTACGTGCTGCAGTATATTTTTCTGTTAGTAATCTGTTCCATAGTGATCACACAATGAGTACAGGATTTGAAACTTCCTAGCAGATTAAAACTGTGTGCTGGACTGAGACTCGAACTCGGGACCTTTGCCTTTCGCGGGCAAGTGCTCTACCATTTGAGCTACCCAAGCACGACTCACACCCCGTCTTCACAGCTTTACTTCTGCCAGTACCTCGTCTCCTACCTTCCACACTTTACAGAAGCTCTCCTGCGAACCTTGCAGAACTAGCACCCCTGAAAGAAAGGATATTGCGGAGACATGGCTTAGCCACAACCTGGGGGATGTTATCAGAATGAGATTTTCACTCTGCAGCGGAGTGTGCGCTGATATGAAACTTCCTGGCAGATTAAAACTGTGTGCCGGACCGAGACTCGAACTCGGGACCTTTGCCTTTCGCGGGCAAGTGCTCTACCAACTGAGCTACCCAAGCTGAGTTGTGCTTGGGTAGCTCAGTTGGGTGGGGGCGAAATGTATTCTCTGCACTATTTATTGGGTCAAATTATCAGGATTCTTCCTCTTCTGTTCACTGCTATGTACTGAAATCTTAATGGAAGAGTTGGAGAGTGGTCGCTGCCATTACTACTTGATGGACTTTGTTTGAAGGTGTTTCGGTGCTACATTGGCTTACTGATTGCCTGTCTCGGTGCGCTGTCAGTCAGTTTTCACTGGCATGAAGTGCCATTGAAAAGAATGATGTCGATGGCGTGTACCAGTATAAAGAAAGCGAAACGATCTGTTATTCCAGAATTTTGCGCACTTAACATTCCAGATTTCTAGATCCATCATCAGTGCAGCTGGGAAGACGGAAGAAGAAATATAGCGGTTGAGCAACACGTTCTGTACAAGAGGAATATATCGAACGGGGAAAGTAATATCTTTATACAGAACTTCTTGTATTGGCTGCGAAACTTGGATGGCAAGTACGCGAGCAGAAAATCAGACTCAAGTAGCGTAAATGAGACACATTTTATATCCTCTCTACTTCGACGATCATCAGTTAAATTGCTCCCCAAGTAGCAAAACTCCTTTACTACTTTAAGTGTCTCATTTCCTAATCTAATTCCCTCAGCATCACCCGACTTAATCCGAATACATTCTATTATCCTCGTTTTGCTTTTGTTGATGTTCATCTTATATCCTCCTTTCAAGACACTATCCATTCTGTTCAACTACTCTTCCAACTCTTTTGCTGTCTCGGCGAACCTCAAAGTTTTTATTTCTTCTCCAGGGAATTTAATACCTACTCCGAATTTTTCTTTTGTTTCCTTCACTGCTTGCTCAATATACAGATTGAATAACATCGGGGAGAGACTACAACCCTGTCTCACTCCCTTCCCAACCACTGCTTCCCTTTCATGACCCTCGACTCTTATAACTGCCATCTGGTTTCTGTACAAATTGTAAATAGCCTTTCGCTCCCTGTATTTTACCCTGCCACCTTCAGAATTTGAAAGAGAGTATTCCAGTCAACATTGTCAAAAGCTTTCTCTAAGTCTACAAATGCTAGAAACGTATGTTTGCCCTTCCTTAATCTAGCTTCTAAGATAAGGTGTAGGGTCAGTATTGCCTCACGTGTTCCAACATTTCTACGGAATCCAAACTGATCGTCCCCGAGGTCGGCTTCTACTAGTTTTTCCATTCGTCTGTAAAGAATTCGCGTTAGTATTTTGCAGCTGTGACTTATTAAACTGATAGTTCGGTAATTTTCACATCTGTCAACACCTGCTTTCTTTGGGATTGGAATTATTATTTTCTTCTTGAAGTCTGAGGGTATTTCGCCTGTTTCATACATCTTGCTCACGAGATGGTACAGTTTTGTCAGGACTGGCTCTCCCAAGGCCGTCAGTAGTTCTAATGGAATGTTGTCTACTCCTGGGGCCTTGTTTCGACCCAGGTATTTCAGTGCTCTGTCAAACTCTTCACGCAGTATCGTATCTCCCATTTCATCTTCATCTACATCCTCTTCCATTTCCATAATATTGTCCTCAAGAACATCGCCCTTGCATAGACCCTCTATATACTCCTTCCACCTTTCTGCTTTCCCTTCTTTGCTTAGAACTGGTTTTCCATCTGAGCTCTTGATGTTCATGCAAGTGGTTCTCTTATCTCCAAACGTCTCTTTAATTTTCCTGTAGGCAGTATCTATCTTACCCCTAGTGAGATAAGCCTCTACATCCTTACATTTGTCCTCTAGCCATCCCAGCTTCGCAATTTTGCACTTCCCGTCGATCTCATTTTTGAGACGTTTGTATTCCTTTTTGCCTGCTTCATTTACTGCATTTTTATATTTTCTCCTTTCGTCAATTAAATTCAATATATCTTCTGTTACCCAGGGATCTCTACTAGCCCTCGTCTTTTTACCTACTTGATCCTCCGCTGCCTTCACTACTTCATCCCTCAGAGCTACCCATTCTTCTCCTACTGTATTTCTTTCCCGCATTCCTGTCATTTGTTCCCTTATGCTCTCCCTGAAACTCTATACAACCTCTGGTTTAGTCAGTTTATCGAGGTCCCATCTCCTTAAATTCCCACCTTTTTGCAGTTTCTTCAGTTTTAATCTACAGATCATAACCAATAGATTGTGGTCAGAGTCCACATCTGCTTCTGGAAATGTCTTACAATTTAAAACATGGTTCCTAAATCTCTGTCTTACCATTATATAATCTATCTGATACCTTTTAGCATCCCCGAGATTCTTCCATGTATACAACGTTCTTTTATGATTCTTGAACCAAGTGTTAGCTATGATTAAGTTATGCTCTATGCAAAATTCTACCAGGCGGCTTCCTCTTTCATTTCTTCCCCCCAATCCATATTCACCTAATATGTTTCTTTCTCTCTCTTTTCCTACACTCGAATTCCAGTCACCCATGACTATTAAATTTTCGTCTCCCTTCAATATCTGAATGATTTCTCTTATCTCATCATACATTTCATGAATTTCTTCGTCATCTGCAGAGATAGTTGGCATATAAACTTGTACTACTGTAGTAGCGTGGGCTTCGTGTCTATCTTGGCCACAATAATGCGTTCACTATGCTGTTTGTAGTAGCTTACCCGCATTCCTATTTTCCTATTCATTATTAAACCTTCTCCTGCATTACCCCTATTTGATGTTATGTTTATATCCCTGTAGTCACCATCTTATGAAACGAAAAGGCATACTAACATGTAAACGAGTCGTAATTTGCAAGGCAATTACAATGTATTTTAATTTTACTGTGCGATAACTATATCTAGAGCCTTAAGAAATCAGAAAACGAACGTTGTTAAATGTTTGTCTTTCACACAATTGTTTTACAAAACAATATTTTGCAGGTTAATAGAATTATTGCAAGTATTCCAGTATTATACAAATATAGGGTGAATCACCCTATATCGTCTTGCAGTCGTTTTGCAACGCAAATATTGCGGAAATGGAAAGGGCTACTGACGTGGGGTTTTCACAGAATGGGTTGGCGGTCAGGGGCTCGTATTGTTAGCCAATAGGGGACTGATAACCTCAGATGTTAAGTCCCATATTGCTTAGAGCCATTTGTTAGCCAATAAGCAGATTGTAATAATACGTAGAAAGTGTATTTCGAGCAAACAAACACTTTTTAAATGGAACAACGCCTATTGACAGTAACAAATTAAAATTGGACTAAATGAGAATGTCGGTGGTGTTTGTTGCAGGATTCTAGTTTAGCCGTTTACGAGATATCGTATTTTGAAAAGATCTCACATTGACACTTGTAGAATATCTGTGGCATCACAAATAAACAGCAACACAAGTCCATACACCAGTCATGTTGATAATGACCAGTAACGAGACAACTGACCATTAAAGTTTGTGTTGAAAATGACCCCCGGCAGCGGTAATACACGCTTCCAGTCTGTTATGGAACGACAGCTGACAAAGTCTGAGATGTCCGAGTATGCACAGGAATGCGTCTTGCATATCATCGAGTGTAGTTGGTACGTCCTTGTAGACAGCGTTTTCCAGGTCGTCCCGCAGGTGTCCACAGGTGTGAAGTGTGTGGAACGGGTCGCCAAGGTACAGATCCTCTGCGTCCAATCCAACGATTTGGAAACAATTCGTGAAGACATGGGCTGGACAACCATCAAGTAGGTACCACAGGTTCCTGCGAGTCTGAAGAGGAACGTGTTCTGGCATCCGTGGAAGATGGCCTTTTAGGAGGCTGCGACACTTATTCGCGTTCGGTGTTCCGTCTGTCAAAAGCGGCCTGTGAGCTGATGGTTCACTATCCAAAACCACACGTTTACACTCCACGGAAGCTGACGTTCCACCTGACGGAGCCAATGAGGATCTTCAGTAGACCAATAATGCGGTTTACCTGGCCAGGAGTTGTAAATGTAGATTCATCACTAAACAAGACACATGATGCATCTGGAGTTTCCTGTGTTAATGCCCATGTACAGAAATTAACACGATTCTCTCTATCACTTCCATGTAGCTCTTGATGGAGAGAGATATTATAGGGATGGAACCTATGGCGATGGAGAATGCATAGAACTTGCCTGACTCATGCCACTTCCTCGTGCGATTACGCGGGAGCTAACGTGTGAATCAACTGCAACAGCAGCAAGAACATTAATTTCCCCCCTCTTCTGTCGTCACTTGTTTCCTTCTGTTACGTTGTCTTGGTGTTACACTAACGCTTTCACGTATCCATTTGAAGAAAATGATAAATAACTGCCGAGATGGTTGACATTTATTGGGACATCTTGCCACACAAAACACAAAAACGAAGTGCATTTCTCCTAAACTCTCTATATACCGTGAGCATGTTGGCTTTTTCTGTATTGGTAAATCCCATCGTGCGCTCACGACCTACTGCTTGGACTGTCATGAACTAACTGACTAGCAAGTCACAATGCACTCAAGGAACACCCAAGCACACTGTAAGCAAACATACTGTAACAACATAATACCTAGCAACTACGCAGGTTCGATGACACAACGAAGCGTCGGTGTGCAAACTTTTCAAAATATGATATCTCGTAAACGACTATCGCTAGAATCCTCCACCAAACACCTCTGACATTCTAACTTACCCTACTTTTAGGATGATAATGTCAATACGCATTGTTCGATTTCAAGAAATGTATGTTTGCACAAAAAATAAATTTTCTTTGTATTACTACAATCATTTTATGGCTAACAGAACGAGCCCCCGACTATCAATACATTCTGTGAAAACCGCACATCAATAGCACTTTCCATTGCCGCAGTATCTGCGGTGCAAGTTTTAGATGAAGTTAACTCTTTAAGTTACGAAAAGTATTACGATATAAGTAAAACATATATAAATCGTTTCATAGCTGATTTGAGTGTCAGAGAATCAAACACATTCGTTAATTTCATAAATTTCCCAACAACTCCCACCTCACATAAATCGCAAAATGAATTAACCGCAACCGGGTTGAGACAATAAGTGAAACGACCGATACCGTGCGAAACTAAATCCCTACACCTAAAACCACTGAAAAGGCGTTTGCGGGAGAGAGGTAGTATTCGCAGCTGTGTACAGGGAGAGTTGGAGATCCCTCATATCTCCTACGCCGTGTGAGAAGGACCGAGTAAAGCACTTAAGTAAATTGGTTGTACATGGAAAAACTAATCAATGAACAACGAAGAAAAATCTAATTTTAAAGAACAAATGTGGCTCCCTTCTAGCGGGGTCCGACAAGTCGAAGGATTTCTGCGGCAGACTGCATTATACTAACGAAAACTTAATGTGATGTTGGATAATGGTCATTACAGTCGAGGACCACAATGGAATGGGATTTCCAACCCAATGGCAGTGACGTGATTTCAGAAATCAGCACCACTTGGATGCTGTCACATTAAGCAGTACTTTATCCGGCCCTTACACTGGACCGATAAGGCCACATAAAAAGCCGCAATTGGAGAGCAGCAGTTGGTGGGGGGAGTGGTGGGTTGGCTGTGGGACACTGGGAGGGGGGGGGGGGCGGGGGGACTAACACAATGTTCATCGTTAGCCATAAATCCACTTCCAGCCCACTGCGTTCCAATTTACGCTTCTCGTTCGTCGGCCGTCCTCGAAACCGACTGCGTAACCGTTGCCACCGCATGCTGGCCATTCTCGTTAATCCTCCTGAAAGCACCCTGCGTCTGGGAAGAGGCCAAGGACCAGCTTCAAAGACGTAGAGATTTCTTTATTTATGTAAAGGAGGTATAACATATAAGCAAATACACTACTGGCCATTGAAATTGCTACACCACGAAGATGACGTGCTACAGATGCGACATTTAACCGACAGGAAGAAGATGCTGTGATATGCAAATGATTAGCTTTTCAGAGCATTCACACAAGGTTGGCGCCGGTGGTGACACCTACAACGCGCTGACTTGAAGAGAGTTTCCAACCGATTTCTTATTCACAAACAGCAGTTGACCGGCGCTGCCTGGTGAAACGTTGTTGTGATGCCTAGTGTAAGGAGGAGAAATGCGTACCATCACGTTTCCGACTTTGATAAAGGTCGGATTGTAACCTATCGTGATTGCGGTTTATCGTATCGCGACATTGCTGCTCCCTTTGGCTGAGATCAAATGACTGTTAGCAGAATATGGAATCGGTGGGTTCAGGAGGGTAATACGGAACACCGTGCTGGATCCCAACGGCCTCGCATCACTAGCAGTCGAGATGACAGCCATCTTATCCGAATGGCTGTAACGGGTCGTGCAGCCACGTGTCGATCCCTGAGTCAACAGATGGGGACGCTTGCAACACAACAACCATCTGCACGAACAGTTCGACGACGTTTGCAGTAGCATGGACTATCAGCTCGGAGACCAAGCTGCGGTTGCCCTTGACGTTGCATCACAGACAGGAGCGCCTGCGATGGTGTACTGAACGACGAACTTGGGTGCACGAATGGCAAAACGTCATTTTTTCGGATGAATCCAGGTTCTGTTTACAGCATCATGATGCCCGCATCCGTGTTTGGTGACATCGCGATGAACTCACATTGGAAGCGTGTATTCGTCATCGCCATACTGACGTATCATCCGGCCTTATGGCATGGGGTGCCATTGGTTACACGTCTCGGTCACCTCTTGTTCGCATTGACTGCACTTTGAACAGTGGACGTTAAATTTCAGATTTGTTACGATCCGTGACTGTACCCTTCATTCGATCCCTACGAAACCCTACATTTCAGCAGCATAATGCACGACCCCATGTTGCAGGCCCTGTATGGGCCTTTCTGGATACAGAAAATGTTCCCTGCTGCCCTGGCCAGCATATTCTCCAGATCTCTCACCAATTGAAAACGTCTGGTCAATGGTGGTCGAGCAACTGGTTCGTCACTATACGCCAGTCACTACTCTTGATGAACTGTGGTATCGTGTTGAAGCTGCATGGGCAGCTGTACCTGTACACGCCATCCAAGCTCTGTTTGACTTAATGCCCAGGCGTATCAAGGCCGTTATTACGGCCAGAGTTGGTTGTTCTTGGTACTGATTTCTCAGGATCTATGCAACCAAATTGCGTGAAAATGTCATCACATGTCAGTTCTGGTATAATATATTTGTCCAATGAATACCCGTTTATCATCTGCATTTCTTCTTGGTGTAGCAATTTTAATGGCCAGTAGTGTATTATTCCGATGCCAATCCATCAGGGTTTATGTTCTCCATTGTTTCCCTAAGTCGGCGAAGGTAAAAGGTGCAATGTTTTTCCTTGAAATGTCCACAGCTAACATCCTGTCCAGTGCTTGCGAATTCTGACCCTGTGATTAGGGAAGATGATAGTTCGAATCCGCGTCCCACGAACCAGATTTAGGTTTTCCACAATTTCTCTAAACTGCTACAGTAAAATGCTGGGCTGGTTCCTTCGAAAGAGCATGGCCGATTTCCTTCCCCCATCTTCGAAATCCCCGAGCTTATGCTCCGTCTCTAATGACCTCAATGTCGGCAGGACATTAAACCCTAATCTTGCTTCCTTCCTTGTAATGAACTCGTCTTCTACGGAGCAATAAACCACCTTATTGTATTGCACTGGGAATTTACGTTCACGGTCAACTGAGTGAGAGATACACAAGGTGTCTGAGTCTCAAAGTACTGTGCCTGGAATGCCTGTAAAGTAAAGCTGAACTTATTTATGTACTTTACTCTGTTTTCTGTAATTCAGAGCGAGCGATCTCCTACAACTGTCGATTCAGCTGGCTAGAAACACACCACAGCGAACTCTGATCGTCTCCAACGATATTTCCCGGCTGCATCTGACGCAGCAATCGCACATTCATGCGTATGTCCGACAGAACAGACATCACTGGTGGTACAGTGGCCATAAAGATACAATATAATGAGAAAGGGGACTTGAGCCGTCTTATGTACATTGAAATAATTCAGTGGTAAGGATCGAAAATTTGTGCCGGACTGGGACCCAAGGCTCGATTCTCCGCTTCTCTAGAATGGTGACCTTAGCTGTTTCGGCCGTCCGGGCACGCTTCAGAATCGACCCTAATCCTCAACCTGTTATACGCAAGTAGGCCCCTTTCCTTTAGCTGTAGCTAATGTTACAGCAGTGGGGCTGATCGAAGGGGGCGGTACTTGTGTATAATAGTTTGAAAATTTGTGTCCGTTCTGAAGCGTGTGGGAATGGCCGAGATTGTTAAGGCAATCATTCTAGAGAAGAGGAGCATCTGGGTTCGAGTCCCGTCCCAGAACAAAGTTGCAATCTGCACCATTGATGTATTTCAAGCCAATAAAGTGCGTTCCTATTTGTCGTAATATTTACTATAGTTGGAGTCACGAATGATGGCTGTCAAGTTTAGGCTTGTACCGTGCACCGACGTCACGTATTCTCCGACAGCCAATGAGCGTTCAGTAATGTTCTGAGCACTCTGTTGTGAATGCCGGAGGTAAGTTGAGCATTAAACTTGATCGTAGCGCGTTGTTTAGTCGTTTCCATGTGTTGCGAGTTGTCAATGCTGATTGTGAGGGTAAGTAATAAATTCTGCATAAGCAAGCGAGAGACATAATTCGCTGGATATACGCCTTCTTCAAGCGAACAACACGCGCATGCACGTACCGCCAATTGTCGCTTGGAGTCATCAACAATGCAATCCCCGTCCGTGCCCCGACATTCACTAACCGCCATCGTGCTTGGATCGGACGATAGCTGTTGTCGAAGATGGACGGACACAACTTCTAAGATTACTATATGAACGTCTGTGGACTCAGGGGTAGTTCACATGTTGAAAAGATAGCGTTAATAATATTCCATTTGCATACAGAAAACCAAAATCATCTACAAATTCGAACAAAAAAGTTTCGAGCATTTTTGAGGAGTTAACGTAAAATTCCTGGCGAAAAATAGTATATCCATCCCTTAAAGTCGAAAACAACATGCAATATACTATCCGAGAATCCGCTAGCGTGTCCCGAAAGTATGTTTAACTAAATTATTTGCCTCTACACCTACCGTCTGAAACAAAGCTTTCACTTCCTAGTAGGGGAGATCCATGTAGCCATTGTGTACAACCCGAGCTGACATTCCTAACATGGACCAAATGTTTGAAAAGGCTCTAAGCACTATGGGACTTAACATCTGAGGTTATCAGTCCCCTAGACCTAGAACTACTTAAACCTAACCAATCTAAGAATATCACACACATCCATGCCCGAGGCAGGATTCGAACCCGCGACTGTAGCAGCAGCGCGGTTCCGGAATGGAGCGCCGAGAAGCGCTAACCGCTCGGTCACAGCGGCCGAAGAACCTGGACCCCTGTAAATTATATATCGTCCGCAGCTCGTGGTCTTGCGGTAGCTTCCCGCGCACGGGATCCCGGGTTCGATTCCCGGCGGAGTCAGGGATTTTCTTATTTTCTCTGCCTCGAGATGACTGGGTGTTGTTGTGTCGTGTTCATCATCATTCATCCCCATTACTGTCGGAGGAAGGCAATGGCAAACCACCTCCACTAGGACCTTGCCTAGTACAGCGGTGCGGGTCTCCTGCATCGTCCCCTACGCTCCTCGGAGTATGGGACCTCACCATCATCATTATGTTATCACTTCTTGTTAAGATGTAACTGTCAGCACTCAGTTTTTCTAATGGCAACACGTGCCACTACATGTGTGCTGAATTGATGGATCGAAATCTCAGACCAATACAGAGACCGTGATAAGGTACAGCATAGGCCAGCATTCTATGAATAACTAACCAGGTAGCATGGGTGAGCGGTCACGTGATTTCCTTCTGCGTTTTCCTGCAGGGAGATCCTGGTGAATCTCGCTCTTGGAGTTTAGTTTTGCTCCACAGCAGACCTGCCAGCGTCTACCCCTGTTTCAACTGGTACAACGTTATGACAAGTGCCTCAATATTGACAGGCTTTCATGTCAAAATAAAATTTTTGAGATATCTTACCACATCTTTTTTTAAATTTCAAAACGGTACTTACTTAAAAAACACGCCCCGTATGAGCGTACGTGATGCTCGTGAGATGATCTAAGTCGCAAGAGAACGAGAATTACGTCAAATTCTGCATTTCGTAGTGAGAGACGGTCCACCTGTTTTCTTTTTCCGCACTCTGTAAACCGTGAGCGTGGACCTGATTTCAGAGGTAGGAGGACAACGAGAAAATAGACCGCGTGAAAGCGGAGGCGAATTTCTTTTGGGGCTTCGAGCAACATTTTTTATCAGAAATCGGCAGGCGATCACTGCGTGAAACCATCTTTTCGGTAATGTCCTGGCTTCTTCAAGAAGAACGAATTTTTTGGACTCATTTATCCTCCAGGTTAGGTAATTTCATAAATAGTTCAGTGTGGGACGCTAACCATTCACAAACTGAGAAACTTACAGTTTCTCAGGATTGTAATGAGAAGGATAGCCACATTTAAATTCTTTCACCTGGACACAGAAATAGTATATAAATTTTTACAAAATCTCGGTTAACGAAGTAATCAAAATATTAATATTAGTTATCTGTTCTCTCTTCATTTCTCAGTCACTCATTGCAACTGTTGTTTGCCGTTCATTCTCTGTGCTCCGAATTTCTCAAAGAAACGAGGCTTAACACGCTTTGCCCTCGCAAATTTGTGCGTCACGTTTTCAGAAACGCTCATTTTTCACTTTCACCCAGTTTATCAAAAGCACCGAGCCGTCACGCAAAATTCGCCGAATTTCTCTTCACTCAGTTTCATCAACACGGGCAGCCCGGACTGGTAATCGTTTCTGCGTACTGTGTCATTCATCCTCATTCACGAACTGCTCCCCCATACCACTAGCGACGCAGCTGACAAAGCCCGCGACGGACAAATACATTAGCGCGCAACTAAACATGGCAGAAAGGGGCGTTCTCAGGGGCGGCGTGAGACGCAGCACACGGGCGACGCTTTGGCACGCGGGCGACTGTTTGCCGTCTCCGTGCGCGCTTCCCCCACCATCGCGCTACGCTGTCTGAGCGGGAAGCGCAAACGCACTGCGTAGACGGCAGGGCAATCGGGCACGGAACACTGACTGGCTTGCATGCGATAGGGGTTTCATATTACGCTCTATGAGGAAATTCGGAAAACTTAAGCTACGTGGCGAGACCATTGGTATTGTACTGTTACTGACTCTTGGTACAAGAGACAATAAAAATATAAAAAAACTATTTTTGCAGCAGCATTGCACCAGTAATATTGTGAAAGCCACATTGTTCCACGTAAAATTCTTACATTTCAACTGCGATACAGAAAAAGAGGCAGAAAATAGTCTCTATGGCATACAGCTAGGATTGGAATAAATTATCATAACTACTTGTGAAAGAAAAAGAAAATTATAACCTGGCACTTCTCTACTGACAGTGCCATGGCTACAATTCTCAACATATCACAAACGAAACAAATTTTTCGGCGTTAACTTTTTACTTTTGGTTCCCTGAAGACGTAATGAAGTTAATATCTGGCACAAACTGTCGGCACACTGAAAGGCGCAGGCAGTTTATCAGATTGTCGTCACAGAGGCTGCCACGTAATCGTGACTCCTTTAGTTTCATTACTGAAAACAATGTTTCGTAAATATAAGTTGATCCAAATATGGATAACACTTATGCAGCCTCTTTATGGAGACGTGGAAACTCTTCCAGAGGAAAGCCCCTCCCCCCCCCCCCCCCCATTCGTAGAAATCAAGGACAGTTTTAATGTAATAGAATTTGTCTTCTAATCGAGAATTACGCTGGAAATAGCACAGTTTCATTTGCAAATGAGCGGGGGTGCTCTCAAATGGCTCTGAGCACTATGGGACTCAACTGCTGAGGTCATTAGTCCCCTAGAACTTAGAACTAGTTAAACCTAACTAACCTAAGGACATCACAAACATCCATGCCCGAGGCAGGATTCGAACCTGTGACCGTAGCGGTCTTGCGGTTCCAGACTGCAGCGCCTTTAACCGCACGGCCACTTCGGCCAGAGGTGCTCTCAACTCATACCGCAAATGGTCCAGATAACGTCTCGAAAACAGATGCGCGGTTGACAGTGTCCTGAAAACGATTTAAAAACTGTTCCTCTACTTCTTTCTACACCGACAGGAATTGTTCAAAACGCGGATTTTTTAACGCCAGAGAGCATAGGGGAATTGTCGGTGTTCTTTTGCAGCAGTTGTTACATCCAGAACGTAATTTTCATTTTAAATGCATCCACCTTTCCCATTAAATCACATATTAACTGATTCTTACCTTAAAACTTCTTATTGAGGGTATTCAAGTCAACAGTCAATTCGACTGAAAATACGAAATCTGCAATCCATTCCGGATCTTCTAATGCCGTCTCCTGTTTTCCGATTTCTTTCATAAATTGGACAATAGCAGATCTTAACTCGAAGAATCATTCCAGGGCTCGCCCTTGACTTAACCAACGTACTTCGCTATAGTAAATAACGTCTCCATGCTGTTCCTGCAGTTCCGTCAAAAACTGTTCAAACTGACGATGTAATAACACATGCGACGTCAGATAATGTACTATTCGGATCAGCTGTTTCATGACGTGCTCCATAACCTCAGATTTAGTACAAAGTGCTTCTTGATGCACGAAACAATGAATTCCGTACAAATCGCCTGTTGGTCGTTGTAGGTTTTTGGGCAAAAACGCTACGAGTCCATTTTTTGCCCCTCGCAGCGCTGACACTCCGTCGGTGCTAACTGTGACCAATGTGTTCCAATTCAGGCAAACGGCTTCAGCTGCCTCTTTAACCGTTTTCTGCAAGTCATTTCCTCTCGTTATGCCTTTCATTGACAAAAAATGTAACAATTGTTTGTGTGCAAATTGCTTTCGTCTCCACGAAAATACATCTCAAGTTGTGCCGTGTCCGAAATATCGATCGACTCGTCTAAGGCAACTGAGAATGTGATGAACTTACTGGCTTTGTCTGTTAACTGTGTGTAGACATCCGCTGCCTTAACAGCTAAGAGGCGAGTTATTGTTTGACGCGACAAACTATTTCCGAAAACTTCTGTACTTCTAATCCCGTTTTGAGTTCTGCTGCCTCAACAATGCAGTCTAATGAGCTCGCCATCGCTGAAAGATTTACTACACCTGGTTACTTCGAGCGCTGTTTTGTATTTTGCTTGTAATTTCGGGCCGCTACAGTTGGTTGTCGGCAGAAAATAAGAAACAGTATAACGACTATGAACACACTGGATTTCTACTAGCATGTGCGTACCGAGTTCTGCTGCCTCAACAATGCAGTCTAATGAGCTCGCCATCGCTGAAAGATTTACTACACCTGGTTACTTCGAGCGCTGTTTTGTATTTTGCTTGTAATTTCGGGCCGCTACAGTTGGTTGTCGGCAGAAAATAAGAAACAGTATAACGACTATGAACACACTGGATTTCTACTAGCATGTGCGTACAAATACAAACAGGAGCAACACAGTGATTTTCATGGGTTACTCACGCTACGATCGGCTAGCTGTGCAGCACTACACCTTTCTAGGTTCGCCAACTTGATTTCTCTTCCATCGCACAACTAAATCTTGAAATTCCTTGTGAATTGTGGTGTAACGCTGCTTCAGGGAATATCTGCGGTGCCCGACGATTAACCGACTGCATCATCGACACTGAGAATTTTCATCCTTCTCTTCGAAAAAGTACAGTAATTCTCACTCATTTTTAAATAGTCGTGAAAGTGCAGTACTGCAATGCCTCATTTTGAGTGCATGTGCCATTCCTACAACCACTCTTCCTTTAGACTCTCTGTAAACTCAAGCTAACAGAGAGAAGCACAGGTACTCGCACTTCGCAAAAACACCGCATATAAGCCGGAAGAGACACTGCCGCATCGCAGAACTACATGAAGCGGTAGCGTCTTCGATTACTAATCAAAACGTTCTCGGTCCCGGGTTCGAAACCCTCCATCGCCTAAATCTTGAATAATAATCAATTCTGGCTGCCAAAGACATCCGACATAAGAAGTAAACCTCATTCTGTAAACGGCCTTGTCAAAGAGGGCGGATTAGCGGACAGAGGTTCAGGGCACTCTCTTGTTCTTAGGGTGGGAAACTACCCCTAAAGGCAAAAGAATCAGCAATAACCAACGGCATGAGGATGCTGAAGGCAATGAAAACGACTACATTAAGGAAACATAACGTGTATTCACAGGACATGTGGTTTGTGGCTTGGCTCTGAGCACTATGCGACTCAACTTCTGAGGTCATCAGTCGCCTAGAACTTAGAACTAATTAAACCTAACTAACCTAAGGACATCACACACATCCATGCCCGAGGCAGGATTCGAACCTGCGACCGTAGCGGTCACGCGGTTCCAGACTGAAGCTCCTTTAACCGCACGGCCACACCGACCGGCATGTGGCTTGTAATTGAAAAAGTGTCGTGATGATCTCTCCATTGGCAAAAGATTCCGGAATAGTCCCCCATTCGGATCTCCGCGAGGAGACTGCAACGAGGCGGTGACCATGGGAAAAAGACTGAATAACAAACGAAAGGATAATGTTCTATGTGTCGGGTCGGGGAATGTCAAAAGCTTAAACGTTATAGGGAACCTAGAAAATCAGAAGGGGAAATGCAAAGGCTCAATCCAAATATAAAAAAGAGTCAGTGAAGTGACATGGAAAGAAGAAGGATTTCTTGTCAGATGAGTATAGAGTAATATCAACAGCAGCAGAAAATGGTATAACGGGAGTAGGATTCGTTACGAGTAGAAAGGTTCAGGTATACATGTAGTCGTCGCAAGCTGAAAATGTAGATAGAAAAAGCATATGAGGATACTGAAATAACAATACAGTACGTAAAGGCAGATGAAAAGCTAATAACCATGGGGGACTGGAATGCAGTTACAGGGGAAGGGATAGAAGGAAAGGTTACAGGAGAATATGGGCTTGGGACAAGGAATGAGAGGGGAGGAAATTTAACTGAGTTCTCTAGCAAATTTTAGCTAGTAATACCGAATACTCTGTTCAAGAATCATAAGAGGAGGAGGTATACTTGGAAAAGGCCGGGTGATACGGGAGAATTCAGTTATATTACCCCATGCTCAGACAGAAATTCCGAAATCAGATACTTGATTGTAAGACGTATCCAGGAGCAGATATAGACTCAGATCACAATGCAGCAGTGATGAAGAGTAGGTAAAAATTAAAGAGATTTGTCAGGCAGAATGAATACTCTAAGGAAAGGGATATGAAAGTGCTAAGGTATGACGAGATATGCTTGAAGTTCTCTAAGGCTATAGATACAGCAATAAGAAAGAGCTCAGTAGGCAGTAGAGTTGAAGAGGAATGGACATCTCTAAAGGAAGCAATCGCTAAATCTACTAAGAAAAATGTATGTACAAGGAAGACAACTGCGAAGAAACCACGCATGAAAAATGAAATATTTCAGCTGCTCGACGAAAGAAGGAAGTACAAAAATGATCAGGGAGATTCAGGATTACAGAAACACAAGTCTCGTAGGAATGAAACAAATACGAAGTGCAGGGCAGCTAAGACGAAATAGTTCCTTGAAAAATGTGAAGAAAACGAAAAAGAAACTATTTTCGGAAGAACTGTCTCAGCATATAGGTGAGTAAAACCAATCTTCGGCGAAATTAAGAGCAAGAGTTCTTACATGAAGAGTGAAAGGGGAATCCCACTGTTAAATGCAGAGGAGAGAGAGGATAGGCGGAAAGAACACATTGAAGGTCTCAGTGAGGTGGAAAATACACTACTGGAAATGGAAAAAAGAACACATTGACACCGGTGTGTCAGACCCACCATACTTGCTCCGGACACTGCGAGAGGGCTGTACAAGCAATGATCACACGCACGGCACAGCGGACACACCAGGAACCGCGGTGTTGGCCGTCGAATGGCGCTAGCTGCGCAGCATTTGTGCACCGCCGCCGTCAGTGTCAGCCAGTTTGACGTGGCATACGGAGCTCCATCGCAGTCTTTAACACTGGTAGCATGCCGCGACAGCGTGGACGTGAACCGTATGTGCAGTTGACGGACTTGGAGCGAGGGCGTATAGTGGGCATGCGGGAGGCCTGGTGGACGTACCGCCGAATTACTCAACACGTGGGGCGTGAGGTCTCCACAGTACATCGATGTTGTCGCCAGTGGTCGGCAGAAGGTGCACGTGCCTGTCGACCTGGGACCGGACCGCAGTGACGCACGGATGCACGCCAAGACCGTAGGATCCTACGCAGTGCCGTAGGGGACCGCACCGCCACTTCCCAGCAAATTAGGGACACTGTTGCTCCTGGGGTATCGGCGAGGACCATTCGCAACCGTCTCCATGAAGCTGGGCTACGGTCCCGCACACCGTTAGGCCGTCTTCCGCTCACGCCCCAACATCGTGCAGCCCGCCTCCAGTGGTGTCGCGACAGGCGTGAATGGAGGGACGAATGGAGACGTGTCGTCTTCAGCGATGAGAGTCGCTTCTGCCTTGGTGCCAATTATGGTCGTATGCGTGTTTGGCGCCGTGCAGGTGAGCGCCACAATCAGGACTGCATACGACCGAGGCACACAGGGCCAACACCCGGCATCATGGTGTGGGGAGCGATCTCCTACACTGGCCGTACACCACTGGTGATCGTCGAGGGGACACTGAATAGTGCACGGTACATCCAAACCGTCATCGAACCCATCGTTCTACCATTCCTAGACCGGCAAGGGAACTTGCTGTTCCAACAGGACAATGCACGTCCGCATGTATCCCGTTCCACCCAACGTGCTCTAGAAGGTGTAAGTCAACTACCCTGTCCAGCAAGATCTCCGGATCTGTCCCCCATTGAGCATGTTTGGGACTGGATGAAGCGTCGTCTCACGCGGTCTGCACGTCCAGCACGAACGCTGGTCCAACTGAGGCGCCAGGTGGAAATGGCATGGCAAGCCGTTCCACAGGACTACATCCAGCATCTCTACGATCGTCTCCATGGGAGAATAGCAGCCTGCATTGCTGCGAAAGGTGGATATACACTGTACTAGTGCCGACATTGTGCATGCTCTGTTGCCTGTGTCTATGTGCCTGTGGTTCTGTCAGTGTGATCATGTGATGTATCTGACCCCAGGAATGTGTCAATAAAGTTTCCCCTTCCTGGGACAATGAATTCACGGTGTTCTTATTTCAATTTCCAGGAGTGTAGGTCTGGTGTTACAGAAGAAGCGAAAGGAGTCGATTTAGAAGAGATAGGAGATTCAGAATTAGAAACAGAACTTAAGACAGCTTTAGATGACTTAAGGTCAAATACGGCAGAAGGGATAGATAACACTCCATCATATTTTCTAAAATCATTAGGGGACGTGGCAACAAAACGAGTGTTCACGTTGGTGTGTAGAAGTGTGTGTCTGGCGACTTACCATCTGACTTTCGGGAAAATGTCTTCCACACAGTTCCAAAAACTGAAAGAGCTGGCAAGTGCGAGAATTATCGCACAGTCAGCTTAACAGCTCATGCATTCAAGTTGTTGACAAGAATAATATACAGAAAAATGAAAACTAAATTGAGGATGTGTTAGATGACGATCAGTTTGGCTTCAAGAAAGTTAAAGGCACCAGAGGCAATTCTGACGTTGCGGTTGATAATGGAAGTAAGACTAAAGAAAAATCAAAACACGTTCATAGGATTTTTCGACCTGGAAAAACTCGTTCGGCAATCTAAGATCGTGCAAGAAGTTCGAAATTCTGAGAAAAATAGGAGTAAGCTATAAGGAGAGACGGCTAACAAACAATATGTAGAACAGCCTAGAGGGAATAATAAGAGTGGACGACCAAGAACGAAGTGATTGGATTAAGAAAGAGTATAAGAGAGGGATGTAGTCTTTCGCTCCTACTGTTCAATATGTACATTGATGAAGGAATGATGGAAATTAGAGAAAGTTTCAGGAGTGAAATTAAAATTCAACAAGAAAGGATATCAATGATGTGATTCGTTGATGGCATTGTTATCCTGTGTGAAAGTAAAGAAGAATTACATGATCTGCTGAATGGAATGAACAGTCTAATGAGTTCAGAATCCAAGAAAGACGAAAGTAATGAGAAGTAGCAGAAATGAGAACAGCGAGAAACTTAAAATCAGGATTGATGGTCATGAAGTAGATGATGTTAAGTAATTCTGCTACCTAGGCTGCAAAATAACTAATGACGGACGGAGCAAGGAGGATGTCAAAAGTAGACTAGCACTGGCAAAAAGGGCTTCTTGGCCAAGAGGAATCTACTACTATCAAACATAGGCCGTAATTTGAGGAAGAAATTTCTGAGAGTGTAGGTTTGGACAGAATTGTATGATAGTGATACATTGGCTGTGGAGAACTAGAATAGAAGAGAATCGAAGCATTTGAGGGTGGTGCTATAGACGAATGTTGAAAATTAGGTGGACTGGTAAGATAAGGAATGGGGAGGTTCTGCGCAGAATCGGAGAGGAAAGGAATATGTCGAAAACATTAGAAGAAAGGACAGGATGACAGGACATCTGTTAAGACTTCAGGGACTGAATTCCAAGGTGGTAGAGGGAGCTGCAGAGGGCAAAAACTCTAGAGAAAGACCGAGACTGAATACACCCAGCAAATAATTGAGGACGTAGGTTGCAAGTGCTACTCTGAGATGAATAGGTTGGCACAGGACAGGAATTCGTGGTGGGCCCCATCAAACTCTTCGTAAGACTGAGATTAACTTGTACTTCCGAGAAAGGCGGAGCAGACCCGAGTGACAGGCAGGGCCTAGGAAAGCCGCGGCCCTCACACGCTGCACGCGTGGAGTTTGGTACGCCGTGGCCGGCGCTGGTTTATTCAAGCAAGGGTTTCATATCACCTGCAACAGTCCTACCGGGCATAATCAGCTAAGGAGGTTACCGCGCCCAAAGTCTTCAAGCTACTCAAACTATATGAAACAGCTTACACATTCGAATACCTGATTACAGACAAAAGACAGCAAGAAGTTAGGCAGAGCCGGCCGGAGCGGTCGAGCAGTTCTAGGCGCTACAGTCTGGTACCGCGCGACCACTACGGTCGCAGGTTCGAATCCTGCCTCGGGCATGGATGTGTGCGATATCCTTAGGTTAGTTAGGTTTAAGTAGTTCTAAGTTCTAGGGGACTGGTGACCTCAGATGTTAAGTCCCATAGTGCTCAGAGCCATTTGAACCAGCCAAGTTAGGCAGAATCTGCTGTCAGTTATCCACATAGATCTTTTTGCAAATCAGAGGTCGAAATAACCCTAATCTCTTGTTTTAGAGGAGAGGACTTTGATCATGATAACCTAAATTTTCGCGTGATAAAACTTTGTTTTGATGTAACATAACACACAGTTTCAGGCAAGAATATCAGATTTTTTTCGAAATTTATTCCCACAAATCAGCCGTGTTAGGTATAGATCCACAAATTCCACACGGGGATCTGAATGCGGATTTCCCATTTATCATGAGCGGTCGCTTTAAGCCCGTTTTTCTTCATGTCACCTCCATATTTACAACGAAAAAGTAATAAAAAACGGAATATTTACCATTATAGTCGTTGCCTCCAACAATGTAGTTTTTTCCAAGCAATTCAGAAATTTCTAACATGGAGTGGACCTGAACCTGCTACTCCACATTCATACAGCGCGATCTTTGCCACTGTTTTTTTTTTTCTTTAACAAGACCGATAGGACCCCAAAAATGAAATTAGATCTGGAACAATATACCTAAAAATTGGTCGTCACTAGAAATACTAGAACGACCGGCTAACTCACCCCATATCTAGACGAAGTACAAGGTTCAACATATTGACAAATAAGTCGCTGTACCGTGGCACACACAAATATTTTCAACATGCAGCCGCCATATATTGGTTGAAGGCGAATGGGTTTGTATCGCCCATTCCATCTACAATATAATGACCATGGGGGCCTTAGAGTCATGATATTGTATCTGACCTTACTCTTGCAAAGTAAGAGGAATTTGGACGCAAGAGGGTATCAACGGAAAGGACAGTCAAAAGGCATCGAGCTAGAAACAGTATTTTTTTTAAGCCAGTGCAAGTTCGCTTCGCGACCATAACAAGTACCTGTGAATCGACATTGTAATGTGTCTATGGCGTGACAGCTAGTGCACTGATCCTTGCCACTGAGTCCAATACGAAATAGGCGCACATTGGTGGACAACTGATGGTATATCACATGATACCACGAGGCTAAAGCCAATGGTAGAAAACGAAGGTTAAGACGAAACTACACAGCCTCCCAAGAAGTTCCGCAACACATTAGCCTTTTTTTATTATTTTTTTAACCAGTCATCTGAATGGTACGACGCAACCCGCCACGAATTATTCTCTTGTGCTAACCTCTTCGTCTCAGAGTAGCATTTGCAACCTACGTCCTCAATTATTTGCTGGATGCATTCCAAACTCTTGTCTTCCTCTACAGTTTTTACCCTCTACAGCGCCCTCTGATACCATGGGAGTTATTCCCTGATGTCTTAACGCATATCCTACCATCCTGTCACTTCTTCTTGTCAGTGTTTCCCATGTATTCCTTTACTCTCTGATTCTGCGGAGAACCTCCTCATTCTTTACTTTATCAGTCCATCTAATTTTCACATTCTTCTGTAGTACCACATCTCAAATTCTTCCACTCTCTCCTGCTCCGGTTTGACCACAGTTTATGTTTCACTACAACACAATTCTGTGCACAAAACGTACTTTTTCAGAAATTACTTCCTCAAATTAAGGCGTATGTATGGTAGTAGTAGACTTCTCTTGGCCAGGAATGTCCTTTTTACCAGTGCTAGTCCGATTTGGGTGTCCTCCTTGCTCCGTGCGTTATGAGTTATTTTGCTGCTGTGTAGAATATCAGCCTCCAAACAACTAACGCAGTATAAAATCCATGGACATGTTTCAACTGGAAATTCAGTGGACCAACATTCACAGACGGATCAAGACTGCCCGGCTGCAAACAGTGAAGTAATAGAGAAGTGAATGTGTCGATTGCGTGAGAGACAGGCAACAAGGTGCGCCGAACAAACAACACAGACACATTCCTTGTAATATCGGAAAGACCCAAACCCAAGAGCGAAAGGGCACACGCACTGACCTCGTATCGTAATCGAAAAAATGATCCTTCTGTAAAAAACTAGTAGACAGTTGTTTAGTTATATCCATCATCGCGGGAAGGTGAAAGACCTCAGCGATGTACTCGTGGTATGCTTTGCACAAGACATAGTTATTCAGGATCCAAACTTTCTGAATCAGGTTGAGGACACGCCGTTAATATTCCAGGACTGCACCTCGTACTTTCTCCGTAACCTACGTCCAATTAAGTGCAGCCATTTGGAGTGCAGAACGATCACTTACGACTAACAAAGATTTTTGTCTATCGACCATTGTCGCCCACGAAATGCTCGCATTATAGAAACCCCGTAATTTCATCATTCGAATTTGCCTTCATTGATACATGAACCAGATACAATGCAAAAGGCATCCAACTTAGTCTTTAGCAATGGAATCTCAGCATGAGTACGGAGTAACACCATCAAATCGTCCACATGTTCTCACACCAAAATCGCTTCGCCCTAGGGTGTCCATCCTTTTAACTGAATGGCTAGCCTTCGAAGAAGGGGCTCAACTGATAGAACAAGCACCGACACTGAAAGCGAACGGATGTTAATTGTGTGTATCAGATGGCCATTGACAGCCACCGAAGGTTCGATGCCCAAGAACAAAGTAGAAAAGACCCCGAGCGTCATTTGTGAACCCAACTGCTCCCAGTAACTGCAACAGGAAACTGTGCCGGTTGAACGCCTTGTCAAAAACCGAAAAAGCCAGAGCACCGTGAACAGAAGTAGTAGCGGCCACCGAAATAACATCGCCATATTCAGCTACGAGGGTGAGAATATTACAATCAGGAATAGAGCTCTGATGGTCAGCAACAGTTTCCTCCAGCAACTCAGACAGCTGGCTTATTCATCGCCCTCAAAATGGTTGAGAACTACTTAAACGTAACTAACCTAAGGACATCACACACATCCACGCCCGAAGCAGGATTTGAAGCTGCGACCTCAGCAGCAGCGCGGTTCCGGACTGAAGCACCTAGAATCGCTCGGCCACAGCGGCCGGCCCATCGCCCTCGTTATTGTTCTTATAATTAGAATTTAGTAAGGTAATCGGGCGAAACTT
Organism: Schistocerca nitens; assembly: GCF_023898315.1. Lineage (NCBI taxonomy): Eukaryota > Metazoa > Arthropoda > Insecta > Orthoptera > Acrididae > Schistocerca > Schistocerca nitens. The sequence goes on from NC_064614.1 coordinate 36,626,617, forward strand.
AGCAGTTACTGCCTGACTAGAACATTTAGGAATTTACACAGTTTTATCAACTTTAAACGAGTCGGGCACAAACCCCCCTCACAACATTTCTTTCAAAAGCTTTGTAAAAGTAGTACCCAGCAAAGGCCAAGAACGTACGTAAAACTCCTTTCGCAGACCTTTCACCCTCGGCATCTTATGAGAAGGTGATCTAACAATGTCATAGAAACCGTCACATTGAAAAGCAGCTAAAAACGCAAAAATATGAGAAGGTGTACGTCTACCATCAAGAACACCAAGAAACAAACCGGATGACATATCAACAGGAATGGATACGTCATACAGTCCAATATAGAATTGATGTAAGGCATGCAATGTTTCCTTCTGCGACGTCACAACATTGCCGTCCTCAGTCTTGAAAGACTTGATACACGCACGTAGACTACGATTTAGATGTCAGAGAAAAGTCATTTCAGTCCCTATCAAGGACCGTGGCTGAGATCGCATCCTTAGCCCTTCCATTTGACTCTGCTTCAGCTGTAACAGTAACAATTGCACCTTTCACGCCTGATGTCTGAAGTCTGGATGGGAGCCCGATGAGCACATCCATAAAGGTAACGTAAGAGAGAATAGTAAAATTATTGCGTCCCGCGGAATTCCTGCGCTCTATCAGCGCAGAATCGTATCAACGTTTGTTGGAGCTTCAGCTTTGCCAGTTGAACCAACCATTTCTAAATGGCGGCTTATCGCGCAGTTGAATAGAAATTACGGTTCCACACTTCCCGGATTACCTCATCTAGAGGAGGATCCTCCAAGTGCGTCATATTCAGCATCCAAGGCAATCGAAATACACTCCTGGAAATTGAAATAAGAACACCGTGAATTCATTGTCCCAGGAAGGGGAAACTTTATTGACACATTCCTGGGGTCAGATACATCACATGATCACACTGACAGAACCACAGGCACATAGACACAGGCAACAGAACATGCACAATGTCGGCACTAGTACAGTGTATATCCACCTTTCGCAGCAATGCAGGCTGCTATTCTCCCATGGAGACGATCGTAGAGATGCTGGATGTAGTCCTGTGGAACGGCTTGCCATGCCATTTCCACCTGGCGCCTCAGTTGGACCAGCGTTCGTGTTGGACGTGCAGACCGCGTGAGACGACGCTTCATCCAGTCCCAAACATGCTCAATGGGGGACAGATCCGGAGATCTTGCTGGCCAGGGTAGTTGACTTACACCTTCTAGAGCACGTTGGGTGGCACGGGATACATGCGGACGTGCATTGTCCTGTTGGAACAGCAAGTTCCCTTGCCGGTCTAGGAATGGTAGAACGATGGGTTCGATGACGGTTTGGATGTACCGTGCACTATTCAGTGTCCCCTCGACGATCACCAGTGGTGTACGGCCAGTGTAGGAGATCGCTCCCCACACCATGATGCCGGGTGTTGGCCCTGTGTGCCTCGGTCGTATGCAGCCCTGATTGTGGCGCTCACCTGCACGGCGCCAAACACGCATACGACCATCATTGGCACCAAGGCAGAAGCGACTCTCATCGCTGAAGACGACACGTCTCCATTCGTCCCTCCATTCACGCCTGTCGCGACACCACTGGAGGCGGGCTGCACGATGTTGGGGCGTGAGCGGAAGACGGCCTAACGGTGTGCGGGACCGTAGCCCAGCTTCATGGACACGGTTGCGAATGGTCCTCGCCGATACCCCAGGAGCAACAGTGTCCCTAATTTGCTGGGAAGTGGCGGTGCGGTCCCCTACGGCACTGCGTAGGATCATACGGTCTTGGCGTGCATCCGTGCGTCGCTGCGGTCCGGTCCCAGGTCGACGGGCACGTGCACCTTCCGCCGACCACTGGCGACAACATCGATGTACTGTGGAGACCTCACGCCCCACGTGTTGAGCAATTCGGCGGTACGTCCACCCGGCCTCCCGCATGCCCACTATACGCCCTCGCTCAAAGTCCGTCAACTGCACATACGGTTCACGTCCACGCTGTCGCGGCATGCTACCAGTGTTAAAGACTGCGATGGAGCTCCGTATGCCACGGCAAACTGGCTGACACTGACGGCGGCGGTGCACAAATGCTGCGCAGCTAGCGCCATTCGACGGCCAACACCGCGGTTCCTGGTGTGTCCGCTGTGCCGTGCGTGTGATCATTGCTTGTACAGTCCTCTCGCAGTGTCCGGAGCAAGTATGGTGGGTCTGACACACCGGTGTCAATGTGTTCTTTTTTCCATTTCCAGGAGTGTAGTTTCAATGACTGTTGCATGTGATTTAAAGTAACATTCACTGCGCAGTGGTTTGTGAAGCTGGCGGGGATGACACGACAACAAAAATCCTATCATGCATCCAATCAGATAAATCAAATCTGTCAAACCTACGGTTAAAAGTTGCAGTAAAATAAGCAAATTTGACAAGAGTCGCATAGCTGCAGATCGGAATATCTTGCAGTTTCGAGGAACGAACTAAATCTTGCGGTACCTGATAGAAAATTCAATAACTGACAGAAAATACAGTTGGGAGACTGATCGGCAGGATGGAGCATACAGTTAAAATCACCACGTATCAAAAGACTCTGCGTACTTTTCCGTAACAAATGAACCACCTTTTCCTCTTAAAATCTGGAACGGTCCAAAGTGCGTCCGATAGCAGAATTCGTATAAAGGACAAATAAAAGCAGGTGATGAAAAGTACATCCTGTTCCTTTAACAGTATAAAGAATTTCAGTCCCTTTAATGTAAATACCTTCCTTAAAAAAAAAGAAAAAAAAGGCAGTCACCGTTGGACAGTCGGCAGCCATATTAAACACAGTGCAAAAATAGTAGGCAGAGAAAAACGAGTAAATTGAATATGTTGTAGGAATACAACACACGCACAGAAATAACAGGTCAATTGACACAACGAAGAGAGCAGTTCCGATTGCAGACGACTGACATTCAAAGATAGGAACGTATAAGCCTGCATACCTTAACAACAAGAAATAAAATTCGATATGTTGACAAATCTAATTACGTCCTAAGTGTGTAATTTTGTTCTGCATTAGGAATATTATGGTTTCTACGCACTTGTAGAGAAGCCACTCGTTCAGTGCCGAATGGGAATTACCTTACTTTTCGTACCGTTTAAAGGTCAAGCAAAGGTCTTAATATGCCATCGCATTATTATGAGCTGGAAAAACATTTACTGGAACGTCATTACAACACCAGTCACAAAGATGATACGATGTACCTCTTCTTGATGACCGACGGTGAATGTTGGCTGAGCTGAAGGCGAAATATAGCTGAGTCAAATGGGAAAGGTGTCGTGACAAAATATCTTATTGTTGACATCACAAATAATTTGAATTCCTTAAGTGTTTTAATGCAAAGAGAAAAACAGCTTCAGGTTTATGACATGAAACATTTCTCTTGTCTTGAGGCAGTCAGTTTTGGACCAGACATGATTGAATAGGTTACGGCAGCTGAAACATACCATGCTCAGTTCTCAAAGAAATTGCAAGACACTGCACGACTAAAGATGGATTTCCATGTATTTGTCAAATGATTTTCGTTTTTCGTTGCAAATGTATGTCATTACTTTCAACTTGAGGTGACAGATGTACAGTGGAGCACCCAGATCAATGATCTATTTGTTCAATCCAGGAGAGTACAAGGCTTTTATAAAATGTTACCGTAAGAGCAGTACCCTCGACTGCCCCGACAAGCAGCTGAAGTTATTTCAATGTTTGTGAATGTTTTTCTTCTCTTCTTAAACTGACGATGTCCCCACAGATTTAGTGCTTAACACATTATTGCGTAGCTCTGTGTGTTTGACTGCAGGATGAACCATAGCTCCACAATTATTATGTATTTTAAAATAGAGGTGTGTAATTTTAAGGACATCATAACTCATTGTTAAATGCCTGTATGTAATACATTTTGTAGTTTTGTACACTGTATGAGCACTAATGTATTAATTTGACTGGGTGATAAAAATAATTGCTTTGTTAGAAAAATAAAAAGGTGAAAATAGACACTCGTGATAATTGCCTGCTTATAAAAGTACGCTACAATACTTGTCTCATAGAAGCAGCTGCATTGCGTTGTTAACATGTATTCCTAAGATTCCTGCGTGTGTATACCTCAACATACACCCGTCTCACTCGCAGCTGCTTGGAAGAGCGCAGTGGTGGGGGAAATCGGAGCGCGTAGCAGGCTCTACTGCGCTTGAGGAGAGCAAGCACGCTCTGGATGCACAAATGTTGGCTAGGCTTGATACAGTGTAGGTCGTAGGATGTTGGCAGTGCGACATGAGGAAGTACGGGTTATTCCGGCGAAGTGGTGCCGGCACGTAGCTCAGCATGTTCAGTCTGAGGGCCGAAGAAAGATGGAGTGAAGAAATCAACGATGAACTTGAAGGAGTGTCATGTGATGTACGCCGAGACAAAATAACGGGAAAAATGACTAATAAAATGAAGAAGAGAAAATTAGAGAAAAATAGTAGTTAAGGCGACAACTCGAAGAAAGCAGGATGTCTGGGTTTGAGTCCCAGTCTGTCACCAATTTTCATACGCCATGAATGGGTAGTAGGTCAAGGAAATCGCAGTCACTGAATTAATTTCGAAACATTTCCTAGAACAGTGGATCTTCATCAATTTCTGCTTTTTCAGACATGGGAGTAATAATAAGATTGGTTCATTTATTCATCTCTTTTCGTTTCAATCTTTTCACTGATATTTGATTTGTCAGATTTCTTTGCGTGAGTCAAGTATTTGCATTTGATTTCCTGTTTAAAAATTAGCCCCAACATTACTAACATATACTGACATTCAGAGACATCTCTTATTCACAGCAACATAAAACGTTTTCTGGCTTCCATAACACCACAAAGCTTCATATGAGAGGATTGTTGAACTTACTTCTGGCACATTTTTAAAATGTATTCTGAAGCAACTGAAGTACGACTTTAAAATACCTCTATAGAGGTAATTTTTTTCAACTAAAAGATGAGAATTTCAACAAAATTAGTTAATTAATTACAACATCAATAAAAATTCATCTGTAATTTATGAGCCCATTGTAAATTAAGCCTCAGTTGTAAATCCATCATTTGTCACTTATAAAAACAACTAGTGAACAGATTCCTAACAGCAACCAGCTCCCATGCATAAAAGAGCTTCACACCTCTGATTGTCTTGCAAATGAGTTAATATGATAAATATTCGATTTTAAATAATTCTTGTAGTTCATTTCGAACATCTCCAGGTGCAGCCAAATGCAATTGGTGAAACCTTGTAGGTATGCAGAGGGGTCAACATAATGCACAACTGTATGTATTTTTCGTCTTCGCCAAGTTTCACATTTTAGGTGTAAAACAAAGGAATATCTTCCAGTGCATGAAATATAAAAATGTGTTCCATATAAAATTTTAAATGTAATTAACGTACTTGAAAACTGTATAATCAGTTTTTTGTACTAATTTGTAATTTTACAAATTATTTCACCATCATTAATTAAAACAGCATGAAGAAAAGTATTGTTACAACTCTGATTAAAACAGGTCTCACGCCACATCCATCCACGTGTAATAAAACTGGTTTCTGAAATGTCATTTTTGGAAATAAATTGTATAAAATGTGCTATCAGAGTACCAGTTAAAGTGTCAAACTGGTCATGATTATTCTATTTGTTTTACTTATTGTGTTTTACATTTAAAATTGTTATTTTATCTTTTAAATTCATGTTTTTTTTAAGTTTATCGTTTCGCATATTATATTTTGTTAACTGAAAATAATAATTAATTCATTATTATGAGACAAAATCATTGCGCTAATCATAATCTGTCAATACGTGCTTAAAACATAACGTTTTCTACACAATGCACGTAAAATGAACGAAGCTTCTTCACATAATACGCACGAAGGACAACACAATGCTAAAATAAAATTTAGTTGATTCCTCAAATTTCGTCGTCCGATCCTCTAAATATCCTGATTTGTAGCAGGCTTATTGCAATGCATTGGAAAACCTCGGCGAAGAGAAAATCTTGTATACTAGTGACTGTAGTGTGATGTGGAAATTGACATCGTAATCATTCAGGAGAACTAAATTGTGAACCGTCTCGCAAAGTTCTTTCAGCATCAAAGACTATATATGTCCATTAGCTCTACAAGACCCAACTTGCTCATCAAGAACGACGTAAAAACGCTTCTTTCACACTGACCGTCCCAGGAGTCTAGTAATAACATAGACTTTTCTCCCGAACTGGGAAATAAAACTTCTGTCAAATACCTTCTGACGCAGTCAGACGTTAGTTTAACGGATCTGAATGCCGTCACAAGATCATTTGAGGCTACAAAAAGAGATTCTCGAATTCTCCGTCCACCCCTTACATTAGTTTCTCTTAAAATTATGAAAAGGGGGCTAGGCGACATGCCAGCCGAAGAGACTGAAGCCTGAAACGTGTAACTGTATTTGAGGACGCTCATATTTTTCAGTTGTCAGTTTTCTTTACCCCTTATATCTCTCTACATAGAAAGCCGCTGCTAAGTATTTATCTACTAATCCCCAATTCTATGTCATTAGACAGCTGTTTGCAAGAAGATACCCAGACGCACATCGACTTCTGTGTGTGTGTGTGTGTGTCGTTGTTGTTGTTTTTTATTATTGTTGTGCGTCAAGGGTCGAGGTTGTGTTATTATGCTCTTTGGAAAGATTGCGATCAATATTGTTTCACTTGTATTTGGATCTTTTGTCGTTTTTAGTCATCTTTTTTAATCACATTTTAATGTTTATATAATGTTTCTCAGACACTGGACTAATTTCAGAGTCTGCTTTTAAAATTTGGTATTTGTTTAACTTACGTTGATGGTTAAAACGCTGAGAATTTTGAAAACACAGAGCATATTCGCACAGTTACAGTAATAATTTGTACAAAACATTCTCTGCTGCTTTTGACAGCTGGAAGCGAGACGAGGTCAGTTCATAGCAAAAATTAATAACAAAAAATATATATTCCTTTTTACCTACGCATAATTTAAGGTCTAATTTGTTCTCTGTGAATTTTATATATCGTTCTACGTACTCGTACATATAATATTTTACTTTTATTTTGTAAACGTGCAGGAAATTAATTATAACTGTTCATCCGCTTTCGTAACGAGCTATTTTGTTATTTGAATCTGATTGGGAACTTCACCAGAAGATGTATTCTTGTCAATAACGCTGTTATACTCGTATTTATTGATGTAAACACCTATTCAGTATGTGGAACGATCTAAGTGAAGGAACGCATCAGAAAAGGTCCAAAAACTATATTTTTTTACATTTACTTGCCTTCTACATCGACGAAGCACAACATTTCATATCGCGTTTAGAAAGTATTGTGGTAAACTAACACATTAAGAACAACACCCTGAAGAAGGTCACTTGCAACAGGGACCGAATCGTCGGTAATTTTACATATTGACAGTGCGGTCACAAACCGAAAAAATTTTTTTTGGAGGTAACAGATTATTCCATAGTAAAAAACGGACATTTCATTTTTTGTAATAATCGATACATGAGTTCTTCTGGTTAGAAGCGATATAGAAATAGTTCGTATGAAATAGTGCAAAGCGAATTCTACAGAAGTTGTTTAGAGTGGTTAGATGTTTCATTCTAGAGGATAAAAGGAAAATTAATCGACTCAGTCCACGCGGGATTGGAAATAAGCGATCACAAGAGTGCTGCGGCATTAGGAATCTCTAATGTTACAATACCCTAGTCGTCGTTTGTTGGATAGAAAAAAAGTTATAAAAACCTGAAAATGCTTTTGTGGACATAAAATCTCAATCTATTATTTCCTTGGGTAGGTAGAGAACTAATTCATCTCTTTGATAATAATGTGGATATTTTTGGCTCAGATTCAAACGTGATACTGTACAGCATCCATTGTTTTCAGGTGGCAGTTAACAGCGCACAGTTGCTTGGAAAAATGTAAGACACAATGCTGTCTTGTAATATTTATTACGACCGATTTCGGTCATTGACTATCCTTCAGGTAGGAAAGAATACAGTCACAACTCATGCAACATGTGTCTTCATTTAGAAAGAACCACTTAAGCGTATTTAAACTTGTAAAACAATGATCGTAAATTCCCCATAATGTGGCCGTGTGATTCAATCTGTGTTCTTTGTGTGCGGTCGCATGTGTGTGTATTTTTTCTTACCTTGGAGATGACAATGACTGAATCCGTTCGTAATAAATAAGTATTACAAGACAGCATTGTGTCATTCATTTCTCCAAAAATGATATAGCATAGACACATGTAATACAAAATACTGGAAGGTGGCTAGATTCCTCACGGATTAATAACGATGTTAGTTATATAGAAAACAGGGGCAGATGCATAAACAGAAATATCTTTTTGCTAAGAATATAAGCCCAATCGAATCAAACGAAGAGTAACATCAACTGTGACAGAAACACTATATGCATTCGATATCAAGTATACAGTCACTCGTTACCAGGAGATTGAAACACCCGATTATTAAATTCTGAAACCTACGTCTGAAATTAATTCCCGAAAGATACCATAGCTCACTAGGAATATCATTCGATATTAATACCGAAAAAATTAAATACTTTTGTCATCTTATGGCAAACTAATGCACCACATCCCTTAGAACCTTAGCTCACTAGGAATATCATTCGATATTAATATCGAAAAAATTAAATACTTTTGTCATCTTATGGCAAACTAATGCACCACATTCCTTAGAACCTGATTTGGAAGACGTTTAAAAATAAATCGGCTACCTTATCATGCAACCATGTTAACGACAGACAATATGTCAAATAAGAAATAAGTAGTATAAGACAAAAAGCGAATAGTTGTTACTTTACAGTGCTGTACATAATAAAGATCAAAAGTTTCTCAATAAATGCACTTATACTAATAAAACTCTTATTATACCTATATGCCTGGAGAAGTTGAGCATTAACAGAATCAAAGTAAGAGAAACTAAAAAACTTCAGAAGATAATTTTGAGAAATATATTTGGAAGAAACCAAGATCAAACCGTAGCGGAATGGAGGAAACTAACATAAAGTCTATAACTTGTACAGGGATCCAGACATAATGATGCGCGGGGTAGCCGCGTGGTCTCGGGCGCCTTGTACGGTTTGCGCGGCTGCCCCCGTCGGATGTTCGAGTCCTCCCTCGGGCATGAGTGTATGTGTTGTCCTTAGCGTAAGTTAGTTTAAGTTAGATTAAATAGTGTGTAAGCCTAGGGATCGATGATCTCAGCAGTTTTGTCCGATAGGAACTTACCACAAATTTCCAAATTTTCCAGACATAATATCCTAAATGCTCATCACTGCTTCCAGAGCGTGATGGCCAATAATGGATCTTTTCTACTGTGGAATATGTTATACTTGTCAGCAAGGGAAAAATGTGAGTCGCTAGAGCAAGTGTTATTCCCTACACTTTTCCGACATTTTCTTTAAGTACATCCGACCTTCCACTACTCAGCGGAGTCGAACTGGGTATAAAGTACGAAAGGCCTGAAAAATAAAACTGTATGACAGTATAAAATCCAGTTTTCACATCTTTGTAACGGGCGGACTATGATTCGTAACATACCATCATATATTGAACGAAACAAAATTGCAACATCAAGGGGTTGTGCGACATAAACGAAAGTTTGTAGGCCTGTTTCTACTCGTACATCTGAAAGATGATGTTTATTCATATTTCGCGCCAGCTGGATAAGAGTGGCGCTAGTAGTGCCACTATGAGGATGCAAAGCACTTTCGTTTTGAATACAGTTGACACCATTATCAGCACCTCACTGAGTTGAACTAGTCATGTAAGACGGCTACGTTATTGCAGAAAAGCTTGGCAATAGGAATGTAGCCACCGTATATGACTGCTGGCACCGGTGGTCGCGAGAATGTACGGTCGCAAGAAGACGGGGTTCCAGACAGCCACGTGGCACTACGGACAGGAAAGACCATCGTGTTCGACCTATGCCTCTGGTCCATCGTACTGCATCTGCAGCAGCCATCTGAGCTCCAGTGGGCACCACAGTGACGCAACAAACTGTTACAAATCGCTTATTTCAAAGACAGCCCCTAGCCAGGTGCCCTGTTGCTTGCATTCCACTGACGCCAAACCATCACCATTTACGACCTCAGTGGTGCAAACAGAAAGTTCGTTGGAGGGCACGGTGTAAGTCTTTTGTATTTTATGATGATAGCTGGTTCTGCCTCGGTACCAGTGATGGGCGAGTGTTGGTCTGAAAGAAGACAGCTGAGGGCCTGCAAACCAACCTGTCTGCATCCTAGAAAAACTGGACGTGCACCTGAAGTTGAGGTCTGGAGTGTGATTTCGTATGACAGTAGAAGCACTCTCGTGTTTCTCCCAGGCACCCTGACTGAAACTCTTTTTAAGCCAGTCTGGTGATTCGACCTGTTGTGCTGACACTCACGAACACAGCATGACAGGGGGTGTTTTCCAATAGGATAACGCTCGTCTATATACCGCTGTTGTAATCCAACGTGTTCTGCAGAGTGCTGACAAGTTGTCTTGGCCCGCTCGATTACCATATCTGCCTCCGACCGAGCACACATGGAACATCATCGCACGAAATCCTCCAGTGGCATCCACAACCAACATTAATCGACCAAGTGCAACAAGCATGGAACTGCATCCCAAAAACTGAATTCCGGCTCACGTACAACACAATGCATGCACATTTGCACGCTTACTTTCAACATTTTTCGCTCTCTTTGTTATATCTCGCGTAACAACTAATATACAGGGTTATTACAAATGATTGAAGCGATTTCACAGCTCTAGAATAACTTTATTATTTGAGATATTTTCACAATGCTTTGCACACACATACAAAATCTCAAAAAGTTTTTTTAGGCATTCACAAATGTTCGATATGTGCCCCTTTAGTGATTCGGCAGACATCAAGCCGATAATCAAGTTCCTCCCACACTCAGCGTAGCATGTCCCCATCAATGAGTTTGAAAGCATCGTTGATGCGAGCTCGCAGTTCTGGCACGTTTCTTGGTAGAGGAGGTTTAAACACTGAATCTTTCACATAACCCCACAGAAAGAAAACGCATGGGGTTAAGTCGGGAGAGCGTGGAGGCCATGACATGAATTGCTGATCATGATCTCCACCACGACCGATCCCTCGGTTTTCCAATCTCCTGTTTAAGAAATGCCGAACATCATGATGGAAGTGCAGTTGGAGCACCATCCTGTTGAAAGATGAAAATAGTTCCCTGCTTGCTTTATTCGTCGACTTCTGCGGGCTACGCGTGAAACTTGCCCGCACGCGTTCAACCGTTTCTTCGCTCACTGCAGGCCGACCCGTCGATTTCCCCTTACAGAGGCATCCAGAAGCTTTAAACTGCGCATACCATCGCCGAATGGAGTTAGCAGATGGTGGCTCTTTGTTGAACTTCGTCCTGAAGTGTCGTTGCACTGTTATGACTGACTGATGTGAGTGCATTTCAAGCACGACATACGCTTTCTCGGCTCCTGTCGCCATTTTGTCTCACTGCGCTCTCGAGCGCTCTGGCGGCAGAAACCTGAAGTGCGGCTTCAGCCGAACAAAACTTTATGAGTTTTTCTACGTATCTGTAGTGTGTCGTGACCATATGTCAATGAATGGAGCTACAGTGAATTTATGAAATCGCTTCAATCATTTGTAATAGCCCTGTATTGATAAAATATGTCGCTGCGAAAAGAGCCCTGAAGTGCTTTATAGGGATGCTGTGCTGTGACTTTCTTTGGATCATTAATTTCCAACAAAACAAAATATATTATGTTCTTATTGTTCTGGATCTGGCTTTCTATACAAGGAACATTGTTTCGTTACTGTAACTCGCTATAAAGCTCAACATATCTTTCTTATCTTACACTTATTGGAAAGGTTACTGAAAATTATTTCGTTACCAATACTGATGTTACAGTACACAATGTTTGTTCAACATTAAAATTTTGCAGTGGATTTTTGTTAACATTAAAACACCAATAAGTACCAAGACCAACACGAGAACATGAGACTATTATCAGAGAAAAAAAATTTTTTTACTATAATGTTTGCCAGACCAGAACTATGCACAGCAAGGTTTCTTTTATGTCATGAAGGTAAATTATCTTTTTGCACTGTTATTAATATAACATCATCCGCAGCCCGCGTCCACCTGTAAAACACATCATAAAATCTGCTGCTCAGCCCTGCAATCCCGAAAGCTGAATGGAATAATTTTAGTTCACTATTACCTGTCCGCTTCTTTGCGGTATGATTGGTTTCATTTAATGCAGTTTGAATGCGCCGCGGCAGCGGCTCGTTCGTTCGTAGCGCATCTCTGCACAACGAATAATATTTAATAACTGAAAATGTCTGAAAAGGATGGGATAAAATACCATGCAAGCTCTTTACATATCATAATGCAAGTTTTCACTAAGTAACCCTATTCAAAACATTTAGACGGATTAAATTCTTACACACCTTTACAAATCAATGCCTAATGGCGTCCTTCTCTCAGTCTTGACAAAAGAATGCTACACAAGCATACAATATAGCGTCACGGGCTCTTCCTAATAACTTAACACCAAAAGACGACAGAGAAATTAATGCTCGGTCACTACTATTTATACTCGGTTTGATATATTTACATCTTTGTTTGAAATTTAATAAGTATCGTCTGTGGTGGTTTCAGTACGCGTCGACACAGATATTACCTCTACAAAAATCGATACATAATTCTATACAAGTATAAAACATGACACATAATGGTTTTTCTTTGTTACATAAAGTTCACACAATCATTGTCCCTGCAGAAATAAAATTACAATCAAATAGTTTAATTACTTTTTTTTTTTACCACATATAATATGTGTTTTGCCAGGAGACTTTACACATTCTGATGGTTACAGTGGTCATTAATATACAAGCATTTCAATTTTCCAATGGCTAATCTCGCGCTTACATTAACCTACGATCTTGGAATGTTAATCACTTAAATATGTTACCTAGATACATGTATTTTCGAAACTCCGTACTCTTAACTGTTTTTAATGTTGTTATTATTTTCCGTCACTGTATAATTAATAGTTTTAATACTAAATACTGGTGTGTGGACCGACCCATCGCAAAGACCGTTTCACATTTCACTACAAAAAGCGTTTGAGTGCTGTGGGTACATTCTCAGCTATGCAGCACACACAGACTACATAGGCAAGGCTTGAGTAAATCACTGCTAACATCGACTGCTCTCCAACAGCTTAGCAGCCAATCAATCAATTGACGTCACCGACCCAGGCTCTGCCTTTAGCGCTGTTGCGTACACTCCACGTCAAGCAGAATCAAACAGCGAGCGCATTAGTTCGGTACATAATGGAACAGACGCCTGAGAAGGCCTACTGCGATTGACGCCACATTGAAGCCGGAAAATGTCCATTAGCTAAAGCGGCATCTCATACAAGCCCATCCTTACGGTACTAGCGGTTTCTGTAACAGATTTCATTTCGTTCACAAGCAACATTTTACTGCTTGAAATGACAAAACAACAGCGCAAAAGTTTGTACATGGAAGAGTATGATCTTGCAAAACTCTTCGTTGTTACAATAATAAACATTAGAAGACGCTTCCCAGCAACAAACAACTGAATCCCTCGACCCGAAATGGCTGGATAAAACGAAGATAAAATCAACGAAGGCAGAAGTTTACGTGCATTAATATCAGATGGAGTAACGCTCAGAAATGCTGAACACAAATGTGATAAACACGTCGCAAGTCTAATATGCTATATGACGTCTCATATTGCTACTCTTTGTACAGTACTGCTACAATATTTTTGCATGAATATAAATAAGACAATGCGATCAGAACTTTCTAATAGGGGCGGGAAAAAGACATTTCCCAAACGGAAAACATAGTAAAGTGAGTGTCAGTTAACATAAGTATTAGTTACGCGTGCACCACAAAAACTGGATAGCAGTCTCATCGTCATAACGGTTACCGTTTCCAGTAAAGGCAAAGTCAAGCGCATTCAAAAAATGAGCAGTAATTAACCACGCTAGATCGTTAACTTATTGGAAACTGAATCCCGAGTAAATGTGTTTGTATCGGAACACAGTGAATTTCTGACGCGTAAACAATACCGAAACACTATATTATATACTTACAACATGCCTGTAATTACATCCGAGCGTATCAACTTTACTCTCTCAATTCTTTGTGCCTCCAGCTTAATGAGATATATATCGATACGTAACAGCCGGCCGCTGTGGCCGAGTGGTTCTAGGAGCTTCAGTCCTGAACCGCGTTGCTGCTACGGTCACAGGTTCGAATCCTGCCTCGGGCATGGATGTGTGTGATGTTCTTAGGTTAGTTAGGTTTAAGTAGTTCTAAGTCTAGGGGACTGATGACCTCAGCTGTTAAGTCCTATAACGCTGAGAGCCATTTGAACCATTTTTTGACACGTAATATAAAATAGATCGTATATCTACAGGCGCATCTTTTACTCAAGCCTGACGTTTGTTGAGGATAGACGGTGGCGGCAGGAAGTCTGTCTGTGGCACTAGTACGATTTTATGAATCAAAATGTCATTGTAAGTTTGTAATATATTGATTATTCCTTGCTACTGTAGTGGTATCTTGAAGCTGTGAGGAAGGAGGACACGCGCTCCGAGGCGCGGAAGCAGGGACGATGCTGAGGGCAGACGAAACTAGGAGAGATATTGTTACATGAAGTGAACCGTAAGGGGAGAGCCTTTCGAAAATGCAGACACGTCCCCAGGGCGCTAGTTACTCTTCAAGGAATTAACATGTAACTTCATATGTCGTCTAGATGCTGTGGTAGGTTGCCACCGTCGAACGTTGTAACCAATAGGCTCGTATTAGCGATAAAGCCAGCTTGATACCAGCCCCCAGAACAGCCACGTCAGTAGGCTCACAAGGGTTAGAAAGAGAGCGAAAACGCCGAAAAACTGTTGACCTATCAGTTCCTACTCCGGGCTAAATGTCGTATAACAATAATGTTGCAAGCCTTATTTGGCAGAGCAGTTACGTTTAGCTTTCAGCTGAACAATGTTGATACCAAATACGGACTTAGATAGTGCAACTGCATTAACATACCCGTCTTATTAGCAGTAGAGGAGACCTAACTAAACCGTGATTGGCAGGCGCCTGCAAGAGACCTGCGGGGTTGGTTAGGTGGCTTTAAGTGCGAAAACAGTGCCCCCATGCGACTCTTTAAAACCGCTAGATTCCGCATTTTGGCGGAGTTCTCAGTCGGACGATCTGGGTGCCGAATCCGCGTCCGTCGACTCCAGCCTCGGTCAAGCTCCGCGTAAGTCTGCTCTGCCACTTGCAGTGCCTCACTGAACAGTGTCACATTCAGTATGTTTTGTTTTACAACCAAGTTGTTGCCTTAAGATGCTGCTAGTTTTAACGAAATCTCGCATATGAATGGTTTGAAATTTCGTTAAAGAAGAATAATAAATTTTATCTTTTGCTTTTAAGTTAAATTTTCTTTCGTGCGAACTTTGTTGTAGAACCACTCTCTTATTTTCGTGTGGTAATAAAAAAATTTACTTTCTTAAGAATTACGTACATTTAAAGAAAAATATTACGTGCACTCATATTAACTGGATAATAATATTTGGTTGAGAATTGAGTCCTTTAGATCATTCGGCCTTGGCATACACTTTCCAGATGCAGTGGGTTTTGTTAAATATTTTTACTGAATTTTATCCCGGCACTAGCCATAGAACACAAGATTACCTCTATTAGCAGAAAATGTTTTAATTATTGCCAAGCCGACATTTATCACTGATCAAACCTACTTCACTATGCATTTGAGTTATTTTAAAGAACCAAACTGTTTAAATTTCAATGTTAACTAACATTAACTATCCGCCTACGAATGCACAAACGTATAATTAATTCAAATTTTATCAGCCACAGGATCACTGAAAAAGAAGAACAATTTCTTAATTCACTATTGATTTTTATGCATCTGTTCCCGATTTACGGGTTTGATAATTTTTTAAATGTGCCGCCTCTGCTATTGTTGGTCGCGGCACAGCCCAGCAACACCGCTAAAAAATGCTGAAAAATTCTTAAAGAAATTTTATAGATGACGTGGGCAAGCTAATTTACATAAATAATTCACACCTTTGATAAATTCTAATATATTTAAATCAAACAGTAATACGACTCACATTAATTCGTAACGCATCGTCTAATGGCGGCTAAGTCCAGACAGAGACAAAAGAAGTCTACACATTCGTAAAAAACTCTTT